>NC_044558.1:54938034-55538034 GCF_007565055.1 Rhinopithecus roxellana | reverse complement strand
GAACGGGAAGGGATATCAAGGGCACCACTTCTGGGCCGGCCATAAAAACCATGCAAGGGGCCTCTTGTCCCCCACTTCCAGCTGAACGGGATGAATGTGACTTCAAGACCTTGAAGGCCTCATTTGAAGATTACAGAATCCCATCAACCTGAGCCCCTGAATGACTACATGGAGTAGAGGAGCTCTGTCCCCTTGACTAGGAGCACATGGTCATTTGGGCACCTAGAGATATGAGGAATTACTGGAGTAGCATACGTGAAAGGGCTCTGTGAGCTACGAATGGGTGTCACTGGGGAGGGACCATGATCTCTGCCCTCCCAGCTCCTCCTCCTGGGCTACACCAGAACCCATGCTCACCTCTGCCCGCTGGGTGCTGGGCTGGTGGGCATTGAGGATGGGGGCCACTGGAGGCAGCCCCTGGCCAGGAGCCTGTCGCCGGAGCCGAGGGGTCTGGAGACTGTAGGACAAGGTCACTACAATGGCCCGAAGCTTGTCTTTGACATTATCCTAGGAAGAGGAAGGGCTGTTCCTCACTGGAACAATCCCCAGGCCTCAGCCCTGCTCTGTGCCCCAGCCAGACCTAGGACCCATTCTAAAACTTGGAAAGAAGCTTGGGGAGATGAATGAGAAAGGTGGAGAACTGAGCAAGGAGGAGGGAGAAAGACTGGGGTAGGGGACAGGAGAAACCCAGGATTTAAGGCTTTGAGGACCAGATGTGATGATAAAAGCTGCCACCTCCTCCATTCAGCTGGAAGAGGGGACATGAAGCCCTTGCACCTCCTCCTCCTCCAGGGAGTGCAGAAATGACAGGAGAGGGCAGCAGATGAGGAGAAAGTGAGCTCAGAAGACAGGCTTCCCACGTGTCTAGGTCTTAGAAGGAGGCACGAGTGTGTTCGGGAAGAAGCAGCTAAGAGGAATCACAGAAAAGAGATGGAGCCATGACAATGACCCTCAGAAGCCAAGGGGTCAGTGTCCACCTGGAGCTGGAACACGGCATCTCCACAGACTCGGTCATGCTGGTGCTTCAGCCACACAGTGCCTGAGGCCTGGTGCTTGGGTTCATCTGGGCTACGGCTCAGGAAGGTCACACGGGGAACCTGACCCCGGAGCCTCCGGTCTGTGTCCGCGTCTAACACATAGTCCAGGGCTGCGGCATGTTGGGAGAGGAGGAGTCACTGAGCTGCAGAGCTGTTCCAGCTCACCCTATTCCCAGGGTGACCTCGAAGTGACCCCCCCTCCCTGGGAAACCCAAAAGGGCGAGCCACAGAGCGGGGACTGCACTCACCCACAGTAGGGCTGTAGCTGCTGGGGACTGCAATGTAGCTGAAACAGACCCTTAGGTCCACGCTGCAGGGGCAGAGGGTGGCTCCTGAGCCAAAAACGAGGCCGATGGGCCAAGGCCCCCATCCCCACCCCATCTGTCACATCCTGTCACAGCCCCAGCCCCAAACTGGGGAGATAAAGGGAGGGCAGGGGAAGCTGCCAGGGTCCAGGTGCCACCCCATCCCGCCTCACCAGACCGAGTGGCCGCCAGCACAGTTGGGCTGCTCCAGGTCAATGCTTCGTGGAGCAATAGAGACCTCATGGGAGACATGGAGGACGGGTCTGGCCCTGGGATTGGGGAGTCAAGGGCACCAGAAACATGAGAACGTGAGGCTGGGAAACAATCTTCAGCATTAGATTTGGCACTGGGATGGGGGTCAGAGTCACAGGGAGGGGCTGACACCCTCAGGGAGGGAGAAGTGGTGGTGAGGGGCTCACCTGAAGAGCACAACAGTGTCAGCCAGGGAGCCCACCAGCAAGTCAGGGTATTGGTTCCCATCCACATCCAAGCTGCCTGACAGGGAGTAGCCGAAGCTCTTGATGCCCACAGCCTCGCCCTCCAGCACCTACAGAACCAGCTGTCAGCCTCCCTCAATCCCAACTCCCGCAGGCCTCTGCCTCCCTGATGCCTCTGCTGATTCCACCCACACCCATTCCCTCATCCCAGCGACTCCCCTCACCTGCGAAGGTTTGGCAACAACCCCCAGGCTGCTCCCATGGTAGATGAAGACTTTACCATCACCATCAAAGGGGGCGCCCACTGCAATATCTGCAGGGCACAGGGAAAAGGCAGTCACCCTGGCTGGGGGCCTTGCAGACAAGGTCCAGGCCTCAACTTTCCCCCAGTCACTCAGGTATGTTTTCTATTTTATTGAGAGACTACAAAATCCCAGGCACTCTACGTACATCATCTTTAATCCTCTTGGCCACTCCCTGCAGATATTACTAATGCAAAAAGGTTAGGTAACTTGCCAAGGTCAGAAAGCCGGTAAATGGTAAAGCTCAGACATAAGCCCAGGAACCCTCACTCCCTGAGTCCTCAGAAGACCACACCCTGACCTCTGAGGGGCTTCTCCATCCCTCCTGCGGCCCCTCCCTCCCCTGAGCCTTTCAGTTCCCAGTCATACCTGGAAAGCCATCTTGGTTGAGGTCCCCCAGGACAGCCAGGCTGATCCCGAACATGGAGTCAGGGGAGCCACAGAGCCGGAGAGGGGAGATCTCAGCCCAGTGACCCCCCTGGTTCAAGTACACATACACGGCACCCCCCAGCTCTTCTTGGCGCTCAAAGAAGTAGGGGGCACCCACTATCAGGTCTGGCCAGCTATGGAGAGAGGGAAGCATTCAGTGCAGGTCCTCCCTGGCCAGAGGAGCCAGCAGGAGACTGAGTGGCCTCAGCCAGAGTAGGGCTACTGGACCCAGCCTCCCTCAGGTGGCACGGCCCTCTACCCACTCACCCGTCACTGTTGAGGTCAGCCACAGCCAGCGAGTAGCCGAAGCCGGAGGTCAAGCGCTCCCCAGGCAGCATAACCTCAGGCACCAGGCGACTGGCGCTGTCCTTGCGCAGGATGACCACAGCACCCTTATGGTTGGCACGGGGGGCCCCAGCCACAAAGCTCAGCTCTTCTGCACGCACCAGACCTTTCCCCGAGTCAATAGAGAAGCCTGGGGGAAGGGTGACTTACCCCTAAGTCTTCACCCCAAGACCCAGAAGCTGGGGTTTGTCACAGCTCCCCCAGCCCCTGCCCCCTCCCTACAGGTTAAGAGTCAAAAGATAGGTTCCCCCAAGTCATCAGCACCACAGCTGGATGGCTCTTCCTCCCTGCAGGGCCTGGCAGCCCCCCACACCCACCAGGCCCAGAGACAAGCTTGGCACAAAAAAAATGCAGTGAGGTCAGCCTCAGGGAATGGGCAGGAGACAGAAAGGTGATGGCTGAGAAGGCCAGGAGCCCAGATAGGAGGCTGAGCACAGTGGCCTGATCCTGCCCACACCCAGGGAGCTAGAAGAGCTAGAGGTCCCTCTCAGGCCCGAATCCCACCCAGTGCACCTCTTCCCCCCACTCCCTCATCCTGACAGGAATGGGAAGTCTTCACAGGGATGAGGGGGAGACAAGGGGGAGTGAGAGAGAGCCTGCTTCACCCAAACATCTCCCAGGCCTGGTTTTCTCCTCCTCTACAGAGGGAGGCAGATGAGACAATGAGAGGGCTTACCAACAACACTAGCCCTTTCCTCAATATGTGCCCACCATCCATCCCACAAGGAAAGTCCCCCTAGAAGGCAGGACTGTCCTTCCCAGGATATCCTCAGCCCTGGCCCTCTCACTCCACCTGAATCTTCCTCCCTGGAGACCCCTGGCTCACAGCCCCAGAGGCCATCACCCTCGGGGCCTCCTCTTCTTAGGCCTGGTCACTGGACCCGGCTCTTCTCTGCAATTTGGGCCCAATGTGTGTCTCCCTGGGTGTGTGTTGGGGGAGGAGGAGATTATAAGGCACCAAAGGTCAAGTTCCCTGGGGAAGGAGGGGAGGCCAGGCCATGCCCCTAGAGTCCAGGAGGTGGGAGCTTACAAACCTAAGTAGCTATTCAGGGCCAAGTCTCCGGCTGGTCCTGGGAGCCGGTCAGCAGGGTCCAAAGTTTTATACACCAGCTGGTCAGGGTCTGAGCTATCAATGTTGGTCACAAAAAGCAACCCTGTGCGGGATGGGGGAAGACACCAGGGAGGGGACATCCAGAGGAGGGGCCACAGAGTAGGGAGACAGAGCCACAGAAAGGCCAGAAAAAGGTGGAAGAAGAAGAGGTAGAGAGAGAAAAAAAGACCAGAGAGATCACAGCCAGAGACAGAAAGACAGAGAGAGACAGGGTGAGAGACAGAAACAGAGACAGAAGGATGGGAGCATGGAGAGGGAGGACAAGAGAGAGGAGCAGAGGGTTAGAGCAGCTCTGGGCCGGGGAGGGGTCCCTACCAAAGTAGCTGTTGGCAGGGACCGGGATGAGGCGGGGGTCCTGCTCCTTCTCACCCCCCGCCTCGTAGGGACCGTCGTCCAGGTGTGCCAGGTCCGCTGAGCCCTGAGCACAGAGCTCCACCCTGGCCGTGCCTGCAAGGACAGTCCTGTTAGTGCCCAGGGCAGGGTGCAAGGAATACCCCTCAGGCTGGACACTGAGTTAGACAGGCACACGGGGAAGCCCCTCCTCTTCTTTCTAGCCCTCTCCCCACCCTGTTCCCAACCCAGGCTTCCTGGGGTCCCCCAGATGTGGCATCACACTCACCGAGTGTCAGCTCAGCCAGCAGCAGCGTGCGGAGACGGGAATGGCAGTGATGAGGTGTGGGCTAGTGTGTTGGAGCATGCAGGCCCCAGCTGCAGGCCCAGCGTGCACTTGGGGCCCATGCCAGCACGTTGAGGAACACTTGGCCGTGCAAGGGAAAGGAGGCACCCCCCACTCACGTGTGCACTAGCTCAGTGGGGGTGGAAGGCATGGCAGTGCCCTGGGGCCATACAGCAGTGCACATGTGGTCATGCTTGGCCATGTCTCTGAGTTAAGAGGAGGTTTCGCTCCCCTTCTCCCCTCCCTGAGGAGTGACTCACCCTTCCAATTATAGGTTCCTGGGGCCCCAAAGAGGAGGTAGTGGCTATCAGGGGAGAAGGCGGCAGCTGTGCCCTGCTGGCAGAACCCAAATTGTTCATGGCCTTGGGGGCGCCCCTCACAGAACTTCCATTCCCCACCATCCAACTCATCCCGGATGGCCAGGTCCTGGCTTAGCACAAAGCAGCGACCAATCATATCCCGTGTCTCCAGGATCTGGTCCACTCGCTGCCTTGCCTCATATCGGTGTGCACAGGTCTAGGGGAGGAAGGGATAGGGATCATTTCACTCTGTGGGCCAGGGACCTGCTTGAGGCATGCTGCCCACATGCAGAGATTTGGCAGGCACTGATACGTGTGTGCTCACACACACATGCACATGCACACATACACATACAAACCCCTATGCCGGCACCACTCAAGCACCATTACCCTGCCAATTTTATGCAGGTCCATGCATAACCCAGCAACCTGTCTGCACCCACTTCCTTGCCCTCAAATTGACATCTCCTTGTTCCACATTCTGCCTGGAGCCAAAAGACACGACTAAGCCACCATATAGGATGTGTGTCTCCCTGATCATTTCACAGTCCTCCAAAATGCTAAGCTTGGCCCTGTCCCTGGACCTTTGTAAGTATTAGCACCAGCTCTGCAAAGAACTTGCTGTCCTCTTCACTCTCCAAGTATTACTATATTTTTTTCCTGAGGCAAGGTCTCACTCTGTCACCCAGGCTGGAGTGCAGTGGCACAATCATGGCTCACTGCAGCCTCGACCTCGAGGGCTCAAGTGATCCTCCCACCTCAGCCTCCTGTGTAGCTGGGAATACAGACATGCACCACCATGACTGGCTAATTTGTTTCTATTTTCTGTAAAGATGAGGTCCCACTATGTTGCACAGGTTAGGTATTACCTATTGTTAAAGCCTGGCTCCAGTCACCCCATCTGCAGCTCTTCTCTCTACTCCTCCTTTGGATTTTTATAGACTGGAGACTAGAGCACTCTCTTAACATTAACCAGCTTCTGCCCCATAGTGATCTGTATTGGTAACTGTGTGTCTGTGCGTCTTACTGAAAGACACAGCGAGAGTGAGAAACAGAGAGCCCTGTCTTTTTTTTTTTTTTTTTTTTTTTTTTTTTTTTTGAGACGGAATTTTGCTCTTGTCTCCCAGGCTAGCATGTAAGGGTGTGATCTCAGCTCACTGCAACCTCCTCCTCCCAGGTTTAAGTGATTCTCCTGCCTCAGCCTCCCGAGTACCTGGGATTACAGGCACCTGCCACCACGACTGACTAAGTTTTTTGTATTTTTAGTAGAGACAGGGTTTCGCCATGTTGGCCAGGCTGGTCTCGAACCTCTGACCTCAAGTGATTCACCTGCCTCAGGCTCCCAAAGTGCTGGGATTACAGGCATGAGCCACCAAGCCCAGCCTTCCCCTGTAGTAACTAGCACAATGCCTGATGCTTAAAAGGTTCTCAGTAAGACTTTGACAAATGGATGGATGAATGAATAGACAGATGTTTTTACATTTATAAGGACAAGGACCAGGCCTCACACCTTTTTCTATCTCCCTGATGTACTTGGTATCATACCATATTCCTAACTTATGTTCTCTAAGCACACCTGTGCATATGCACACACCATAAACACACACACACACACACACACACACACACACACACACACCATCCTTGCATTCAGTCATGAGAAGCAATACTCACAACAATCTTGCCCCCAGGCCCCTGGCTCCGAACACTGACTCCCAGCCACTGGTTCTCCTTGCTTTCCTTTTGCACATCAGCTGGAGGCAGAACACTGGGAATTAGGGGAGGGAAGAGGAGCCCAAGTCCTCTCCTCCCTGCTCACACGCTTCCCCCACTCCGCTCATGCAGGGCCACACCTCCCTGGTCGATGTCCACTCTGTAGCAGTCGGTCTCCTCCAGGCTCAAGGGGCAAGCGAAGAGGCCTCCAGTGCGATTCGCCTGCTGCCCAGGAAGAGCCAGGGCCTGGGGAGCACCCACCAGCAGCCTGCAAGATGGGGCAGGGACAGGGACAGGAGTTAGATGTCAAAATGATCCAACCTCCTTATTGCTGCCCAGGCCCAACCCCTCAGTACTAAAGAGAGTGTTCAAGGACTAAAGAGAAGGGGCAAATGTCAGTTTTCTCAAACCCTGGCAAGGACAAATTAATATACTTGGTCATGCAGTCATCACGTTGCATGTACATACCAGCTGGATGAGGAATCAACATGCACAGTAGATACACACACACACACACACACACACACACTCACGCCAACCTGAGCAGCCAAGCCAGCACTGCTGGTTTGAAAGAACCGCCTGTTCCCAGCACCTGTTCCTGAGTAGGCCTTCCCTACCCCCTCCTTGGCCCCATCCCCAAGCTCTGCCCTGCTCCCCCAACCCAGTCCAGTTGAAATCCAGCCAGAAATGCCAAGAATGCTGGGAGCAAAAGTAACAGGGCCCCAGACCGGCATCAGACTGTGGCTCAGGGACCAGCTTCAGAGGACAGGCAAGAGGCTAAATACGGATCCACTTCCCCTTCATCAGGGAACCAGCAAAGACCCCATCTCCCAGAAGCTGTGCCAGCCCAGGATTCGATCAGTCACTCTGGCTGGCATAGAGGTAGGGACAAGTTTCTCCTTCTGAGTCCAGTGCTACCCCATTCTCTTCCCGACATCCTGAATCCCCTTCCCCGTCCTTCCTTCTCCCCATGTCTATGATTTCTCCTTCCCTTCCACCCCCACCCAGTCTTCTCTCCTGCCTCCCCCTCAGCCTCTTTCCCAGCTACAACTTTCTTGGCAGGACAATTTTCCATGATCACAGCCAAGACATCTTCCCCAGGGAAGCACTGTGCTGGGAATGGAGGCTGCCTGGGTCCCCCGGGGCTGAAGCCCCAGGCCAGAGTGAAGGCTGGGATGAGGTGAGATGACTGACACCCAGCTGGCTCCATAGGTCCTCTCTTTGCAGAAGGAGAGACTCAGAAGTGGCAGTGGCACAAACCTCAAGGCCTCTCTCCCACACTCTTCTCCTCCATCTCCCTTCCTGGGGGGGCAAAGCCCAAAACCATGTTAGGCAGTATTACAGATAGGCATCTGTGGGACACTGTGCCAGGTCTGCTGGGGTGGAGGGGGAGGGCAGAGAACCATTCTTCCTTCCCACAACTCCTCCTCGTCTCTTAGCAGCTGCCATCCCTTGTCAGAACCAGTGTCAAGAGAGAGAAGTAGAGCATAGGGAGTAGTAGAGAAGAGAAGACACATTTGACATTCAACTACTTATTGAGAGTCTATCATATGCCAAGCCCTGGGTCAGGTGCTGGTGAGACAAGGAAATCATATTTATTCAGCACCTACTATGATGTCAGATCTGAAGCTAGACACCAGGGATATGAAAAACTAACATTCATCACTGTCCACATATGTGCCAAGCACCAGGATAGGCAAGTCACATGCATTATGTCATTTAATCATCACAACAGTCCTACGAGATAAGGATTCTTTTCTTGTCTTTCAGATGAGGAAACTCACTCAAAGACATTAAGCAGTGATGCTGGAATTCAAATCCACATGGGCCTAACTCCAACACTTTGTCATTCCACTCAGTGACTGACCTGTCTCTAGAACACTGAGACCACCCCAGAAAGGGAATAAGGGAGAGGGGAGATGAAGGTACCCTGGGCAGAAAACGAAACGGGGTGATACAGCCCTGTGCAAATAAATGGCTACCTTCAGGCAAGTCAGCAGTCCCCCCAACCTCCAAACATAGAGGTGACCATCTCACTGAGAGTTGGGGCTGTCTTTTCATCTTTGTGCTTGCCCCATAGGGAGTGTCAGGATGTGTTTTACTGAACACACACATTTTGTGGACTCATAGAGATATCCAGTGTCACAGCTGGTCAGTGCATAGCTAAGCACCCAGACAAGTTAACTTTGTTCTATGTTCACATCTCCTCTGGAGGCCAAAAGTAGGGAGGAGGGGAGGGGCCAATGTGGAGGAAAGAAGCTGAGTGCATAGATATGCCCAGTCCACTCTTGGTGGAGAAGAGACCACTCGATCCCTAGTGGAACAAGAGCACCCAGCCGCAGCCTCTCTAGTCCCTCCACCTCTGGTCCAGCCACACACACACTCCTTTCTGACTTCATGCCATAAGCCCTAACCACCCCAGGCTTCTGGACAGCCACAGTGCAGCCACTGCAGAGAGAAAAGCAAAAAAAAAAAAAAGTATTGGTAGCTGGGGGTAGAGGGACTCCCTGGGAGCTCAGCTAAGTGAAGACAAAGGAGTAGCCCACGACCACTGCACTTCTCGATTCTCCACACACTCCAGGGCCCCAGCCCAAGTCCAGCCCCTCTTTGGCCCCTCTCAATCTGGGTGGCCCTCTGGAGAGGATGCTTGGCCTGGAAGGCTGGCTCAGCAGGGGAGGCCCTCTAGCCAAGCCTTTGGATCCAGAATCTCTGTAAAGCGCTCTGTGAATCACAATACAAGAATAGCAGTACTACTAACACTTTCACAGCACTCACTGCGGGCTATGCACTATTCTAAGCATTTTACATATATTAAGAACTCTTAATCTGCACAACAACTGTATGTAGTAATACTATTGTTTATATCCATTTTACAACTGAAAGAAATAAATGAGGCTGGAACCAGCAGCAAAGGTTAGACCTCAAAGTCTCATCCCAGAGCTAGACTAAAAGACATCGAAACAGGCAAGAAGTTTTTTTCATCAGGGCGTGCTAAGGCAGGCAACCTGCAACTAAAAAGCTAGGGACTGAGCAGTTGCCTGGCCTCTCACATGCCCCCCTCCCCCACCCGCCCTGCCGCAGAGCACCCCCTGCTGGAGCAAAAGCAGGGTGAGGCAGTCAGGCCCTCTGGGAATGCCCCCAGCCTGGCTCTGGGAGACAGAATCAGGGGCCACCTTCAGAGAGGAGGGGGAAATGACAAGAGACCAAGCTATTAAAAATAACCTAGAATTTGCCTGGAAATAGCTTAGAGAGTTCAGCATGTCCTAAAAAGGTCTCCAGTCCTCGAACTCTGGCAGATGGGGGAAGGAGGGAGGAAGGGAGGAAAGGAGCAAAGGTGAATGAGGAAGCAGATGGTAAACAGAAGAAGAGATGAAGTCCATTGCTTTCTATCTCTCCCAAAGTTTTGGGGACCACAGCCCCAGTTACCAGATGATAGGGATAATGGAGGAAGAAAGATTAGAGCTAGGCCCCCACTCCCCAAGCAAGTGAGGAGAAATGAGCTCTTGTCTCTGTCCCCTGCCCCCAGACCAATAGTAGAGGGAGAAGACAGTCCCAGTGGACAGCATTGATTCCAGTAATGGATACTTAATGTGGCTTAGGCACTGGTTGGAGAGAGAAAAGCCCCCTAGCAGGAGCGGGTTTCGAAGCTTTCTTCATCTCTGGCCTCTCTTTTTACAATCGGACATGTAGCGAGAGCCAAGGATACAGGAAACATGACCAGTCACAGGCCCCTCACAAAAGTATATCCATCTCCCATGGGTCCTGAACTGATTCGAAAGAATTAGAATTGTCCTCCACCCCTTACTCCTCCTGTCTTTGACCTGCTACTGAGATTCCTGGAGCTGGAAATTTGCTGAAGAGGAGGAAGGGGAGCAGCCTGGCCAGCATCCTTCCTGGATCTCTCTCACTGTTACAGCTGCTGCGGCTACTACTACTGCTGCTACTAGTACTTTGGGGGCTCAGTTTTCTGCCACTGTCTATCACCAAGCCACCTACTGCAGGCTGCCAGACCTGGAGATCCTCTCCCAATCTTCCCATGGTCTTAAACCACGGAAGTAGAAGCTCTCTCCTGGCCCTCCAGTGCCCTGCTGCCCTCATTCCATCCATGGCAATGCTCTGGCAGGAAGTTATTTCTGGAGTCTGCCCTGCATGCAGCCCTCTCATAGCACCCTCAACCTCTATGTCCTTTCCATCTCCTCCCATTCTAAGCAGAGACAGACAGTCTCCCTCCCTTGGGGAATCCAGCCCTTGGAAGAAGCAGGGGAGCCAGAGGCCCTGGGGCTGGATCAAGGATGCAAGTTGGGGGAAAGGCCCAGAAGAAGGAGATAGTTCGCTGCCAAGACAAGAACCTTCCTTTCCAACTCATCCCTAAGGCAAAATCCTGGGTCTCAGTGCCGGGAAGTGCAGCTTCAGACCCAAGTCAGATGAGGCAAGGCTCCAGGTTGGGGTGCGAGATGTCTGTGGGCAGTCAAGGTCTTGGTGGGGCTGGAAGACAGAGAAATGAGGTGCCCCGCAGAGTGGGGAGGAGGACGATCTGTGGCTCGAGCATGGGGACTCCGGGCGGGTGCGGTGACTCACCAGCTCTGGGGTCGGGGCTGCAACTGCCGGTGCAAGGCCACAGAGAAGCCGAAGAGGCTGCCTGGCTCGCCCTCCTTGCGCAAGGCACCCATCACGTCCAGATTGAAGGCGACAGCCCGTGAGAAGAGCAGTTCGACGAGCAGGGAGCCAAGAAGGTAGCAAATCCAGGAGGCCCCCCAAGGGTCGCGGCTCCGAGCCCCGGCCATGGGACGATCCCCGCGCGCGTTCCCAGAGAGTGCAAGGGAACTCTCGCACGCCCCAAGCCCCAGGTCCCCCCAGGCGCGTCTCTGGTTTCCGAAGTCTCGTTGGTCTTTCAGAGGTTTCCCAGTCTTTCGCCCCGCCAGCCCTCCGTCCCGCCGCTCCGCCGCCCCAGCACCGGCTAGGATAACTACAGCAGCCGCAGCTCGGGCGTCCACTCCGGCTCCCGCCTCCTCTCCCGGGAACACCGCGCAGGCCCCGCCCCCTGCCCGCCCCCTGCCCCGCCCCTCGTTCCCGCAGCAGGTGGAGACCCAAACGCGTCGCCAAGGGAATGCCCAGGCTAGTGGCTGGGGTGGAAACTAGCCTTGCTGACCCCCCCGCCACCACGCCCCCCAAGCCCAGCACCGGCTCCGGCTCCGCCCCTGCGCGGCGCTCTCCTCCCCTTCTCCCCCCGATCCCATCCCCAGCCCGGGAGTGGTGGAGGCGGCGCCTTGGAATGCGGTGGGAGAGAAGCACAGATAGAAAGAGAGGGGCCGAAACAGAGGAAGGAGGGTAAGAGATGAAAAGTGAGAAGACGCTAAAAGACAACCTGGGAAGAGAAATTTGCAGAGAGAGAGGAAACGTAAGGGGAACGGTCCTGGGCCTGGGTCCAGCGTGGCATCTTAGTGCTCCCTGTTCCCCATGGTCACATAGAGCACTCTTTCTGCTGTTGGGATCAGATCGCTGCCCTCCCCCATCCTATCCCATCCCCCGCCCCCAGCCTGGTAATGACCACAGCAGTGCTAGCCACATCGTCAGGATTCAAGGGAACAGAGAAAAAGAGGCAAGAAGAGAGAGAAAAACTCGGGAGATACAGGGAGCAAATGGAGAAATGGAAAAAAGGAAGGAATGGAGAGGAAGAAAGAAGGGCAAGAGGTTAATTGACAAGGGATAGAATGAAGGGAGAAAAGAAAACGACTGGGGATTATTACAGGAAGAGGAAATTAAGCAGTGGGGAAGGGAGGGGGTGTCAAAGAATGCAAAGATGAAAGAGACTGGACCCGAGAGGCAGAGGGATGTAAAGGGTGTCCCCAGCTACCAGACCCTTCTCAGGACTGCACATTTCGTATCCATGAAAGGGGATGGGAGGGGGCAGAGTCCTGGGCTGGCTCAGTAGGACCTGGGTGGGGCGGAGATGGGATCTCCACAGGGACCCAATGGCCTGTCCCTCTTCCTCTCCCTTTCCCTCAGGCTGGGACAGAGGCAAAGGGGTGGGGGGACACTTTCCAACTCTCTGCTGTTTATTACTCCGATAAAGAAATGGGGCCAGGAGGAGAGACAGGAAATAATTTGGCATAATGGGAACCTCGATTGCTCCCACTTCCCCTTCCTACTCCTCTTGCTTACTGGTGTTGGTCTTGTGACTATACATCTGTCCGTCTTCCCTTCTCTCTCTCACTATCTGATTTTGTCTCATCCCAAATTATGTTTGGTCATCATTCTTGTCTCTGTCACACTTGGAATCTTTCTCAGAGTATTTCTCAATGTTTCTAATGTTGTCTCTGCCCCTCAAACACTGTCATATTCTTACGATTCTCTCTTCTCCTTCCCTTTCTGAAAAGTTCCAGTATGTGTCCTACCTCCTTCCTCTTCCTGTGTTCTCTTTGTCTCTCCTACTTCATTGTTCAGGATTATATTTCTTTGGGAAAAAAAAAAAAACTGGGTTCTCACTCTGCTGGCCCCGGGACAGTCTTTGCCTTGGATAAGTTAACAGACATTTGGAAATCTGGCCCTCTGTTTTCCAATACTACACCTGTGGATATCCCCTCCAGAGCACTAACACATCTCTAAACAGGTACTATAAGGAAATACATATGCTGTCATCAGGGCTGGCACCAGGATTCTACTTTCACCATGCCCTCCCCATTCTTTTTAATATCTCAGAGCCCCAGACAGTAGAGAAGAGCTGACATGGGAATGCAGAATTGCAAAATCAGGATAGAACAGGGACTCCCTGCCCAGGCCTCCCCGACCCCAGCTCAAAATACCTTTAGAGCCCAAGCTGCCTCCTATCAGCACCTGCAGCTTCTGCCTGCCTCCATTCCCACTCCACTGGCTTCTGTGATCGAGGGCTGAAATCAGATGCCAAGAATCTGCCTCTGACCTCCTCTGCCCAAATATTTGAGAAGTCACCTCACCACCACAGGAGGAAAGATCAGGAAAGAAGAGAGAGAGAGGCCACCCAAAATTAGCCTGGCTATAAATAGAGGGTCAAGGGAGGGAGGGGAACACACAAGAGCACACTAGACCAGCCTAGTAAATTTAGACATGTAGATTTCTCTCAAGGAGAAATGAGACCAGAATGTTGGAGTGGAAGATAATATTGTAGGTGAAGAGGGAAATTAAGAAACTAGAGGGGGCCGGGCACGGTGGCTCATGCCTGTAATCCCAGCACTTTGGGAGGCCGAAGCAGGTGGATCACCAGAGATCAGAAGTTCAAGACCAGCCTGGCCAACATGGTGAAACCCTGTCTCTACTAAAAATACAAAAATTAGCCGGGTGTGGTGGTGGATGCCTGTAATCCCAGCTACTCTGGAGACTGAGGCACAAGAATCACTTGAACCCAGGTGGTGGAGGTTGCAGTGAGCTGAGATGGCACCACTGCACTCCAGCCTGGGTGACGGAGACTCCATCTCAGAAAAAAAGAAAAAAAAAGAAACTAGAAGGATCCAGAGAATGGGGTAAGCTCAATATTAAAACAAATAAACTGTTAGAGAACTTCTTGTATTTCAGTCAAGAACTTAGGAATTAGTTAAATTAAAAACTAATGCTGAGCTGGGCACAGTGGCTCATGCCTGTAATCCCAGCACTTTGAGAGGCCAAGGCATGAGGATCACTTGAGCCCAGGAGTTGGAGACCAGCCTGGGCAACATAGGGAGACCCCCATCTCTACAAAAAATACAAAAATTAGTCAAATCTGTGGTCCCAGCTACTCAGAAGGCTAGGTGGTATCATCGCTTGAGCCCAGGAGGTCAAGGCTGCAGTAAGCCGTGATATTGCCACTGCACTCCAGCCTGGGCGATAGAGTGAGACCCTGTCTCCAAACAAAAAATGCTGAAACTGTATTATTCCACTCGCATATCATTCTCAAAATGACAAAACTATAGAGATGAAGAGCAGATTACTGGTTGCCAGGGGACAAGGAGGGAGGGGGTGGGGACAAATACAAAGGAATAGCACAAGAGGGTTCCTTTGTGGTGATGGGTTTTGTATCTTGATTATGGTGGTGATTATCCAAATCTATACATGATATAAAACTGCACAGAACTACAAACAAACAAATAAATGCATGTAAAAAATGGTGAAAACTGAGTAAGGCCTGCAGGCCAGTTAACAATACTGTACCAATATCAACTTTTTGGTTTTGATTTTGTGCTACAGTTATATAAGATGTCGTCATTAGGGGAAATTGAGTGAAGGGTACACAAGATTCCATGTGCTATTTTTGCAACTTCCTCTATAATTATTTCAAAATAATTTCCAAGCCAGACATGGTGGCTCACACCTGTAATCCCAGCACTTTGGGAGGGAGGGAGGCGGATCACTTGAGGTCAGGAGTTTGAGACCAGCCTGGCCAATATGACAAAAACCCATCTCTATTAAAATACAAAAATCAGGCCGGGCGCAGTGGCTCACGCCTGTAATTCCAGCACTTTGGGAGGCCGAGGTGGGAGGATCACGAGGTCAGGAGATCAAGACCATCCTGGCTAACACGATGAAACCCCATCTCTACTAAAAATACGAAAAATTAGCCGGGCGTGGTGGTGGGCACCTGTAGTCCCAGCTACTCAGGAGGCTGAGGCAGGAGAATGGTGTGAACCTGGGAGGCAGAGCTTGCAGTGAGCAGAGATTGTGCCACTGCACTCCAGCCTGGGCAACAGGGCAAGACTCTATCTCAAAAAAAAAAAACACAAAAATCAGCTGGGCATGGTGGCACACGCCTGTAATCCCATCTACTCAGGAGGCTGAGGCACAAGAATCGCTTGAACCCACAAGGCGGAGGCTGCAGTGAGCAGAGATAGCACCACCACACTCCAGCCTGGGGGACAGAGGGAGACTCTGTCTCCAAAAAAAAAAATAATTAAAATTTTTTGTGCTTCTAAGGATACCATTAACAAAGTAAAATGATAATCCATGGAATCGATTATCCACTCCACTCCATGGAATAGATTAATCCACTGTACGTCAGCCTGGGCAACAGAGTGAGACTCTGTCTCAAAAAAAAAAAAGAAAAGAAAAGAAAAGAAAAAGAAATGTGGCTAGTATGACTGAGAAACTAAATTTTTTAAAGAAATTTAATTTAATTTTAAAATGAAAGATTAATAATTTTTATAAAAATTTCCAAAATTTTGGAAGTTGAGAAATGTCCACATCCAGCCAAGATTTTAGCCCTTTAGCTCTTGTATGAGTGGAAGCTGAGGTTTTCTCCAGCTCCTTCCCTTTTTAACATCTTCCCTTCCATTTGAGATCAGTATTTTTCAACTCTCTCAAATCACACTTTTTGCACCTGTTGTCTCTAGCTTACAAGCAAACACTTCCAGAACACACACTTCAGGGCTAACTTCTCCCTCCACCTCATCTGGCAACAGAGGCTTGGAGCTTATGTCCCAGGGTCAGGCTTTTCCATCCCAACACACACACCGTGAGGACTTTTTCACTTCACTTGCCTCTCCAGCACTAGAATCATTCTGCCTGCCTCTGAATTCTGGTTGTAGTCAAAGCTTGAACTATGGGAGTGGCTGGGAGGAAAAGAACATAAATGTGATGGAGGGAATTCAGTGGGGAAACAGCTTGACTGCTCTGGTCTTTGAGGATCCAAAAGAAACCCTTACACTTGAGAAGGACTAGGAGGTCACTCACCAAAGGGAGCCATTTAGACTGTCTTGAGGGCCCCTTTTCTTTGAGCACTGGCTTCAGGCCAACATTTGGAACTTAGCCACACCACCAACAACCCCCTCTCTTGAAGCCCAGCCAGATTTCCCAGTATGTGAAGCCTTCTCTACTCACTCTGTGTCCTGCCTCAGTCCTCATCCAACCCCTAACAACTCAGCAGCTTCCAGCCCTCTTTGGCCAAGCCAGTCAGTTTGGAGCTTGCTAATTAAAGCTAACTCTGAAAGAGACCTCAAAAGAAGAGGGAAATGAGTGATGAGTGTGGAGTTGCATTCATTCAGTCTAAGGGAAAATAATCTGAGTAGGAAATTGTTAAGGAGAGGTGAGCAGAGACTTCAAATTTCAAGAGTCATCCTCCAGATAGATATGTATGTGAATTGTGTCCATCTCTACCAAGGACAAGTGAAGCTGAGCTTCAACCGCAGCAGAAACTAAGGTTAAACAGAGAATAATAAAGGCCCAGAAAAAGAACAGATGAAGGATAACCCTAGAAAGATCAGATGGGGACGCTAGATACAGATACCCCATGTCCTCTGCTCAGCTCTAGGGCAAAGGAACAGCCAGTGTGCGGGAGAGGAGGGAGAGGTTAATGTCTGCAGAATCCTGGCAGTCTCTATACCGATTGTGAAAATGTCAAGCAGTTGTGCCAAGAAGGGTGAGGGTAATACAGGATGGGCCTGACACTCTCCCTGGGTCGGCCTAATCTTAACATTTAGACTCACCCTTGAAAGCCCCCCAACACCAAACCCCCACATTAGCCCTCACCCTCTGTTTCACTTATCCCATGTCACCATTATCTTGACACTTCCAACCCATGTCCTTCTCTCCCAGGCCCCACAGCTCTGGAGGTGAGGCACCAGGCATTTCCAATCTGCCTCTATTTTGCTTGCTCACTGCAGTTGGAAGCTGGAGCCAGAGAGGGGGAAGGACTGCGCCAGGCTGCCCTGTGATGTTCTCACTCTTCCCGCTTCTATTGATTAGCCCTTCTCTGGAGCAGAGCCTCTTTCCAAACACTCCTCCCCTGCCAGGATTCCCTACAGCTCATGCCCAGCAAGCTAGAGGGGTGTAATGATTAGAGATACAGAGATTCCCGGAAAAGTGCTCTGGGTCTACCCTCCTGGGGTCTCAACTATGGTGTATGCAGTATACAGTGGTAATACTCAGGCTCTGGAGTCAGATAGCCTGGATTTGTATCCTAGCTCTACCATGAATGAACTCTATTACTTAACTGCCTTGTACCTCAGATTCTTCATCTGCAAATTCGAGATACTCATAATAATATTTCACAGAACTGTTCTAGGGATGAAATGAATTAATACATGGAAAGTGCTTGACCTGTGATGAGTCCTCAGGAAATGTTTAAAAAGAAGGCACAGTACACATATAATTTAGACGCATACACACAGTATCTCACGTTTTTATTAGAATTTTTATTTTGGCACTTAAAATGTTTTGCTTTATCTACCACTTAAGCATTTCATGTGCTTCTCCTCACTAATCCTTTGACAGTTGCACCTCTCCCAGGATTTGGGATGCTATTCTGCAAATAGCTGAATGAATCATTCATTGATCAGTAATTCTCAAATCTTACTCAGAAAATTCAAGAATGTTTTCTTCTAACTCAATCAGCACCCATTTCTCTCCACCCCACCCCCCCGCAAGTAAATATAATGAAGTCAACTTCAACTATGCCAATGAATCACAAAATGAGAGAATGCCAAAGTTGGAAATAGTTTTAGATATGGTTTAGCCCAGTGAGTCTCAACCCCGGATACACATTAGAATCACCAGAACAGCTTTTAAAATATACTGACGAGACCGGGCGTGGTAGCTCACACCTGTAATCCCAGCACTTTGGGAGGCTGAGGCAGGCGGATTACCTGAGGTCAGGAGTTCGAGACCAGTCTGACCAACGTGGTGAAACCCAGTCTCTACTAAAAATACAAAAATTAGCCAGGCGTGGTGGCACGCGCCTGTAATCCCAGCTACTCAGGAGGCTGAGGCAGGAGAATCGCTTGAACCCGGGAGGCGGAGGTTGCAGTCAGCTGAGATCATGCCACTGCACTCCAGCCTAGGGGACAGAGCAAGACTCTGTCTAAATAATAATAATAATTATTATTATACACACACACACACACACACACACACACAGTGATGTTTGGTCTCCACTCCTTAGATTCTATTTAATTAGTCTGGAATCAAGACTTTTTTTTTTTTTGAGACAGAGTCCCACTCTGTCACCCAGGCTGGAGTGCAGTGGTGTGATCTCCGCTCACTGAAACCTCCGCCTCCCAGGTTTAAGTGATTCTCCCGATTCTCCTGCCTCAGCCTCCTGAGTAGCTGGGATTACAGGCGCGCATCACCACGCCTGGCAAATTTTTGTATTTTTGTATCTTTAGCAGAGACAGGGTTTCACCGTGTTGTTCAGCCTGGTCTGGAACTCCTGACCTCGTGATACACCCGCCTCGGCCCCCCAAAGTGCTGGGATTACAGGCGTGAACCACCGCGCCCGGCCAATCAAGGCATTTTTATAAACCTTGTGATTTTTGTGATTCTAATGTTTAGATTCTAATGCTTAGCCAGGATTGAGAACCACCGATTTAATTCAATCCCTTCTCCTAGTTTTACTAAAGAGAAAACTAGAACCCAGAGTGGTAAGCAACTTGCCCAAAGTCACCCAACATGTTAGTGCAAAGTGCACCGAGAGAGATTGTACCAGTAGCAAGAATAGGCTGATGATGTTTATATTTGTTCTCGTTGGAGTTAATCCCGGAAGCATTTCTTTTTAGTTCACAGAGGCCTTATATAAATTACTTTTTACTTTGGCACAGCACTTAAGCTTCTGCTAAGACTGAAATGGGTTCGCATTCCTGACCACAAAAGGACAGAGATGAAATTCTACATTCACACCGCCCGCCAAGTTAGCCAAGCTCCCTAGGAGGCTGTCTGAAGTGCCTAAAATGCTTCTCTACAATGATCACCCAGAGTTGAGAGACTTCAGTGGGGTAGTGAGAAGAAAGAGGGTTGGGAGAGACAGGAAAGCATTCTCTCCCTGAGGGAAGGAACTGGGAATCAACTGAGAACCAGCTAGCACTGCCAGGAGGTAAGGAGAGGGAAGGAGAATAATTTAAATGAGCACAGGGAGCTTCTGCTCCCTCAACAACCAAACGGTGATAGACGGCCTGGCACCACCAGCCCTCGAAGCCTGAGAGCCACAGAAAATGTTAAAAACTGGCTTGGCAATATGAGTATTAAAAAATACTTCTTCCAACACTCACCAAAAAGTAAGCTCCTAATAAAGAAAAGAGTTCACCTGCCCTCCGCAATCCTCTACCTCTCTTCTCCGCCAAGATTTTCACCCAAAGTCTCAAAAGAGGGCGGTTCCCAACCTCACGTGACACAGTGGCCACGTGACATGGCCCCGGGGAGCCGAGGTGAGCGTTCCAGCTTCCGGAGCCGGAGGGGGCCCGACGTACCCAGCCCCCAGCCCGACGTGACCATGCTGTCCCGCCTCCTAAAAGAACACCAGGCCAAGCAGAATGAACGAAAGGAGCTACAGGGTGAGCCAAATATCCTGTCGGCCGTTTTCTTTCCGGCCGCGGCCTAGCTTCAGCCCGGAGCCTGGATCTCGAGTGACTACCCATATCCAGGGAAGGACGCTAGCTAGCGGGCAACGGGCATGGGGGAGAGGGAATTTCAGGGCGGCTTTTTTTTGAAACTCCTTTCCCTTGCCAACTGGCTCTGGTCCCTTGGGCAATACTCCGGTCCCCTCGGCAACGCCCCTAACCCCCGACCTGCCGCACCTCAGCCCCGCCCCTGCCCCGGAGCGCCCTGCTTATTGGCCCTGGGAGCCTCTCGTCCTGGCGGTAGGAAGGAGCGACTGTAGGGAGGAGGGTGTGGGGAACCCTCCAGAGATGGGCTTCTTGGAGGCCTGAAACCCCCGGAACGGAGGTGGGGCATTTGTTTCCTGAGTCCGGGCTGGAATCTCGGAGTTACCGATTCTTCGGCCAAGATAGTGGAGAAAGAGTGTCTGGGAGTCGGGAGTCCTGGGCGCTGCCGCTGACTTCCTGGCGTCCCTGAGTGAGTCCGTTTCCCTCCCAGGGTACCAGTTTCCTCATCTCTAAAATGAAAGAGGTTGCGCTATGTTTTGCAAGGTCCCTTTCAGCTCTGGCGTTCAGAGATTAGTTAAGAAATTTCGGCAACTAGCAAAATAGTAATGGGTGGGTAAGGAACCTTTAACACTACCCCTCAAAAACCCAAGTCTCCCCTCCAATTCCTTTTCCCCCTCTCCCCAGAGAAGAGGAGGCGAGAGGCTATCACTGCAGCGACCTGCCTGACAGAAGCTTTGGTGGATCACCTCAATGTGGGGTATGAACCTCTTTCTCATCAACACCAGTTTCCTCCTTCCCCAACCCGCCCAAGTTTAGGCACTGGCCAGTCTGACCCTCAGACCGCTGTTGAAGTGGTGGGATGTTCCACTAATTCACCTATCCTACCCCTCCCCTCCCAGCTCTACATAGAGAAACTTGATTCAACTCTGAGTCCTAGCACTGGGCAAGGGAGGAACAGCTGCAGTGGTTAGAGAAGCAGCCAGATTTCCTCTTCCCCACATTGACTTCCCTGGCATTACAACTTGATGCCATCTGCCCACCTCCCTTCACCCTTCCAAGTCCAGCTGTCATTTCAGCAGGAGGGAGAGCACCCTCCTTCATTGCAGCTTACCACCCTCTCCTTGCCTCCCACCCTCTGGCAAGGCTGGGGAGCAGCTGGCAGGAAAGAGATGGCACAGCTGGTGGTGGTGAGAGTAGAACCTGTTCCAGGAGCTATGGCAGAGCCAGGCTGTCTCTTACCTTCCTGCTGGGTCTCTGGGGACCACACCCTGCCCCAGCTCTAAATGAGAATGCCAGTAACAGTCAAAGACTTGGGAAAAAGCAAAGAATATTGTCTCTTGACCCTGAGTGACCCAGAAGCGTGCAGAGATTATGATTTGCTAGTCTGCCTGTTGGAAGAAAGGCAGTATGGTACCTTCCACCCCAGGTCAAGTAGAGCAGCTTGGTGTGAATCCAGAGACTGAGTCATCCAAGTGATCCATGCAGAGGCTGGGGTCATCTTCATTATTCATCATGGGGGAAGGTTGAGAAAAAGAAAGTTGTGGTTGGGGCCTCCGATCTCCCTTCTCTCCAGGCAGCTCTCTTTACTCAGTGTGAATATAGAAGCAGGTGGTCAATGGGGATAACCAGGAGTTCAGGAACTCTCAGGGGAGTCTGTTTCAGTTCCTACCCCACCCTTGACAGTGACCCAGCTGTCTCCCAAAAAGAAGGGACAGGGTCTGCCCTCCCACTTCCTCCCTCCCACATTGGTGCCTCCTGGGCTCTGCTGTGCCCATCATTAGTGAGATTGGCGCAGGCTTCTCCCTCTTCTTTTCCTTTGCTAGAGGCCACCCCATTTTCAGCTTAGAGGGCAGCTAAGCCAAAGCCAGATTAGAAAGGGTTTTGTGTTGCTGCCCACAGCTCCCCTCATTCCCAGGAAAGGAAAACAAAGGCTTAGTCTATCTTGGCCCCTGTCAGGTGTCCTGCCCACTCCCTCAGCCCTCACCAACCCCTTCCCCGCTCTAGCCCCCACACATTCCAGTGGGTAGGGGCACCGGATGTGGAATCTCCTGGCTGACTAGAGCTTTGGGGTGGGAAGTGAAAAATTCAGCAGCCAATAAAGGAGAACAATTATTGCGGGGGTGGAGGAGGGCCTAAAACATTGGCAGAAGGTTGGGGACACCAACCCCATGGTAGTAATGGTAACCACAGCCCATACCTTGATTGAAAAGAAAAACTAGTGTCTAAGACAGAAGGGAGGGAGCGTGTGTGTGTGTGTGTGTGTGTGTGTGTGTGTGTGTGTGTGTGTGTGTGTGTTCCTTGATCTGTGTGGGCGAAGGCTTGGAAGAGCAACTGAGAGCTGAGGAGAAACCCCTGGGATATCCTCTTTTGACCCAGAGTTTCTGGGGAGGGGTTTGCGCTCCCATCCTACCCCAGCTTCAGGGAGGGGCCAATTTCCCTCTCCAACTTCTTGCATAGATCCCTGGGCTTCCAATCACTGCCAGATGTGTCCCTCCTGCTGGATTTTCCCAGTTTTTCCATGCCCCTTTTTTCCTCCCAGCTTTTTCCTCAGGGATATCACTCTAGGTTTTCCCTCCCTTCCCCCACTCAGCTGCAGGAACTCCTTTTTGGGGGTTGGAGCTGGTATGTTTCTAGTCAGCTCCGAGCTTGGCTCTCCTGGGAATCCTGGGAGTGAGAGGAAGGAGCTGGGTTTATTTGCATGTACTGGTAGTCATTTGCATCACATCCAAAAATGGCCAAAATTATGAGCCCTGATTCTTGGCTGAACTCCCACTGCTGCAATGGAATATTAGTCCTGGAGACCACCCCCAACTAGCCGGGTGAGCTCATCTCCTCCCTCCTCCAACCCCCCAGTGTGGCCCAGGCCTACATGAACCAGAGAAAGCTGGACCATGAGGTGAAGACCCTACAGGTCCAGGCTGCCCAATTTGCCAAGCAGACAGGCCAGTGGATCGGAATGGTGGAGAACTTCAACCAGGCACTCAAGGTGGGCCATACTCCCTACCTCACCACCCCAATCCTGGGTCTCCATTGGCTGCCTCCAGTCAGTTTACCTCAGGTTTAGGTCAAGGAGGAAGTAGGGTGGTCCCAGAAACCCCATCTATAGCCCCAGTGTCAGAAAAGGTAGAGAGAGAAAGAAAAGCAGTTGGTGAGTCCAAGTAAAGCCTTTTCCAGGAGATGAATAAAACGTATTCCCCAGACTGGAAGCCATACTCTACCCATTCTGATTCCTGGGCTCCCACCTCCTCTCCCCCTTCCCAGGAAATTGGGGATGTGGAGAACTGGGCTCGGAGCATCGAGCTGGACATGCGCACCATTGCCACTGCACTGGAATATGTCTACAAAGGGCAACTGCAATCTGCCCCTTCCTAGCCCCTGTTCCCTCCCCCGACCCCATCCCTCCTACCTCACCCACAGGGGGAAGGAAGGAGGCTGACAAGCCTTGAATAAAACACAAGCCTCCATTTCTCTGTGGTGTGTTTCGAAGAGCTACTAGCTCCTGTGTTGGGGGTGGGAGTGGAAGGTTCAAAGATGGTTTCCCTGAGGGACAGGTATCTTTTGGGTAGAGGGTGGAACTAGCTTCCTCTTACTGTCCCAACTCTCTTCTCCTCCATGGCGTTTGTGCAGGTGTCTGTTAGGCAAGCAGAGGGTGGGAGTTCCCATCCCTCCTGAGAGAAGGTCCTAGTAGCCCTGCCCCAAGCTTCCTAATTCAGGACTTATTTCCTACAGAAGAGAAACAAGGCAAGGTACAGGCCTGGTCCCCAGCTCTGGCTCTCTGCCTCTCCACGTGCTCATGGCCTCTCCCAGGCTAACACTAAGCAGTGTCATGAGTCTGAGCCAGGTGGGAGATGAATTCCTGGGGGCGCTTCAGGGCTGAGAAGGGGGAGGGATGACAGGTCCAGTAACCGTTACCAACAGAGCAGTGCAGCTGCCATCCTTGACAGCTCCCTCCTCCTCCGAGACCATGACATAGATGGTCAGGAACCCAGGCTGAGAAAGACAGCCAAGGGGTGGGGGGAGCCTAGGCAAATCTGGCCTCTGCCAAGTCCTGGCTTCAGCCAGGCAAGCAAGCTCCAGCCTCCCTGGCTCCTCCTCCTCCCCAGCCCTATCCCCACCCTGTCACACATACACTTAATACGCCTGGCATCCAAGTCCACCCACTCCAGACTTTGGCCTTAGCAGTAGCTAGTGTGGGAGGCTGGGAAGACTGGGAGGAGTCTCTTAAACAAAAGCAAAAGAATCAGCTTTGGGTGCTGTAGTACCTGCCAGCTTTCCCCTCAGGAGGTAAGTAGATACTGGGAGCTGGGGGAACTATGAGAAGACTAGCTAGATATTACATGTATTGCCAACTCAAAACTTTCAGCTTTTAACATGCTTCCTCACACATTGTCCCCTTTGATCCTCCACAACTCTGAGGTGGAGCTGGTGGGTCTTAGCCCCACTTCGTAGGTGAGAAAATAGGTTGAGAGAGACAGTGAGATGCTCAGCATCACACAGCAAATCTGAGGCCACCAGGACTAAATGCAGGGTTCTTGGCCCTATACATCATTCCAAACACAAGGCCCAGGTTGCATATAGAAGGTTCAGTGTCCCTGGTTTAGTAGGAGAGAAAGTGTGAGGCAAGCAAGAAGATGCCTCTGCTCCATACAACGGGTCTGTACACAGGACCTGGCTCATGTGGCTTTAGTTAAATTAGCCACAAATACAGGGTCTGCCCACATCTTTGCTTTGCACAGATGAGCCATAGTTGGCCAATTATCTACCAACCAGATAATTTCTCAATATGCTCACACCAGATGCTTCCAGCTAGGGAAGGTATTAGGGGAAACGGCTTGAGGGCTGCAGTAAACTGGACAAGTTTTTCTGCCCAGCCTAGGCTGCCACCTGTAGGTCACTTGGGCTCCAGCTATGTGGCTGCCTCTGCTGCTGGGTGCCATACTCTGGGCAGTGCTGTGGTTGCTCAGGGACCGGCAGAGCCTGCCCGCCAGCGATGCCTTTGTCTTCATCACCGGCTGTGACTCAGGCTTTGGGCGCCTTCTGGCACTGCAGCTGGACCAGAGAGGCTTCCGAGTCCTGGCCAGCTGCCTGACCCCCTCTGGGGCCGAGGACCTGCAGCGGGTGGCCTCCTCCCGCCTCCACACTACCCTGCTGGATATCACTGATCCCCAGAGCGTCCAGCAGGCAGCCAAGTGGGTGGAGACGCATGTTAAGGAAGCAGGTAAGTATGGTAGACCACCAGGAATATGGTGTGGGGTGTCCTGATCCCCACAGTGACCCCAGGAGTCACCTGCAAGGGCTGTGGTAAGCTAAAGGGACTATTTGAGGAGGAGCAGTTTTCAGATGCTCCCAGGAAGAAGAGGGGGCTGTGGGAGTGCCTTACCTACCCCCAGCATCCTTCTCATCTCCCCACAGGGCTTTTTGGTCTGGTGAATAATGCTGGTGTGGCTGGTATCATCGGACCCACACCATGGCTGACCCGGGATGATTTCCAGCGGGTGCTGAATGTGAACACAATGGGTCCCATCGGGGTCACCCTTGCCCTGCTGCCTCTGCTGCAGCAAGCCCGGGGCCGGGTGATCAACATCACCAGCGTCCTGGGTCGCCTGGCAGCCAATGGTGGGGGCTACTGTGTCTCCAAATTTGGCCTGGAGGCCTTCTCTGACAGTCTGAGGTGAGGGGTACAGGGCTCTGGGTTCCAGGACTAAGAGCAGCCCACTCAACAAACATGGGCCAGCAGAGATGGTTAAGGTACAGCACATTGGAATAGTTAAGAAAAGACAGTTTAAGGCTAGACTTCATGAGTTCAAACCCCACCCTTATGTAAGCTTTGTGACCATAAGTAGATTACTTCTCTTTACCCATTTTTAACGCATTTGTTTTTTGTTTTTTGTGATGGAGTCTCGCTCTGTCGCCAGGCTGGAGTGCAGTGGCGCGATCTTGGCTCACCACAACCTCCGCCTCCCGGTTTCAAGCGATTCTCCTGCCTCAGCCTCCCAAGTAGCTGGGGCTACAGGCACGTGCCACCATGCCTGGCTAATTTTTGTATTTTTAGTAGAGATGGGGTTTCACTATGTTGGCCAGGTTGGTCTCTAACTCCTGACCTCGTGATCTGCCCGCCTCGGCCTCCCAAAGTGCTGGGATTACAGATGTGAGCCACCACACCCGGCCTTGCCTCTCTCATCTTTAAACAATAAGGTTCAAAGTTCCATGGGAGCATGAAGGAGACATGATGAGGACAACAGGGGAGCAGGGCCTGAGTTCTTTTTGTTTGGTTTTTGTTTTTTTGTTTGTTTGAGAGTTTTCCTCTTGTTGCCTAGGCTGAAGTGCAATGGCAAGATCTCAGCTCACTGCAACCCCTGCCTCTCAGGTTCATGCAATTGTCCTGCCTTAGCCTCCCAATTAGCTGGGATTACAGGCACCCGCCACTACTCCCAGCTAATTTTTTTGTATTTTTAGTAGAGATGGGGTTACACCATGTTGGCCAGGCTGGTTTCGAACTCCTGACCTCAGGTGATCCACCTGCGTGAGCCACCACACACAGCCCAAGGCCTAAGTTCTTAGCAGAAGTACAAGGCGCCTAAGCTTAGTCCACCTTCTAAGGAAGCCTGCCTTTGTCACCATCACTCAGCAAATAATCTCCTTTTGTCCCTCTCAGCCTGAATTTTCCAGGCAGCATCATGGAACACACGTTTTTTTTTTTTAGTTTTGAGACGAGGCCTTGTTGTCATCCAGGATGGAGTGCAATGGCGCAGTCACAGCCCACTGCAGCTTCAAACTCCTAGGCTCAAGCAGCTCAAGCGATACTTACACCTCAGCCTCCTGAGTAGCTGAGACCACAGGCGCCTGCCAGCATGCCTGGCTAGTATTTTTTTTATAGATGGGGTCTTGCTGTGGTGACCAGACTTGTCTCAAACTCCCGGCCTCAAGTGATGCTTCCGCCTGGGCCTCCCAAAGTGTTGGGATTATAGGCGTGAGCCACTGCATACTGGAACACATACTTTATACTTGGATTTTTTTCTCCCTTCCCCTCCTGCTCCTTACCTATACGTGGATTTCTACATCTGTGCCAGAGCAACGGGATGTATCCCCACTTTCCCCATCAGCTTACCCTCCAGCAAATATGAGACTATACCCTTCAATATCCAGCACTCAGGGCTCAACCCTGTGTTTCAGGAGCAAGGGAATGGGGTTCCTCTAGGTCAGGAATTGGCAAACTCAGTACTCAAGCCAGATCTGGCCAGCTGCCTACAAGCTAATAATGGTTTTTAGATTTTTAAATGGTTACATTGTAAACTGTTATATAAGTACCTGATAATATCATTAATTTTGTTTCTTGGCCTGCCGTGCTTAAAATATTAACTCTCTGGCCCTTTAAGAAAAAAATGTGCTGACCCCTGCTCTAGATCAAAGAAAACAAACCTCAAAAATACTTTCCTCCCTCTACCCCACTTGACCCTTGTCCCAGGGTAGTAGGCATCTCCATCAAAACTCTTGTCCCTGGTCTGTGGTAACTTTCTCAGCTCCCCAACCCATGTCCCTCAAAGTCCCCTCCCTATAGAGCAAGAACCCAGCAACTTCCCTCTGCCCCTCTTCTAGGCGGGATGTGGCTCATTTTGGGATACGAGTCTCCATCGTGGAGCCTGGCTTCTTCCGAACCCCTGTGACCAACCTGGAGAGTCTGGAGAAAACCCTGCAGGCCTGCTGGGCACGGCTACCTCCTGCCACACAGGCCCACTATGGGGGGGCCTTCCTCACCAAGTGTGAGTAGCCAAGCCCACACAGGGCACATGAAGGGAAACAAGAGTACCAGAAAGGCCAGTCCTGCAGAAGACTGCTGGGAGGTGGGTGGGGCACCCAGGGCAGGGTTGAGGGTGAATGGGATGCCACAAGAGTGCTCAGGCCATGTGGAACCTGCCCACTCCCCACACTGAGGAGGGGACTGAGGGTGACAAGCCCAGGGCCCCAGAAGACAGTACCTAAGATGGGCTGGAGTGGGGAAGGGAAACTGATTGCAACCACCTATGGGGTGCAGACCTGAAAATGCAACAGCGCATCATGAACCTGATCTGTGACCCGGACCTAACCAAGGTGAGCCAATGCCTGGAGCATGCCCTGACTGCTCGACACCCCCGAACCCGCTACAGCCCGGGCTGGGATGCCAAGCTGCTCTGGCTGCCTGCCTCCTACCTGCCAGCCAGCCTGGTGGATGCTGTGCTCACCTGGATCCTTCCCAAGCCTGCCCAAGCGGTCTACTGAATCCAGCCTTCCAGCAAGAGATTGTTTTTCAAGGGCAAGGACTTTATTTCTGCCCCCACCCTGGTACTGCCTGGTGCCTGCCACAAAATAAGCACTAACAAAAGTGTATTGTTTAAAAAATAAAAGAAGGTGGGCAGAAATGAATGTGCCCAGTGGAAGGCTGACCCCATTTAAGTGCCAACTACGCCAAACCGACATGCTCACGGTCTGTGGCCCGTTTAGTGCCTGCAAAACAGCTAGCACCCACAGTGGGGCGCCAAGGAACTGCCTCACATCTACAGCTGCACCTCGAGGAGTGGCCATCAGAGGGCACTTTGATACGTTTCCCTTATTTTCTGAAGGGGAGTAAGGTTGCAATTCAGTGTCTGTACTGGGAATGGTCTTTATATTCCTTGGGGGAGAAGAGCAGGTGATGAAGAGGGGTCGGGGCCACGCTGGGTGGCTTCCATGGAAGAAAAGGCAATGTTCACGTAAATTCTCCTGCTAAGGACACTGGCCACACAGGTGTCAAGGCAACTTAACCACACTTTGAAAGGAGCTGCCGGGCGCGGTGGCCCACGCCTGTAATGCCAGCACTTTGAGAGGCTGAGGTGGGCAGATCACGAGGTCAGGAGATCGAGACCATCCTGGCCAACATGGTGGAACTCCGTCTCTACTAAAAATACAAAAAATTAGCCGGGCGTGGTGGCGGGCGCCTGTAGTCCCAGCTACTGGGAGGCTGAGGCAGGAGAATGGCGTAAACCCGGGAGGCGGAGCTTGCAGTGAGCCGAGATGCACCACTGCACTGCAGCCTGGGCGACAAAGCAAGACTCCGTCTCAAAAAAAAAAAAGGAGCTGGATCCCTTGAGGATTGACCAGGAAGGGAGTTGCTGGGCCCTTAGCGGTGCACAGGCGGCCAGGAAGATGTCCAAGGCAGATGTGGGCTGGGCTCTCCCAGGTGGGACCTTTCTGGGGAGCTGCTTTGACTTACGCAGCAGATGGCTTCATGAATGATCACAGTGAGCCTGGCAGCGTAAGACTAGGGGGCAGAAAGCACTACAGTCTCTGGATCCTCACTTCTCCCACCGCCTGTCCAACCAACACCTTCAGCAAAGTCGTCCTTTCCCAAACACCCCCCAGAATAGACCTTCTCGAAGTACACATGCAGTAAGGTCCCAGAGGACAGGCAACATGAGTAAGGAAAGGAAGGAATCAAGCATCACTCTAAGACAAACTCAGACCATTTCTCTTTTCGGTCTGAAAAAATAATCCGTTTAATTGAAAAACCTGGAGGATACTATTCCACTCCCCCAGATGAGGAGGCTGAGGAGACCAGACCCCTACATCACCTCGTAGCCACTTCTGATACTCTTCACAAGGCAGCAGGCAAAGACAATTCCCAAAACCTAGAAGGAAAGATGGGGATGGGGATGGAGAGGAGTCAGAAGGGCCAGCTACCCGAGACCCATGCAAGAGACTCCAAACACACACTCCCAGGTCAGTACCTCCTGCTCAGCACCCTCCTCCCCTCGGCCCCTATCCTCCAGGCACCCTAAATTGAGTCCCAGCCCTCTCTCAGGGTTATCTCTTACCTCAACAAAAGCAATTCCAAGAGCTGCTGCAGCCACCACCAGCACGTTTTTCCTCAGCCAGCCGCCAATCTTCTCCACACAGCCCTGAAGGGTGGCAGGCACAAAGGATAAAAGCACCATCAGAAACTTCCCACCCCAATCCCCTCCCCTGGTCCATCAGTCTCTTCCCTGCCCCGGTACCTTTCACCCCACCCTTACCATTTCCAGATCCCCTCCCCATCCCTGACGCTGTCCACCTCCATCCTGGGTCTCTTGCCTTCTAAAACATTTCCCAGGTTTCCCAAGTCCCATACACAGTTTCCTCCCTACCTCCTTATGGATCGCCTTCTCGTTGAAATTAATCCCACAGCCCACAGTGACATTAATGCAGCAGGAGTCAGGGACTCGGTTCTTCGACATGGAAGGGATTTTCTCCCAATCTGTGTAGTTAGCAGCCCCACAGCACTTAAACTGGGGGAGGGAAGAAATATGGAGAAGAAGGGTGTTAAGTGAACCTTCACCATCAATATGGAGATGAGAATTCTTTTTTTTTTTTTTTTGAGACAGACTTGCTCTGTTGCCCAGACTGGAGTGTGATGGCTTGATCTCAGCTCACTGCAACCTCTGCCTCCTAGGTTCAAGCGATTCTCCTGCCTCACCCTCCTGAGCAGCTGGGATTACAGGCACTCACCACCACACCTGGCTAATTTTTGTATTTTTAGTAGAGACAGGGTTTCACCATGTTGGCCAGGCTAGTCTCAAACTTCTGACTTCACGTGATCTGCCCACCTCGGCCTCCAAAAGTGCTGAGATTACAGGTGTGAGCCACCACACCCAGCCTTGGAGATGAGAATTCTCTATTCCCATCACCCCTGCTCCCAGCAACCCCACTCACATCTGCCTGCATCCTGTCCAGGATCGAAGCAGTGTGGTTGTTTTTCGGGTAATTCTCCATCTGCTGCCGGAAGTTGTTATTAAACTCTGACATCACCTGAGGGTACGGAGGAGCACTGCTGCCGTCAGAATTCAAGCACCTGGGTCCCAGACCAGGCTGAGGCAGGCCCTTCCCGTTATTCCCTGCTTACCTTATCTCTAAACACATAGCCAGCAATGGCTGCAGCCACCTCCACCAACATGATAAGAGACAGAAAGATGGCAAACTGCAGGAGCAAAGGACAGGAGTCAGGTTTGGAGTCTATGCATTACAGGGGCCCGTCCTGGCATAGCCGGTCCCTGGACACTCATAAAGGTCTTCCTTACCCACCCACCTCACCTCACCCACCTTCCTGAGCCCCAACCAAGTTGCTCTGGCAGTCCCAGACCACCTATGTTGGTCCTGCCTCCCACTCACCGTGATCATAAGACAATAGTTCTCCTTGCAGGCCCCGCAGCAGCCCACAAAGGCCACGAGGAAGAGGAAGACACCCACTGCGATGATGACCACAGGCAACAGAGAGCCAGGGGTAGCCCCCTGGATTATGGTCTGACTCAGGACAAGCTGTGCCCCGACACCCACAGCAATCAGTCCCACTGCACAGGCCTAAGAGGAAAGCAGGTGAGCATTAGGCCTGATCCACCACACAGTGGTCCTCCATGGTGGAGGGCAAGGGGTACACCTAGGACACAGACGTGACCCCATCCGGAGGAGAGATTCTCACACCTCCAGGGAACTTCTTTGGCTGTAGGGAAGGGGGATGACCCATCCTTGCCTGCCCCCACCTCCCTTGATACCCTCCCAGCTCTTCAATCAGGGAAGTGACCAAATTCAAAGACCTCCCAGAAAGCCTTGACCCCAAGGCACGTATTTCTGACCTAGAATAATGCTTTCTAAGGGCCTCCAGGACTCCCAGTTCAATTCTCTCCCAGAACTGTTCCCTCACTATCCTCCAGTGCACACCCCACGCGCATCAGCTGTGACTAAGGTTCCTCTGGCCAGTTAAGCCAGGAGAAGAGAAGAGGAAAAGGGGGCAAGAGTGATGTGCCCCTCCCTAGACAAACAGTAGCCTCTCAAGCCAGGAGCCCAGGGCAGGAGCAAATTGACGTGGGCAGAGCCCTTCCTCACCCCCAAGCGCTGGGAGGACGGAAAGGGGGAGAGGGACTGGAGAGGGATGAGGGGGGTGGGGAGGAAGAGAGGGGAGAAGGGAGAGCGAAGGGAAGCCTCATGGCGATAGCATCAGGCGGTTGGCTGGTTGCCCCACTGCCCCATATCACAAGTGGTTGGGTCACCAGACAGGAAGGGCCAGGCAGGAGGGATGGGGGTAGGGGTTGCTGCACACCCAGGATGGCCATTCTCGGTGGAAACAAGCCTCAGGTGTCCAGGAAAACTGGAGGAGGGAGTGGCCGCGCTGTCTTTCCCTGGCTTTCTTTCCACATCTGGTCTCCAGCTGCCTTAATTCTTATTCCCTCAGCCCTCACCACTGTGGAGCCAGGTCTCCCCGCACCCTGCCGGCGCGCCCCCCAGGACCCCTCGCCACTCACGCAAAAGGCCAGCAGGAGGACGTAGAGCAAGAACTTCACACATTTCATTCCTCCTTCCACCGCCATGGCTGCCGGGCCTGGGGCAGAGACGAGGGCGGGGGGATTAAAACTGGCCGAAGGGGGACCTCGGTTTCCGGGCTCCCGGCCGGCCCTCGAGGGCTTCCCTACACGGCCCCGATTCCCGGCCCCTCCCACCCGGAAACCCGCGGTCGGAACCACGTCTCCCAGCCCCCTCTCTACCCGCAGGAGAGGGGTGGGGGCGACGGCCAAGAAGCCCGGACCCCGCCCCGCCGCCTCTGGGGCGCAGGATAGATCCGAGGGCGTCGGCAGGGGCTCGAGCCTGACGCCGACCCTCGGCCCTTCAGTCTCCGGGCGTCAAACACCCTCTCCCCACCCAACACCCAGCCGGGAGAAACGGTCTTCAGCCCTACCCCGACCCCTGCCCCAGTCGCTTTCCCCTGGGCTCTGACCTTCCGCCCACCAAAAAAAAAAGTGCGGCCGGCACCCCCGCCACACCCTGCCCAGGCCCAGGGAAGTTCGAATCAAAGTTGTTCGAGGGCGGCTGGAGAGCGCCGGGCGAGTCTCCGCGGGCCTGGGGCGAGCCCTGGAGGAAGGGACCGCCGGTGGTCTCTCCCAGCCCGCGCCGAAGTCCGCCGGGGCCCCGCGGCCTCACCTGGGCTCCCCAAGGCTGCGCGCTCCTCTCCCGCCGCGGCTCCGGGGCTCTCTAGCTGCGCCCCCCAGCTCCCGCCCCGCCTGCCGCGCGGCCCCGCCCCGGGCTCCAGCCACGGTCCCCTCCCCCGCCCAGTGGCCGCCGGCCTCCCTCATGTGACGCGGGAACAGCTGCGGCCTGAGTCACTGGGCCCGGCGCAGGGTGGGCCGAGCCCCCCGCCCGGCCAGGGCCACGTGGCCCCTACCCGGAAGAAGGCGCCCACCCCCGCAAACGGAGAGCCGCAAGGGCAAGACCTCGGGGCGCCTGGGGCCCCCCTCTGGCGCCCCGCCTCCGTGCCAGCTCGGGGTAGGAGAGCAGGGCGGAGCGCAGCCTGGGTTACTCTGGTTAAGAGAAGCGGACGAGGTGGGTGAGAGTTATCCTCTGAGCGCCGGGGCGGAGAGCTGAGGCCGGGTGACAAGGTGGTCTGAGAGAGGTTTCCCCATCCTTCTCCAGTAGCCCAGCTCTGTCCTCTGGCTCCAACTTTGTGCAAGCCCCCTCCCCATACGACTGTGCCGACAGCTGGGGACTGCCTGGGGTCGGGTGGGGCCAGAACCAACAGTTCCAGAAAGTCCCTGGCCTCACATCCTGGGTGTCTCCCAACATTCTAGAGCATTCTAGAGTGGGAATTTCTGGCCCCACTCTATTAGCACAGCTTCTCCATTTTCCAGGGTTCCTAGTCTGAGAAAAGGGGAGGAAGCCCTTCCCCGAAGCCACGCTACCCAGTCAATCAATACACGTCCTCGTCGGGTCCCGCCCTCTGGGGGAGGATTGACAAGGTCTGCGCTCCCAGCTCCGGGACAGCTCCTGCATCGTCTGTGATAGCGAGGGTTTGGGGGAAGACACGAAGGTAGGAGAGGCTTACATCCTCTGGATTTCCTCGTCTTATCCCAGAAGACAAAGCCAGGCTGGAAGCGGGCTAGGGGGTCAAGCTGCCTCCCTCCCTTGTGTGCCAGGGGTGGTGTCCAGAAGGAGCTGATCTGAACAGGCCAGAGAGTGGGACCGGTCGTCACACCCCCACACCTCCAGCCTCGGACCCACTCCTTGGGCTCTTAGGGTCCTGCCTCAAGAACCACTTCCTGAGTCTTGGTGTATGTGTGTACACAAAGAAGGAAAGAAGTCTCGAGAGCAAAAGGAAGGAGATCCGGGCTGGGCTAAGAAGCATCTTCCAGGATCACGGCCTTCCCGTGGGACACACCAAGCCCATTCCGGACCTTGCTCTTCCTGACCATGGCGGGCAGGCTGTGGAGGAGGAGTGGAGAGCTGAAGAAAGGAGTATTCATCAGGTTCCTTATTGTGCTGCCACTAGATGCCAGGCATATGCTAGGCTCGGGGGCTGCAAGGAGAGGAAGACAGCGGCCCTGTCCTCTGCCAGCAGGCAGAACCAAGTTCTGGCCACACTGAAGAAAGGCAGAAGCCTGCGGTGGCAGCTGGTTAAGTTCAGAGGGAGGGAAAGGGAGAGGAGAATGGATTTCACGGAGCAGGTGGATGTGCTCAAGGTGACCTTGGAGAATAAAGGGGAGAGCTCCAGGGACAGAGAAACAGTTGACTGTGGAAAAAAGGGGCATTTTTTAAAGTACATGGCGGTTGGGTTTGACTGGTTCAAAGGACTTGGGAAGGATGTGGTGAGATGGGTTGAAGGTGGTCTGAAGATCAAGATTGAGAGACTTTAGATACATAACAACCAACTGCAATGTTTCGTCCTTCATTGAATGGTTGAACAAACCAGCTGTGAAAGACATTTTGGGACATACGAATATGGACTGAGAATTAGACATGAGAAAATTATTTTGTTAACTTGTTATCATGGTTAACAAAACGGTCATATAATATGATTATGTGGAGAAGTTACTCTAGTTTTTCCTCTTTTTTTTTTCTTTATTCTCATATCAGCTAATGCATTTGCTACAGGAAAGGGGTCCCCATCCAGACCACAAGAGGGGGTTCTTGGATCTCATTCAAGAAAGAATTCAGGGCAAGTCTCAGTGCAAAGTATAAGCAAGTTTATTAAAAAAGTAGTGGTGAAGGAACAGCTGCTCCATAGACAGAGTAGGATGTTCCTGAAAGTAAAGAGGAGGGGCCAGGTGCAGTGGCTCCCCACGCCTGTAATCCCAGCACTTTGGGAGGCCTAGGCGAGTGGATCACCTGAGGTCAGGAGTTCGAGACCAGCCTGGCCAACATGGTGAAATCCCGTCTCTACTAAAAACACAAAAAGTAGCTGGGCATAGTGGTGTGTGCCTGTAGTCCCAGCTATTCAGGAGGCTGAGGCAGAAGAATCGCTTCAACCCAGGAGGCAGAGGTTGCAGTGAGCAGAGATCATGTTACTGTACTCCAGGCTGGGTGACAAGAGTGAAACTCCAGTCTGTCTTTTTTTTTGAGACGGAGTCTTGCTCTGTCACCAGGGTGGAGTGCAGTGGTGCGATTGATCTTGGCTCACAGTAAGCTCTACCTCCTGTGTTCAATTGATTCTCCTGCCTCAGCCTCCCGAGTAACTGGGACTACAGGCACGCGCCACCACGCCCAGCTAATTTTTGTATTTTTAGTAGAGATGGGGTTTCACCATATTGGCCAGGATGGTCTCGATCTCTTGACCTCATGATCCACCGCCCCGTTGTCCTTCCAAAGTGCTGGGATTACAGGCATAAGCCTCTGTGCCCAACAAAACTCTGTCTCAAAAAAAAAAAAGTAAGAGGAGGAACACATTCACTGTAGGTATAATGCTTGTATATATGGAGAGATGTGTTTTGCTACAAGGGTTTGTGATAAAGGATTAATTATCTTAATTACTATGTTTTGTAAAAATCAATATTATCTTTTTTTAGTTATTATTATTAATTTGTTTCCTTAACCATAAACATCTAGAAGCTAAAAATGCCTAACATTCTGAGAATGCATCCCAGCAAGTCCCAGCCTCCTTTTTCTAGCCCTGCTCAAAATGGAGTCACTCTGGTTCAAACGCCTCTGACACATTGATCTAACCCAGTGAAAGGCAGTCTTAGGATTTGAACCCAGATATCTGGGGGAGTTCCAAAGCCTTTGTTTTTTTCCCCTCATTCTAGGGGGTCAAGAGAAAAGACAACTTTTTTTTTTTTTTGAGACAGAGTCTCTGTTGCCCAGGCTGGAGTACAGTGGCACTATCTCAGCTCACTGCAACCTCCATCTCCTGGGTTCAAGCGATTCTCCTGCCTCAAGCCTCCCAAGTAGCTGGGATTACAGGCACACACCACCACGCCTGGCCAATTTTTGTATTTTTAGTAGAGACAGGGTTTCACCATGTTGGCCAGGCTGGTCTCGAATTCCTGACCTCAAGTGATCCACCCGCCTGGGCCTCCCAAAGCGCTGGGGTTATAGGTGTGAGCCACCGCGCCCGGCGGAGAAAAGAGAACTTTGATAGGAGGCCTGGGCACTGTGGCTCACACCTGTAATCCCAGCACTTTGAGAGGCCAACGCAGGCAGATCGCTTGAGCTCAGGAGTTTGAGACCAGCCTGGGCAACATGGTGAAACTCCATCTCTACCAAAAAAAAAAAAAAAATGCTGGGCTTGGTGGCAAGCACCTGTAGTCCCAGCTACTCTAGAGGCTGAAGTGGGAGGATCGCTTGAGCCCAGGAGGTGGAGGTTGAAGTGAGCCGTGATCACACCCACCACTGCACCCTACCCTGGGCAACAAAGCAAGACTCTGCCTCAAAAAAATAAAAAGTAAGACAGGAAGAGGGAACTCTGCCAAATAGTGTAAAGAGGGCAACCTGGGTAAGAAACAAGAGAAGGCCATTGGATGGGATGCTTTCTCTGGAGCAGTGTCAGGAGCATGTGCTGGGGCCCCAGAGTAAGGGGAGGAAGTAGAGACATCCAGGTGAGCAGAGGGAGAGCTGAGGTGAAGGCCAGGAGAATGGGACCCTCCTAGAGGAACACCAGGGGAAGGGGCTGAAAGCAAACTAGCAAGTGCAGAGTGGTGGCAGCAACTTGGTAAAGCAACAGGAGAAGAAAGGAGAAGGCCAGGGAAACCCAGAGAACAAGCCTGTGTGGAGTTGGAAGCCAATGCATTTGCCACAGGAAAGGGGTCCCCATCCAGACCACAAGAGAGGGTTCTTGGATCTCATGCAAGAAAGAATTCAGACGGAAGGCTGAGGCAGGAGAATGGCGTAAACCCGGGAGGCGGAGTTTGCAGTGAGCTGAGATCTGGCCACTGCACTCCAGCCTGGGTGACAGAGTGAGACTCCTTCTCAAAAAAAAAAAAAAAAAGAAAGAATTCAGGGTGAGTCGCAGTGCAAGGTATAAGCAAGTTTATTAAGAAAGTAAAGTGGTGAAAGAACAGCTGCTCCATAGAGTAGGATGTTCCCAAAAGTAAGAGGAGGGGCCAGGTGCGGTGGCTCACCATGCCTGTAATCCCAGCACTTTGGGAGGCCTAGACGGGTGGATCACCTGAGGTCAGGAGTTCGAGACCAGCCTGGCCAACATGGTGAAACCCTGTCTCTACTAAAAATACAAAAAGTAGCTGGGCATAGTGGTGTGTGCCTGTAGTCCCAGCTACTCAGGAGGCTGAGGCAGAAGAATCGCTTCAACCCAGGAGGCAGAGGTTGCAGTGAGCAGAGATCATGTTACTGCACTCCAGCCTGGGCAACAAGAGTGAAACTCCGTCTGTCTTTTTTTTTGAGACGGAGTCTTGCTCTATCACCAGAGTGGAGTGCAGTGGCGCGATCTTGGCTCACTGCAACCTCCACCCGCCGGGTTTAAGTGATTTTCCTGCCTCAGCCTCCCAAGGAGCTGAGACTACAGGCGCGTGCCACCACGCCCAGCTAATTTTTATATTTTTAGTAGAGATGGGGTTTCACCATATTGGCCAAGATGGTCTCAATCTCTTGACCTCATGATCAGCCCCCCTTGGCCTTCCAAAGTGCTGGGATTACAGGCGTGAACCACCATGCCCGGCGAAACTCCGTCTCAAAAAACAGTAAGAGGAGGAACACATTCAACCTAGGTACAATGTTTGTATACGTGGGGAGATATGCTCTGCTACAAGGGTTTGTGATAAACGATTAATTTTCTTTTTTTTTTTTTTTTTTTTTGAGGCGGAGTCTTGCTCTGTCGCCCAGGCTGGAGTGCAGTAACGCAATCTCGGCTCACTGCAGGCTCCGCCTCCCAGGTTCAGGCCATTCTCCTGCCTCAGCCTCCTGAGTAGCTGGGACTACAGGCGCCCGCCACCGCGCCCGGCTAATTTTTTGTATTTTTAATAGAGACGGGGTTTCACTGTGGTCTCGATCTCCTGACCTTGTGATTCGCCCGCCTCGGCCTCCCAAAGTGCTGGGATTACAGGCTTGAGCCACCGCGCCCGGCCTAATTTTCTTAATTACTATATTTTGTAAGAATCGATATTATCTTTTTCTATTATTATTATTGTTTCCTTAACCATAAACATCTAGTTTTTTTTGTTTTGTTTTGTTTTGTTTTCGAGATGGAGTTTTGCTCTTGTTGCCCAGGCTAGAGTGCAGTGGCACAATCTCGACTCACCACAACCTCCGCCTCCCGGTTTCAAGAGATTCTCCTGCCTCACCCTCCTGAGTAGCTGGGATTACAGGCATGCGCCATCATGCCTGGGTAATTTTGTACTTTTAGTAGAGCCAATATTGTGCCACTGCACTCCAGCCTGGGCAACAGAGCAAGACTCTGTCTCAAAGAAAAAGAAAGAAAGATGAAAATGTTGTGGAGATGGATGGTGCTGATGGTTGCACAACAATGTGTATGTACTCAATGTCCCTGAATTTTATGTTACATATATTTAACTACACACATACACACAAAGAATGGCCCACTTCTCCAGCCTTGAAAGTTGACACAGAGCCCCATGTGTTTGCTGGGCCGAAGGATAGAGGGGCCTCTTAGTGGGAAGTGGTTGATCTCAGACCTGGCCCTTCACATCCTTCAGATCCTCCAGCACCTGCTCCAAGTGCCTGACATCCAGATATGCCACCAAGCCATCCCAGCCAGCCCAGGCTGCTGCCCCTTGGTTGTCTGGTACCAGCTGGGGATAGGTGCACTGCGGCGGGGACCCTGGCCCCTCCACGCCAAGCAAAGCCAGGTTGCCCTCCAGCTCCACTACGCCTCCAACTAGGCCCAGCGACACAGCATGGGGACCACAGACGTCTCAAGCAAAGGTGCAGCCTTCTGAGAGCATGTAGGCATCAGCCAGACCCAGTGCCATGCACAGCAGCTTGTAGCCAGCACCCAAGCACAGGAAAGGGTAAGGGGATTTGAGGAAGGTGAGGAGGAAAGAAGGGATCCAGAATCAAGGGGAAAGAAGAGTTGAGAAGAGTTGGGAGAGGGGTGAGGAAAAACGGGAAAGTGGGAGACACAGAGGAGGGTGAGAGGCATGGGGAAGGATGGGGGCAGGGGAGGCAAAAATGCATGAGGGATCAATGCTTCTTGGACTTCGGTTTAAAAAACATTTTCTTTAATTTTTGAAAAATAGGTGTAAGAGAGGAGTGGGGAGAGGGAAGAGAAGGAGATAGGGATGGGAGGGAAGAAGGAAACAAGGATGCATCATCAAAGCCATCTCCCCACTGGGGAGGGTAAGGAGAATGGTGGATAAAATTCAAGGTCCAGAGGTTGGGTCTGAATTGGGGGCCTGAAATTTAAGTCCAGAGGCCTCAGCTTTGGATAAGGAGAGAGGCACGGTGCTTGATGGCATCTCTCAGACTGCAGGGGGAAGGAGGGACTGCACCTGCGCGTTCGCAGGTCCTGCTGGCAGCAAAGCTCATAGACCACCCCGCGGGGCTCCCCAGAGAGTGGGTTATAGGCCCCAGCACTAGCACTGAGTGCAGCCCCCAGGGGAATACTGTGCATGGGCTCCACGGCGACATCACCACTATGTACTTACCGGTTGGTGGAGACTGGGGAACACAAAGGAGTCTCCAGGCTGGGCGTGGTGGCTCATGCTTATAATCCCAGCACTTTGGGAGGCCGAGGCGGGTGGATCATCTGAGGTCAAGAGTTTGAGACCATCCTGGACAACACGGTGAAACCCCATCTCTACTAAAAATACAAAAATTAGCCAGGTGTGGCCAGGGCGGTGGCTCACGCCTGTAATCCCAGCACTTTGGGAGGCCAAGGCAGGCAGATCATGAGGTCAGAAGTTCGAGAACAGCCTGACCAACATGGTGAAACCCCCCCCCCCATCTCTACTAAAAAATACAAAAATTAGCCAAGTATGGTGGTGCACGCCTGTAATCTCAGCTACTCAGGAGGCTGAGGCAGGAGAATCGCTCTAACCCTGGGGGTCGGAGGTTGCAGTCAGCCGAGATCACGCCACTGCACTCCAGCCTGGGCAACAGAGTGAGACTGTCTCAAAAAAAAAAAAAAAAATAGCCGGGCATGGTGGTACATGCCTGTAATGCCAGCTACTCGGGAGGCTGAGGCAGAAGAATCGCTTGAACCTGGGAGGCAGAGGTTGGTTGCAGTGAGCTGAGATCATGCCACTGTACTCCAGCCTGAGCAACAGAATGAGACTCCATCTCAAAAAAAAAAAAGAACAAGAAAGGAATCTCCAGTCACTGGGTGGCCATCTCTGCTCCAACTTTTTGAGGGAGGCCACACCCTTCATAATTGGCAAGACTGCATTACTATGGTACCCAGAAGAACATATTGCCAAAGTCCCTTTATATCTCACTTCCAGGAAAGTGGCTCAGAGAGGTAAAGCCACTCACTCAGGGTCAACAGGTCAACCTGCAGGCAAGAATCAGGGTCTTTTTTTTCTGGAGACGAAGTCTCACTCTGTCACCCAGGCTGAAGTGCAGTGGCAGTCGGCTCCCCAAAACCTGCACCTACCAGTTTCAAGTGATTCTCCTGCCTCAGCTTCCCAAGTAGCTGAGATTACAGGTGCCCACTACCACAACTAGCTAATTTTTTAAATTCTTTTTTTTTTTCCCCGACAGAGTTTCACTCTTGTTGCCCAGGCTGGAGTGCAATGGCGCCATCTCAGCTCACTGTAACCTCTGCCGCCTGGGTTCAAGCGATTCTTCTGCCTCAGCCTCCTGAGTAGCTGGAATTACAGGTGTCCACCACCACGCTCAAGTGATCCACCTGCCTCGGCCTCCCAAAGTGCTGGGATTACAGGCGTGAGCCACCACACCCTGCCAGGGTCTTGATGTACCACTCCAGTGCTGTCACACCTGCTGCCAGCAAGAAGCTCTCTGAGGCCAGAAGCCCTGGTGTGAGACCTGGTTCTGCTGCTCACGAATGGGGTGACCTCTCCCCCTGAGCCTCAGTTTTCTCCCAGTTGAGTAGGAGGAAAACAACTCCCTTCCCCACCTCACAGGGCCGTTGTGAGGATTACAGAATAAATTAAGGGAACTGGTTTTATTACTTTAAGAATGGTGGCCGAAGGCCGGGCGCGGTGGCTCAAGCCTGTAATCCCAGCACTTTGGGAGGCCAAGACGGGTGGATTAAGAGGTCAGGAGATCGAGACCATCCTGGCTAACACGGTGAAACCCCGTCTCTATTAAAAAATCCAAAAAACTAGCCGGGCGAGATGGCGGGCGCCTGTAGTTCCAGCTACTCGAGAGGCTGAGGCAGGAGAATGGCGTAAACCCGGGAGGCGGAGCTTGCAGTGAGCTGAGATCGCGCCACTGCACTCCACCCTGGGCAACAGAGCGAGACTCCGTCTCAAAAAAAAAAAAAAAAAAAAAAAAAAAGCCGGCCGGGCGCGGTGGCTCAAGCCTGTAATCCCAGCACTTTGGGAGGCCGAGGCGGGCGGATCACGAGGTCAGGAGATCGAGACCATCCTGGCTAACACGGTGAAACCCCGTCTCTACTAAAAAAATACAAAAAACTAGCCGGGCGAGGTGGCGGGCGCCTGTAGTCCCAGCTACTCGGGAGGCTGAGGCAGGAGAATGGCGTAAACCCGGGAGGCGGAGTTTGCAGTGAGCTGAGATCTGGCCACTGCACTCCAGCCTGGGTGACAGAGCGAGACTCCTTCTCAAAAAAAAAAAAAAAAAAAAAAAAAACTCAGTGGCTCACGCCTGTAATCCTAGCACTTTGGGAGGCCGAGGTGGACAGATAGCCTGAGCTCAGGAGTTCAAGACCAGCCTGGGCAACACAGTGAAACCCCATCTCTACTAAAATACAAAAAATTAGTCAGCCATGGTGGCATGCACCTGTAGTCCCAGCTACTCGGGAGGCTGAGGCAGGAGAATTGCTTGAACCTGGGAGGCGGAGGTTGCAGTGAGCTGAGATTGCAGCACTGCACTGCAGCCTGGGTGACAGAGCAAGACTCCATTTCAAAAAAATTAAAAAAAAAAAAAAAAATGGTGGCTGGACACAGTGACTCACGCCTGTAATACCAGCACTTTGGGAGGCTGAGGCGGGCAGATCACCTGAGGTTGGGAGGTCGAGACTAGCCTGACCAACATGGAGAGACGCCCCCCCCGTCTCTACTAAAAATACAAATTAGCTGAGCGTAGTGGTGCATGCCTGTAGTCCCAGCTACTGGGGAGGCTGAAGCAGGAGAATCACTTGAACCCAGGAGACGGAGGTTGCCATGAGCTGAGATGGCACCACTGCACTCCAGCCTGAGCAACAAGAGGGAAACTCCATCTCAAAAACAAAAAAAAGGAATGGTAAGGCTTGGCTGGATGTGGTGGCTCACACCTGTAATCCCAACACTATGAGAGGCTGAAGTAGGAGCCCAGGAATTTGAGATCAGCCTGGGCAAGATGGTGAAACCCCATCTCTATTAAAAAAAAAACAGGATCAGGTGGCTCACGCCTGTAATCCCAACACTTTAGGAGGCCAAGGCAGGTGGATCACCTGAGGTCAGAAGTTCAAGACCAGCCTGACCAACATGGCGAAACCCTGAATCTACCAGAAATACAAAAAAATTAGCTGGGCGTGGTGGCATGTGCCTGTAGTCCTAGCTACTCGGGAGGCTGAGGCAGGAAGATTGCTTGAAACCAGGAGACAGAGGCTGCAGTGAGCCAAGATCATGCCACTGCACTCCAACCTGGGCAACAGAGCAACACAGATCAGCCCATCTGCCAGCGTTTTGAGGTCCTTCTCCAAGGACCTCAAAAAACAAAAAAGAATGATAAGGCTTTATCATACGCTATTTTTAGACTCATGGGAATTAAAATTATTTTGCTTTGAAAAATATCTGGATACTCCACCCCAACTGACGTAGCCAAGGTAGGAGTGGGAGGGATAATCCAGCCTCCTTCTGCCCCTCACACTCACCTTGGCCTTGGCCTTGGCCTTGGCCTAGAACCCCCAATTTAAGCCTCAAGGTCTAGCTCCTCTCGCAACCCCACACTCCAGCCCCACCCCTCACCAGGATGTGTCCTCAGGGCCCGCCTCAATTCCTTTCCCCATTTCTTGGGCCCCTAGTTCCTGACCTCTGGCCCCTCATTGTCACTCCTGTCCCAGTCTCTTCCCAGCCAGTGCCATCATTAACAAGAGGTCCATCCAAATGCCCAGCTGGTGAGTGGGCAGGATGAACAGCTCCAGCCCATCCAGCTTGGGAGCCTCATCCAGGCTCATGTCTTGCTTACGCACTCCCTTGGCCAGGATCTTAGCTGATATGTGGTTCTGGCCCAGAACCAGGCGCAGGAGCACAGAGGTATCTACCTGAGAATCACAGAGCCTCACAACTGAAGTTTTTCCTAGGATGGAACAGAGATGAACATAGGAGAAATGACAAAGAGGTGATGCTGGGGCTAGGTGATTATCTCAGGTTTCTGTTCCTTGGGACTAAAAGGTCAAGAGGCCTAGGCAGGGGCTCAGGAAAAATTCATTCATGTATTCATCCATGTATGGGGAGCCTAAACATGGAGATAAGGAAGACATGTCCCTGCCTTCAGGGTGCTTACAACCTTATAGACACAGACAAAAAATATAGTGTGGCGAGAGGGCTATGACAAAGAGAACCCCTGGATTCTGGAGGCTGCCTAGCACAGCCTGGGGGATGCATTGGGGCAGCAGAGGACCTGAGATACCTGCCAAAGAAGAGCCTATGGCAGACTCACCCAGGCTGTTCTCAAACTGGTTGGGTTCTTCCCCATGGATGTGGTCTTGCAGCCCAGGGAACCGGGGGTGAGGAGTGCTGGCACCCCTTGTTAGAGCCCAGACCAGTTTCTCCTGCCCTCACCAATTTCAAGTTCCCATTCCCAGATCCCAGCCAGACCCTCTGGTTATCCTCACACCCTCACCATTCACACACACACACGCCCCTCATCTGACAACTTTGACCTTCACTATCCTCTGCTTTCTCCTTCATTCCCTCTGGAGACAGAATTTCCTCTGAACACTCCTGCAGTTCCCTCCTGCTTCCCAGCAGCTCCCTCACCTGGCAGCTCAGGCCGTGCTTTGTCGCCTCCCGGATCAGCCCATCTGCCAGCGTTTTAAGGTCCTTGGAGAAGCTGACATTTCACTCAGAACTGTTCTTTTCCTGGAGCAGCAGCTGGAATAGTGGTGCCTCCTGCTGGTAGCATTGGCCACTGCCAGAAACAGGGCCTACAATGAGGACCCACCATGGGCCCGGAGAGGGAGCAGTAGGTGAGAACTCAGGGAAGAGGTGGGGACCCTAGGGAGGCCAAGAATGAAGATAAGAAGCAGCTTGCACCCAGTGGAGTTGTAGAGCTGGCCTGCCATGAGAAGGGGAGAGGGGACAGATTGGGGATGAGCAGGAGGGAGGCCAGAGGCAAAGGAAGACATAACCCCAAATGATTCTTAGAGTCCCCCAGTTGTATCCTGCCACAGTGTCCCCCACCCCAAACACAAACTCTTTGGCCCCCTTCTCCCAACTCCCAACTTCTCTTAGAGGGCCTTGGGGCTAAAGAGGTTAACAAGACTGCCAAGTGATCCCAGCAAGATAATTGTAGGGTTTAGAATGTGGTGTGGGAGAGGACAGTAATTACAGTGACATCCTCTCTGGGGCTGCAGGATTTGTGGGCAGAGGACTGGAAGGGGTCCACTCTGCTAACACACCATCCCCAGCCCAGAATAGCCTCCCCACTCCCCCAGAGGCACATGCAGGGAGAGCAGGAGAGCTGGGGAGTAAACCTCTCCCCTCTGCTACATCTCAATGAGATGTAGCCCCTCCCCTCCTTAGAAAGCCCTGCAGTGCCAAAGAATGAGTCCACTGACCCTCAAAATAGAAACTTTAGGAGAAAAAAGGAAGAAGAGATAGGATTAGGGATCCTCCCCAGGGAGGAGAGAAAAATAGCTACTCCCCACTGAGCCTAGCTCTGATAGACAAGGCAGTTTGGGTGTGGAGGTGGCCATTGTGGTGAAGGTGCGGGGTGGCAGGAGTCCCTCCTTACAGGGTTCCCTTACAATGGTTCTCCTGTTCTGGCAGCAGCACTTCTGATCATGGTGCAGGCAACTCTGGCTTCAGACCCCGGTGACAGGCTCCAGGGAGCTGCAGCTCTTCCTGAGGATGTAGCAGACCATCTACCCAAGCACCTCTCTCTCTAGCAGGTTACACTCCCGCGGAACACAGCCGCCTTCTCTCCTGGCAGTTCATACATTTTAAGCCTAAATGCCTCCCTTAGGCTGTGACCCACATTTGCTATGAACCAGTCAGGACCTTGAAGAAGGCGGGCCTGAAGGTTGCCTGGGTAACTCTGGGAGAGGGGCACCCTTGGCAGGAAGACAGTTGCCAGGGAGACTAGGACAGTGGGCGGGGCCCCAAACCTTAGCATGTACTAGGATAAGGAAAGATCTAATGTCCAGATCCCTCCAAATTTCTTTTCTGTAAAGCCACCAGTGCCCCATTTTTAGGGAGTCTGGGGCAGCTGGAGTTCTGAAGCTCCTAAAAGAAACCACCCAGGGGTTAGTTCCTGAAACTCAGGGGATCCCAACAGGACCATACCTGAGGGAACTCAAGGAAAGAGGCAACATCTAGGAGGCGCTGGAGAAAGGACAAGGCTTAGTGCATTATGATATAGAACTTTTCAAACTAAACATCTAAAATGAAAATGTCCAACGTATGCAAAAATAAAACAAGCCATGGTTTTAGTTCCACCTCCAAGGAGCTGATATTCCAGATTCGACCATCAGATGGCAGTCTTGCCCTCTTATTGGATTAAGTTTAGTCTTGGAAATTGAGGAGGCTATCAGGAGATACTAATCCTTTCTGTCTCAAATGTTCCTGACTCTCCCTGTATTTGGCAGATACCAATAATCCCTCATATATACAAATACACTGTTTTGTTTCCCCTACCCAACTCTAAATGAATCAAATTCATTTAGTAGGGCTCATTCATTCTTTATTCAAAACTGTTAAGGAATACTTTGGTGAAAAAGTTCTTGCTCATTCTGGTCTCCCAAGGTCAGGGTTGTACCTTGGAGTAACTAATGCATTTAGAATAGTTTTTCAGACATTTAATCCTCATAACCTTATGAAATAGGTACAATATTGTTATCCTTGGCCAGGCACAGTGGCTCACGCCTGTAATCCCAGCACTTCGGGAGGTGAGGCGGGTAGATCACTTGAGGTCAGGAGTTCAAGACCAGTCTGGCCAACATGGTGAAACCCTGTCTTTACTAAAAATACAAAAATTAGCCAGGCATGGTGGCGCGTGCCTGTAATCCCAGCTATTCGGGCAGCTAAGGATAGGTGAATCGCTTGAACCTGGGAGGTGGAGGTTGCAGTGAGTCGAGACCTCGCCACTGCACACCAACCTGGGTGACAAAGCAACACTCCATATCTCTCTCTCTCTCTCTCTGAATATATATATATATACACACACACACACATATATATACACACACACACACAATTATCCCCATCTTATAGGTGAGGAATCTGAGGTATAAAGAGGTTTAATAACTTGTCCAAGTTCACACAACCAGAAAAGTGAGAGAGCTGGAACTTGAGCCCAGCCAGCCTACTTCTAGTCTAGAAGCTAGGTGATTAATCTCCATACCTCACAGAATGGTGCAGATATATCTGGAAGAAGCAGCTACTCTATACCTGAAGTCAGGAAAGGATTCTTGGATGGGATCTATGCTGAGACCTAAAAAAAGAGTAAACTTGGCCAAGAGATTGGTGGGTGGAAGGGAGTGGAAGTAGTCGGGTGAGTTGTTCCAGGAAGAAGAAACAACCTGTGCAAAGATTCAGAAATGACCAAGAGGACAAGGGTGAAACACGACATTCAGGTTTCTAGCCTGGATGATTGTCACTCACTAAAGTGAAAAGCTGCAGGATGGGACACATTTTAGGGAGAAAGGAAGGAGGAGTTCTCTAACCTGTGATGTTTGAAGTGCCTTGAAACACCCAGTTTGAGATACCCCGGAGGCATCTGGCCTAGAGTTCTGGCTGGTCCTGTTTACTTTTTCTTTTCTTTTCTTTTCTTTCTTTCTTTCTAAAGAACTTCCTTCCTTCCTTCCTTCCTTCCTTCCTTCCTTCCTTCCTTCCTTCCTTCCTTTCTTTCTTTTTCATCCTTCCTTCTTTCCTCCTTTCTTTCTTTCTTTCTTTTTTTTTTGACAGAGTCTCACTCTGTTGCCCAGGCTGGAGTGCAGTGGCGCGATCTCAGCTCACCGCAACCTCCACCTTCCAGGTTCAAGCGATTCTCCCACCTCAGCCTCCTGAGTAGCTGGGACTACAGGCACACACCACCATGCCTGACTAATTTTTGTATTTTTAGTAAAGACGGGGTTTCACCATATTGGCCAGCCTGGTCTCGAACTCCTGACCTCAGGTGATCCACCTGCCTCAGCCTCCCAAAGTGTTGGGATTACAGGCATGACCCACCGCGCCCAGCCTACCCAGTGTCTTTTCTAGTTTATTTGTTCTCTGAGGAAAGGAGCTGAGTCTTACTTACTTTTGTATCTCATTTATTTTTGCACCTGCCACTAGATACATGTTTGGTGAGGAAGTGAAGTCTGTACTACCTTCTCTAAGGGAGGAGAAGAAGGTGACACCAACTTTGCTCTCACAGCCTTTCCAATTTTGCTGAAGAAATGACATCAGAGAAACATTTTAGAAAATAGGATATGCCGTTGGCCGGGCGCGGTGGCTCAAGCCTGTAATCCCAGCACTTTGGGAGGCCGAGACGGGCGAATCACGAGGTCAAGAGTTCGAGACCATCCTGGCTAACACGGTGAAACCCCGTCTCTACTAAAAAATATACAAAGCTAGCCGGGCGAGGTGGCGGGCGCCTGTAGTCCCAGCTACTCGGGAGGCTGAGGCAGGAGAATGGCGTGAACCCGGGAGGCGGAGCTTGCAGTGAGCTGAGATCCGGCCACTGCACTCCAGGCCGGGCGACAGAGCGAGACTCCGTCTCAAAAAAAAAAAAAAAAGAAAGAAAATAGGATATGCCAGAATATGTGCTAAAGGCAATCACTGCTCTGGAAAATCAGAAAGGAAGAATCATGAAAGAGAAGAAGCCCATGAAGGCCACTGTCAATTGCTTATATGTAATCCCCACAGCCAGTTAAGGGTAGGAATTGTGACCCCCATATTATAGATGAAGAAACTTGATGAAACGCTGAAATGCCCATGTCTTGGTTGAAAGCAAGGGAGGGAACAAGCTGTCTAAGTTTTCATTCCAGTCTGTTTTGGTTTCAGTTTCTGTTGCCCATGGAAATGGATTGTCTCTTCAAAGCTCCCCAGCTTGGTCTTCCTAACCCCTACTCAACCTCCTCCCCTCATACCCAGATCCCCAGTTTCTTCCCTTATTCTACACCAGTTCCTCAACCCAACCGTATCCTTATGTCTGGTACTCCTGATGCCTATGCCAACCCAACTTTAAGATATCTTATTGGGCTTTAATTCCAGAGAGGAAACCAATGCCCCTCTATTCTGAGAAGCCCAATAATAAAGTTCATCAATTTATTAAAGAAACATTGTGGATGCCAGGAAATTAGCAAGACCTGATTCCTGCAAACATTTTCTTTTTTCTTTTTTTTTTTTTTTTGAGACGAAGTGCCTCTCTGTCGTCGCCCAGGCTGGAGTGCAGTGGCGCCATCTGCCATCTCAGCTCACTGCAAGCTCTGCCTCCCCGGTTCACATCATTCCCCTGCCTCAGCCTCCCCAGCAGCTGGGACTACAGGCGCCCGCCACCACACCCGGCTGATTTTTTGTATTTTTAGTAAAGACGGGGTTTCACTGTTAGTCAGGATGGTCTCGATCTCCTGACCTCGTGATCCACCCACCTCCGCATGAGCCACCGCACCCAGCCTGACCCAAACATTTTCAATTTGACTATTGCTCCAGGGCTTTCAGATCCAGAAATAAGCCTGGAAAACCTAAAGTCAGAAGTTAAGCACCTTCAAAACATTTTTTCACTTTAGTACTGTTCTACTGTGCTCTCTGGCTGTGTCCAGGGTCACACCTGAAGACTAGGGCTGGTCCCACATCTATATTTCATCTACTACATCTGAGCGCAGACTTCTCTCCCATGCTCACCCTTGCAACCTCCAGCCCCTTCTCAGACTTCTCAGACCCTGCAGTTCCAGATATAGCTAGAAATCCAGAGATCCAGATTTCTCCCCAAGTATAGCAGCCTCCAGCCATCTCCTTCCCACCCCTCCCCCAGTGGTCTCTAGCTCCTGTCTTTTCCAGTGGCTGACTCCCTTAGCCCTGTTAAGCCCCAATTTCAAGCTCACAGTCTTCCCAGCTCTATGTCTTCCCTCTGTTTCAGTTCTTCCCATCACCTCTCCACCTTCTTAGGTTGTCCCTGACCTCTTCCTCTCCTAGTCCCCTTAATCCCTCTGATGAGCCTAGCCTGATGCTTCCTTCCATAGCTTCCTTGAGCATCTTCTTTGGGCTACCTCTGATGGCTAGAGCTCCTCTAGTCTCAAGTTCTCCACCTCTGTCCCCTGGGCTCTCCGTGCTCCCACCGAGGCTGACTCTCGTGGCTCCTTCTCTCAGGAGTTTCTGCCTTTCCTCTCCCCCACCCCCAATCCCCTGCACCTACCTCCTCAGGGGCTCCCTTGGTATCTCCCTGTCTGTGTCCCTCTCTCTCCTCCCCAATCCTGATTTCTCTCCCCACCTCTCTTTTCCAGGGCACTTGTCTGTCCTGTGTTCCTCTGCCCCTGTTCCCATCTCCATGACCCCCGATCTCTTGCGGTCTGGCTCTGTAGACCTCTGTCTCCCCCCTATCTAGTGGTACCCCTCTTCTCCCTATTTTTGTCTCCACTCTAACTGTCCCACTAGTTGTCCCAGTCTTTCTCCTTCTTGGTTCTGTGTCTCCCACAGACACACTATTTCCCTCTCTAGCTAAGTCTCTCACCTCTGCGTCTTCCCCCTGACTCTTCTTTTCCTCCTTTGTCTCTCCCTCTCTCTCCTCCTCCTTTTCCTATCTCTGTCTCTTCCCCTTTTTCTCTCTGATTCTCCTTGGTCTCTCTGGCTCTGACTTTCCCCTATATCCGCCCCCCCCCCCGCCCCCTCATATCTCTGTCTTTTCATCTCTCTCTGGCCCTTGCTCCCTCACTCCCTCCCTCTCTCTATTCCTCGGATCTCTCCGGCTCCCTCTCTCGCCTCGGATGACAGCGCTGCCTCTTTTGTTGGCTCCGCAGCCAATCGCGGCCGCTGACGACACGGGGGCCGGGGCTATAAAGGGCCTGGCCCGGGCTCGGGCCCCCCCAGCTGCCCGCCCCGGCCGCCCGCCCGCCCCGCCCGCGCGCCCGCCGCCCCCGGCCCCCCGGGTCCCCCCTCGGCCGGGCAGCCCCCAATCCCGCGCCGCCCGGACCCCCTCCTCCTCCCTCCCTCCTCCCTCCGCCCCCTCCCCGCGGGACTCCGGCGTCCCCGCCCCCCAGTCCTCCCTCCCCTCCCCTCCAGCATGGTGCTCGCGGCCCCGCTGCTGCTGGGCTTCCTGCTCCTCGCCCTGGAGCTGCGGCCCCGGGGGGAGGCGGCCGAGGGCCCCGCGGCGGCGGCGGCGGCGGCGGCGGCGGCAGCGGCGGGGGTCGGGGGGGAGCGCTCCAGCCGGCCAGCCCCGTCCGTGGCGCCCGAGCCGGACGGCTGCCCCGTGTGCGTGTGGCGGCAGCACAGCCGCGAGCTGCGCCTAGAGAGCATCAAGTCGCAGATCTTGAGCAAACTGCGGCTCAAGGAGGCGCCCAACATCAGCCGCGAGGTGGTGAAGCAGCTGCTGCCCAAGGCGCCGCCGCTGCAGCAGATCCTGGACCTACACGACTTCCAGGGCGACGCGCTGCAGCCCGAGGACTTCCTGGAGGAGGACGAGTACCACGCTACCACCGAGACCGTCATTAGCATGGCCCAGGAGAGTAAGTGGGCTGCGGGGCGCGAGCAGTGGGGTGCTGGCTCTGGCCCCGCGATGGGCGCCTTCTGCTCCAAGCGGGGCGCTCCCTGCTGCCCCGGCCCGGAAGCTTTTTCTGCGAAAACTTGACGAATTAGGGAGCGGGGGCTACTTCATAGAAGTTTTTCCAGCGATGGAGATGGGCTGCAAAGTTGTATGCACGCCCAGTTCCCGGAGGTTGGGGCGGGGGGAAATGGGGCGGGTTTCGAGATACTGGCTTCCACCCCCAGTATGCGAAAATGACCGTTACTGGAGTCCGGGGAAGCTGGGGCTGGGCAGCGACTCTGTCCTGAAGAGCCTTGGCGGGGAGGCTGGAGAACAGAATCGGGAGACTGCAGGACCCCCGCAGCCCCAGCTGGACTGCAGTGCTCCCTGCCTCCCAGTGGCCCTGGCGCTAACTCCCCACTCCGTGCTCCGTTCGCAACGTGCCCACTCGGCTGCAGAGAACTGTGTGCTCTCTCCCAAGAATAGGGTCCCAGAGCCCTGTACACCTCCTGGCAGCCCAGCTGGCACCCTTTCCATCCTGAGCCTTGTCTCAGACCGGGTATCTGAAGGGGTGGAAAAGCTGTGCCTTCCTGATACTGACCGAGCTCAGAGAACTCAACTCCATTGCGCTGGGGGCTAAGGACACTCATTGGCTACTCAAACCTTAGTGCTCCATCCCTTATTTGCCCGCCCCTACCGCAGCTGGACTTGAGAGGAGGAAGACCTAGGAAAAAAGAGAAAGAAATAGATGGGGGAGCGGGAACCCAGGCATCCAAGACCCTGACCAAACGGAAGATGAACATATAATAGACATGAGCTGCTTTGAAATTTTATGACCTGGAAAATCCAGGCGAATACCACACACGCCCCCCCCCCCCTCGCCCTTTCCAGCTCTCCCTAGGGTCAGGTGACTCCTTCTCCTCCTCCCCCACTGAGGTCTCCCCCCCTCCCCAACTACAGGGAACCAGGCCTCTCTCATTCCCTAGTGGTTTGGCAAGGTTCCCCCCTTCCCACAGCCCCCTGCAACACACACAGAGTTTGGTTTTATGGCTGTGAACAGAAGACGGGGGAGACTGGTTTATTGGCAGATGGGTCATAAAAAGCTGGGGGCTGAGGGGAGTCCCAGTGGCCCACCCCCATGGGAGAGGCACAGGAACCCAGGTGTGCATCTGGGAGGCTGAGTGCCTCACACTGCCCTTGGTATTTCTGCAGACCTCAATTCCACAATACTTGGTCGGGGCTGTTAAGCTCAAAGAACCAGGAAACTAACTGGCTGTGGGGGTGGGAGGCATGGGGATCTGGTCTCGGGTTCCTCAGTTTACCTTCTATTCTTAAGGCTTCTGCTTATGGAAGCTAGTAGGATCAGTCTCAGATCGACTGAGGGTAGGGGGTGGGGTTTCTAGGAAACAGAGTTATAGAGGAATTCAGATCAAGAGTTTGCTGGAAGATGAAGGTTACAGAGGGAAAAGATACTCTAGTCTATGTGGTGTAGTGTGTGTGAAGATTTCCAGGATGGGTGATGGGGCTGTGGACTTCCCCTTGCCCCTAAATACCCTTAGCATCCCTTAACCAACAGTCCCGAGCCCACCAGAGTTAGCTCTGGCAATGGGAATACACGAAGTGAAGGGACCCTGCCTACATGAGTTGGGCTGTGCAGGTGAGGCCTGGGTGGGTGGGGAGGGGACACTAGCTGGTGGGATCCCATCGCAACTTCCACTCCGGTGCCACCCCAGGACTTGTGCAAGTAGGGAACTGGGTCTCTGGCCAGGTATTGTACGTCCCCTTTAAGAGCCTAGCTGAGCTCTTAAGAGAGGGAGGGGGAGTGGAGGGGAGGAGAGGGGAGGGAGAGAGGGGAAAAGGAAAAAAGAGACTTTTATAGTCTAATCCCCAGGGACCCGCTTTAATAAGAGACTTGTGCTCTGCTAATCGGGGGAGGTGTTTGTCAGCAGAGATGGCCTCCGTTCCCCTCCCCCTCCCTCCCCTCCCCCAGCCCTCAACCCTGGACCCCAGCCCCCACCTCTCCTAGGCTGCTCTGCCTGCCCTAGTTCCCTCTACCCTCTCAGGCTCTCCCACCGAGCCTTCATCCTGGGAACCCAGCCCCCTGCCCTTCTGGGAGCCAAGCCCAGCCCCTGAGTTTCTCTCTCCTCCCCACAGCAAGAGGCCCCTGCCCTCTCAGCCCAACCTCCTGCCCTTAGGCCTTCCAGCCATGGTTGGGAGTGTGTGTGTTGGGGGGGTTCGGGTGGGGGGAAGGGGAGGTGGTGTGCAGGGAGGGGGTTGGGCATTTGCTGAAAATAGTGCAGTGACCTCTCTCTCCCACCAGCGCCGCCTACTAAACCTGACCTGCTGCCTGCCACCAGCCCGATCAATTCAACACAGATGTGGCCCCTTTTCCTCCCCATCAGAGCTCGGCATATGTGTGTTGGGGACTCTCTCGAGCCCCGTTTCCGTCTGTGGCTCTACCTGCTTCTCCTTTGTTCCTCCGTCTGTACCCTTTCTATCCTTTCTCTCCTTTACCCCACTAGGTTTAGCTTCCTACCACTTTTAGCTTTCTAACCGTCACCCACTCCTTTCTATCACTGCCCCCGCATCAGGATTCTCAAACTCCCAAACTTATTCTCCCTTTGCCATGATTATCCCCTGCATTTTTCCACTCTAGCCTCTATTTCTCTCCCTGTATCTACTCATCTGCCTTCATCTCTTAACTCATCTCCCTCACCATCTCCAGTCTCTCCCCTGGCTCTTCTCTCTGCTCTTTTCTTTTTCCCTATGCCCTACCTCCTTGTAGCACTGACTGTCCCCTGTCCACTGGGGGACAAGTACGTGGAACCAAAGACTTAGATGTAGCCCTCATCTTCAAACCCTGGATCAGCTTAGGTAGAGGGAGGGTTATGTTTAGAGCTTAGTAGAGAATGCGAAAATAGTAGTAGCTTCTCAATAAATGTTGGTTTGTTCGTTTTTCTAATTTTCACATTCTCTAGTTAATGCTCAGCACTCATGTGAAGCAAGAATTATCTGTATCACACTGAGAAGTTTGGTAAAGTTAGATAGTGGTTAGCAAGGAATCAGGCAGTGATTAAACCCACTTCAATTATAGTCAAAGAACAGAATTTAGATGCCAGGAAGAACTTTCAGGCACTTGCCTGTATAATTTAAGATTGGGAGTTTAGGGAGTTCATTCACTGTGTATTTACTGAGTGCTGTCTGCCACTATGGGAGGCACTAAAGCTACAATGGTGAGCAAAATAGACACAGTATGAATAACATAGTGTCTACTCTCATGGAGGTTAGTACCTAATGGCAAGAAAATAGACAATTCCTATGCTGAAATTAGGTAGAGTATGCTATTTGGGATGTTGCTTGTCACTCCCCATCTCACTAGTAGCTTCCCTACCCCAGCTACTTCTAATCTCTGAATTCTCACTCCCCAAACCCTGCTCCATTGCACCATCACTGAAGCTCCAGCCAGTAAAATAACTGGACTACCAGGGCCCTGGGACCTCAGAGAATAATCAAGAAAAAAAAAAAAAAAAAAAGCTATAGAGACTTTGGGTATCATATCCTGAATATATGAAGTTCATTAAGCATTTTCCTCATCTCACTTAGAAGGTCCTCTTTCTCCCAGGGTGGGAGTGGGGAAAAGCTGACAGGACATCCTAAGTCCGTCCTGATTTTGCAGAACTCAAGATATGGGGAGGATACTTAAAGGCCCAGACTTCCTGACTCTGCTTCTATGGCTCTGGAAGCTCATTCCTGATTCTTCTATCTAGAGTGAGGATAGACATATACTGTCCAATGGAGACATGTTGTAGGGCACTCCCAACTGACTTAGGAAAGGCAGTGAAGAGGAGCTGGAATGGAAGCAGAGGCAGATATTTATTGAGAATCATTCATTAGACCCAAGAAGGATCAATTTATGGTCCAAAGCAAGGGGAAATGGGTCAAAATGTAAAATTGGGATGTTAAAACTTTGTAATGACCTACTGGCACTAGACTGAGAAGCCAAAGGAAGCTCAGGGGAGAAAAAAGGCATTGTAGTTGATCTGGTGTATTTAATATTATTTCTGGTGCTTTAGGCAAATAGGAGGCAACACCATGAAGGTAATTATTCCTTTCCTCAAGAGCTGGAGCAGTCATGGTGATGATGATGAAGCAGCAGCTGAAGAAACTTCTTAGGAGAGAATGGGGAGACAGATGTATAGGAAGTGCTTGGATAGTTCCATTTTGCTAGGTGGTATTCCTAATGGGAGTGAGGCAAGAAGCCTAGATCTGAATTCTGGTTTACATAATGGGATAAATTTAGCTCATGCTCCCTATCTGGACCCTGGGTTATCCCCTCTCTGAGGCCATCTGTGATTTTTTGTGGGGGAGGGATGTGCCAGGCTTTACCTGCCCAGCAGATAAGTCAAAGCAGATAGGGGGCAAGGTGACGTAAGGGCAGTAGGGGTGACAAGCGGTATGGCTTCTATAAAGAGCTTCAATGATTCAGAAAATGTTGGAGCCTTACATGCTGGGAAAAGTTGGAGGCCAGTAAGGATGGTGGTGGAGGAATAATTTTGCAGGTTATCTGGTAGACGGGAATCTATATATTAGGGCAAGTGGATTAGGAAATGAATACGTATCAGTAAGGCCTTATAGGGCCATCATGCTATAGAGGAAGTGCTGTTTTAGGTACCAGAGATATGTTATAAGACAGGCATGGGAGAAGGGTGAAGAATTGGAAAAGTCAGGCTGAGAAGTCCAAATTGCCAATGCCACCCAGGACTACTGATCCCCTACACAAACACTCTTTGCTGATGCTGTGCCCTTCTCTCTTATCAGCGGACCCAGCAGTACAGACAGATGGCAGCCCTCTCTGCTGCCATTTTCACTTCAGCCCCAAGGTGATGTTCACAAAGGTACTGAAGGCCCAGCTGTGGGTGTACCTACGGCCTGTACCCCGCCCAGCCACAGTCTACCTGCAGATTTTGCGACTAAAACCCCTAACTGGGGAAGGGACCGCAGGGGGAGGGGGCGGAGGCCGGCGTCACATCCGTATCCGCTCACTGAAGATTGAGCTGCACTCACGCTCAGGCCATTGGCAGAGCATCGACTTCAAGCAAGTGCTACACAGCTGGTTCCGCCAGCCACAGAGCAACTGGGGCATCGAGATCAACGCCTTTGATCCCAGTGGCACAGACCTGGCTGTCACCTCCCTGGGGCCAGGAGCTGAGGGGCTGGTGAGCAGGGGGCCTGAGGTGGTGGATATGTGTAACCTGGCCCTGAGGAGATGGGGTTACATTGGAAAAGATAGACAAGGAATGTGAAGGAGGTTGGGGTCTAGCATTACTTCTCTGGGGTCAGGAGCTCATTCTAGAGGAGGTGAGGAGTGGGGTGGCAACTGTTACTTCTCAAGGATCCAAATCAAACAGCTGAAAACTGGATTTGAAGGTAAAGGTGTCAGTTAATGGAAGAGCTGTGAGAACACAAAAACTGGCTGTTGAGGCACTGGGCCAAGGGGCTGACGGGGGTCAGTTTGCCAGAAGAGTAAGAATTAGAGATGGTGAGTTGAAGGAGAGCTAGCTAGCTGGCAAGAAAAGTGGGCAGAAGATAAATTCTGGGGGTGGGAGCAATGGAAAAGCTGAGAAGTCAGCGGTCTCTATTCTGATGCCCCTGGCAGGTGGGAAAGGAACAGGGAAGAGGAACTGTTCAGGGCCGTATCACATTTCTTTCCCCTCTCCCTGACCCTCAGCATCCATTCATGGAGCTTCGAGTCCTAGAGAACACAAAACGTTCACGGCGGAACCTGGGTCTGGACTGCGACGAGCACTCAAGTGAGTCCCGCTGCTGCCGATATCCCCTCACAGTGGACTTTGAGGCTTTCGGCTGGGACTGGATCATCGCACCTAAGCGCTACAAGGCCAACTACTGCTCCGGCCAGTGCGAGTACATGTTCATGCAAAAATATCCGCATACCCATTTGGTGCAGCAGGCCAATCCAAGAGGCTCTGCTGGGCCCTGTTGTACCCCCACCAAGATGTCCCCAATCAACATGCTCTACTTCAATGACAAGCAGCAGATTATCTACGGCAAGATCCCTGGCATGGTGGTGGATCGCTGTGGCTGCTCTTAAGGTGGGGGATAGAGGATGCCTCCCCCACAGACCCTACCCCAGGACCCCCAGCCCTGCCCCCATTCCCCCAAGCCCCAGAACTCCCTCCACTCTTCCCATGAACATCACACCCTGTTCCCCGACCAAGCAGTGTGCAATACAACAGAGGGAGGCAGGTGGGAATTGAGGGGTGAGGGGTTTGGGGGAAAGGGGAAGGAGGGGCATAGTCAGGGTGGGGAGTGTTTGAAGTTTGCAGATGCGAAGGTTTGACAAAAAGACAGAGAGATGTAGAGACAGAGGGATAGAGACAGAGGAACAAAAAGAGCAGCAGTGAGAAGGCAAAGAGAGAGAGGCAGAAGAGACAGACTAGGCAGAGACAAAACACTGAGAAAGAGACTGAAATGGAGTAATAAATGAAAGCCCCACACCAAGCCTCCTTTCTTCCACTGGCAAGGTGAGGGGCTTGGTATAGTCTGGGGAGATCCCCTGACTACTCAGTAGGAGAAGAAATCAAACATCCATTCTTTTTCCCTTCTCTCCCTCCACAGTGGCCAGGGGAAGGGAAGTGAGGGCAGGGGCAAAAGGATTTGGGAATTTTTATTTATTTATTTATTGTGACTTTTCATTTTTTTGGTATTTGGCTTTACTGGAATAGGAGGGCCCCTGCCCACTGTGCCCCATTTATCCCTTATTCCCCAAACCCTGCTCTCCCCAACACCTACCCACTTAAGCACTTGTATAAAGCCTCCAGGGTTGGGAATGGGAGTAAAGGGCAAGAGGGCTGACACATGAAGTTTAGTTTCTAACCCATTATCACCCTAACTCAACCTTTTCTGAGCCAAATGGGTTGAATTTAAGCCAGTTGTCATGGAAATAGTAAGAGGTTAGGGTTTAAGAGCTGGGGATAGGGGGGTGGGAGAGAGAACCCTCAACATCCAGGATCTATATAATGAGAGCTACTTTAAACCCTCAGGTCAACCCTCATGATACTGAGTTACTTAGCCAGAGGGTGCAGCCTGCTTAAGCCCAAATTCCCTCAGCCAAGAGAGAGACCAAAGAGCCTCTGGAATGGCCCTGCTCCCAGCCTCTATCTTCAGGTCAATAAGAAAGAGTATAGAGACCCTAGAGTCCCCTGGGTCTGGAAAGCATTAGGAGAGGTCAAGAAAGGAGCAGTAAGGAAGCTGAAGGTTACAGGGCATTTGAATCCAAATCACTGCTCTGGGCTAGGGAATAAAGCCAGCAGACCAAGGTGGGAGGGATTCTGGAAGGGGGATATTTTAGTCCCCTAACCCCAAAGCTCAGGGTGGAAGAGGGGAGAACAAGGAAGCAGAGTGTATAATTATTTTCCTTTTATTTTTGGAATCTAACAGTACCTGGCAGCAGGGAGGGGAAAGTACAGTGGGGAAAATCATCTGACAAGGCCAGTTAGAACAGAGGATGGGAAGGATGGAGACTCCGGGGTTTGGAAGGCTAGGAAGCAGGCAGAGACTGGTTGCCATTTCAAGTTACTAGCTAGGCCCATTAATTCCTCCCACAACCCTGACCCATTCTCCTCTGGACTCGCTGTGCCTCAGTTTCTTCCCCTCAATGGAATGAGAAATGACAGCACCCGCCACAGCCAAGAGATGAATTCTGAGCACTTACCACGGGCACTTTATGGACATAAAATACCTCTCGCTGTGGGACAGATAACCAGGGCACCAGAGTAGTGGTGAAGAGATGTGAGGCTTAAGAGGAGTCACAGGCTTCAGAGTACAAGTTCCCCTCTGCCTCCCAGCTGGACAGTGCCTAGAAGCCAAGTTGAGAATCTTCTGATCCACACCCTATCCTTACTTCACCACCACGCCTCTTGGCTCCAGGCAAGAGCTTAGAGGATGTCAGGAGAGGTGGGGCAAGAACCTTCAGCAAAACTGTCACTCTAAGTAGAGCCAGCAGTTACGGGTCTGATAAAAACAGTACTGAACTAAAGTAAAGCCCAAGCTGGTGAGCAAACCTGGATGGCTCATTCTTCCCAAGAGTATGACTGTCCCTCTTGGCCAGTTGGTGGAAGGGGCAAAGGTATGTGACCACCCTTGAGAAGGTGATGTTGGTGAGCTTTAACATCTTATTCCTATTCTTATAGTGAGAAAGTGAAACAAGGTGTTTCAGTAGAGGAATGGGCAGGGGCTGTTAGGCTCTTCAGCTTGCCTTCACCCATATAGCAGCTATGCTAACCCCAAGCCTCTCTGGCCCTGTTCTTCATCCTTCCTTCTGCCCCAATCCTGGAGAACAAGACACACCTGGCCATCAACACCACTCACATTTCCTTGGTGGAAGGAAAGGAACAGAGAAGTGAAGAACAGATGATATCTCCCTCCAAGGTCAAATGCCTCTTGATCTTCACAGAGTAGGGATTGGGCAATAAGCATCAGGTAGAACTTCATTCTACAGATTCTAGAGAGCTGGGCCATTAAATATGGGGGACACTTAGAATACTGCCCCTTTAATACCACCAAATAAAGACCTTTATGTGTGTGTGTGGTGGCGGGGGCAGGGGTCTTTCTCTTATGAACATAAATCTGTGAGCTGAACTCTCATTCCCCTGTTCCTCCCTACCCCCAAAGAGGCATGGAGTAAAGGGGCTTGGGGGACAGCTCAGCAACCCAGTGGGAGTTAGCACCCCCTCCCACCTATGATATGTGTGGACCTGGCCAGTGCCCCTCTGAACATATCATTATTAGTGTAATTATCATTTATTTTGTGTATTTGTTACAATGTGTGCATGACAGCCTTTGTTAAGGGTGTCTGAGGAGTATGGAGCTGACAGGGGCACTGGAATGCCGGGAAAGAACTTCTTCAACTGAGATCAAGGCTTCCTGGAGGGAACCACTGCAAAAAGGCCATCAGGCAGTTTTCAAGTTATGTGACAGAGGGCAAAGATGGCCATAGGGTGCTCTGAGTTTTGGGATGGTCACATGACACAATCCAGCACTTGAACCTGAAAAAAAAAATAAAAGCAGTCAAAGAGTTTAGAATTCAGTGCTGAGCTCTTCTCCCTAATCAAGTGCCACATTTACACCTTGGAGAACCAGAGGTGAAGAGGATCTGAGACAGGAAACCTCGTATTCAATGACTAAGAAGATGGGGTCCTGGAGCAAGACAGAAAACACTAAGGGCATGGAGGTATGAGGTTTGGGACATGCAGGCCAAGGAAGGATGGGAAGAGGACAGGAAACTGGGGGTGCCTAGAACAACCCCTCTCTGAAAAGCTTGAGCCGAAACAGTCCCAAAGACTACAAAACCCCTCTCCCAGCCTCCACAGAATGGAAGATCTAAAGATTCTCTTGACATGATCCAGCTAGTGTCCTATTCTCCTGCAGTCCCTGTTCCTAGGTTTCCTCAACGAAGTTTGACAAAAAATCTGTAAACCAACATAGCCATCCAACTTGCCTTGTTGCACAAGAGTGGCTAAAATAGCGTCTCAAATATTCTTTCAGTTCACTGTAAAATTTTTTCCCATGTAACTAGAGCACAATTCCCTGGGCATATGAGTTGGGAATGGCAAAAGAATACTGCCTGACTCACATTTTTAAAAAATAAGGAAAGCAGGACCCAGTGGTGTGCTCCTGTAGTTCCAGCTATTCAGGAGGTTGCGGCAGGAGGACCACTTGAGGCCAGAGGGTCAGGACTGCAGTGTGCTATGACTAGACCTGTAAATAGCCACTGTACTCCAAGATGAGCAACATAGTAAGACACTGTCTCTAAAAAAAAGGTAAAATAAAAATAAGGAAAGCTCCTGTGACATCAACCTGATCCAGAATTGGGGACAGGGCTACTGAGGGTTCAGGGTACTGCCATGCTTTCCCTGTCTTATCAGTTCTATCAGCACATTGACCCTACCGGAGACCAACTACAAGACTGAGGCTGGAACTGGTTGAGTAGCAGAAGTGTTATGTATTCTATCTTCCCAAGGCAACTATATCCACATCTACCCCTAACTTTGTCCTGAGCTGAAAATGGGTTTTCTCTCCCCGTGGCTCACTTGTTTCCTATATTGAGAGAACACCCAAAAGAGACCACTCAAGATGACTTTTTACAAGTCTTTTCTTCTTTATCTTAAAACATCCTCCAACTAAGGGCATGAGAAGCTATCCTATACTCTGACCTTGCCCATATTTTAAATGGCAGGGGCCCCAAGCTAAGAATGAGCAGGCAGTGGCATTTACAGCTTCTGGTCTATAAGTGGAGCAGAAGCAGGAAAGTCAATGCTCCAAAGCAACAATGTCCAGCTTTCCTGTCAGTGAGCTGGGTTTGAGGGAGTGAATGGGACTCTTTCTGCCTTTTCTTTTTCTCCAAATACAACTGCTAACTGGGTGTATGCACACACAAACATGTTCAAACTAGGGCACTCACACCTAGCTAGAACCTACTCGGAAAGAAATATGTATTTCCATAGCACCTTGACACCCAGTAAGATTAAGAGCTAATATTTATTAAATGATTACTATGCAAATTATGGTAATCAAATTGTAGTGTGAATACATGATATGAGAATATCACTTCATTCACACAGCAACCTTCATAATGGGGTTCCTTTTGGTACAGTCTGAAAAGAGAATGATTATCTGCCCAAGGTCTCAGAGCTAGTGTGGCAGAACAAGAAATTAAACCTAAGTAGTTGCTAAACAATATTACATTCTAATCTATCCTATTAAAAGTGATCCAGGAGGTAGAAACCTAAATACAGGAACAACATAAGGGAAAGAGATAACAAGAAAGTTGGGGACATCTTGGGCTCAAAGAATCTGGAAAGATGTGAAATCTGTAATTGTCAATCCTTTCGGAGGGAAAAACAAGAAAAGCCTAGGTATGGCAAGAGAAGGGGAGATTAAATTTTGGGGGGATTCCAATAATCATATAAGAGAAGAGCAAAAAAGTTATCCTCCCTTAAGTTCCTCCCTCACTCCTCATGTCAGACACAGCAAGAGAACTCAGCTCAACACCAAGAAGTCCTGACCTTATTCACACCTTCCTTCCTATAGCCCTCATCCTCACAGAATCTTCTAGCCTCTATCTTCAGCAGTTTTTAAGAGATGGGGTGAGGGGCTGGGCAGTTTAGAGTGAAAGTGGAAAAAAAGAATAATCCTAGAGAACCATAAAAAAGTACAGATTTACAGCTGAGGAAGCTAGTTCTCCCCACAGCTTTTACAGACTCCCTCATTAAGAGCTTCCAGGTATGCAGAGAATGTCACAGCTTCAGAAATTGGAATCAGTTAACCACATCTGGATGCTGGATCAGCTACAGTAGAGAAACTGGGGGACAGGAAGGAAGGGTACTAAGATCTCAGGTAAACAATTACAAGCCCCAATGTCTGTTCCATCTCCAAATGGAATTACTGTTTTAAAACTGAATTGGGAAAAAGGCATCCTGAACTATTCATGTTCAAAGAGTATGTGGGGAATGATTATAACGAGATAGGAAGGGGAGGATTTGATCTGGCTTGGAGGTTAGAGACTTCTGACCAACATAGGAACAGCTGCTGAAATGGGAAGAAAAAGGTTAGTAAGAAAAAAAAAATCCTCACCAACTGGAAAACACTGTTCAAAGATCTGGGGGAAGATGAGTGAGGAGAATAATTAGGCTTCAAGAAAAGAATCCTGGCAAGTAAGGCTGAGTATCTTTCTGGAAGGTTATAGAGGATAAAGAGACAAAGTGAAGAAAACTTCCAAAAGATCCACTGTTCCACTTCATAGTCAGCATCTACTCTATTCCCTCACGTATTTTTCTCTTTTTAAAACCACATTGAGGTAGAAACCATTAGTGAATCTATGATCTCTCAAATTACAAATAAGATCTATTCTGTTTTCAGATACAGACAGAGTAGAGACAGGAAAAGCTAGCCCCAAGATCAGAGCCTGAGGTAAAGAAAAGGGAGGCAGACAGAAAAGAGGGAAAAAGGGAAGGTCATTCCAATTGTAAGGTTTATTTGGATGAGGAGGTGTCAGAAATTTAACCAGCATTCCCTTTTGTTCACTTCTCCAAAGTCTCTGAATGGGGCAAACTTCACAACAAATGGGCAGCAGTTTTTGGATCTGCCCTCCAAGGCACAATTTTCCTAAAGTATCTAAGCTTTAGGTCCCTGCCTTCCTCACCAACCAGAGACTTTAGAGAAATAAAGAGATTCTTGACATTAGAAAGGTGATCAAACCATTACCATTTCATTAAGCACAAAACCAGGCAGGTTTTAGTAGAAATAAGGATAAAGGATTATACCACAGCAACATGGGTTCTGATATAGTACCAAAGTTTTCAGGTAAGGTGCCAGGCTCCTAAATCTTATTACCAAAAATAACTCAAACAAAAACCAAGCTTATATAAAGATTAAGAGGAGAAACTCTGCACGAACATATCCAAAAAGATTAAGTAGGAGGTTTCAGACCTACATGAACTTGAAGCCTCCAGTTCCACTGCTTATGTTCCAATGACTTAGCTAACAATGTGTAACAGCTCTGACATCCTCTGTCATGCTTTGATTCCGCATACAAAATTTCTTCTATCTCTGAGGGATATCCAGCCCATCTTCCTTCCTGAACTGACTGACCAACACAGTATCATGCCAGGCCACCCTTGAAATGAGGGCCCTTTTCCTCTAATGTGGGACCCTGGACTCCATTTTATCCAAGAAAAAGTCTGCATTATTAGCTCAGAACAGAAGGCTGCTGCTAATCACTGCCCTTGTATTTATGTCCTTTGCAACACCTAAAACCTCCCATGTTCTGTTTTATTTCAGTGGGTCACTACAAGCTGCTGGAGCAAAGACTTGGTGGGTGGGTAACTTAACCTCTTCACAGAGGATAAAAAATGCTTGTGAATATGAGAGAAGGGAATAAATAGGCTTAAAGGGTAAACTCAATCTTTTTCCTTGTCTTCTCTTCTAAGGGATAAAGATGTTACGGCCAATTCTCTCTCTATAATATTGCCCTTGAAGCTCCTCTTATCTGGTCTAATCTGGCTCCAATAAATCAAAGGAGCACCTAATAAAACACATTGTTCTCTTTTCTATTTTTTTTTTTTTTATTAACGAGCAACATAATCAAAAACAAAAACACAACAACCTTAAAGCTGAAACAGCAATAAGTCAAACTGCTGCCGCAGTTCACGGATGTACCTGGGGTACATGCTCCCTCATTGCGAGGCAGGACGTAGGCACGTGACTGTGCATTTAGGCATATATGTGACCAAGAAGAATGAGAGAAATGGAAAACACTGGAGAACAGAAAGTATCAAGAACTTTTCATCAGGCAATCCCAAAGCGCTCTGCTCTTTTCCTCTTCTTTGCCTGTAAAGAAGCAGCAAGAAGAAAAAAATTAGACTGAAGACAATAGTTGCCTGGGTTCCTGGCCGCTTTAACCCAAACTCACATGAACTGTCACAAGACCCGAGAAGGAAGGATGGCCCAGACTTGAGCTTGGCAGCTAGAGATTTCATTCCTGAATCTCTCCAATCTTTCTAGTTAACCAGGAGGAACTGGGAAAGTTTAGCGGCTAAGGAGGGTAAGAAGTAAAGATTATTGGGGGCGAGGAAAAGAGAGAACAGTGGTAGAAAATGGGAAGATTCCTGAAGGAGGACCACTCAGCCTGAGATCAAGCTAGCCTGGAAACAACAGGCTCTTAACAGGCTGGGGAAAGTCTTCCAGTCCATGGGGAGATGGAAGATTTCAGAGGATAAAGGATTAAGAAATGCTATTCATAGAGGTGAAGGAGATGGCCTTCTGGGCAGTCAGGCCCAGACAGTAGCTATTCCTTAGGACTCCAACTCACAAAAAAGGCATATAAATCTTTGATGCCAACAGAATGAATAGGGAGTGAGTGGTATGTGGGTGAGTCCCTATCATAGATCTCTTAAAGGAGGCAGCAACACTGGAGAGGACACAAGATGGTGAGGGAAGACTTCTGGTTCTGGAAGTGACTCACAGAACAGCACTGAGTCCTTCATGGGCACTCCCAACCACTGCCCCTCACAGAATACAAACTCCTCTGACTTTTTCTAGTGAAGAGTGCTAACTGATCTGATTCTAAAATTTTCAGGGTTTAATTTACAAGACTAACTCTGACACTTATTCATAAAGAAGCTTTTCATAGGCTGGGCGCAGTGGCTCACGCCTGTAATCCCAGGACTTTGAGAGGCCCAGACAGGCAGATCATGAGGTCAGGAGTTTGAGGCCAGCCTGACCAACACGGCGAAACCCCGTCTCTATGAAAAATACAAAAATTAGCCAGGTGTGGTGGTGCGCGCCTGTAATGCCAGGTACTCAGGAGGCTGAGGCAGAAGAATCACTTGAACCCGGGAGGCGGAGGTTGCAGTAAGCTGAGATCGTGCCACCACACTCCAGCCTGGACGACAGAGCAAGACTCTGTCTCAAAAAAAAAAAAACCTTTTCATAAAGCATTATCCTGTTGGTACAGTCCTCAAGATAGTAAGTTTTTGTAAGATATGGGCATTTCTTCCACCATGATTGTAAGCTTCCTGAGGCCTCCCCAGAAGCCAAGCAGATGCCAGCACCATGCTTCCCAGTCTCATGTATTTCTCCTTTATTGCAATGCAAGAACAGCCTAATATACTTTTTTTTTCTTTTTTTTTTTGAGACGGTCTTTCTCTGTTGCCCAGACTGGAAGTGCAGTGGTGCAATCTGGGCTCACTGCAACCTCTACCTCATCCTCTGGAGTAGCTGGGACTACAGGTACATGCCACCACACCCAGCTAATTTTTTTTTTTTTTTTTTTTTTTTTTTTTGAGACGGAGTCTCGCTCTGTCACCCAGGCTGGAGTTCAGTGGCCAGATCTCGGCTCACTTCAAGCTCTGTGTCCCGGGTTTATGCCATTCTCCTGCCTCAGCCTCCCGAGTAGCTGGGACCACAGGCGCCCACCACCTCGTCCGGCTAGTTTTTTTGTATTTTTTAGTAGAGACGGGGTTTCAACGTGTTAGCCAGGATGGTCTCAATCTCCTGACCTTGTGATCCACCCGTCTCGGCCTCCCAAAGTGCTGGGATTACAGGCTTGAGCCACCGTGCCCAGCCACCCAGCTAATTTTTAAAAAACTTTTAGTAGAGATGAGGTCTCACTATGTTGCTCAGGCTGGTTTCCAACTCCTGACCTCAAGTGATCCTCCCACACTGCTCTCCTAAAGTGCTGGGATTCTTTCATTTTGAGAAACTATCTGTAAACAAAGTGACAAGAACAGGAAATCTCATTTGAGTCCATTGTCCTTTTCCAGAAGGGAGTTAGGCACAACCAGTACTTATTAAATATTTTAAAACTATCCCTTTTTACACAGAATCGTTTCATTCTTTAAATATCACTTTGAGGTAGGTATATTATCTCCACTTCCTGGATGATGAAACTGAGGCTCAGGAAGTACTATAACTTATTAATACTAAGTGGCAAAGCCTTTTTTTCTTTTTCTTTTTTTTTTTTGAGACCAAGTCTCACTCTGTAGCCCAGGCTGGAGTACAGTGGCATGATCTTGGCTCACTGCAACCTCTGCCTCCCAGTTTCAAGAGATTCTCAAGTCTCAGTCTCCAGAGTAGCTGGGATTACAGGCACACGCCACTGCACCCAGCTAAGTTTTTGTGTTTTTAGTAGAGATGGGGTTTCACCATGTTGGCCAGGCTGATCTTGAACTCCCAACCTCAATCTGCCCGCCTTAGCCTCCCAAAGTGCTAGGATTACAGGCATGAGCCACCGTGCCCGGCCGCCTTTTTCTTTTTTGAGACAGGGTCTCACTCTATTGCCCAGGCTGGAGTACAGTGGCGACACCCAGGTTCACTGCAGCCTTGACCTCCTGGGCTCAAGTGATCCTCCCATCTCAGCCTCCTGTGTAGCTGGGACTACAGGTGTGTGCCACCATGCCTGGCTAATTTTTGTATTCTTAGTAGAGACAGGGTTTCTCCATGTTGCCCAGGCTCGTCTCGAACTCCTGGGCTCAAGAGATCTGCCTGCCTCAGCCTCCCAAAATGCTAGGATTACAGGCATGAGCCACCACACCCAGCACAGAGCCACTTTTAAAATCCAAGCCTACCTGATTCCAAACGTTATACTCTTTGCCACTAGTCTAACAGACTCTAACACTGAATTAAGTATATTGATGGAATTCAGTGTTGCCACTTCATCCAGAAAAAAATTTATCAAGAAAAAGGCAAAATATTTGGGCACTTAAGAAGTAGATGGATGGCCAGACATAGTGGCTCATGCCTATAATAATCCCAACAATTTGGGAGCTGAGTGCAGAGGATCGCTTGAGTTCAGGAGTTTGAGACCAGCCTGAGCAACAGAATGAGACCCCATCTCTACTTAAATAAATAAATAAGAAGTAGGTGGGAAAACAGTGTTTCTCTACTCAGTTTATTCACTCACTTCCAGAGTAACAGAGACCCCATCTCTACTTAAATAGGTAAATAAATAAATAAATATAAATAGGTGGGGAAACAATATTTCTCCATTCAGTTTATTCACTCTAATTTCCCTTCAAGGTCTATAAAGCATTCCAGGTATATTTTTACCTCTGTATCCTCTGTGGTTCCAGTTCCAGCTGAACTTGTGACAATCCCAAATCGCTCCTTCCTCTTTTTCAGTTTCTCATCATCTTCAGACTGTTCAGGAACAAAGGAAAGAACTGAAACAAACTAGCCTCCATTCACCAAGTAAATGGGAATGAAATGATAACTTATTGGTCACAAGGTGCTAACCAACCTTGCACCAAGAACTAAGGATCACATAAAGAGATAAGATACGTAATAAACTGAATAAGCTAGCATATACTATATTGTACCCAGAATGACTAAAAACTTAATTTTAGGCAGGGCCTCAATACTCATAAGACAAGTAGAGTAAATAAACAGTAAGAGGCCGGGCATGGTGGCCCACGCCTATAATCCCAGCACTTTGGGAGGCTGAGGTGGGTGGATCCGGAGGTCAACACCAGCCTGGCCAAGATGGTGAAACCCCATTTCTGCTAAAAATACAAAAAAATTAGCCGGGTGAGGTGGCAGCCGCCTGTAATCTCAACTACCAGGGAGGCTAAGGCAGAGAACTGCTTGAACCTGGGAAGCAGAGGTTGCACTAAGCTGAAATTGCACTACTGCACTCCAGCCTGGGTGACAGAGCAAGACTCTGTCTCAAAAAAATAAACAAATAAAATAAACAGTAAGAAACACCCATAAAACAAATTTCTATGCTCAAGCAATTTTGGCAGTTGAGGGATATGGAAAACTAAGGTTTCACTGAGTTAACACCCAGTTACACCTAATAACACCTAGTTAGAAGGTACCCAAACTACTTGTTGAACACTGCTTACACATTAACAAGGAAAGAAAGGGGAAGAGGACCAGAGTGGTATTTCTGAAAAACTTATTTGCTTGAAACACCCAGCAAAGCCATAGAAGGCTTCTTTGAAATGATTCTTAAAACAGGTCAATCAAGGTGACAGCCACGGTCAACTCTCTAAGAGAGATGCTGTGGACATTTTCCAACTGTGAAACTCATGATGTCTGCCTGGGAATGAGAGAATATTTCAGTTTACCATGAGTTGGAGCTGGCCATTATCCTACGTGTTGGACATCATTCATGTCCAACACTGTTCAGTATAAGAGTCTATATATTTTCCTATCAGAACCTAAACCCTACCACTTTATTTAGCCCACTTTAACAGTTATTTTCTCTTTCTCCACCTTCCCCTCACATTTTATCACCAGTCATCAGAAGCTCAGCCTCAGGATTAGAAAACATCTGAAATCAGGTAGGCTCCTCAGGTGTCTTTCCCCCAGGAAGGATTTTCTAAAATTTGGCATATATATACAAAGATCTCATTCTCTCATAATCTCAAGAGACCTTCTACTCCCTACACATGTACCCATCCTCACTAAAGAGCAGGACAGTTTCTTTGACTTTATTTACATAAGTTAACCCAACAGAAGGACAGATCAGAAGAGTTCAAACAAGGGCACGGTGGCTCACACCTGTAATTCCAGCACTTTGGGAGGCCAAGGCAGGCAGATCACTTGAGGTCAGGAGTTGGAGACCAGCCTGGCCAACATGGTGAAACCTGTCTTTAATAAACATACAAAAATTAGCCAGGTATGGCAGCAGGTGCCTGTAATCTCAGCTACTTGGGAGGCTGAGGCAAGAAAATAGCTTGAACCCGAGAGGCGGAGGTTACAGCGAGCTGAGATCATGCCATTGCAGTCCAACCTGGGCGACAGAGCGGGACTCCATCTCAAAAGAGTTCAAACAAACCACTTTTTTTCTTTTCTTTTTTTTGAGACAGAGTCTTACTTCGTTACCTAGGCTGGAGTGCAGTGGCACAATCTCAGCTAACTGCAACCTGTGCCTCCTGAGTAGCTGGACTACAGACATGCACCACCACGCCCGGCCAATTTTGTATTTTTAGTTGAGACGGGGTTTTTCCAAATTAGCCAGGCTGGTCTCGAACTCCCAACCTCAGGTGATCCGCCCGCCTCAGCCTCCCAAAGTGCTGGGATTACAGGTGTGAGCCACCACACCCGGCCTCAACCCAACTTTTAAAGAATGTCTGTGTGGTGCTTCTGAGCTGGATTTGTTTTTAAACCCCAAGGAAATTATATTCCTACAGTCCATAGGCAGGCTGTCTCTCTGGGTGTCCCAAAACTACAGGGTCAAAAGCAAAGGTAACCAAAAGACCTACAGAAACACAGGAATTTTTCAATGCCTCTACTCTCAACCCCAACTAAGGAGTTGCCTTTGTCCCTGTGGCCACAGCAGCCACCTGTACAAATTAAAAGCAGGGCAGCTATCCAGCTTTCTGTACTCAGTTTAACTAGTCCACCTGTCTGAACACAGCAGGCAGGAGTACTGTCTTGGTCTTTAACTCTTTCAGCTTGAGAAAGATGTTCATTTTCTCCCTTTTGCTGCATCTGCTTTCTAGTGAGTAGGAAGGGACCTAAGAAAGAATGACGGTTACAAAGCAATTAAGAATCCTATACAAGTTATCATTTAATCACAGTGTTGGGATTACAGGCGTGAGCCACCGCACCCAGGCTCATTTACTACTTTTATTTTCATTTTTGCAGAGAGGGGGGTCTCGCTATGTTTCCCAGGCTAGTCTTGAACTCCTGGGCTCAAATCAATCCTCTTGCCTCGGTCTTCCAAAGTGTTGGGATTACAGGTGTAAGCCACTGTACCTGGCATCATTTACTTCTTATAATAATCCCATGGAGTAGGCACTATAATTAAATTCATTCCATAGACAGGAAAACTGAGTCTTGAAGAGATTAAGTGACTCACCCAAAATTTCACAAATAATACAAGGATTGGAATCCAGGACATTTTACTCAGCAATCCACTTTCTTAGCTTTACCACCTCCTCAAGGTATCTCACTTAAGTATTTCTTTGGAAGAACAGTAGGACAATTAAGTGCTTAATTCAGAAGGAAGAAGGATCATCAGAACCCTTAGCTAAAAAAACTTGTAAATTTTGATTACTTCACTCAAATAATCAGGTCAAGAATACTAGGACCCCTTCTTTCTAGCGTACCATATACCTACAATTTATAAATAACAGTATCTAGGGAAAGGGCTCCAGTTAGTAATCTCGTACTAATGTTTTTCTCAGCTGAATCTGTTTCTAATTTTGCCTCATTGGCTATTCTATTTGTTGAGATGTAATAAAAGAATAAGGGGCTAGGAGCAGTGGCTCACACCTGCAATCCTAGCACTTTGGGAAAATTCCAGGAAGGATTTTCTAAAATCACCTGAGGTTGGGAGTTCGAGACCAGCCTGACCAACATGGAGAAGCCCCGTCTCTACTAAAAACACAAAATTAGGCTGGGTGCGGTGGCTCACGCCTGTAATCCTAGCACTTTGGGAGGCCGAGGCGGGTGGATCACCTGAGGTCAGGAGTTCAAGACCAGCCTGACCAACATGGAGAAACCCCATCTCTACTAAAAATACAAAATTAGCCAGGTGTGGTGATGCATGCCTGTAATCCCAGTTACTCAGGAGGCTGAGGCAGAAGAATCTCTTGAACCTAGGAGGCGGAGGTTGCAGTGAGCCGAGATCACGACATTCTCCAGCCTGGGCAACAAGAACAAAACTCCATCTCAAAAAAAATAAGGCTAAAAATAAGAATAAGGCTGGACGCAGTGGCTCACGCCTGTAATCCCAGCACTTTGGGAAGCCGAGGCAGGCAGATCACAAGGTCAGGAGATTGAGACCACCCTGGCCAACACAGTGAAACCCTGTCTCTACTAAAAAAATACAAAAATTAGCTGGGCATAGTGGCACACGCCTGTAGTCCCTACTCAGGAAGCAGAGGCAGGAAAATCACTTGAACCCAGGAGGCGGAGGTTGCAGTGAGCCAAGATCGCACTACTGCACTCCAGCCTGGTGACAGAGCCCAGACTCCGTCTCACAAGAAAAAAAAAAGAATAAGGTTTCCAACAAACATTAAGTCCCACCACATTTTTTACTAACAAAGTCAAGAGGGAAAGTTTTCTTGATCTACTACCACTAAGATAAAGTGAATATAGAATATAAATAGAGATTTCAAATTGAGAACCTCTAGAATGTTCTAGTTGATATATCTTCACTAAGTCTCCTGGCCAAGTAGGAAACAGTTTTCAGGAAAATAAATGGAGGCTCTCTTCTTGTGGAGAGGCAAGACTAGACCACTATCTTGTTAAACTACCATTATAAACTATTTTCCCATTCAATTTAGCACTAGCAGTACTTCAGCAAGTTCAAATCACAAAGGAGATAAGACTTTTGAAACTCAGAGATTATATTAGCACAAACCCTGAGGCCACGCCCTCCCCCAATGTATGTCCACTTGGAATGTGCGGGCCAGTTTTGCTCCTGGTTCTTTATTTTGCTATATCCTGAAATGGGGAGTCTGATTTCTCCATTAGCCACCTGCCTCGCTCCCCACCTTTTTAAGAGACAAGGCCTCACTCTGTTGCCATGCTGTAGTGCAATAGCATGATCATGGCTCACCGAAATGTTGAATTCCTGGGCTCAAGTAATCCTCCTACCTTAGCCTCCTGAGTAGCTAGGACTACAGGTATGTGCCATGCCTGGCTTTTTTTTTAAAAATAGAGACAGGGTCTTGCTATGTCGCCCAGGCTGGTTTCAAACTCCTGGACTCAAGCAATCCTTTCACCTCACCTCCCAAAGTGCTGCGATTACAGGCATGAGCCACCACACCCAGTCTAGCTTCCCTCTTGAATAAGATCTTTGGTGCCTCTTCCAGAGATACAGGCAGAGCATCTGTTCTAAACCCATCAGGGGTTCCAGGGGAAACAACAACAACAACAATACATCTTTCCCCCAACTCCCCACAAATAGATTGCCCTTCCCTCCCCACCCAGCACCCCTCAGCTCCTCTCTTAAAGCCTCTTTCCTCCTTTCCCTGCAGGGAAAGTGCACAACTGGGCCCAGTAAATCAACACAGTTCTAATGATCTCTCTCACTTGACCCTTCTAGCGTGACGGTGTCGCATGGAAACAAATGTACAATAAACTTCACTCCATCTTTAGCTCCTTGCTGACAGGTTTTGATTCATGGGATGGCGAAACCCATCTGAGGGAAATTACCTCGATCAAAACGCATGTCTCTCTGCATTCATCAGGCCAATGCTTCCTCAGGCCATGCTCAAGTGCACAAATGGGGTTGTGGCATCTGCAGGCAGCAGTGACCCCTCTAGCTCAGTGTCACATGCATTTGCAAACCTTTCCCTTCTTCATCCCTCCCCCACTACCCTCCCTCAAATCCTCAACTACTAACAAATCTCTTTTTTCTTCCCATGCCTACTGCTGTGTGAGAAGAGAAGTGCTTGAGTCTGAAGTGCCCTCATTTCCTATCAAATCTATACTCCTAAAAACAAACAACTTGCACACAAAATTAAAAAGAAAACTGTCCTTACTGGCCAAACACAGGCATTGGAAGTTCAGGTTAATCCATACATTTCAATTCCTCCCTCCTCTTCCTTCTCAAGATTTAAAACACCAAGCCAAGCAACTGACGGATGCCAGTAATTTCAATATATGCAACCCTCATGGTACCCAATACTTGCCTTGTTTGCTTTCCTTAAGATCTCATTTATAAAAAAGAGAAATAACTGTGCAATACCTGCCTTGTTTGCTTTCCTTAAGATCTCATTTATAAAAATGAGAAATAACTGTGCAAAAGAAGAGAGAGTACCTATATAAGAACATAAAGCGTAGTTTTTGGGGTTTTTTGTTTTTTGATTTTTTTTGTTGTTGTTTTGAGACAGTCTCGCTCTGTCACCCAGGCTGGAGTGTAGTGGCTTGATGTCGGCTCACTGCAACCTCCACCTCCCAGGCTCAAGGGAGCTTCTTACCTCAGCCTCCCAAGCAGCTGGGACCACAGGCGCAAGCCAATACGCCCAGGTAATTTTTGTATTTTTTGTAGAGAGAGGGTTTCACCATGTTGCCCGGGCTGGTCTTGAACTCCTAAGCTCAAGCAATCTACCCGCCTCTGCCTCCCAGTCTCTGCCTCCCAAAGTGCTGGGATTACAGGAATGAACCACCATGCCCAGCCCCAGGGTCTATATTTAATAAAACCAAATACCCTTACTATCATTGTATTTTCCATTGTAGAATACAGTTCCAAACTGAGCCCTTGAAAACAATACCTGGAAGAGAAAAGACAGACATTCAAGCCTGCTCTAAGATACAAATTACATTTGCACACAGGAACTATAAAACGTATTTAATAAATGTTAGCTATTACTTTTATTGCCGTATTGCTCCTGGTCCTTGAAACTAAGTTTGAGATCACAATCAAAATTTAAGCTAACAATGCCATTCATTCTTCTAGATAAGAAGTGAAATCATGGTGGCCTAGTATGGTGGTTCACACCTGCCATCCCAAGCACTTTGGGAGGCCGAGGTGGGAGGATTGCTTGAGCTCAGGAGTTCAAAACCAACCTGGACAACATAGTGAGATCCCATCACTTAAAAAAAGAAATTTAGCTGGGCATGGTGGTACATGCCTGTGGTTCCAGCTACTCGAGACTCGAGAGGCTGATGGGGGAGGATTGCTTGAGCCAAGGAGGTTGAGGCTGCAGTGGGCCATTGTCATACCACTGCACTTCAGTCTGGGCAACAGAGTGAGATCTTGTCTCAAAAATATACAAATACAAATAAACAAATAAATAAATGAGCGAAATCACCAAAGGCTGGTAAGAATCAGATCCATTACCAAGGCAACAATAAAACTCCCTTTAGCTGCAAGAAAAATGAGTATATACTTGGACAGATGACTAAGGGTTAAATTTTGGGTTGTGGAAGAACAGTTACTGGACAAAATCAGTCTTCTCCACAAAGTCCTATTAACCATCTCCCTCCCTCCCTCCCCCCCCCCCCCCGCCTTTTTATTTATTTATTTAGAGACGGAGTCTCACTCTGTCATCAGGCTGGAGTGCAATGGCGCGATATCGGCTCACTGCAACCTCTGTCTCCCAGGTTCCGGCGATTCTTCTGCCCCAGCCTCCCAAGTAGCTGGGATTACAGGTGCCCATCACCATGCCCAGCTAATTTTTTTTGGTACTTTTAGTAGAGACAGGGTTTCTCCATGTTGGCCTGGCTGGTCTCAAACTCCTGACCTCAGGTGATTCACCTGCCTCAGCCTCCCACAATGCTGGGATTACAGGCGTGAACCACCGTGACGGGCCCTCTTATTTATTTTTTTGAGACCAAGTCCCACTCTATTGCCCAAGCTGGAGTGTAGTGGTGCGATCTCAGTTCACTGCAACCCCCGACTCCCCGGTTCTTGAGATTCTCCTGCCTCGGCCTCTGGAGTAGCTGAGATTACAGGTGCCCGCCACCACCACACCAGGCTAATTTTTGTATTTTTAGTACAGACAGGGTTTCACCAAGTCAGCCAGGCTGGTCTTGAACTCCTGACCTCAGGTGATCTGCCCGCCGCAGCCTCCCAAAGTGCTGAGATTACAGGCATGAGCCACCACACCCAGCCTCTTTCTTTTTTTGAGACAAAGTCTCATTCTGTTGCCCAGGGTGGAGTGGAGTGCAATGGCATAATCTTGGTTCACTGCAATCTCTGCCTCCTGGGTTCAAGCAATTCTCCTGTCTCAGTCTCTCGAGTAGCTGGGATTACAGGCGTGAGCCCGATGCCCAGTTAATTTTGTGTATTTTTAGTAGAGATGAGGTATCACCATGTTGGCCAGGCTGGTCTCAAACTCCTGACCTCAAGTGATACACCCACCTCAGCCTCCCAAAGTGCTGGGATTACAGATGTGAGCCATCACGCCAGGTCAAACTATCTTCTCTTTCTCAGACCTTGAAAATCTGGGCTGCTAGGCTTTACTGATTTCATAAACCCTAATAATTAATGACTACCAATAAAAGATATCTATTTAAGGTAATATATGAGAGGATTGGATCTATCTATGTAGATCCAATCCCAGGTTCTCTAAAGGCCCCTGCAGAATCTCTTTCACTGAATTATGTGACATCAACATTTTCAATAGCACTGCAGCCATAAAATTAATTCGTTCATTCACTAGTCAAATGAGTATCTACTTTGGGTCAGGTACTGGGAATACAGAGACGAATAAGATAAAGTTAAGGAATATGATCCTTAACTTCATGGGGCTTATGAATTCACCAAGTTACTATAAAGGTGTATACTACTGTTCTTTACATAACTGCATTATGAGGACTCATGAGGGAAATTTTCTTTCTAGCCCCCAGATCCAAAAGAGTTATGCTTTTCTTAGGCAACTTGTTAAGTTTTTACCTTCTGAATCCTGTAAATAACCATAAACAGCGCAACTGTGCTTTCCCTTTCTACTGGCTGCCATAAGGCTTGGAGCCAAATGTTTGGCCTGTCTTTAGCAAGTGATTTTGAACATACAAATGGTCCCCAACTTACGATGCTTTGACTTAAGATTTTTCAACTTTACAACAGCGAACGATGCATGCTCAGTAGAAACTGTACATGATGTATCCATACAACCATTCTGTTTTTCACTTTCAGTATTCAATAAGTTACAAGAGACATTCAACACTTTATTACAAAATAGGCTTTGTGTTAGATGATTTTGCCCAACTGTAGACTAATGTAAGTGTTCTGGGCATGTTTAAGGTCAACTAGCTAAGCTATGATGTTCAAAAGGTTAGGTGTATTAAACGAATTTTTGACTTAAGATGGTCTTTTTTTTTTTTTTTTTTTTTTAAGATGGAGTCTCGCTCTGTTGCCCAGGCTGACATGCAGTGGCACGATCTCAGCTCACTACAAGCTCTGCCTCCCGGGTTCACGCCATTCTCCTGCCTCAGCCCCTCCAGTAGCTGAGACTACAGGCACCCGCCACCATGCCTGGCTAATTTTTTGTGTGTGTGTTTTTTTAGTAGAGACGGGGTTTCACCATGTTGGCCAGGATGGTCTCGATCTCCTGACCTCGTGATCCGCCTGCCTCGGCCTCCCAGAGTACTGGGATTACAGGCATGAGCCACTGCATCCAGCCTAAGATGAGTTTTTATCAGGATATAACCCACATTGTAAGGTGAGGAGTACTTGTTTTTCTATTAGAAGAGAGAGGCCAGAAGTATTGAGGTGAGAGAGAAACATGAGATCCAGAGATGAAAAGCAAACACACAGAAACAGAGATAGGAATTTAGAAAGCAAGATGAAGTGCAGTTAGTTACAAAGTTGCTGTTGGTCTCTTTAGATGGTACTCCTCTATAAACATTAAAATACTTACTGTCCTGAGAAGAAAAAAGAGATGGGATAAGAGTTACCAGGTTACAACTAGAATTTTTTTTTTTGAGACGGAGTCTCGCTCTGTCACCCAGGCTGGAGTGCAGTGGCGAGATCTCAGCCCACTGCAAGCTCCGCCTCCAGGGTTCAGGCCTTTCTCCTGCCTCAGTCTCCCGAGTAGCTGGGACTATAGGTGCCTGCCACCACGCCCGGCTAGTTTTGTTGTTGTTGTTGTTTTGTTTTGTATTTTTAGTAGAGACGGGGTTTCACCGTGTTAGCCAGGATGGTCTCAATCTCCTGACCTCATGACCCACCCACCTCAGCCTCCCAACGTGTTGGGATTACAGGCACGAGCCACCACGCCCGACCCTGAAATTTTTTTTTTTTTTTTTTTTTTTTTTTTCCCTGAGACAGAGTCTTGCCCTGTCGCCCAGGCTGAAGGGTAATGGCACAATTCCAGCTCACTGTAACCTCCACCTCCTGGGTTCAAATGATTCTCCTGCCTCAGCCTCCCGAGTAGCTGGGATTACAGGTGCCTGCAACCACACCCAGCTAATTTTTGTTTTTTAGTAGAGACAGGGTGTCACCATGTTGGCCAGGCCAGTCTCAAACTCCTGACTTAGTGATCCACCCACCTCGGCCTCCCAAAGTGCTGGGATTACAGGCGTGAGTCACCACACCCAGCCTATAACTAGAAATTTTAAATTAAGGCTTCTTAGCAATGATTTCCATGGCATATATACTGTAGCCAGGAAGTAAGTTGTAAAAGTAAGATCGGATGCAACAATTGGCAGCTGAATACCACAGATATTCTCTAAAGTGTCTGTTCCCTTTTTATAGCAGAGTACCCTTACTATGTCTACCCAAAATGGAGTTCTAACTTTATTTTCTAAACCCAACCTGTGTCTTCAAGATTCAAATTCATGAGAACATTTTTCGAATCTTACTAATTTTAACCTAAATACAATAAAGAATACTGCTTCTTGCTTGTGTGCCATGGCTATTTACTCTGCCAAAAGGGGTCCAATTTGATTTAATTAGCACCCCATGGGTTGTGTGTTGAAAGCATTCACCTTCTTCATCACCTTCTTCAATCTTTTTTTTTTTTTTAAAGACAGAGTTTCGCTCTTGTTGCCCAAGCTGGAGTACAATGACGCAATCTCAGTTCACTGCAACCTCTGCTTCCCAGGTTCAAGTGATTCTCCTGCCTCAGCCTCTCGAGTAGCTGGGATTACAGGCACGTGCCACCATGCCTGGCTGGGGTGGGGTGGGGAGGGTGTGTGTGTGTGTGTGTGTGTGTGTGTGTGTGTGTGTATTTGTGTGTTAGTAGAAACAGGGTTTCACCATGTTAGCCAGGCTGGTCTCGAACTCCTGACCTCAGGTGATCCACCCGCCTCAGCCTCCCAAAGTGCTAGGATTGCAGGTATGAGATACCACGCCCGGCCCACCTTCTTCAATCTTATTACCAGTGCCACTCCGGATCATATAATAAGAAACCAGGATAAACAAAGCAAAGTGTAACCCAAGCATCATTAGGGAATTTGAACTCAGTAATTCCTAAGAACATAAAACATGAGTACTTTTACTGGATTCAAATACGAAACATCGTTATTCTCTGCAACCAAAAGAATTAACCAAGCCAGGCACTGTTCCTGGTCAAGTGTAACAAGCTCACTCACTTATCATCCCTCCTTATACCATGCGTGAGAAGCAGAAATTCCAATCTAAAGAGTCCAGTGAGAAAAATCCTTACAAGCAGCAAGAAGCATTTCAGGGGAGCTCAGGTACTGCTATTATTTTCCCCCCTCAGAAGTCTTTTCCCTAGAGTGATAGAAAAGAGGCTGACAGAGAGCTAAGATGTCATATTTCACAAAAATAACAAATAACTGCCCCCCTCTGTAAATGAGTTACCATATTAAGATGTTAATAGTTCTCAGGCCAGTCTGATTTCCAAGGGAATGCAAGGTAGTATGGAAAAAGGAAAAGAGGGAGCCTTTTGGCCACTTTTCTTGAATCTCAGTGCCACATGACTGATGGCAGGATGAAAAGCAGAGCCTGGGGGCTTTCAGACGATGGTAGATTAATGATGACATGGTCTTGACTTCCCAGAGGTAAAGGTTATGAAACACTCCAGGGTAAGCGAGCTTCCAATTTCATACTCTCAGGATGAATGACAGCAACTGATGGTTATTCTCTCAGAAACACTTGGATGCTTAAAAACACAGCTGTCACCTCCCCTGCCCCAGTTTCTGAAACTGTTTATTCCCGAGCCTTTATGCCAGCCAGACAACAGAACATACGGTGGTCCCAAAAATCAATGCACAGAGCTTAAGTAGATGAAGGTGAGAGACTAGACTAGCAGCAAGTACACCACCTTAGCAAATAACATGGTAGAGACACTCTAACACTATCCACACACATACACCTAACACACCTCCCCAATATAACCATCTTAACCTACTCTCAATAGTCTCTTTCAAGTGTGAGATCAGTATCAACTTTCTAGGGCTGGTAGGGTGCTAGGAACTTTAAAGAGAACATCAGGAATCGTATCTCCTCTTATCTTCACAGGATTTGAAGCCCAAGAACACAGTCAGGTAAGAACTACTCGCTCACTAGGTTCCACCACCTTTTCTTTCTCTTGTCCAAATCAAGCTCTTTCCCCAACCCCCACTCCTCTTCAACCCCAGAGGAGGTCGTTTTGGTCTTGCTCTAGCTGATTGTAGGACAAAGCAAGGCAGGTAGAGGAAATGAAGGCTTCACACTTGAGACCCCCAGAAATCAAGTTTCTATTAAAAGTCCCCATCTCCCTCTCTTAAAAGCCAAGGAGCTGCTGCTTTTAAGGATAAGTGACGCAGAGCCTGGCAGAAATGTCAAGAAGTCAGTAGAGGGAAGCTGAAATTTTTTTTTTTTTTTTTTTTTTTTTTTTTTTTGAGACAGAGTTTTGCTCTTTCTGCCCAGGCTGGAGTGCAATGGCACGATCTCAGCTCACCACAACCTGTCTCCCGGGTTCAAGCGATTCTCCTGCCTCAGCCTCCCGAGAAGATGGGATTACAGGCATGTACCAGCACACCTGGCTAATTTTGTATTTTTTAGTAGAGACAGGGTTTCTCCATGTTGGCCAGGCTGGTCTCTAACTCCCAACCTCAGGTGATCTGCCCACCTCGGCCTCCCAAAGTGCTGGAATTACAGGCATGAGCCATTGTGCCCAGCCTGGGAAGCTGAAACTTTTCAGGAGAGGTGTATGCTGTTTTAGCCAAAACATACAGAGAAGGGACGACAGTTAACTGACCATTCAGAAATTTAAGAGTAAGCACTAGGAAACCAGATTATTTTCATATAAAGTATTTAAAAATGCAGATTTCAGGTCACAACCCAACCTAATAAATCGACATCTCAAAAGGGAAGGCCTACAGAACTGTATTTTAAAAGGTTCCCCGTAACCCTTATGTGCAACCATTATTTGGGGCCAATTTCAAGTAGCTTTGAAAAAATACAGACCAAGTAACTTTTTAAAATTTCTCATCAAGTCCAAAGAAGACTCCCATCCTGCTCCAATTATCTCCTATAAATGCTAAGGGTATTCCAAAGTTTATGCTTCCTACAAACACTATTTCAGCCGCAGAGATGTGAGGCGTAAAAAGAGAGCTGTGACGAAATCACAGAGGATTCTGGGTAGCACACCTGTCTTACTGCTCTCCTACAATTCAAATAGAAAAGCAGAGAGAATCATCATAGTTCAATACAGGAAGAACATGCCGAAACAAGATCAGGGCACACTGCAGTTATGTGGGGAAAAGAGGGAGGCAACTAGGTGGCAGAACACAAAGGCATTTTTTCCTACAGAACTGATACAAAGGAAAAGGAGGAATATCAATAAAGTGGGGGAAAGGCAAAATGGGATTTCTTCTTCTTCTTCTTTTTTTTTTTTTGAGACAGTTTTGCTCTTGTTGCCTAGGCTGGAGTGCAATGGTGTGATCTCTGCTCACTGCAACCTCCACCTCCCAGGTTCAAGTGATTCTCCTGCCTCAGCCTCCTGAGTAGCTGGGATTGCAGGTGCCCACCACCACACCAGCTAATTTTAGTATTTTTAGTAGAGACGGGGTTTCACCATGTTGGCCAGGCTGGTCTCCAACTCCTGACCTCAAGTGATCCACCCGCCTTGGCCTCCCAAAATGCTGAGATTATAGGCATGAGACACTGCACCTGGCCCTTTTTTCTTTTTGAGACAGTCTCTCGCTCTGTCACCCAGGCTGGAGTGCAGTGGCACGATCACAGCTCGCTGCAGCCTGGACCTCCCTGGCTCAAGCAATCCTCCCACCTCAGCCTCCCAAGTAGCTGGGACTTCAGGCATGCCACCCCGCCCAGCTAATTGTTTATTTTCTTGTAGAGACAAGGTCTCACTATACTGCACAGGCTGGTCTTGAACTCTTGACCTCAAAGTGATCCACCCGCCTAGGCCTCCCAAAGTGCTAGGATTACAGGTGTGAGCCACCGTGCCCAGCCTCTTGATCTTGACATTAGAAAGTAATTATTGGTAGGGAGTTTATTGGGGTATAGAGGAGGCAGTTACAGAATTTGCATATCATACCCATGCTTAGGTATGAGGTGGTTGAAAAGAAGGAGCAATTAGAAATGAACAGAGGTGGTACAGTGGCCAATATGGTGAAACCCCATCTCTACTAAAGAAAAAAATACAAAAATTAGCCAGGCGTGGCGGCATGCACCTGTAATCCCAGCTACTCGGGAGGTTGAGGCAGGAGAATCGACTGAACCCAGGAAGTGGAGGTTGCAGTGAACTGAGACTGCATCACTGCACTCCAGTTTGGGTGACGAGAGTGAAACTCCCTCAAAATAAATAAATAAAATAAAGTCCAGATCAAGTATTCCAAATATAATCTTCTCAGTTACATATCTCCCCTGCTAGGGACTTCCAGATTTAATATTTGTTACAAACTCCAAGTGTACAACACCCTGAAAACAAATTTCTATTTGTATTTGTATTTTTTTTTTTTTTTGGAGGTGGAGTCTTGCTCTGTCACCCAGACTGGAGTGCAGTGACGCTATCTTGGCTCACTGCAACCTCTGCCTCCCGGGTTCAAGCCATTCTCCTGCCTCAGCCTCCCAAACAGCTGGGATTACAGGCGCCCACCACCACACCCGGCTAACTTTTTTTGTATTTTTAGTAGAGATAGGGTTTCACCATGTTAGCCAGGATGGTCTCCACCTCCTGACCTCGTGATCTGCCTGCCTTGGCCTCCCAAAGCACTGAGATTACAGGCGCGAGCCACCACACCCGGCCACACATTTCTATTTCTGTCCTAAGAATCTGCTCTGGAAGTTAAAAGGTTAAATTAAAAAAAAAAAAAAAAATGAAAAAGAGATGGACAAGTATGGTGGCTCACACCTGTAAATCCCAGCACTTTAGGAGGCCGAGGTAGGTGGATCACCCGAAGTCAGGAGTTTGAGACCAGCCTGGCCAACATGGTGAAACCCGGCCTCTACCAAAGATACAAAAATTAGCCAGGCGTGGTGGTGCCTACTTGTAGTCCCAGCTACTCAGGAAGCTGAGGCAGGAGAATTGTTTGAACCCAGGAGGCAGAGGTTGCAGTAAGCTGGGATCACACCACTGCACTCCAGCCTGGGAAACAGAGCGAGACTGTCTCAAAAAAAAAAAGAAAGAAAGAAAAAAAAAAAAACTATGAAAAAAAGAGTAGCAAAGGAAGGGGAGAGGAAAAAAGGAGTTAAAATTTTCTAGATCTTAACAAGGGACTTCATATTATATTAAAAATGGGGTCTTTGCTAATTTACAAACATCACCACCAAGTAATCCCCTTAAAGTATCTCCAATTTGGTGTCCTGCCTCGTCCCCACCTCCACCTCCAAAATACTATGGGATCTGACCTCCTTTAGGTATCTGTCATGAAGAGCAACTCTGCTACTTTGGTGAGTACATAAGAAAATGAACTATCCCATAATTGTTCAATCTTATTTTAACTGAACCCACATGTATAAACCTCTCAAGTATTAACATACATTTTAAACATTCCCATTCTGCTGTAGCTCTCACAACATGAGGAGCCTTTAACCAAAATTTCCTATCAAAAAAATTAATCACATACACATATGCCAAAAAATTCCTTCCCCAACACCACTTTATTTCCTCCCATAGAGACTCTGAAGGATATACAGTTGTCCCTCAGAATCCAAGAAGCATTGGTTCCAGGACCACCCCTGCCCCCACCTGCAGATACCAAAATCTGTGGGTGTTCAAGTCCCTTATACAAAATGATATAAGGCTAGGTGCAGTGGCTTCCGCCTGTAATCTAAGCACTTTGAAAGGCAGCAGCACTGCTTGAGCCCAGGAGTTTGAGACTAGCCTGGGCAAAATAGGGAGACCTTGTCTCTGCAAAATAAAATTAGCCGGGCGTGGTGGTGCATGCCTGTGGTCCCAACTACTTGCGGGGAATGAGGTGGGGTTACTTGAGCCTAGGAGGTGGAGGCTGCAGTGAGCCAGGATCTGGGACACAGTATAAGACAGTGAGACCGTATCTTAAAAAAAAAAAAAAAAAAAAAAAACCACAGTATTTGCATATAACCTATGCTCATCCGCCTATATACTTTAAATCATCTCCAGAGTACTTACAGCTAATAGAATGTAAATGTTATATGAATAGCTGTTATACAATCCTGTTTCACTTGTATTATTTTTTATTGTTGTTTTTTTCCCCCAAATGCTTTTGATCCACAGATGTAGAACCCATGGATACAGAGGGCTGAGTATACTTGGATTCAGAGAGCTCACATTTCACCACAGCTGGGGAGAGTATCTGGGAGTGTGGATAGATATTGCTTCACTCAGAAAGGCCAGGCCAACTATCTATCACCCCAAAATTGGATATATAACCAGATATAATGTAATTTTTAAAATTATTTACCTTATGTACTAAGAGTGGTACTTCCAAAAGAAAAAAGAAAAAACTCTTACCCAGAGAATAAGCCCATCTCAAGAAAGAGGCTGGCAAAAACGACTGAACATATTGAAAAGTAAAACAGACTTAACAGAATCCACCACTCCTCTCCCTTTCAGGCTGTGTTTACTCTTGTGGCAAAGATGAACAGGGGGCCAAAGAGAGGCATAAAACTTGTTTTTTTTTTATCAAAGTCATCAATTCTGACATGTTAGACGAAGGAATGCAAAGACATTATGGAGGGGGTATTGACCAGGGGAAACAGAAAAGAGTTTTTTCTTACTACAAATTTCTTTTTTTTTTTTTTTTTTTTTTTGAGACGGAGTCTTGCTCTGTCGCTCTGGCTGGAGTGCAGTGGCCGGACCTCAGCTCACTGCAAGCTCCGCCTCCTGGGTTTACGCCATTCTCCTGCCTCAGCCTCCGAAGTAGCTGGGACTACAGGTGCCCGCCACCTCGCCCGGCTAGTTTTTTGTATTTTTAGTAGAGACGGGGTTTCACCATGTTAGCCAGGATGGTCTCGATCTCCTGACCTCGTGATCCACCCGTCTCGGCCTCCCAAAGTGCTGGGATTACAGGCTTGAGCCACCGCGCCCGGCCTACAAATTTCTTTACCTGAAGTTCTTCAGGTGCAAATTCAATGAATGAAATGAGAGAGAAATACATAAAATTAAAAGGTACGAGAGCTTTATGATCTCAGCTATGCACCTTCAGGGAAGTCTAAACATCTAACAGAACTTTCCCAAATACCCAGTTTACCATAAATTTAGCACAAAGTGCCAGCCATGAATGCTGACATAGCATCAAAACTTCACCTTGTTTCCCTAAACATTAAAGACTTTTCCTCTTCATTATTTTTCTTTTTTGAGAGAGAGTCTCGCTCTGTCACCCAGGCTGGAGTGCAGTGGCGTGATCTAGGCTCACTGCAACCTCTGCCTCCCGGATTCAAGCGATTCTCCTGCCTCAGCCTCCCGAGTAGCTGGGACTACAGGCGCATGCCACCACGTGCTGCTAATTTTTTATATTTTTAGTAGAGACAGGGTTTTTCCGTGCTAGCCAGGATGTTCTCGATCTCCTGACCTCACAATCCACCCGCCCTAGCCTTCCAAAGTGCTGGGATTACAGGTGTAAGCCACTACACCCGGCCAAACTTTTCCTCTTAAAATGTTCAATTTTTATTTCCAACATCTCTTGTCCAATTTTTTCCTCATACATTGGCTAGGTAAAAAGTATGTGTTGGAGGATTACAGGGAATAGTGGGACAGTAGAAGGCGAAGTTGAGCAAAGAAAAACCCGTCTCCTACTTCTCTGGTTGAAATTAGAATACATTGTCTTGCTCTAGTCAGGAGAGAGAAAAATTCCATTTTGCCTCTTCGCTCTTCCAAATTCCTATAGCCAACTTGTTCAACAGCAGTTGAATGGTGCACATAATTGACATCACTGACTGGACCCATAATAAAAGGAAGTGAGACGTGTGGGTGTAGGGGAAACTGGGAAGGGAGGGAGATGATGTATTTGTGTTACAGACAAAAGACAAGTTCTGTTCCTCTGCAGGGACCCAGATGAAGAACCAGATGATGGAATAAACTGAGGTCAGAGAGTTTCCCCTATTGTTTCCTCTTTATTATTATTATTATTTATTTTATTTATTATTTTTTTTTGAGACGGAGTCTCGCTGTGTTGCCCAGGCTGGAGTGCAGTGGCGCGAACTCAACTCAATGCAAGCTCCGCCTCCCGGGTTCCCGCCATTCTCCTACCTCAGCCTCCTGAGTAGCTGGGACTACAGGCGCCCGTCACCACGCCTGGCTAATTTTTTTTTTGTATTTTTTAGTAGAGTCAGGGTTTCACCATGTTAGCCAGGATGGTCTCGATCTCCTGACCTCATGATCCACCCGCCTCAGCCTCCCAAAGTGCTGGGATTATAGGCATGAGCCACCACGCCTGGCCTATTTTTCTTAATATTATATTTGAGACCAAGTCTCTCTCAGTTGCCCAGGCTGGAGTGCAGTGGCATGATCTCAGCTCACTGAGACCTCCACCTCCAGGGTTCAAGCAATTCTAGTGATTCAGCCTCCCGAGTAGTTGGGACTACAGGCGTGAGCCACCATACCCAGCTAATTTTTGTATTTTTACTAGAGATGGGGTTTCACCATGTTGGCCAGGCTGGTCTCAAATTCCTGACCTGAGGTGATCCACCCGCCTCGGCCTCTCAAAGTGCTGAGATTACAGGTGTGAGTCACTGTGCTGGCCTGTTTCCCCTTTATACAGCTCCTTTTACCACTCTCTCAAAGTTTGTTCCACTGGGAGGGTGGGGAAGAGTACTGCATTTTTTTATCTTAAAGGGGAGGAGACAGAGAAGAAGAAAACAGATATAGGATTACACATTGTATCTCTCCTTGAAAAGGCCCAATATTTATTTTCAAAGTATTATGAATGAAAACGGAATGTAAAAGAGAGGTTAAACATTTGTTTAGTCTTAAAAATGCTCCAAGAGGCCAGGTGCTGTAGTTCACGCCTGAAAGCCCAGCACTTCGGAAGGCCAAGGCCAGCAGATCACGAGATCAGGAGTTCAAGACCAGCCTGGCCAACATGGTGAAACCCTGTCTCTACTAAAGATACAAAAAATTTGCCGGCCGTGGTGGCACACACCTGTAATCCAAGCTACTCGGGAGGCTGAGGCAGGAGAATCGCTTGAACCTGAGAGGCAGAGGTTGCAGTGAGCCAAGATAATGCCATTGCACTCCAGCCTGGCGGACAGGGTGAGACTGTCTCAAAAAGCAAAGCAAAACAAAACAAAACAAAACAAAACACACAAAAAAACAAAAAACGAAACAAAACAAAACAAAAAACTCCAAGAAACATTATCTAAGAAATCCTAAAGACTATATGAGGTTGAGTTTTAGCTTTTCCTGAAATTTATCTTCTAAGATATCCACTCTCTCAATTGCTATCTCTATCTACCATAGAGTAATCTTTTCTTGTTGGTTAATCTAAGTTGAAAAGAACAATTATTGAAATAACCTAGGATGAAGGAGGGGGGAAATTCCCCCAAAAGCTCTTGATCAGTGAGGTATCAATGGCTGAGGCGCCTACATTTAGTTTTGTTTTTTTCCACTTACAAATCTACTATCTGCGTTTTTCTTGGTCCCATGGCTGTATAAGAAAGAGAAATGGAGAATTAAATTTTACACCAAGCCTAGGCACTGCTGCTTGAGTATATCTGAATAGAACCCAAACTTACTAAGCCGGCTACTTTTCCAACCTATTCTGGGATCTAATTCTTCTACCACTACTTCCTTTAAAGACACTCTACCAAACTCTTCACCATAGTTTATGGTTCCTTAGGTTTATAAAGTTCCATGTTGGTAATATCCTATGCATGGCCCCATCATTCTTCCTTTGGAAAAGGTTTATACAGCCATACTTAAACAAACAAATCCTAATTACAGACCCTCTGAGAAGGCTGGTGACCAACTTCTAAAACCATAGTATAGTAGTCCCTCTTATACAAGAGGGATACATTCCAAAAGCCCCTGAAGCCTCAAATAGTACCAAACTCTATATATACTGTTTTTACCTGCAATTTTAATTTTTAAATCAGACACAATAAGAGATTAACAGCAATAATGAAACAGAACAGGCCAGGCATGGTGGCCCAACCCTGTAATCCCAGCACTTTGGGAGACCAAGGCGGGAAGATCACCTGAGCCCAGGAGTTTGAGACCAGCTTGGGTAACATAGTGAGACCCTGTCTCTACAAAAAAATTAAAAAATTGGCTGGGCGTGTTGGTGTGTACCTGTAGTCCCAGCTACTCATCAGGCTGAGGTGGGAGGGTCACTTAAGCCCGGGAGGTGGAGGCTGCAGTGAGCTGGGATCATGCCACTGCACTCCAGCCTGGTGACAAAGCAAAACCTTGTCTCTAAATAAATAAATAACGCCGGGCGCAGTAGCTCATGCCTGTAATCCCAGCACTTTGGGAGGCTAAGGTGGGCAGATTACAAGGTCAGAAGTTCAAGACCAGCCTGGCCAATATGGTGAAACCCCATCTCCACTAAAAATACAAAAAAAATTAGCCGGGCATAGTGGCACATGCCTGTAATCCCAGCTATTCGGGAGGCTGAGGCAGGAGAATTGCTTGAACCCAGGAGGCGGAGGTTGCAGTGAGCTGAGATTGTGCCACTGCACTCCATCCAGCCTGGGCGACAGAGCAACTCTAGCTCAAAAAATAAATAAATAAATAAAAATAAAATTAAAAACTAGCTGGGCATAGTGGCACATGCCTGTAATCCCAGCTACTTGGGAGGCTGAAGTAGGAGAATCACCGGAACCCAGGAGGCAGAGGTTGCAGTGATCCAAGATCACGCCACTGCACTCCAGCCTGGGCAACAAGTGCAAAACTCCGTCTCAAAAAAAAAAAAAAAAAAAAAAAAGTACAACAATATGCCAGCATCACTACTCTTGTGGATTAGGGCCAATATTAAGTAAAATAACAGTTACTTCAACACAAGGCATTGGTCTAATGGGGAAGTAGTAGGGATATGCTAGACAAGGGGATGATTCACATACCTGAGCAGGACAGGGCAAGATTTTATCATGCTACTCAGAACAGTGTGCAATTTAAAAGTTATAAACTGTTTCTGGAATTTTCCATTTAATATTTTAGGACTGTGGTTGACTGAGGGTAACTGAAACAACAGAAAGCACAACCACAGGTAAGGAAGGACTGCTGTATGAACTTCTTTCATCTTTCCACATCCCAATGACTAACCTCTACACCAAAACCCAGCACAGAAGCAAAGGAACAAACAAGTATTTCTTCACTTATTTCAGATGGTGGGAGAATAGAAGACAGAATACAACAGACCCTCCAGAGAGTGAATTGAGAACAGCATGCCATTAGTTAGCTACAATGAAATCTGTATGCTAGAAGACTGGTGCCCGTCTGTACTGTGAATTGACTTTGTCTCAGCTTCCTCTTTGGTACCTCAATACAGTTAAGTGACAAGCTCCTAACAAACAAGGCAGGTCCCTTTGGGAGGCCAAGGCGGGCAGATCACAAAGTCACGAGTTCGAGACCAGCCTGGCCAACATGGTGAAACCCGATCTCCACTAAAAATACAAAAATTAGCCAGGCGTGGTGGCGGGTGCCTGCAATCCCAGCTACTTGGGAGGCTGAGGCAGGAGAATCACTTAAAACCGGAAGGCAGAGGTTGCACTGAGCTGAGATCGCACCACTGCACTTCATCCTGGGCAAAAGAGCAAAACTCCATCTCAAAAACAAAACAAACAAACAAACAAAAAAGGCACATCCAATATCTCACTTACTGTGAAGTGGTTCATCTCCTACCAATGGTGATAAAAAATGTAATACAAAAGGTTCATGAAAATGATCACTGCAGCTACCCAAGAATATTCTAGTCACCAGCCTCATGAAGAAGTCAGTAGAGGCATAGTCTATTTTCAACCTTTTTATATTCTTTTTTGTTGTTGTTCAGATAGGGTCTTGCTCTGTTTCCCAGGCTAAAGTGCAGTGATGCCATCATGGCTTACTGCAGCCTTGACCTCTTGGACTCAAGCAATGCTTCCACCTCAGCCTTTCAAGAAGCTGGGACTACAGGCACTCACCACCATACCTGGCTATTTTTATTTTTTGTAGAGATAGGATCTTATTATGTTGCCCAGGCTGGTCTCAAACTCCTGGGATCAAGTGACACTTCAAAGTACTGGAGCTAGGATTACAGGTGTGAACCTCTGTGCCCAGTCTAAACTTTTTATATTGTGACACTGTGTTAACACAGATCATACCCATCAGAAAATAAGCGTGGCAAAAATCATAAACCTGGGAAAAGTATCCTTCAGGGTTTACTGGACTTAAAATAACTCTTTTTTTTGGATATGGAGTCTCGCTCTGTCGCCCAGGCTGGAGTGCAGTGTTGCAAACTCGGTTCCCTGCAAGCCCCACCTCCCTGGGTTCCCACCATTCTCCTGCCTCAGCCTCCCGAGTAGCTGGTACTACAGGCGCCCGCCACCATGCCCGGCTAATTTTTATATTTTTAGTAGAGATGGGGTTTCACCATGTTAGCCAGGATGGTCTCAATCTCCTGACCTTGTGATCGCCCGCCTCGGCCTCCCAACGTGCTAGGATTACAGGCGTGAGCCACTGCGCCCGGCTGAGATAACTCTTTAGGACAGTTACCTATATGAAGGGCTGGAAGTAGAAAAATCCTGGTACTATTCTAATACATAAAAAAGGAAGATGTACTAAGGTCAATAATGATGTAAGATGCTTGTACCTTCTATTAGTAACCAAGAATCAGTAACATATACCACCCTCACATTCCTGGGGAAAGAAAAGAATATCAACCACATTCCAGTTTTCTGCTTAGTGCCTGGGATTAGACTTGTTTTGTTTTTTAAATACCCATGTAGATGAATTTCCTATAATGTCCTAAAGTACCAAGTTCCTCCTTCCCAAGGTGCCAATGTTTGAAAAATACAAAACAATCCACTCAAATTAGCACAGCAGTTAATACTATAGCACTAAGCCCAGACTTAGTTTTTACCAAAACTAATATCCCTTGACTACAAATATATTAACTGAGCTGGCTTTATTCCCTCTATCCATCTCCCATTCTCTTCTTTTTTAAAATTTTTTATGGAGATGGGGTCTTGCTCCATCACTCAGGCTGGCATGCAGTGATATGAACATGGCTCACTGCAGTCTTGACCTCCTAGGCTGAAGCAATCCTCCCTCCCTCCTAAGTCTCCTAAGTAGCTGGGACCAGAGGCATGTGCCACACTGCACCTGGATAATTTGTTTTTACTTTTTATAGAAGACAGAGTCTCATCATGTTGCCCAGGCTTCAAACTCCTTTCGAAGATGAGTTTCCAGTCACAGTGGCTCACGGTTGTAATCTCAGCACTTTGGGAGGCTGAGGCTGGAAGACTGCTTGAGTCCAGGAGTTCAAAAAGACCAGCCTGGGCAACATGGTGAAACCTCATCTCTACAAAAAATACTAAAATTAGCTGGGTGTGGTGGCGCACACCTGTAGTCCCAGCTACTCAGGAGGCTGAGGCGGAAGGATCACTTGACCCTAGGAGGCTGAGGCTGCAGTGAGCTATCATTGCGTCACTGCACTCCAGCCCGGGTGACAGAGTTAGACCCTGTCTTAAAAGAAAAATAAAAACGGTTTCCTATGTGCCAGGCTAAGTTCTGTCCTTCACCAACGGCACTGACTCACTACTTCTCTTGGGAGGCACGGGAAACAGAGTGAGGAAAAACAACCAGTGAAGCACAAGACAGAAAACCTAGCTGGTGATCAATGAGAACAAACCAGCTAGATGTTATTTATCTGAGTTTTGTTTTGTTTTGTTTGAGGGGGGTGGGAGGTTTGTTAGTCCATTGTCACCATGAGATTTATGAGAAAAGCCATGCCACTCTATCCTCAAACAGTCCAAAGAGTTGAAGGGGACAATTTACAGCCTCTTGTGTAAAAAATTTCTGTAAATGCCAATGCCATTCTTCGCCTTGTCACTTTCCATTAGTCTAAACCAATAAGATTCTATTCACTGAGACTTAAGCTGGAAACATGAACGAACAGACTTTTCTTGGGCAGAGGGAAAAGGAGATGATGATTTAGGGGAGGCTGGGGGGAGGTGGGAGAGAGATTTCTTTACATTTCTGTGTAGTGCCTGATATGTGTATAGTACACTAGTGGAGCTAAAAACTGAAATATATAAATAGTCATGCAAAAGTCAGCCTAGGAAAAATAGCAGAGACTCAGGTTCCTTAAATCTGTAATATGCTCAAGCCATAAATCTAAAATATGAAAAGGAGATGAGCAGATTGTGACAATAAAAAAACAAAAACAAAAAAAGGCTGGGCACAGTGGCTAACACCTGTAATCCCAGCACTTTGGGAAGCTGAGGCAGAAGGATCAGTTGAGCCCAGGAATTGGAGACCAGCCTGGGCAATATATGAGACCCTATCTCTAAAAAAAAGAAAAAAAGAAATCAATCATAAACATTATTCAATCCATGGCTCATGTGCTCTCACATACTTCCTCTCTTTATTCATATACTACACTGATCAGTAGCCAAGTCCACTAAAGAGAAATCAGCAAGCAAGCAGGGACATAAGTGGGATCAAGCAGACAAACCCCATGCAATAGAGATGACAAAAAGTGGGTTTTTCATTGTCTTGCTTAGAATACTAGGAGAAGAGGCTACATTACCTGCTAACTGCCACTATGTGTACCACATCTAACTGAATAAAATCTGTACCTAGAGAATTACACAACTTGAAAGACAAGTGACCAAATTATATAGAAGGTTACACTGGAACCCAGAATCCCAGGATGAAGTGGACAAAAGTATGCTCATCTGGCAGTTCCGCAAACACAAACTTAACTAAGTCACTAACCTCTGCCAACCAACCAAACACTAGGTAACAACTCATTCTGGTGATAAATAGTTAAGCACAAGAACTAGCCAATTCTCACCAGACAATGTACCCAGCTGCAATTCCAGGATGTGGAACTGTTCACTAGAACACTAAGTTCTAGAAAAAAAGAATCCTTACTTTTCTTATGTCTTACTCCTTTTCCTCCAACTTCTCTCCTTTCATAGATTTACAATGAAACTGCTTATATTTTCTACAATTATTAAAAAAAAATTCTCAGCTACAGATTAACAGTGGTGCAAGTATGTGGTCTGACAAGTAATTTCTATGCCACTTCCAAGTATGAAAGCTGTGTGGGAGATATTAGCTAGATATGAGTTGTCCAATATGGTAGCCACTAGCCACAAATGGCTTTGTAAAATAAGTTTTATTGGACAGTGCTGGTGTAGACAGCAAAACATCACCATTTCTGGGACACTGTGACGGTTTACGGGATAAAATAGACCAAACTGTTTAAATTAGGATGGTTCTGAAAATCAAGACTTACAACCAATGTAAATGGGGCCTATACTCAAAGAGGACATCTCAAAAGGTCACAAATCTCCAAGTGAAGTAGTCCCTAGAAACCATACAGATTCTAGTAAAGTGCTACTTAAAATATAGTCTGCCTCCCGGTGCTAGTCTCCAAACTGTTTCTTACCAGTGTGTAAAGGTCCAGAAATTGAAAATGTTAAGAAACTTTCAGAATAATTTAATACTGTTGTAACATTTTAATTGCATTTTATAAAAGTTATCACTCTGCAATAATCAAAAAAATTTTAAACTAGTTTTTTGCCACAGATATTTCAGAAGCACTACTCTAGCACATATGCAAATAAAAAAATATGCTATACATATTGGCAATCAATGTTATTAGAGAAGGAAGCTCATAGCCAGAGTTCTGCCAGTTACCATTATTGTATTACAACCCTCCAGAGACTTAAAATGGGCGCTGAAATCTTATCAATGATCAACAAAAACTAAAATTGAGTCAAGTTAATTGACTCAATTTTAAGGCCATAAAGGCAATTTACCAACAGAACTGAACTAAGAAAAAAGGAAGAAAACCAACATTTATTGAGGGTCAAAGCATCACTGTTAGGTAATTTCGAATGCTGTATACAATTTTTATTTTTAAAGACACAGTCTAGGCCATGTGCGGTGGCTCATGCCTGTAATCCCAGCACTTTGGGAGGCCAACGTGGGTGGATCACTTGAGACCAAAAGTTCGAGACCAGCTTGGACAATATGGAGAAACTCCATCTCTACTAAAAATGCAAAATTAGCTGGGTGTGGTGGCACACTCCCATATTCTCAGCTACTCAGGAGGTTGAGGTGGGAAAAATCACTTGAACCCAGGAGGCAGAGATTGTAGTGAGCTGAGATCGCACCACTGCACCACTGCACTGCCTGGGTGACAGAACAAGACCCTGTCTCAGGAAAAAAAAAAAAAAAGACAGGGTCTCACTCTGTTACCCAGGCTGGAGTGCAGTGTCACTATCATGGCTCACTGCAGCCTCAAACTCCTGGGCTCAATTAATCCTCCTACCTCAGCCTCCCAAAATAATGGGATTTCAGGCATAAGACACTGCACCTGGCCCTGTACCCAATTATTTACTCTTCCCAATCAGGTTGCTAGGTATTGCTCTAAGTCTTACAGATGAGGATCAAAGAAGTTCAGTAATTTGCTCAAAGTCACAAAGTTAATATATGTATCTGTTTTACTCAGCCTCCTGTGGACTAAAAATGAAAAAAGGTCAAAGAAAGAAAAAAAGTCTAGGGAAGGGAAGAGAAAGACCTGATATTCCTGTAATGAAATACTATAAAAATAACACAGGTATATAGTATAGCATTGATAGACAAATTCTACTCAGCAATGTGTAGTATGAGCTATGAGCTATGTAGTAAGAGATATGATGCTCAATTTTGTAAATTCTGAAGGAACACAGACAATTCCTTAGAAGATGGAGTGAATTTTTACTGCTGGGGTTCTCAGACATCTAGCCCTCATATAAAAGAGGAGAAGATAGACGAGAACTAGGGCCACAGATCCAAGGCACCCTTCCCCTTGGCCATCTGGCACAACACAAGTGACCTTTGGTTTATAACAGCCCTTCCCAATTAAGGTGCATGTGGCTTAAGAATCACATACTCTGCCTCTCAACTCCAAATATTTTCCTACTTCACATAAATGAGCAACTATTCCCACTGATCATAGATGGTCTCAGCATCATGCTAGGCACACGGACCTGATGCTATATTTCTGGTTAATACAAAAAATGATAACCCAGGCCAGGTGCAGTGGCTCACACCTATAGTCCCACATTTTGGGAGGCCAAGGCAGGAGGATGGCTTGAGGCCAGGAATTCGAGACCAGCTAGGCAACACAGGGAGACCTCGTCTCTTAAAAAAAATTCAAAAAACTAGCCAGGCATGGTGGCACACATCTGTGGTCCCACCTACTCAGGAGGCTGAGGTGGGAGGCTTGCTTCAGCCTGGGAAATGGAGGCTGCAATGAGCTGTGATCATGCTACTGCACTGCAGCCTGGGTGACAGAGTGAGAACCTGTCTCAAAAAAGATTGGGGAAAAAAAAAAAGTTAACCTAAATAGAAGATGGAACAAAGTTGTGCACAAGTGTTCCATAGTGGTACAATAATGATTACCTTTAGTGTTTAGTTTTTTTACTAAGCAAAATACATAACCAATGTCAGGTAAGTTTCTTCCAACGGCTTTCTAGAGAGCTAAATACTTTTATGCTGAGTTGGAAATAATGATTTTTTTTTCTTTTTTTGAGACAGAGTCTCACTCTGTTGCCCAGGCTAGAGTACAAAAGCATGATCTCGGCTCACTACAACCTCCGCCTCCTGGGTTCAAGTGATTCTCCTGCCTCAGTCTCCCAAGTAGCTGGGATTAAGGCATGTTCCACCACGACCGGATAGTTTTTGCAGTTTTACTAGAGACAGGGTTTCACCATGTTGGCCGGGCTGGTCTCGAACTCCTGACCTCAGGTGATCCGCCCGCCTCGGCTTCCCAAAGTGCTAGGATTACAGGCGTGAGTCACCATGCCCAGCCGATTTTTTTCTTAAATGATGGTTTTTCTGGTTTCAAATACCCTGCCACCACTTTGACAACCAAGAAACATGTTCCTGTTCTAAACAACAAAGATTAAGAGATCACCTGCTCTAGGCAAATAGAAAACATCCTTATCATTTTCTCCAATGTGCCTAGCAAAACTACAAAGGCAACTATGCCCTGGGGAACCAATCACCCCACACAGCATGAAGTAAATAAAGCCATCTTGCTTAATAAACTAAATAACATCAGTTAGCAGAGGGGCATAAAGAATGAATTAACTTTTTTATTTTTGTTCCACCAATCCTCCAAGTTTTATTTCTAAGTACTTTTGACCTAAAAACAAGACTATCTTCTCCTGATTATTTAATTCCCATTATGCCTATTATCAAAGTTAAAGTAGTTGTAATAAGTTTTAACTTCACTGAATTCAACATCTTAACCAACAGAAATATAGACCATACTCAGGCTGGGTACAATGGCTCACGCCTGTAATCCCAGCACTTCGGGAGGCAGAAGTGGGTGGATCCCTTAGGCCCAGGAGTTCGAGACCAGCTTGTGTAACACAGCAAAATCTCGTCTCTACCAAAAATAGAAAGAAATTAGCTGGGCATGGTGGCACACGCCGCAGTTTTAGCTACGTGAGAGGCTGACGTGGGAGGATCACCTGAGCCCAAGGAGGTCAAGCCTGCAGTGAGCCGTGATCACACCACTGCACTCCAGTATGGCAACAGAATGACCCTGTCTCAAAGGAAAAAAAAAAAAGAAAGAAAAGAAATATAGACCATGCTCTAGGAGCCTGGGTGAAAGCTATGAAAACAATCCACGGGAAAAAGCAATCGGCTTGTGAAATAATTCCTATAATATAATCAAGAGCCAGCAAGAGGAGGTGACAGTCAAACAAGTATGTGAAATGAAATGCTTTGTAGCCAATTACATTCTCAGGAGGGTCATTTCCAGACTATGTAGTTCCCATAAGCTGCTCTAATGTCACGAAAACATTACTTCCATCGAACCTACATTACCTTTCTGGAGATTGAAGAGACATTCAAACCAAATCTTTGAGCTCTTTCCTTCAGCTTATCCAAGTTAACCTATAAAAACATAGGGGAAAGAATACAGTTTTAAAAAATCAAAACAGAAAACAAAAAATGCAGAAACTATAGTCTAAAGCTAAGAGTTCAAACAAGCCTATAACATCAAAGATACCCTATGAGAAAAATAAGAAAACTAAACAGCAACCATCCAGTCCACTGATTTATTAAAAGGCCCCTTCTGGAATGCAGTGAAACATTCAGTCCTGCCTCCTGTATTTATCACAGGTGTCAATAGCCTAAGGAGGGCTTAAGATCAAGGGAAGGCAAACACTGCTGGAGAAAGCAAACACATGTCTAAATCATCACCTCCAAACAAGTCTACTATTCTCAATCCAAAATCATTAATTCTCACATCATCTCTGCAAGTAATTTTTTTTTTTTTTTTGAGACGGAGTCTCGCTCTGTCACCCAGGCTGGAGTGCAGGGGCCGGATCTCAGCTCACTACAAGCTCCGCCTCCCGGGTTTACGCCATTCTCCTGCCTCAGCCTCCAGAGTAGCTGGGACTACAGGCGCCCAACACCTCGCCCAGGTACTTTTTTTTGGTATTTTTTAGTAGAGACGGGGTTTCACCGCGTTAGCCAGGATGGTCTCAATCTCCTGACCTCGTGATCCACCCGTCTTGGCCTCCCAAAGTGCTGGGATTACAGGCTTGAGCCACCGCGCCCGGCTCTGCAAGTATTTCTTAAATCTATCTCCAAGCAAAGAGAAACTATCACAGAAGCACCTTTTGCAGAAGACAATCTATAACCACTACCCACTCGATTCTCTTCCCTCCTCTTTCTTGGAAACCTTGGTACATGGACTCGTTACTACTGTAAGAATTATTTAGGGCCAGGTGCAGTGGCTCATGCCTGTAATCCCAGCAGTTTGGGAGGCCGAGGTGGGCAGATCACCTGAGGTCAGGAGTTCAAGACCAGCCTGGCCAACATGGTGAAACCCCGTCTCTACTAAAAATACAAAAATTAGCCAGGCATGGTGGGGGGGCACCTGTAATCCCAGCTACTTGGGAGGCTGTGGCAGAATAATTCCTTGAACCCAGGAGGCGGAGGTTGTAGTAAGCTGAGATTGCACTACTGCACTCCAGCCTGGGCAACAAGAATGAAACTCCATCTCAAAAAAAAAAGAAAAAAAAGAATATTTAGGAAATTTTCATTAATAACATTAAATCTTAACTTACTATGTTAAACAGCAACCCCTAAAGCAGGATTTCATAAAGCTGATTCTATTTCACCACAGTATTCATTACCATTCTTAAAATATGCTGACTAGTAACAATGGTCCAGAAAGCCATTTTATTCTACCATTCTTTACTCAGATTTCACATTTCACGGATAGTATTTAAAAAAAAAAAAAAAAAAAAAGCACTATCTACAAACAGAACTCCTAAATTGCTTCCATAGATTCTCTTGTGGTAATTAGGAATTCGACATTATCTAAGCCCATTGGACAAGGCTTCAGTACCATAAAACAAAGAGTTACATACATAGGTTGTTCTCTAGCTAACAAAATCTATTCTTACTTTCGAAAAGAGTGGTAGGAAGGAAGACGTCTGCAGTAACTGAACATGTGACAATTTTCCTGACTTCTCAGTAACTCCAACAATTTTTTAAATTCAGGACATATAACATTGTACTGAAAACAGTCAACAAATTAATGTTCTCAGAGTTTCCTCTAATCTGGTGAGGAGGAGTCTCTAAAGTTAGCTATACAGAATTAAGATCTGGGTGTGTAAGAAATAAAAAAAGATTTCTTACCATAGGTTTGTTATCAGATGACAGACCTAAGGAAGTAAATAAAGTTTTATTTAATATTTTTAAAAATCATAAAAGCCGACAGTCTTCAAGTCAAATTAGGCAACATAAAAACTGTAAACAGGACACACCCCCTTTATCCTATGATGACAAAGAAAAGGCAGAAATTCCATCTAGCGATCATGTTTGCATTAACTGCTAACAGGAACATAAAACGGTACAGCTGCTTTGGAAAACAGTTTGGTAACAGTTCCGCAAAAGGTAAATACAGTTACGTATGATCCCACAATTCCACTGCTAGTATACAGCCAAGAGAAAACTAAAACATATAATTACACAAAAACTTGTAAATAAATGTTCACAGCAGCATTATTCATATTAGACAAAAAGTTAAAAACACCCATCAACTTGATGACTGGCTAAATTAAGTATGGTATATCCATACAATGGAATATCATTAAATAATAAAAATGAATAGAGATACATGCTACAATATAAGTGAACCTTGAAAACTATGCTAAGTGAAAGAATCCAGTCACTAAAGATAATATACTATATGAATTCATTCATATGAAGGCAAATTTCTATGGAGAAAAAAACTCAGTGGCTGCTTAGGGCTGGGCAGGGAGAGGTAATGGAGGATATCTGCTAATGCGCACAGTTTCTTTTTGGGGTGATAAGCACGGTGATGATGGCTGCACAACCCTGTGAAAATACTATGAAATAATGAATTATATACCTTTAAATGGATGAATTGTTATGTCATATAAATTGCATCTCTCTAAAGCTCTTAAAAAAGAGATCACGGCCGGGCGCAGTGGCTCAAGCCTGTAATCCCAGCACTTTGGGAGGCCGAGACGGGCGGATCACAAGGTCAGGAGATGGAGACCATCCTGGCTAACACGGTGAAACCCCATCTCTACTAAAAAAATACAAAAGACTAGCCGGGCGAGGTGGTGGGCGCCTATAGTCCCAGCTACTCGGGAGGCTGAGGCAGGAGAATGGCGTGAACCCGAAAGGCGGAGCTTGCAGTGAGCTGAGATCCGGCCACTGCACTCCAGTTTGGGTGACAGAGCGAGACTCCGTCTCAAAAAAAAAAAAAAAAAAAAAGAGATCACATCTGGACAAACAAGAACTACTATCACGAGTTGAAACTTTGGCTCTTGGCCAGGCACGGTGGCTCACGCCTGTAATCCCAGCAGTTTGGGAGGCCAAGGTGGGTGGATCACCTGAAGTTAGGAGTTCTAGACCAGCCTGACCAATATGGTGAAATCCTGCCTCTACTAAAAAAACAAAAATTAGCCGGGCATGGTGGCGTGCACCTGTAGTCCCAGCTACTCAGGAGGCTGAGACAGGAGAATTGCTTGAACCCAGGAGGCAGAGGTTGCACTGAGCTAAGATGGCACCACTGCGCTCCAGTCTGGGCAACAGAGCAAGATTCCATCTCAAAAAAAAAAAAAAAGAAAAAGAAAAAGGAAATTATGCTTCCTTAAAGCCAATTTTCTGTCCTGAAATTATCACCAAGAACCTAACCAGTAATTATTTACTTCAAACTTTTCAGGATTTCATTCAAAAAACAATGCTTCCTTTTAAATGTTCCCAAATTCCGTTATTTTAGAGTTACTCTATAGTTCTAAGATGTCAGAATTATGAGTAACACTGAAACTATTTTTTATCAGGTTCCCTTTTCAGACTATTAACTATTATCTTTCTTGAAATAGCATTTTAGCCACACACCTGTAGTCCCAGTTACTCAGGAGGTTGAGGGAGGATTGCTTGAGCCCAGGAGCTCAAGTCCAGCATGGGCAATATAGTGAAACCCTATCTCTTAAAACAAATAAAAAAGCACCACCTTCTATAATTTCTGTCGTACCTTCACCAATTATATTATATCTCTCTTGATATAACTAAGAGTCAGAAAAAAATTTTTTTTTCTACAACACTTAGTGATAGTGGCCAGAATTTTTCCATCTTTTTTTTTTGAGACAGAGTCTGGCTGTGTCGCCCAGGCTGGAGTGCGGTGGCCGGATCTCAGCTCACTGCAAGCTCCACCTCCCGGGTTTACGCCATTCTCCTGCCTCAGCCTCCCAAGTAGCTGGGACTACAGGCGCCCGCCTCGTCACCCGGCTAGTTTTTTGTATTCTTTAGTAGAGACGGGGTTTCACTGTATTAGCTAGGGTGGTCTCGATCTCCTGACCTTGTGATCCGCCCGTCTCAGCCTCCCAAAGTGCTGGGATTACAGGCTTGAGCCACCGCGCCCGGCCAACCTTCACCAATTATATTATATCTGTCTTGATATAACTAAGAGTCAAAAAAAAATTTTTTTTTCTATAACCCTTAGTGATAGTGGCCAGAATTTTTCCATCTTTTTAAAAGCACAGCAAAGACCTCCCAGGCTCAAGAGATCCTCCCACCCCAGCGTCCCAAGTAGCTGGGACTACAGGCACCTGCCACCATGTCTAGCTAATTTTTTAATTTTTTGTAGAAACAAGGTGTCACTTTGTTTCCCAAGCTAGTTTCCAACTCCTGGGCTCAAGCAATCCTCCCAGCTTGGCATTCCAAAGTGTTGGGATTATAGGCGTGAGCTACCACACCCAGAGTTTCTTAAAAATAATAACTATTTCAGGCTTGGCACACCTGTAATCCCACCATTTTGGGAGGCAGAGGTGAGTGGATCACTTGAGGTCAGGAGTTCAAGACCAGCCTGGCCAACACAGTGAAACCTGTATCTACTAAAAATGCAAAAATTAGCTGGGTGTGGTGTCACGCACCTGCGGTCCCAGCTGAAGCAGGCTGAAGCAGGAAAATAGCTTGAACCCGGGAGGCAGAGGCTGCAGTGAGCCAGATTGCGTCCCTGCACTCCAGCCTGGGAGACAGAGCAAGGCTGTGTCTCAAAAAATAGTAATAATTTCCTCTAATTCATTATAAAAGTGATACATATTCATTGTATGGATTTTAAAAACACAGACAAGCAAAAAGAAATAAATCATTCAAAATTCCACCAACCAGAGATAATGAGTACTAACAATTTAGAATACAGTCATCCCTCCATTTCCTCAGGGGATTGGATCCAATCCTGCAGCTGATACCAAAATCCACTATGCTCAAGTCCTACAGCAGATTATAATAAGTTGCTCCTCCATATCTGCAGGTTTCGCATCCCAAAAATACTGTATTTCTGAACCACATTTGGTCATGAAGAACCCTCAGATACAGAGGGCAAAGTGTATTTATTGAAAAAAAAAAAAAAATCTATGTATAAGTGGACCTGTGCAGTTCAAACCTGTGTTGTTCAAGTGTCTACCGTATATCCTTCCAATCTTTTTTCCTATCTATACATGCACTCTTACATGACTAAAATGGGAACATACTGTTAATATAAATTTGTAACTCTTTTTATTAATATCTCTGATAAATATCTTTCAATATTATTTCAGCACAGTATAGTCTTCTATACCATGGCACATATTTAATAACAAATTCTCTGTTGTACAGTTGGTTGTTTCCAGTTATTGATCACTATAAATAATGCTGTGATAATCCTTGAGGCTAAGTCTTTATGCACATTCAAGACTATTTCCTTATACGTTCCTAGAAGTAAAACTGTTAAGGTAGAAAATACTCTTTTCCCTTTTATCACTTATAATAGCCAGTATAACACTGGATAGTATGCAATAATTTTGTGCAGTTGAGACCCTAGAATAAGTAAGCAAAGTACTAGAGAAACTTCTTTGAAGATGTTCAAGAAAGAAAGACAAATGTTGGCACTTCCTATCCTCTCATAACATTCAGTATCTCTTAATTGCCCAGGAAGGCCTAAGTATAATTTTATCTAAAGCAGGAGATGAATGCTATAATCTCTTAAGAGTTTCTACAGCTAGCAAATTTACCTTATTTTGGAGAAATGAAACCTGTTATACCAGAAAAAAAAGAATAAAAAGGTAACTTTCTCAGAAGTATCTCTGTACTCTTACCTTTTGTTGGAACTGAAGAAATCCCAAACCTGAAGAAGGAAAAACAAACTAAATTTTAGGAAGCTGTTCACACTCCTGGTTGTCTGTCTCCGTGTCAAGAATACATATGACACTTCTTGCTTGTGATCTCAAGTCTTGCAATCATTAGCTAATTCTAACAACCCCATGAAAGAGGTTCAGTTTACTCTCCCTCTTACCAAGTCCAGAGATTAAGCTAAGAGGAAGCCTTATCAGAATTAGTAGTAGTAGTCAGTTCCTGGCTTTAACTGTTACAAAAACCCTTCTCAATAAAGCCCAATTTATAGCTACTATAACCAAACCAGTAGATATGTTCTGAATAGGGTCAAAAAAGTGCTCATATCCTTCAGCAAGCCTCTATTCTACTTAAATCAACAATTATATCAAAAACCTAGGATCACATATCTTCACCTTTACAACATCACTATCGCAGGCCCAAAAGGCTGGGGACACTCACCTAGCTGCCCGAGCAGCTTTCTTACTCTCCAAGCTCACAGGTACATTGAATCGTTCGGCCCTCTTCTGCATTCTCTAAGTAAAAATAGACAAAAAAAAAAAAAGGAAGAAAAAAGAAATCAATTTATGGTTTAAGAAAGTCAGAGGTAGGTATCTTTAAAAAAATAAAAATAATAAAAATTTAAAAATTAAAAAAAAAGTCTCACTCTGTCCCCCATGCTGGAGTACAGCGGCATGATCTCAGCTCACTGCAACCTCAGCCTCCTGGGTTCAAGCGATTCTCGTGGCTCAGCCTCCCGAGTAACTGGGATTACAGGAGTGTGCCACTGTGCCCAGTTAATTTTTGTGCTTTTAGTAGAAATGAGATTTCACCATGACGGCCAGGCTGATCTCGAACTCCTGACTTCAAGTGAACTGTCCACCTCAGCCTCCCAAACTGCTGGGATTACAGGCGCGAGCCACCCAGCCCAGCCAAAAGAAGGTATCTTAAAAACATCAGAAGTAATTTCTTAGGGTCCAAACTGAAAATACTGACAATCCTAGAAGATAGCAGGTTGTGTCCATACTAGGACTTAACAGCCCTTCCCAGAAAGCAAACGCAAGAAGACTATTATTACATACCCTCAGAAACAAAAGGGAGAAATAAAGTAAAACCTACATTATGCATGAAGCCAAGAAGTCAAAAGCTATGTTTGGCTGACCTTTGAAAAGTGATCAAAGGAATAGCTTGGTTCCAACACTAATGGCATTCTTTCAGTTAGAAATGAGGCAGCATTGTTTTATGCCATTCTAAAAGAGTTTAATAATTCTCTACTTTGTAAGTATGACACTGAACACAAGATCTCAACTGGAACCTGGTTTCACGGTCCTACACCACAGAAACCAGTGGAATTTCAATCCCAGTTACTGGCCGGTAGCAACATAAGAGTCACATCTACCAATCCATTTTCAAGGTACAATCCTCCCAAATTCTAATCCTAGGTTTATAAACATCTCAAAGAGAGTCATTGTTAAGACAATAGTGTTACATATAAAAAGACTACAGCTTCAAGAATGACTACCCCTATGCCAGCCAAATACTTTCCAAAGAGCAGTTGGCAGTGAAACGTATCAACACCAAAATCTGTCAATACTGATTTTCTGCCTGTGAATAAATTTTAGAGGATGATGCAGATATAATAAAAGGTAAGAGGGAGACAGAAATGTAGAGACTGTTCTACTAGGGAACAGAATACCTACCTCAGTCTGTGGTATTTCAGATGTAATTTTCACCACTTTCTTCTCTGCTGCCCTAGAAAAGAAAGAGACCTTTTAAAATGAGAAAACTGATATTCTAAACCACAACCTCAGAAACGTGTAAGAATTCACTTGAATTATCTCTGCCCTATTATCTCTCTGCCACCCCTTATGCCAAAGAAACATGAAGTCCACTAGAGCTTTGGTTCCTTTAACTGTCATCTATTGAGAAGAAAGAGTTCAAATAACAAACTAAGCTTCTTTAGCTAAAGTACAATAAAGAAATAAGGAAAGAAGTCTGGCTAAATATACTGGGCTGAAGGGAAACACTCAAAGGACACCAGAAACCATCTCATTTGCTTTTAGGAACTTTTTAATTTACTTTTTTTTTTTCTGAGACGGAGTTTTGCTCTTGTCACCCAGGCTGGAGTGCAACGGTGCAATCTCGGCACACTGCAACCTCCACCTCCTGGGTTCAAGAGGTTCTCCTGCCTCAACCTCCCAAGTAGCTGGAATTACAGGTGCCTGCCACCACGCCCAGCTAATTTTTGTATTTTTAGTAACGATAGGGTTTCATCATGTTGGCCAGGCTAGTTACGAACTCCTGACCTCAAGTGATCCACCTGCCTCGGCCTCCCAGAGTGCTGGGATCACAGGCGTCAGCCACCAAGCCCAGCCTTTAATTTACTTTTGAACTAATGAGTAACCCTCCAATCCTCCTTTAAGTACCAGCTCCCAATGTTCATCACAACAATTAAGTACTCTACAAGGTCTGGTTTCCTTCTTTTAAAAATCCCTTATTTCTCCCATGAGGAATGTAGCTCTAGTTGGAACAGTCAAAGTGGAACAAATAAAAATGCCAAAGAAGGTAGGAAGAAAAAAGTCTAAGGGGAGTTTGAATTAGGAAAACATGGCAAGTTACTGGTCAAAGGTTTAAGAGAAAACAAAAGAGGGGGGACCATAGGGGCGGGAGACAAAGTTCGGAAGTACCCAGGATAAATGGAAGGGCATTAACCCTCCACCAAACAACTCCCATAAAACTGTGGGTCATAACCAGTCTCATTAAGGTCCCTCATTTAGAGACATGGGCAGCTTTTGTTCCAATATCCCGGACACTTTTCCCATTTGATGCCCTGAAAGGTAGTAATGGTTTAATGACATTTTCAGAGGAAGCAATTCTGGAACAAGTACTCTCTTCCACCCTTTTATTGGAAATCCCTGGACTGACAGACAAGCAATGGGTGCCCCCTGCTGACCATAACAAAGTCCTACAATATGTAACCGCTTTAGCTGGTTGGGGGTGGGGAATCAAACTAGAAACAGATACATTTTTGGAGAACCTCAGGCCAAAGATGAAGAAAGGGATCTCCTTTTAAATAGTCAAAGAATCTAAACTAGCCCTGACTATTCTGATGTTTAAAGAAATTTCTACACAATTCCGATTTCCTTGCCATCCTTCCCTAACCTTGTCTTATAATTTAGGCACAAAAGGCCAAAGAAGTTTAATGTTTTACTCGAAATACAATGCCATCAAGAAAGCAGTACTCCTCCATCAACCCAACTGTAATGGCTTCCTCCCTATTCCCACTCTGAAGCACAGTCAATGCAGTTTACCTCATGGCAGAAAGGGAACCCCAGAAGGGAAGTTTCCTTCCATTCTATTCCAATTCCCTTAGGTATAACTAAACTCAAGCGCAATAAATAAACATTGAATGCGTGGGAAATTTCCACTCTTCAATGAGAAATTTCTCTCCTACTCAATCACATAAACAACATTCTCAGAAATACAGAGACCTAGAATCTTTTTGTACATACTTCAGTCTAACCACAACTATCCTCTAAAAATCAAAATGATCACCCCACCCACTTCAATTTCCCAGCTTCAAAATTCATTAATAGAATTAAAACCCCCTGAACAGAATGCACATTTTAAATATTCTATGAATAATGAATTTCAAACTTTTGAACCTCTATTTTTTAACCCACACAAGCCAATTATGATGGTATTCACTTGATCTTCTTTCTTGTTCCAGAAATCCCCATAACATTTCTATTTTAAAACTATCTCACAAAGTCATTTTTTCAAGGCACTATATCTAATCATAAACATCTTATGATGGAAAGATAATTAAATGGTTTTAGAAAGTAATATTTGATAGGCTGGGCATGGTGGCTCACACCTGTAATCCCAGCACTTTGGGAGGCCAAGGCAGGTGGATTGCTTTGAGCTCAGGAGTTCGAGACTAGCCTGGCAAACACGGCAAAACCCTATCTCCACAAAAAATACCAAAAAGAGCCGGGCATGGTGGCTCATGCCTGTAGTCCCAGCTACTCAGGAGGCTGAAGCTGGAGGACTGCTTGAGCTGGGAAAAGGAGGTTACCGTGAGCCAAGATTGTTCCACTGCACTCCAGCTTGGATAAGAGTCCCTGTCTCAAAAATAAATAAAGGGATATTTGACAAAAATCTATCAAGATGTTAAATGTACATCCTCTGTGATGCAGCAAATCCACTGCTAGGAATTTACCCTACGGGTATACTTGTGAGTATAAATAATTAGAAAAGGACATGCAGAACTACATTTTTTTTTCCTTTATGAATAATCTAAATGTCCATCAACAGAACACTGGTGAAATAAATTACTGTTTATCCACAGAATGGAATACTATTAAATGCTAGAAAAAACAAGGTTCTAAGTTGATAACTAGTAAATGTGGGTGATAGGTAGATGAGTGTCTATTATACTAGTTGAACTTTTGTATATACTTGTAATTTCCCATAATGACAAGCTAAACAAAAAAGAGACCACTTCCTAGGATAATTATCCTGACTTCATAGGGTCTACTGAGGATAAAATGAAAGTATTTCTAAAACATTTAGAACAACGCCTAGCATATAACTCTTAAGAACAATGCCTAGCGTATAACTAACACTTACATAAGAAAATGATATAAAAAATTTCCAGATGTGAAAAAAATCAAGAGTGTACAGTGTGTGTACACGTGTATCTATATATACACATACATACGTATGCACATAAACACACGCAGACCCATATAAAATCTTCCAAAAGTATGTACTGTTCTAAAAACCTCAGTAAAGTTAGATGAGAATGGATACAAAGAGTACTTAATTTTTAATTGATATACTCCACTATGTACTGACTATTTACTTGTAAATATATTGCCTTTTAAAATCAAATGCACTAACACAGCTATGAGGAACAAAAATGTTAAAAGTTTAGGACTCAACTGTTCTTAATGTGCTGTAATACACAAAATGACCAGATATTTGTGGAAAAAGTCCCAAATTAAAGATGTTTAGGATCACCCTTGTGGAATAGTTTAAACAAATCAAGATCTACTTTCCATTCTAGCACTTTGTCCTCCCCTCCTCCACTGTAGATCAGAAAGCAAGAGAGAAGAGAGTGCTACTTCAGAAACATAACCTCTACCCAACACCTTCCTCCCTTACAAAACTCCTTAAATACAGTTTCACACTTTTTTTTTTTTTGAGACAGCTCTGGCTCCCAGACTGGAGTGCAGTAGCACAGTCTCAGCTCACTGCAACCTCTACCTCCCAGGTTCAAGCAAATCTCCTGACTCAGCTTCCCGAGTAGCTGGGGTTACAGGTGCCCACCACCATGCCCAGCTAATTTTTGTGTTCTTAGTACAGACAGGGTTTCACCATCTTGGCCAGGCTGGTCTTGAACTCCTGACCTCGTGGATCCACATGCCTCGGCCTCCCAAAGCGCTGGGATTACAAGCATGCGCCACTGTGCCTGGCCTCAGTTTTACACTTTTACAGAAAAGTGCAAAACTCTTATAATAAAACAGTTAAGAGAATGGGCTGGGCATGGTGGCTCACACCTGTAATCCCAGCACTTAGGGAGGCTAAGGTAGGTGGATCATTTGAGGTCAAGAGTTCAAGACCAGCCTGGCCAACATGGTAAAACCCTGTCTCTACTAAAAACACAAAAACTAGTTGGGCAGTAGTGGCGCATGCCTATAATCCCAGCTACTCGGGAGACTGAGGCAGGAGAATTGCTTGAGCCTGGGAAGCGGAGGTTACGGTGAGCCGAGATCACGCCACTGCACTCCAGTCTGGGCAACAGAGTGAGATCCTGTCTCAAAAAAAAAAAAAAAAAAAAGAGTTAACAGAGTTTATACAGTTTTACACTGTATACAGAATTGTACAGATTCTCTATAGAGTAACAGAATAATCTATTATAGTGACTCTACAAAAGAACAACAAAGGCTAGGAGAATTAAACTATGTCTGGGCTTGAAGTCGCCTTGTCCTGATTACCTATTACATAACTCAGAGACAATTTGCTTTGTTTCACTGGGACCAAGTACTTTGAAGTAGTCCCTTCTAAAAAACAAAAACTGACCTAATCAGAAATGAAAAGGCCAATGGGAACATGTAAGAGGTAAACAGAGTTAAACATTAAACACAATAAAAAAAAGAGCTGCCTGCTCTGTACTCAGATTATAAAAAAGAGATAATTACACATCAGCAGTTTTTTCAGGGGGTTCTTCCTCTTTGACAGGCAGCTCAATGGGCTTTGTTTCTTCTTCCTAAAACCAAATGAAACAAGGTGGTTAACATAAATCTAAAGAATAAATATCTATCAATAGAAGAACATCAGAACTCCAAAATAAACCAGTCTCTCAGAACCTTCATACCCATCTTATGCTCCCCTAATAAATTTAAATCTAAGTCTTCCAATGACTGATGTTAAAGCAATGTGGCCAAAGCAGTGGCATATTACCAGACCAGAGACTAACCTTACTCTATCCAACTCACCTCTGTTTCATCTCCCAGTACATCTTCTTCATTTGCCTCCTCTTCAGCTAAAGAATATTAAAATATTCAGGTCAAGCCCTGCTACAAAACCATCTTGATCACTTACCAAGGTTAAAATTATAATCACTTTGCTTTCCCCCAAAAAATCCAATAGTGAAGGCAGAAATTGATGCACATGAAATCTGCTACATCTGGAGAAGACAAAACCAGATCTCTACCTAACATTAATTACAAATGTGAACTCCAGTTGGACTGAAGAACTAAATGTGAAGTCAAACTAGAGAATTAATTTTAATTTTAAAAGTAATGTGGGGCCAGGCACTGTGGCTCTCTGTAATCCCACAAATCTGGGAGGCAGAGGCAGGTGGATCACTTGAACCCAGGAGTTCAAGCGACCAGCTTGGGGAACACAGCAAAACCCCGTCTTTACAAAAAATATTTAAAAAGTAGCTGGGTGTGGGGGTGTGTGCTTATAGTCTTAGCTACCGGGGAGGCTGAAGTGGGAACATTACTTGAACCTGGAAGGCAGAGGTTGCAGTGAGCTGAGATGATGTCACTGCACTCCAGCCTGAGTGACAGAGCAAGACCCAGTCTTGAAAAATAAACAAACAAATAAAGTAATGTGGAAAAGTATCTTTGAGATTTAGTGGTGGGGAAAGATTTGTTTAAAAGAAAAACAACTCAGAAGCAAAAGTAAGAGGTGAAAAACTGAGTATTTTTCAAAACTAAGTACTTCTACTTAAGGATAGCACAAAGAAAGTTACAAGACAAATGACAAGATATTTGTTTCTGTTGAGACAGAGTCTTACTCTATCACCCAGACTGAAGTGCAGTGGCACAATGACAGCTCCCTGCAGCCTCCACCTCCTGGGCTCAAGGGATTCTCCTGCCTTAGCCTCCCAAGTAGGTATAAGTGCACATCACCACACCCAGCTAATGTTATTATTTTTCTTTGAGATGGATCTCACTATGCTGTCCAGACTGGTCTCAAACTCCTGGCCTCAAGAAGTCATACCACCTTAGCCTCCCAAAGTGCTGAGTTACAGGCATGAACCACCCTGCACAGCCAAAGAAGATATTTGTGCCTAAAACCAACAAAAGAATAGTTATTAGAATATAAAAGAAATGCCTACAAACCAACAAGCAAATTATGAGAACTTCAATAGAAAAATGGGCAAAGAAGAAACAAAAGTATTGTGAAATGTTTAAACTTTTTTCATGGAGAACATAAAACAGCCAACAAATTAGCAAAACTTAGGCCACTTGATAGACAGTGCCAAGTTTAGGTTTGTGGAGATACAAGAACCCTTATGTACTAGTAATGAGACTGTAGATCTATAGAGCAATTCTGGAAAACAATTTGGGAGTCCTTAGTCACATTAAGTATATATGTATGAATATTAATTAGAAATACTATTCTTGGGCATATACCCCAAAAAGACTTTCAGAGGAACTTCAAAGCATGAAATAAGTAGTTCATAATAATACACTATATATTATTAGTATATAGAATATAGTATACTATATCCTACAGATTAAGCATCATCAATCTGAAAATTCAAAACCTAAAATGCTTCTAAATCTAAAACTTTCTGAAGGCTGATACAACACCACAAGTGGAAAACCCCACACCTAACCTCATGCGATGGGTCACAGTAAAAACTTTGTTTCATGTACAAAATTATTTTAAATAACTGTGTAAAACTACTTTCAAATATATGGATAAGAAACAAATGAATTTTGTGTTTAGGCTTGCATCTCATCCCCAAGATATCTCATTACATATATACACAAATATTCCAAAATCCAAAAAAATCTAAAAACTGAAACATTTCTGGTCCCAAACATTTCAAATATATAATATTCAACCCATAGTATAATATATATATATACTATTATATACGTGTATTATACTATAAGTAATATCACTTGCAGTAGCAGGGGCTTGGTGGCAATATGTTTCTGTCACCGAGTGAATTAAGTAAAATGTGTGGTTATCCATCATGGAATGCTATGCAGGAATCAGAATCAACAGACTAGATAACTACACAGTCACATTCCACATGGACACATTTAAAAAAAACACAACACTTAGTGAATGAAATGAGAAATAAAGCAAGGCTATGGCCAGTTATATAATTACTAATTATATAAATGAAAACATTCTACGAAACAACACTATATATTTTATCATGAAAAAGACCAAAAAAATACATTCAAACACATTAGAATGGGTGCCTAAATGGGTTGGGGAGGAAGTGAAATGAGGAATGGAAATAAAAGGGAGTAAGTAAATAAAAATTAGAGATGGGACTTGTACAACCTGAGATGAAGGTTGTACAAGATGGCCAGGCACGGTGGCTCACGCCTGTAATCCCAGCACTTTGGGAGGCCCAGGCGGGTGGATCCTCTGAAGTCAGGAGTTCTAGACCAGTCTGACCAATATGGTGAACCCCCGTCTCTACTAAAAATACAAAAATCAGCCAGGCATGGTGGCGTGCACCTGTAGTTCCAGCTGCTCGGGAGGCTGAGACAGGAGAACTGGTTGAACCCGGAAGACGGAGGTTGCAGTGAGCTGAGACTGCGTCACTACACTCCAGCCTGGGCGACAGAGTGAGACTCCATCTCAAAAAAAAAAAAGAGTTTTCTTGATGCCGTTAATTAAGAGCTTACAACACTAATGACTTAAAAAAAAAAAAAAAAGAAATCTTTTCAGTGTCAAAGCCTAAAAATTCCCTCACTCACATCACTCTGCCTCCACAAAGTACTCACCATGTTCTTCAAGATATGCCTGGAGTCTGTGGATAAGATCTTGCTTTATTCCCTTGGTCTCCAAACCACGAGCAAGACATTCTTGCTTTAGTTCAGCAAGCTGAGGGGAAAAAAATAAAACTTTTCCTTAGTTAACAGGATAAACATCAGTGAGTAAAATGGTAGTTCCCACAAGGAAAAGAAAAAAAGAAAATGAAGTTCCATCCCAAATTACTGCCATTAATTCTACCAAGACTCTAGGTCCACAACAATGATCCATTTTCCTCTAATGATATTCAATACACAAGAGGAACTGCCTAAAAATAAACATCACACTTTAATAAAAACCTCATCTATTTGCACACCTACTGTCACAAATCTCTAGTTATTTCTAAATATTCTAAGGGGGAAAAAGGTTTTATTCCAAAGATTACTGTGGCAGCCAGCATATTGGAAGAATGAACCTTCAAGCAGAAAAATCCAATGATCTAAAAGCAGATTCTCCTTACCACTTATTATCCCAGATCCTTTATTACAATCTACCATATACATGCATATAGATCTAACCACCGTAGAATCAAGTAGATACATTAGCTAATGTCAACAATGAACTGATTAAAGGATCTATGTCAAAATGGGAAGAAATATCTAATGGTATACCCTAGAGTTCTGCTGAAGATTTTAAAATCAGTAACTTATCTAAAGATATAAAAGCTATGTTCATCAATTTTACAGACAATAAGAGGAGGAGAATTGATGTATTACGGACATAACTAAGCTTAAAAAACACCACAGAAACAGAAAAAAAACAAAAACAAAAAAAAACACTTCTTCAGGACTAATAGTAGGCCAAAACAAAGACTCAATTTAGAAGGAATAAGGTATACATATAAATTCCTACACTTAGATTCAAAACTTAAGTTATACAAAAACTGGATAAGTGAGGTTTGGGCTCAATAGTAACTCAAAGGATAAAGACCTCAGAATTTTAGGCAAAGAAGGTTAACAGTATGATTTGCTACCTATAAGTCATAGGTAACTGAAAGACAGACTCCATAATAAATGATGTAATGGCCTTGCTGGGCTCTATATTTTTATTTTATGAAGCACAATGACATGCTGACCCAGGAGAACAAGTAGGAAAGAAAGGCTCCAGAAATTCTATATGCAGATCAACACACAGATAGATGTTTGGTCTGAAAGATGACCTTTTTTGTTTTGAAGCACAGATCTATGACCAATCAGAAGCTAGAAGGCAGATTCCTTTAGACAAAAAATTTTACAACTATGGAGTATGCTCTGCATTTCTACATTTTTCAGCCAGGGGAACATTTCATAATGAAGAGTGGAGAGTTTTTTTCTATTTTTAAAACATATCACAATGACTGGTAAAGCATTTAGTGAATGGGGCAGGCAGGCGGGGATGCTGTGAACAGAAGTGCCCAACCCAACAAGCCAAAAGCAACCTCTACTGAGGAACATGGTAGGCAATCATCCATTAAAAATTATTTTTAGGCCGGGCGCGGTGGCTCAAGCCTGTAATCCCAGCACTTTGGGAGGCCGAGACGGGCGGATCACGAGGTCAGGAGATCGAGACCATCCTGGCTAACACAGTGAAACCCCGTATCTACTAAAAATACAAAAAACTAGCCGGGTGAGATGGCGGGCGCCTGTAATCCCAGCTACTCTGGAGGCTGAGGCAGGAGAATGGCACAAACCCGGGAGGCGGAGCTTGCAGTGAGCTGAGATCCGGCCACTGTACTCCAGCCTGGGTGACAGAGCGAGACTCCGTCTCAAAAAAAAAAAAAAAAAATTATTTTTAGGCCGGGGACAGTGGCTCACGCCTGTTACCCAGCACTTTGGGAGGCCAAGGCGGGCAGATCACCTGAGGTCAGGAGTTCAACAGCAGCCTAGCTAACATGGTGAAACCCCATCTCTACTAAAAATACAAAACTAGGCTGGGTGCGGTGCCTCACGCCTATAATCCCAGCACTTTGGGGAGCCTAGGCGGGCAGATCAACTGAAGTCAGGAGTTCAAGACCAACTTGGTCAACATGGTGAAACCCTGTCTCTACTAAAAATACAAATATTAGCCGGGCATGGTGGCAGGCACCTATAATCCCAGCTATTCAGGAGGCTGAGGCAACAGAATTGCTTAAACCCAGGAGGCGGAGTTGCAATGAGCCGAAATCGTGCCATTGCACTCCAGCAGGTGAAAGAGTGAGACTGTCTTAAAAAAATTAAAATTAAAATATAAAATACAAAACTAGTCAGGCATGGTGGCGCATGCCTGTAATCCCAATTATTCAGGAGGCTGAGGCAGGAGAACGGCTTGAACCTGGGACGCAGAGGTTGCAGGGAGCTGAGATCCCGCCATTGCGCTCCAGCCTGGATGCCAAGAACGAAATTATGTCTCAAAAAAAAAAAAATTATTTTTAAGGCTTTAGCCTGTTTTTTTAAAAAAAAAAAAGACTGCAGAGTGACTGGAAAGCATAGACTCTGAAGCCAGAATACTTAGGTGCGAATTCCAGTTTTACTATTTGCAACCTTATATGAATAACTTCACCTCTCTGTGCCTCAGTTTCCTTACTTGTGAAATGGGAACAATAACAGTACCTATTTCATAGGGTTGTTATGAAGATTAAGTAAAAAAAAAATTTTTTTTTTTTTTGAGATGGAGTCTTGCTCTGGTGCCCTGGCTGGAGTACAGTGGCACGATCTCGGCTCACTGCAACCTCTGCCTTCTGGGTTCAAGCAATTCTCCTGCCTCAGCCTCCCGAGTAGCTGGGATTACAGGTGCCCGCCACCACGCCTGGCTAATTTTTGTATTTTTACTAGAGACAGGGTTTCACCATGTTGGCCAGGCTGGTCTCGAACTCCTGACCTCAAGTGATCCACCTGCCTTGGCCTCCCAAAGATCTGGGATTACAGGTGTGAGCCATAAAAAAAAAAAAAAGTATATATATATTTTTTATATATAATGAGGATCATTAGGTCAAGAGGATCATGAGGTCAAGAGATCCAGACCATCCTGGCTAGCACGGTGAAACGCTATCTCTACTAAATATATATATATATATTTTGGTTTTTTTATGAGACAAAGTCTCACTGTATCACCCAGGCTGGAGTGCAGCGGCACGACCTCAGCTTCTGCAACCTCTGCCCCCCGGGTTCAAGTGATTCTCCTGCCTCAGCCTTTCGAGTAGCTGGGACTACAGGCGCACGCCACCGTACCCATTTAATTTTTGTATTTTTAGTGGAGACGGGGTTTCACCATATTGGCCAGGCTGGTCTCGAATTCCTGACCTTGTGATCCGCCTGCCTCGGCCTCCCAAAGTGTTGCGATTACAGGCATGAGCCACCACACCCGGCCTTAAATCAAAAATTCTACAAAGCATTTAGAACAGTGCCTGACAGCTAGTAAGTGCTTTATATTTAATAAGTACTAAATCACTGGTCTCAGATTTCATAGTTTCACAAATCAACGTATTTTTATTTTCTTTATTTATTTTCAGAGACAGTGGTCTCGCCATGTTGTTCAGGCTGAACTTAAACTACTGAACTCAACTAATCCTCCCACCCCAACCTCCAGCTGTGACTACAGGTACACACCACTGTGCCCAGCTCAATGTACTTTTAAATAGATAGGCTGATAAGGTTGCTTTTTACAACATTCCAATCAGGTCATGGAGCAATACTTTTGCAGTAACAATAAAAATCAATTACTACAAAAATGAGCGCACACTTGGATATCGCAGTGTTATCCAACTGCTATAAAACTTTCTAAAAGCTTACACTCAATTTTTGTATTTATCGCACCACTAACCAGGAACAGCTAGTTCATGGACCAGCAGAGGCCTGTGAACCATACCTTAAATAACATTATAAGTCATCTTTAATGTTCATTTATTAAGTAAGAATCTTGATTTTAGTGGTTCATGCTTACAATCTCAGTCCCTTGTGAGGCCAAAGCAGGAGGACTACCTGAACCCAGAAGTTTGAGACCAGCCTGGGCAACACCATGAGATGCCATCTCTATTTAAAAAAAAAAAAGGTTTTTTGGTCGGGAACAGTGGCTCACGCCTTTGGGAGTGATCCCAGCACCTTGGGAGGCCGAGGCAGGCGGATCATGAAGTCAAGAGATTGAAACCATCCTGGCTAGCATGGTGAAACCCTGTCTCTACTAAAAATACAAAAAAAAAAAAAAAAAAAAAAAAAAAAAAAATTAGCTGGGTGTGATGGGGGGCACCTGTAGTCCCAGCTACTCGGGAGGCTGAGGCAGGAGAATAGCGTGAACCTGGGAGGCGGAGCTTGCAGTGAGCCAAGATCGTACCACTGCATTTCAGCCTGGCTGACAGAGCAAGACTCCGTCTCCAAAAAAAGAATTTTTTTTTTAAAAGAATCTTGTTCTTTCTTATGCTGATACTTTATTTTCTTTCCACTTCCTGGAGAACAAGTCTTTTGATTTTAATTACACTTCAAATTTTTTGTTAGTTTGTTATAAAAGTATTATGTTCACTGTAGAATAGTTAGAAAATTCTGAAAAGTTTAGAGGAAAATAAAAGTCATATGTAATCCCAGCACTTACAGATCACTTAACATTTACATATATCATTTGTAGGGAGGTGTGAGCCACTGCGTTCAGCCTACATACAGCTTTTACATAATGTTGTATTACTTCTTTTGTTATATAGTGAGTTCTTCTCATATACTAGGACATTATTTTAAAAGGGAAACAGGCTGGGCATGGTGGCTCTTGCCTGTAGTCCCTGCACGTTGGAAGGCTGAGGCAGGAGGACAGCTTTGAGCCCAGGAGTTCAAGAACAGCCTGGGCAATAGAGTGAGACCCTGTTCCTTAAAAAAAAAAAAAAAAAAAAAATTTTTTTTTTAATTAGTCACACAAGGTAGCACATGCCTGTGGTCCCAACTACTAGGGAAGCCGAGGTGGGAGGAACGCTTGAACCTGGGAGGTCAAGGCTGCTATATCACTGTGATCACACCACTGTACTCCAGCCTGGGCAACACAGCGATACCTAGCCTCAAAAGAATGAATGAATGAATGAGAAACAGATTAATAAAAACATAAAATAGCTGAAAATGATGTCATTTCTTTTTGCACATATTTCAGCACAATTACATTAGCAGAACTAAATAAAACCTTTTAAAACTTAAAATAGGACTAACATAAAATCTTACCCCATTTTTCTAAATTGATTTGATTTGATTTGAAATGTTTTGACTCCAGCACTTTGGGAGGCTAGAGGTAGGTGGATCACTTGAGTCCAGGAGTTTGAGACCAGCCTGGCCAACATGTTAAAACCCCATCTCTACTAAAAATACAAAAACAGGCAGGCGTGGTGGCATGCGCCTGTAGTCCCAGCTACTGGAGGGGATAAGGCTGGAGGATGGCCTGAGTCCAAGAAGTCAAGGCTGCAGTGAGCTGAGATCATGCCACTGTACTCCAGCCTGGGTGACAAAGGGAGACCCTGTCTCAAAACAAACAAAAAATATTTTAACAGGTATACTGAATGAATTGTATGGTACGTGAATTATATCTCAGTAAGGCTACTGAAGAAAAAAAAAATCAGCCAAGCATAGTCGCATGTGTCTACAGTCCCAGCTACTAAGGTGGCTGAGGTGGAAAGATCACTTGGATCTGGGAGGCTGAGGCTGCAATGAGCCATGATCATGCCACTGCACTCCAGCCTGGGCAACATAGCAAGACCTTGTCCCAAGAAGAAAATAAACAAACAAACAAAAAAAACAGCTAGGTAGGCATAGTGGTTCACATCTGTCATCCTAGTACTTTGGGAGGTCGACACAGGAGGATCACTTGAGCCTAGGAGTTCAAGACCAGTCTGGGCAACACAGTGAGACCCTGTCTCTCAAAAAACAAAAAACTCGCTGAGCAAGGTAGTGCACACTTGTAGTCGTAGCTACTCTGGAGGCTAAGGCAGGGGCATCACTTGAGTCCAGGAGGCTGAGGCTACAGTAAGCCATGATCACACCACTGCACTCCAGTCTGGGTGACAGAGGGGAGACCCTGTCTCAAAAAAAAAAAAAGTTATAGAACATTCTATATAGGACACTAACATTAATGTAAAAAATAATACACACACATCTCTGTATAATGTATATAAACAAGATGCCTGAAGAAGAAACAGGTAAGTTAACACTGGTTGAATCTGAGAAGAGGAAACTAGTTCGGGAAAAGTGTAGGAAAGAAACTTTTTACCATATACTCTTTTGTGAACTTATGCATGATTACCCATTCAAATAATTTTTTAAATCTTATTTTTCAGGGTCAATAAAGCATTCTCTATTCTACCTATCCAACCCACAGAGAAAGGACATATCAACTTACCCCCATAATACATTCGACATTAATCATGCATTGCCCTGTGATTTCTATTTATGTTTATTTTGACTCAGGGTTTTGCTCTGTTGCCCAGACTGGAATGCAGCAGCGTGATCATGGCTCACTGCAGCCTTGACCTCTGGGGCTCAAACAATCCTCCTGCCTCAGCCTCCTATATAGTTGGGACCACAGGTGTGTGCCACCACAGCCAACTAATTTTTTGATTTCCTGTAGAGATGAGGTCTCAACTATGTTCCCCAGGCTGTTCTTAAACTCCTGGGCTCAAGTGATCTTCCTGCCTCAGCCTCCCAAAGTGTTGGTTAGGATTATAGGCATGAGACACCGTGCCCAGCTTGCCCTGTGTTTTCTTCTAATTAATTGATCTTGAATTTTTTTTTTTTTTTTTTTTGAGACTCAGTTTTGCCCTTGTCACTCAGGCTGGAGTACAGTGGCACAATCTTGGCTCACTGCAACCTCCGTCTCTCCAGTTCAAGCAATTCTGCTTCAGCCTCCCGAGTGGCTGGGATTACAGGCGCACACCACCATGCCAAGCTAATTTTGTATTTTTAGAAGAGATAGGATTTCACCATGTTGGTCAGGCTGGTCTTGAACTCCTGACCTCAGATGATCTTCCCACCTCGGCCTCTCAAAGGGCTGGGATTATAGGTGTGAGCCACCACACCTGGCCAAATTTTGATTAAAATATTTTATCAGAAATATTTTTCACGTTGGCTAGGCGTGGTGGCTCACGCCTGTATTCCCAGCACTTTGGGAGGCCAAGGCGGGTGGATCACCTGAAGTCAGGAGTTCAAGACCACCCTGGCCAACATGGTGAAACCCTGTCTCTACTAAAAACACAAAAATTAGCTGGGCGTGGTGGCAGGCACCTGTAATCCCAGCTACTCGGGAGGCTGAGGCAGGAGGAGAAGGGCTTGAGCCCAGGAGGCAGAGGTTGCAGTGAGCCGAGACCACGCCATTGCACTCCAGCCTGGGTGAGAGAGCAAGAGTCTATCTCAAAAAAAAAAAAAAAAAAAAGAAATCATCTTTTTCACGTTATGTCAACGTATAGTTTGTAAATTCTTTGAAGGCAGAAATGTTTTATATCACCTATAACATATATGATAGGAACTCAAAATCTTTACAAGGAACCTAAGTGGTTGGTATTACAATTAGGCTTAAAGAAATTCAATAACTTGCTTAAATATCACACAGCTTGGCCAGATGTGGTGGCTCACGCCTGTAATCCCATTACTTTGGGAGGCTGAGGTGGGAGGACTGCTCAAAGCCAGGAGTTTGAGGCCAGCCTGGGCAACACAGGGAGACTTGGTGTCTACAGAAAATTAAAAAATACACAGTTCAGGTGTGGTGATGTGCCCCTGTAGTCCCACCTCCTGGGTGGGAGCAGGGGCGAGGTGGATCACTTGAGTCCAGGAAGTCTGAGGCTGCAGTGACCCCTGATTATGCCACTACACTCCAGCCTGGGAGAAAAAGCAAGACACTGTCTCAAAAAACAAACAAACAAACCACAGCTTGTAAATCGTAGGCCAATATACCAGCTCAAGTATCTCTCATTTATGCCCAATATTAACTGCCAAAGTCTTGGCACTTCTTTCTTTCATTCTCTTCTCCTCAGCCTCCTTGCTAGCTCTTCTTCCACCCAAACCTGTAAATATTCACTAAGATTCCTTCTTTGCGCCTCTTGTCATTCCACTTATATCAAAGGCTAATTCACTTCCTGATCTCAATCAGTAGCAAAGTTTATCAGCATTATCTTTAAAATATATTCAGAATCAAACCCTTCTCACCACTGCACACGCTACTACTCTAGTCTTTCTTTCATACAGATTATTGTCAATACTCTTCAGCCCTTGCCTCACTACAACTTATTCTCAACAAAGTAACAGTGATTGTTTGAAAATTTAAGTCAGAACATGTCACTCCTCTAGTCAAACATCATCCACTGGTTTCCTATCTCACTAAGGGTAAAAGGCTGAATCCTATCACCTAAAAGGTCCTACAAGTTTGCCCTCCCCTACCATTATCTAATTACCATTGCTCACTCTGATAAGCCAAACTGGTCTTGTACTATTCCTCTAACACTTTGCACATAGCTCATTCCTTCACCTCCTTAAAGTCTGTGTAATCATCTCCTTGTTAATGAGGCCTTCCCCAGTCACCCTACTTAAAATTACCATACCCTTCCCATTGTACTCCCTATTCCTTTCTCCTATTTTTCTCTATGTGCCTCATCAATCACCATTTGACATACCATAAATTTTACTTCTTATTTTGCCTTCCCTCAGTAAAATACAAGCTCTATGAGAGCAAGGATTTTGTCTGTCTTGTTCACTGCTGTATCTCTGGCACCCACAGTAACTGGGACATGGCAGGTGCTCCATATTTTCTGAATAAACCAAGTCTGCATCATCAGCTTTCAGCTCTTGAGTGAAAGACCCACGTTTCCAACTGACTACCTGACATCTCCAAATGGATGTCCCACAGACACTTAAGCCTCAAACTGAACTTATCTCTTCTGCACAAAACTGGCTTCTTCTCCTCCCAACCCAGACTAAAGGTATCACTGCCCAAACCCTGGAGTCATCTTTCATTCTTCCCCTATCTAACTGATCCATAAATACTTGAAATTCTACTACATCCTAAATGTCTTTCAAATTCATTCCCATTCTTTTGAACTCTTGACATGCTTATTCACTTGACAAATCATTATTGAGCGCCTACTGTGTATCAAGTATTATCTTGGATACAGGGAAATAATCATGAGCAAAACAGAGAGTCCTTTCCCATTCGGAGCTTACAATCTTGCAGGGAGGGAACAAGCCAATCATTGATCAGATAGTGTTTAGTTGATTTTTTTTTTTTTTTTGAGACAGAGTCTCACTCTGTTGCTCAGACTTGGAGTGCAATGGTGCGATCTCAGCTCCTGTAACCTCTGCCTCCCGGGTTCAAGCGATTCTCCTGTCTCAGTTTCCCGAGTAGCTGGGGTTTCAGGTGCGCACCACCAGGCCTGGCTAATTTTGGTATTTTTAGTAGAGACGGGGTTTCACCACGTTGGTCAGACTGGTCTTGAACTCCTGACCTCATGATCCGCCCACCTCGGCCTCCCAAAGTGCTGGGATTACAGGCATGAGCCACTGCGCCCGGCATGTTCAGCTGATTTTTAAAGAACATACAGGGTCCTATGAAACTATATAAAAAGTGGCCTGACCATGTGTGTGGATAGAACAGAGAAAGCTTCCTTGGGTAAATAATATTTGAGTGAAACACCTGAAAGGGGTGTAGTAACTAATTAGATAAAGGTGTTAGGGAGGAAGGCTGGCAGAAGTACTACAGCCAAAAGAAAACTCCAACTGCAGCATATGTGAAGGTTCTGGGTTGAGGTAAGAAGGAGAAGCAGTGTACGATGATTAAGAACAGGAATTCTGGAGACAGGCTGCCTGGATTTGTTTTTGTTTTTTTTTTTTTTTGAGACGGAGTTCACTTTTGTTGCCCAGGCTGGAGAGCAATGGCGCCATCTCGGCTCACCGCAACCTCCGCCTATCAGGTTCAAGCGATTCTCCTGCCTCAGCCTCCTGAGTAGCTGGGATTACAGGCATGCGCCACCACGCCCAGCTAATTTTGTATTTTTAGTAAAGACGGGGTTTCTGTATATTGGTCAGGCTGGGCTCGAACTCCCGACCTCAGGTGATCCACCCGCCTCAGCCTCCCAAAGTACTGGGATTACAGGCACGAGCCACCGTGCCCAGCCTGCTTGGATTTAATATACCACATATTAGCTGTGCAACCTAAGGCAAGTTACTCAGTTACTCTCTCTGAGCTACGGTTTTTCTGATTTTCAAATGAGGATAATACAGGTATTTACCTTATGGGGTTATTATGAGAATTAAATCAGTGCATGCAAATGGCTTCAAACAGTGCTTTGCCACATAATAAATGCTAAGTGTTAGCAACTGATGAAGACAACCATTCTGAAGAAATGAAATGAAATAAGGCCACAGTAGTTGAAGTGTTAGTAACTATGCTGCAGAGACTGGCAGAGACACAATTTAAAGGTTTTAAGCAGAGGAATGACTCTAAAAATAAACATCTAAGTGGTGAAATCACTCCCCCTACAAATCCCATCTGCCAACAGAATACAAGCTGATCACATCAAGCTCTTCCTTTCAAACTTCCAAAGGCTCCCAGCCCTACTTATTACATGACAAAGGCCAGAATTCCTTATACAACTTAGAAAGCCTTTTTCAACATCACTCTTGATTTACATTTATAGTTTACCTATTTTCCTTTCCAAACTATCTTCAACTGCCAATGTATTTCCTCACTTCACTTTTCAATACAAATGTCTCACTATTCTCAACACTCTGACACCACTACCGCTTTCTCCTCTCCTCTGCAATAGTTCCTTTTCTGATGTTTGACTGGATATCTGATACTGTTACAGTTCAAGCCATTTTCATCCACAGTTCAATCTCTCTTTCCAAATGTGTTAGAATGGGCCAGGTGCGGTGGCTCATGCCTATAATCCCAGCACTTTGGGAGGCCAAGCCAAGAGGATCACCTGAGGTCAGTAGTTCAAGTCCAGCCGGGCCAACAACATGGTAGAACCCGGTCTCTACTAAAAATACAAAAATTAGCCAGGCATGGTGGCACATGCCTGTAATCCCAGCTACTCCGGAAGCTGAGGCATGAGAATCGCTTGAACCTGGGAGGCGGAGGGTGCAGTGAGCCAAGATCTTGCCACTGCACTCCAGCCTGGGCGACAGAGCAAAACTCCATCTCAATGAAAAAAAAAAAAAAAAAAAAGAATGCATTTCTACAAAATCCTCAGAAATTTGCTGTTGATATGACATTACATATCAACTCAGATACATACTATGTTTCCTTCCTGCTTCAAAGGTATTCCCTTCCCCTGAAGTTCCATACCAAAGCCCAAAATTCTCTTTATGACAATGGAGATATTTTTTTCTTTTCTTTTCTTTTTTTTTGAGACAAGGTCTCCCTTTGTCACCCAGGCTGAAGTGCAGTGGAGCAATTATCACACAGCTCACCGCAGCCTTGGCCTTCCAGGCTCAAGCAATCCTCCCACCTCAGCCTCTTGAGGAGCTGGGACTACAGGTGTGCGCCACCATGCCCAGCTAATTTTTTAATTTTTTGTAGAAACAGGGTCTCACTATGTTGCCTAAGCTGGTCTCAAACTCCTGGCCTCCACCTCCCAAAGAGTTGGGATTAGAGGTGTGGGTCACTGGGCCCAGCCAAGATTTTTTTTAAAGGCAATAAAACCCCAAGTCAACCCAGAAGTCAGGATCATTGCATCAAGATCGCCAGTGGAACATTAACTGCCCTAAAAATCAGAATCAAAGGCATGAGTTCTTTTTTTCTTTTCGAGACGGAGTCTCACTGTCCCCCAGGCAGGAGTGCAGTGCACCATCTCGGCTCACTGCAACCTCCATCCCGGGCTCAAGCGAGTCTTGTGCCTCAGCCTCCTCAGTAGCTGGGACTATAGGCACTTGCCACCACACCTGGCTAATTTTCGCGTTTTTGGTAGAGGCGGGGTTTCGCCATGTTGCCCAGGCTGGTCTCGAACTCCTGGCCTCAAGCAATCCACCCGCCTCGGCCTCCCAAAGTGCTAGGATTATAGGTGTGAGCCACCACGCCCAGCCAAAGGCATGAGTTCTTAACCAGAGGTCCATGGACTCCTCAGGGCTACAAGGTAGTTTTATGAAGCCCCTCAAACTGCATGCAAAATATGTGTACATGCCTTTTTCTGGGGAGAGGGTCCATACCTTTCATCAGAGTTTCAAAGATATCTGTGACCTCCAAAAGGTTAAGAAGTGCTCTAGAGAAAAAGCAAAGATAAGCAAATGTGATTAAAGAGCGAGTCCTTTTTAGGCTGTCAGGAATGCCTAATGTTCTCTTAGACTGTAACACTAAAATCAGGTCAGAGGACTTTATGTAAAAGTTACTTAACCAAATACAAATTTAACATAGACCTGACAAATACAGATTTGATGAAAGGAGGAACTCCATAAACCAACACAATCTATAAATGCAAGTAAGTCATCGGGCAGCTGGTGACTTACTCCAGGGATTTCAAAAATAGGACAAATAGGAAGAAAATATTAGCTCTTCTATTCATAGTTCCTTTTTATCTCATTCAAAAATTCCTTTTCTGTGTATGTTTTATAACAGTACGGAAGTATACAATTTCTATAAGTACAGTATATATACACAAAGTGGAGATGATTGCTCAATTTTTTTTTTCTCATCACAATATCAGGAGACCACTGATATAATCTATGCATTTCAGTACCATCAAGTTAACAATAACTCCAGAATAACACAAAAATCCACTAATAGAGTTTAGAATCCAAGAGTAAGAAAAACACCAGCTTTCACAGAAAGACTAATTGGGGTCAACTAACAAGTGACTAAAGAAGGGTCCTCTCCCTACCCTTACTACCCTTAAGCTTTCTTAAACAACAACAACAACAAAAACAAAACAAAACAAAAAAAACTCTTCAAGCTTTAAAGGATCACTTTTCAGTTTCAGCTATATCAGCCTGGTTTGTCCAAAGCATGTAATGAGAAAACCACTTGTGAAACCACAATCAAGATTATCTTAATTTACCCTTAAAGAAAATACTTTTTAAAGTTTTCTTCTTTTTAATATATTTTTAACGTTTTTATATATCTAAGTGTGAGAAAACTACCAAGATTCTCATAAGACAATTTAAAACAGCTTCTGTGATTCAGTGTCAGCCAATGGTAACACCAGGAGATGCAGGGCCCATCCGAGATATGAAATGGAAAAGAGATAATCTTAACCTTGGAACTGTTTTTCCCAAATATTGCAGGTATGAGTTCTCTCTGGTGGTAGGAGATGGTGTGTGAGGAAGGCTGGCGGGCCGAGAGCCGCGTGAGAGAACTCGAAAACTTTTAAATCTGAGGTGTCTGTACTTCTACTATTCTCAAGGTCTCCTCAATCCCAGGCTTCTAAGGCGAGACCGATCTTTTCTGAGAGGCCTCTCCCTGGTTTCAAAATTCCGCCTGGGGGCATAATCCCACCTAGAAAAGGGGAGTGGAAGTATTTTCTGAGTGTCTGGGACCTATTTAGAGGGAAATACACAAAAATGCCACCATTTGCTAACAGGGGAATCTCAGCTTCGGACGACAGACCGGAAACATCATCCCAGGGAAGAAAAACGGATCCTGGGTCCGACATGGGGCAAAAAGGAGGGACCAACTGACGTAATGTAGCCCTGAAAAGCAACGAGGAGTATAACAGGTAGAAGGCATTTACACAACCCGATGGGGAAGGATGACGGACGATACAACGACGAAGGGAGCAGAAATAACAAATAAATATAGCAGTAAAGCCGTGAGGAGAAATGGGAAATTAGGGAAGGCGTAGTGTGGAAGGGTGGCACAAAAGAGCTACAGTGGGAGCCGAAAAACGAAGTGGAAAAGGCTGCAAAGACAACACGTAGGAGAAGGCGCAAGCCACCCTGTAGAATTCAGTTCCTAGAAAAGTCCAACTCAGCCCTTCCCCGATTCACTGTACCTTCAGCTTATGGAGCTCCACCGTTTCGGTCGCCATCTTGTTACCCCTCACTCCACTAGGCCCCCACCCGCTGCCTCCGCCTCCAGGAGCTCCCGCCTTAGGCGTAGAGATGCAAGGCTGACCAATCGTTGTCACTCTTGCTCCCACGCCATACCATCAACTCTTCCCATTGGTCAATAGCTGACGCCGTTCTCACTTCTCTAGGCAGCTTTCCCCACCGCTTTCAAAAGGTGGAACAGGGAAAGGGGCGGACATTGTATCTTGAGAACGACAGAAATGGCAACCAACTGTGCATCGCATTACAGATCACCAACCAATGGGTGGTGGCAGCGCTGATTCTGTTCCCCCAATAGGAAAGGGGCAGACGGGGAGGCGTTACTTCCTGGAGACTTCAGGTGTGGTAGCCGGCGCTGCGCCGGTAGCCGGGACGGGGATCTGAGCTGGCAGGTAGGGGCTGCAAAGACCGTAAGGGTTGCTGAGGAAAAATGGTGGGAGACGAAAGGGGCGCCGAGGAAGCGGTGACCTAAATATTGAGAGGGGAGCGCTGAAGGGAGCCCTGAAAAAACCGACGAACGTGAGGAGGAAGCTGGGAGGGGCATGGGACGGGCTTAAGGAACTGGCGGTGGGGCTGGGGCGGGCAACAGCCGCTTCCTAACCAGACATCATCAGCTTAAGAGCTACCACAATTTTAAAGAACCGAGTTCAGATAATAATCACTGCCGCCCCTGGAGTCAGAGCCAAAGCTCCATCTCTCCAGGCGTTGAGCTCAGGTCCCTTCCGAACCCAGTCCAGAAGCCGTGGGCAAATTGTCCTGCCCCACGCTTGAGAGAAGTAATAGGGAGGCTGACTGCTTACATGCCACGGAGAACAAAGTGGGGACCAGAGTGAGCTTTACTCTGTCATCCCTTCTTAGTGGTTCTTTGATGATTCCATGACTTTCTCCTGGAATACTGGGTGTGCGTGACCTCTTCATGGTTATTAACTTCTTCAGGAAAGTTAGATACTCCTATTTCCCTCGCTCACTGAGGGAGTGCCCCAAGTCTACACACTCCTTCATGTTACAGTTGAAGTGTAAAAATCAGAGCAAAAATGACTATGTCTCTAAAATGTAGTAAGGACTCTTCTTGTCTTTTAAAGTTTTCCCCAAGTTTTCAGTTTTTATTTTCTGCATGATGGGTAAGTTCTTCATTCCCAATAGAGTTCAGGGAATTGGGGCTGAGAGACAGCTGGGAGAAAGCTCAAAGAGGGGTTGAGAAAAAACTGAGTTGGACTCCTGCCTGATCCCCCATTATGGCTAGGATGAATGTGGGGGTGGCACACAGCGAAGTAAACCCCAACACTCGAGTGATGAATAGCCGAGGCATCTGGCTGGCCTACATCATCTTGGTAGGACTGCTGCATGTGGTTCTACTCAGCATCCCCTTCTTCAGCATTCCTGTTGTCTGGACCCTGACCAACGTCATCCATAACCTGGTGAGCACTAAACCGCAGCCTTGTACCCACCCCAGGGTTTCCCGACCAAAAGCAAAATAAAATCACCAATTGTTTGGGGATTTATGTGTTCCTTTTGGGATCGTAACATAATTCTTTGAAGAACTACTTTCTGCCCCTCACACTGCCACCTTCCCTGTTCCCAGGCTATGTATGTCTTCCTTCATACGGTGAAAGGGACACCCTTTGAGACTCCTGACCAAGGAAAGGCTCGGCTACTGACACACTGGGAGCAAATGGACTATGGGCTCCAGTTTACCTCCTCCCGCAAGTTCCTCAGCATCTCTCCTATTGTGCTGTGAGTCTATGGGGGAAATGAGGATATGCTGGGTTAGAAAGAGCTCCAAGAGCCAGGTAGAAAGGCCCATAGGGAAGCTGTTAAAAAACAGACTACCCATCTAAAACCCTTTGAAGATACTAAGGTATACTAGTTCTAAGTCTACAGAGAGCAGTAAAATATAGAAGTCAATGCTGTAATCAAGCATTCCTTGCTGCCTCCTTGGTAGTAAGGAAATGAAGGGACTTAGAAAAGATAAGTGCCAAATAAAACCAAATGATTTTACACTGCCAAAATAAGTAAATCAAGGCAGAACTAATAGTAATCTTCAAAAACACTGTAGGGAATGGAAGCAAAGAGGACTCTTAACAATCATACAGACAAATAGCTTCAGCCGTCATTTGCCATGTCATTAACAATTAACAGCCGGGCGCGGTGGCTCAAGCCTGTAATCCCAGCAACTTTGGGAGGCCGAGACGGGCAGATCACGAGGTCAGGAGATCGAGACCATCCTGGCTAACACAGTGAAACCCCGTCTCTACTAAAAAATACAAAAAACTAGCCGGGCGTGGTGGCGGGCGCCTGTAGTCCCAGCTACTCGGGAGGCTGAGGCAGGAGAATGGCGTAAACCCTGGAGGCGGAGCTTGCAGTGAGCTGAGATCCGGCCACTGCACTCCAGCCTGGGCGACAGAGCGAGACTCCGTCTCAAAAAAAAAAAAAAAATTAACAGATACTGACTTATAGTCTCCAGTTAAAGGTGCTATCTCCTGAACCCCAAAGTAAATGCTGTTGATATAGCTGGAATAGTTTTAGATAATCTAGAACAGTAAATATACAGTAAAACTGGTCATTTAAAATAGAAGAGAAAGAGCAGGGCACTGTGGTGCATGCCTGGAGTCCCAGCTACCTGGGAGGCTATGGCAGAAGGATTGTTTGAGCCCAGGAATTTGAGGTTGTACTGCACGTATCACACCTGTGAATAGCCATTGCACTCCAACCTGGGAAACATAGTGAGAACTGTCTCTTTAAAAAAAAAAAGAAAGAAAGAAAGAATATGGATAGGGAAGGCCAACCTCACTCACCCTATTTTTTTCTCTCCCCAGCTATCTCCTGACCAGCTTCTATACCAAGTATGATGCTGCTCACTTCCTCATCAACACAGCCTCATTGCTCAGTGTACTGCTGCCGAAGTTGCCCCAGTTCCATGGGGTTCGTGTCTTTGGCATCAACAAATACTGAGGGATGGGTTTTGGGACAGCTCCATGGGCATGGGGAAGGCAGTGAAACAGAGGACTATAAAACATCCTTCTCTTATTCTCCATACTGTCGTCTACACCTTGAAAGCGTGAGACCTATACAACCTTTCCCAGACTCCCAAGAAGAGAAGAGATTGGCAAATGGGGCTCCTGGGCCTAGTCCTGCCAGCGGCAAGTTTCTTTGAATCAGGAAGGCAGGTGAGGTAAGGGCCAAATCACTCTCCTCCATAGCAGGAAGCCATTTGGGCAGCTTGTTCGGTGATTACATCTTTCCATATCTTCTACACCTACCACTTTCCAGCTCTGTTTTGCTGTGTATTTTTCTTATAATAATTTTTTCCAGCTATAGCTGCAGTTTAATCAGCAGGAAGGGCAGAGAGCTGTCCTCATAAGGCTGGGGGTAGGAAGAGGGAATACTGACCTAATGTATAAAACTTAAAACAATTCTCCAGTCCCCTCTCCTTTGGTCCAGTAGGAGGTGCCCTTCACTCTAAGCTTAACACTTCGTAGGGAAGGGATTCTCAAATGAGAAAAAGGGCTCCAGTTGTATGGGCAAAAAAGAGGGAAGATACAGGTTACCAGTTATACATTTATAGAAAGATAATCCCCTGGCTTTAAATAGGTATGTACATACAAATATGAACAAACTTAAAAAAAAAAATACAAACCCTTGAATCACATGGGGGCTTCTGGGAACCCCTGCATCCTTCCCCCTCACCCAAGGGCAGTGGGCATGAATCTACTTTTTAAAAATGATTAATTTTGGCCATCCTTGCAGAAAAGAGCCTAAAATTGGGTGATTTACCCACAAAGTGAAAGTGGAGGGAAAATTCAGTTTCCACTCTCCGAACTCTATGCGGTAATCTATCATTAGGGCTACATGCTTTCTTGTTCTGTCTTTTAAATATTATATCAGGGTAAAGGAGAGGGCTCCTCCTGAAATGGGTCAAGAAAGAAGACAGACTTGTGGCTTTAAAAGGGTGGGAAAAAGTGTCATCTGCCCTAAAAGCAAATGACAAGACAAAGGCATACAGACCCCAGGGAAATACCCAGTTCCCACACCTAAAGGGATATACTGTCCAGCCCAGGTCCAGGCCCTAGGTTCTTTACTCTAGCTACCCCCTATTTCTTTGGTATTGTCAAAAGACAAGATTCAGGCCAGGCGCGGTGGCTCATGCCTGTAATCCAGCACTTTGGAAGGCCAAGACGGGTAGGTCACCTGAGCTCAGGAGTTTGAGACCAGCCTGAGCAACATGGTGAAACCCTGTCTCTACTAAAAATACAAAAAAGAATTAGTTGGGCCAGGTGTGGTGGTGTGTGCCTGTAATCCCAGCTACTCAGGAGGCTGAGATGGGAGAATTGCTTGAACCCAGGAGACAGAGGTTGCAGTAAGCTGAGATTACACCACTGCACTCCAGCTGGGCAATAGAGCGAGACTCCGTCTCTCAAAAACAAAACAAAAAAAAGATTCAGTTCCTAGGTGTTGGGGGAGGAGGGATAAATCAAACTCCATCCTGTGCTGTACACAGCCCTTTTGACTCCCTGACATTGTTTTGAGGAAAGAGAAGGGGCGTCAACGTTGGAAGGGCCTCCTCACTTTCTTCCGCCGCTTCGGTTTGGCTTCTCCCTTGGGTACTGTGCTGTTGGGCTTAGAAGCTGCAGTGGCACCAGGGGCAGGCTGAGGAGCTGCAAAGAAGTTCCCATTGGGCATCTGCCCTGGGGGTACTTGAAAGATCCGACTTAAGAAATCCTGAAGATCAGCAGGAGGGGCATCTGGGGTGGCTCTGAGATAAAACAGAAATAAGGCAAGAGATGTTAGAGTCATATGGTTACCTAAAGTTAGATATACCTACCAGTTCCCAAACTTCCTAGAAAATAAGGCCCCTGAGTGTCCTAAAAAGCAGGCCATCTGAAACCGTATTCAAAACTGAAATCGTGGGTAGATTATTGACAGAAATACCACCTACCTCTGCCGCCCTCTGGTGCCTGGAATCCGAGAACCAAATGAGATGTGATAGGGGACTCTGTGGGTATCTGGGGAGATACCTACACGCTGGCATCCAGCCCACTCTGTAAACATGAGAAATAATTAGACAAAACATTGCAGTTTAGAGCACATAAAAGATCAGGAAGTATGAGCCTGTATTTCTAAAGGACAGAGAGTACCTGTGATGTCATACACCTTTCCATCCATCAGTGCAAAGTAGGTGATCTTGAGGCCCAACATGCTTGACTCTGCCCAAAAGTCCCCTTCCTCAGCAGGATGCAGTCTATTACACTCAGCACAGTATCTGGCACTCTTAGGTTCCCGGTCCATTTCAAACCTCCTGCAACCAACAAAAGGATAGTTCTTTAATAATTTGTCAAGCCTACTTAGGGCATTACTAGTAGTCTTATATTCACAAATAGGGCTGAAACATCTAAAATTACCCCCACTTAGATATTTCATATGCCTTCAATGTTCTATCTTAAAGCTAATTTTTCTTAGTGCTAATCAAAATAGTCAATCTCTTGACAATATGACAAAGGTAGAAACTTAAGGGTCTTTTTACTAATTATGAGATACAGATGTAACTCCTAATTACCAATACTCACTAGGAAGATCTTTGGTTACCTAATCCCTGAGCTGTGATTGTCCCATCCCTCTCCTTCTATTTCATACCTATGCTTTCCTTGGCATCGGCTACACATCATAGTATTCATTGCCTCCTTGAGGTCATCTTGCAGCTTGGACAGAAACTCATTTACTGACCGGCTCAGCTCATTCTCTGCCATTCGTTTCCTAAGAGAAGAAACACTTTGTAAGTCAGAAGGTATTGAGGGAGGGACAAAGGGAGACACATCAATTGGCCTCTTGTGGCCCGTCTAGCGAGAAAGACAAGTGACTTCAGTTCTCTCTACCTCAACGAGCCTCCACCCCCAAGTCCAGATGCCTCTCCTATTGAGGATTTTTCATTTACCATTATCTGATGATTTCCCATCTCCAACTTACATCTCATATTCCTTTCGCTTTTCAGCATTGCTGACAATGTCCCAAGCTGCTCGCAAAACCTTGAAGGCCTCCTCAGCCCGGGGATGATGATTTTTGTCAGGATGAACCTACCAAAACAGATTTCATTACAAATCCATTCCAACCCTCTCCCCACCTTGAGTTTATTCTCATATCAAAGGGCTCTCTTTCATCACCCTTTTGAAGAGTCACCGTAGCTTAATGATTAATTGCTCTGGCTCTGCAGATCTGGTTCAATTCACGGCTCTGTTAAATTAGCTATATTACCTTGAATATCTATCTTTTTTTTTTTTGAGACGAAGTCTTGCTCTGTCGCCCAGGCTAGAGTGCAGTGGCACGATCTCAGCTCCCTGTAACCTCCGCCTCCCAGGTTCTAGCAATTCTCCTGCCTCAGCCTCTCTAGTAGGTGGGACTACAGGCATGCGCCACCACACTCAGCTAATTTTTTTGTATTTTTAGTGGAGACGGGGTTTCATCTAGTTGGACAGTCTGGTCTCGAACTCCTAACCTCAAATGATCTCCATACCTCAGCCTCCCAAAGTGCTGGGATTACACGCGTGTGCCACCGCACCCAGCCTGAATATATATATCATGGATCATTGGGGGGATTAAATAAAAATATATATGAAGTATGTAGCAAAGAATCAGGCACTACGGTGGATTCATCATCCCAGTTTGCCTGAGACTGTCCCAGTTTTAGCACTGAAAAGTCCCATGCCTCTAGAAACTCCTCAATCCCAGATGAATTGGGACAGTTGGTCTCCGGCACACACATATATCAGTCATAAAATAAGAGTTCCAAAGATGTTACATCTTGAAACTCATTCTTTTTTAACTAGAAAATTCTCATATCCAAAACTTCCTACAGTGATCTACCTTTCAGTCTCAGAAATGAAATAGCATATCATGGTCTCAAGAGGCTTTTTATATACTTTCAGCCTTCTCTTCAAGACAAATAATATCCTCTCTTCCTACAGCTTCCTGATTGTATGCATCCCCATTCCCCAAAAAGAGATAAAGCTAGTCTCCTGACTGATGCCAAATAACTAAAATGCTGTTAAAGTTCCCACATTCCCAAGCTAATTGAACAGCCTTTTAGTCATGTTCACACTAGGGCTTAGTGGCAGTGAGAGGTTCAATAAAAGCCCAGAGACACTCTGGTCCAGGACAAGAGAGATCTTTGGGGTATAGGGATAGATGTTTTGAGGGTAGGGGAACTTAACTACATCTCTACTCCAAGAGAAATTGAAAAATGAGAATTTTTGTTAAGAATGTTCTCCAAAACAGGATGTCTACTCAAAGAAGGTGAGAAAAGAGCTCTAATACTAGTAACAACGAGAGTAAACAATTGTTACCCACTCTAAAAATAGAGCACAGGCCAAGCGCAGTGGCTCAAGCCTGTAATCCCAGCATTCTGGGAGGCCGAGGCAGGTGGATTGCTTGAGTCCAGGAGTTCGAGATCAGGCTAGGCAACATAGTGAGACCCCATCTCTACTAAAAATAAAAAAAATTAGCCGGGTGTGGTGGTGCACAACTGTAGTTCCAGCTACTCGGGAAGCTGAGGTGGAAGAATCACCTGAGCCTGGGGGGGTCAAGGCTGCAGTGAGCTGAGATCCTGCCACTGTACTCCAGCCTGGGGAACTGGAGTGAGACCCTGTCTCAAAAAAAAAAAAATATATACCAAGCTACCTACTAAGGGGCATACATTTCCCACCAAATTAATTCAGTCCTTTGGTAAGTTACAGGTGTGGTGGTTTACTGTACCTTTAATCATTAATGGAAACTTTAGTTGCCCATTCCTTTTTGGTGTCATGCAGCCATTGAGGTAATTTGCACACTGTGATGGTTTACCAGTCCAGCTCCATACACTCCAGTGTAAGTAGGCCTCCAATTTACACACCTTACTTAATTCATAATATAGTTTTATTTGTACAGAAATAGCAGTAACAATCTGGTATCTAATATCAATCTAATATCTACTTCTAATACAATTTGATAGCATGCTTGTATTAAACCATTTCCCTCAGTCATAAGTTGCAACACAACTCCCATCTGCACACCCTCTTTTTTTTTTCTTTTTTTTTTTTTTTTGAGACGAGGTCTTGCTCTGTTGCCCAGGCTGGAGTACAGTGGCACGATCTCAGCTCACTGCAAGCTCCCCCTCCGGGTTCATGCCATTTTCCTGCCTCAGCCCCCCGAGTAGCTGGGACTACAGGTGCCCACCACCACGCCCAGCTAATTTTTTTTGTATTTTTAATAGAGATGGGGTTTCACCATGTTAGCCAGGATGGTCTCGATCTCCTAACCTCGTGATCCACCCACCTCAGCCTCCCCAAGTGCTGGGATTACAGGCGTGAGCCACTGCGCCCGGCCCTGCACACCCTCTTATCAATAAAAGCAACCATATTTTCATGTATGACATACATATGCATACACTTCCATTTTCTTTCCCTCTCCTATTCTGAGTTGCTGACCTTGAAACAGCCTGTTTTCTCCTACCTGGTGCTAAAATACTTACATGCACTCCCTGACCCTCCCACACTAGGTCCATATTTGCTTCTCTGGGAGAAATAGTTGGGTTGCCCCACGTTTAAAAAAAAAACAATTGCAGTGAGCTGAGATCCGGCCACTGCACTCCAGTCCGGGCGACAGAGCGAGACTCCGCCTCAAAAAAAAAAAAAAAAAGAAAAAAAAAAAAAAAAACAAAAAACCCCATTTGTTCAGAGAAGAGCAACTGAGGTGCTCTCTGAACAGGTCTTTTTCCCATTCTAGTTAGAGGGACTTCACCTAGATATTCCAGGTGAATTAGGCTACATTGCCTAATATACCAGGTTCAAAAAATATATCTCATGACAAGAAACAAAATGGAAGGAAGATCAGACCCCATAGTAGAGGGGAAGATACCTTTTTTTTTTTTTTTGACATGGTCTGGCTTTGTTGCCCAGACTGTAGGTACATGATCCCGGCTCACTGCAGCCTCGACCTCCTGGGCTCAACTGATCCTGCCACCTCAGCCTCCTTAGTAGCTGGGATTACAGGCATGCGCCACCAAGCCTGGCCTCCCAAAGTGCTGAGATCACAGGTGTGAGCCACTACACCTGGCCCAAAAAGTCTTTATGACTCCTTCCTAAGAATATGTTAACCGGCCGGGTGCAGTGGCTCACACCTGTAATCCCAGAACCTTGGGAGGTCGAGGCGGGCGGATCACAAGGTCAGGAGATCAAGACCATCCTGGCTAACACGGTGAAACCCCGTCTCTACTAAAAATACAAAAAATTAGCCGGGCATGGTGGCAGGCGCCTGTAGTCCCAGCTACTGGGGAGGCTGAGGCAGGAGAATGGCGTCAACCCGGGAGGCGGAGTTTGCAGTGAGCCAAGATCGTGCCACTGCACTCCAACCTAAGAGATAGAGCGAGACTCCTTCTCAAAAAAAAAAAAAAAGAAAAAAGGTTAATCTTCACCTACCCGTTAACTTTCTACTCTGCCTTCCCTTTATTCCACTCTCACCAAAACTGGAATAGAAAATATAGGAACAGGCCAGGAGCCGTGGCTCACACTTGTAATCCCAGCACTTTGGGAGGCTGAGGCGGATGGATCATGAGATCAGGAGTTCGAGACCAGCATGACCAACATGGTGAAACCCCGTCTTTACTAAAAATACAAAAAAAATTAGCCAGGCATGGTGGTGCGCACCTGTAATCCCAGCTACTCATGAGGCTAAGGCAGGAGAATCGCTTGAACTCAGGAGGCGGAGGTTGCAGTGAGCTGAGATTGTGCCACTGCACTCCAGCCTGAGCGACGAGGTGAGACTACATCTCAAAAAAAAAAAAAAGAAAGAAAGAAAATATGGGAACAAAAGAGAGGAACAGGAAACAGAAGGGTACTCACCATCACTGCCAGCTGTCTATAGGCCTTCTTCAGTTCAACATCTGATGCTGTGGCCTCAACCCCCAGTACATGGAAAGGGTTTAGCTCATCCTCAGGAACCCCAGTCATGGTCAAGAGTCGAGCCACTTCCTCTTCAGGCTGGCAGTAGCGCCCACTAGCTACAGGTGCATTCCCCTGCCTATTAGTATTCTGCTTGACCCAAGGCAACTCCAGCCAGCCCCACTGAACTATTTTTACCAGCCGCTGCCATGGCCTGCTATCTCTCAGCAGAGTCAAGCAACGCTGCAAGGCTGGGGAATCCAGCCAAGAGAAGAGCCAGGTGGCCTTATCCCTCCAGCCTAACCGGTCACCTAGTCCCACCAGAAACCGCCATCCCAACTGTAGAAAGCCCAAAAAGACAGCCAGAGCCAGGAGCAGCAAAGCACCCAGCAGCTTAAGAAAACGGGTAAACAATCCTACTCCACGGTAAAACCCCTGGGTTAGAAACTGAAACATGACCTGGGCCCAGCCCCCCAGCCGCCCTGTCCAGACTCCCATCCAAACTCGAAAAAGGTCCAAATCACTGCTTTTCAGCTGCCTGCATGCATAGATGAAATGGCCACAAGTTTCTACGTACTCTCCCACCAATACCAGCAGTTCAATCAGCCACCAAAAGCCTGCCTGTCCAAGTTGACATAGTTCCTCAGCTCCCCACAATCCCAGGCCTCTGCGCTTATCTGCTTGACTTCGTTTCCGGCCCAGCCGATGTCGACCAGGGGACCTGGGATCCCTTCGTCCACCCTCCCGAGTATCCTCCTTCGTTGGAAAGCGGTGCCGCTGTCTCCGGGATGCGGGTTTCTTTCCGCTGGACACACGTGAAAAATCACTGGGGAACTTAAGAGATTCTTCATCATCATATTCCTCTTCCAACTCTTCATCTTCCCCCAAGGCTGGAGAGGTACAGTGGTGGCAAAAGTTGCTAGAAGAGCCATTTCCTCCCTCAGAGTCAGGCCCTTCTGGAATTCCAGGTGTTCCCTGGCAGTTGCAAGCAGATGGAATGGAAAGAAAAGAAGGGTTCCCATCCTCCTGATACCCTGCCTCATCATCTTTTGAGAGTTCCTGGTCCGCTCCTGATTCTTCTTCTGAAGATGTCTCACTCTGGTCAGGGTCCTCTGCATCTCTAGGTGGTCCTGGACCCCTTGGGGGGCCATGGCTTGGGTCCAACCAATGGGCTGGGTTTGGGTGCTGTGTGTACTTAGGACCAGAGTGGTCTGTGAGGCAGCGGGTACCATTAGGAGCAGTCCCTGCTGAGTCCCTGAGTCCTGAGAATGAAGGTATTTCAGGGTCCACAGAGGGTCCTAAAGTCCTGAGGGAGGCACCACCACTGTGGTGGGCTCCACACAACCCTCTTTCTCCGGGGTGCTTCTGGGCCATGACCCCAGGGCTTCCTGAGGGTCTTAGGTCACAGCCATCATGGTGTGTTCTGATGCCTGTAACAGATGTCAAGGTGGAGACGGTCAAGGATGAGACCAAGAGAGGAATTAAACCATCTTAAGTAGTGGACACATTTAATTCATTCACCTCCCTTGTTTTCCCAAGTTCTTTGGGGGCATTCGCTATTCCTAGCAATAAGCCAAAACTAGACTCACCACAACCCTGCTTGCTCCCTCCCCTCTCCTCCGAATCCCCTAAGTTTTTCTTCTTTCCCCAGAAAACGATAACCTTCAATCAGGGAAAGAGGGAGGTACCGTAAAGGGTGTGGTCGGGGGAGGGTGGGTCACTCTTAGGAAAATGGGAAAGGCGGCCGGATAGGGGGCCACAGACTGCCAGTAAAGGGTGGGGGCCGTGCGGCCCTGGAGGAAAATCTGGGGGCGGAGCTTAGGGCTGCCCCTAAGAAAGACTACCAGGGAACCCACCGGCTGTGTAGAAGGGACAAAGGTGGCCCCGCACGGTGGCTCACGCCTGTAATCCCAGCACTTTGGGAGGCCGAGGCGGGCGGATCACGAGGTCAGGAGTTCGAGACCAGCCTGGCCAATAGGGTGAAACTCCGTCTCTATTAAAAATACAAAAATTAGCCAAGCGTGGTGGCGCGCACCTGTAGTCCCAGCTACTCGGGAGGCTGAGGCAGAAGAATCGCTTGAACCCGGAAGGTGGAGGTTGCAGTGAGCCGAGATCGTTCCACTGTACTCCAGCCTGGGCGACAGAGCGAGACTCCATCTCAAAAACAAGCAAGCAAACAAACAAAAAAAATAAAAACAAAAACGGACGTACCGAAGAACGGCGGTAACTCCTCCCCCTCGAGCCTCCCGGCCTGGGGCCAGGGTGAGCTACGAGAGCCGCTCTCCCGGCTCCGCCTCCCGCTCACGCTCTGCTTCCGCCTTCCGTCCCCGCCGCCGCCGCCGACCTGGGCCTACTTCCACTTCCGGGGTCACCAGGGAAGAGACGGGAAGGAAAAGAAATAGTGGTTGGCTGAGAGGCGAGCCAGTCCAGCTAGCGCTGCGTCGTCCACGGAGGCGGTCCTAAGGAAGTACTGGCCCCGCCATTTAAAGACCCCTCCCTCCGCGTGTGGGAATAGGATTCCCGCAGGTTGCACCGCTGGAAGCAAGGCAAGTGGGCTCTGCACCAATGCCTGCGGACTAAGGGCAGACTCTCAGGGTTGCTCTGGGTGGATTCCTGGGAGATGGAGGGCAGCCACCGAGCCACACGTAGCCTGTTTCCCTTGCAGACAAAACCGGAGAGCTCAGAAGAATCACTGCCCTGATCCCTTCCGCGCTGGCAGCTGCGAGGACAGAGGCCCCTTTGTATCCTGCGGTGCGGAGGTGGAACAGAGGAGAGGGTGCCCCGGACTGGCCCCCACCCTCGCCCTGCAGCGCTGCCCCTCCTTTCACAGCAACCCACGGCCTCCCCCTCGCTTGACCCAGCTGGCGAGCTGCCCCTTATACCTGGATCCGCCTCTCGGGACGCAGCTCCCCAGGCCCGATCACCGAGCGGTGCCTAGGAACTGGGAGCGTAACTCAGCTCGGCTCAGAACCTTACCCGAGAGCCAAAGAACACTGAACTCATCTACATGCTGCTTGACATCTTATCTGCATACCAAGCTATTTGGTGGACGTCCACATGCGCCCCCGACTCCCGTTCCGTCGGTCCCCTCCTCTGCACACGCCTCTAGCCTTATAGCTCTCCTGTCAGTGCCCCTTCCAGGCCCTGTTTTGATCCGAAAGTTTTTCCACCCATGAACCCCCCGCTGGCGCTCCCAGACTAGCAAAAGCCCCTTCCCTGGGTCCACGATCCCGACCACCCGGCTCTCCAGGAGACAATACTCCAATTCTCTGGGAAGTGGAAGAAACCAAGCTGGAACTAGGGGGGCGCTGGGACCCCTATTGGGGCTTTGAGAGCTTCCGGTTGTCATCTCCTAAGTATTCGGAGACCCTTCTCCAAAACTCTTGGGGTGACTCTCAAGACTCTTACCTGTTATATAGTTGGGGGTCTCTGGTCCTGGACTAGAGCAGTAGGCAACCTGGGTCCCCCCACACACAGGGGAAAGAGTTGGAGGGGCCTGCCTTGTGATGTCACCCCCCTCCACCTACCGCGGGCGCGCGCGCGCGCGCGCGTACACACACACACGCACACACACAAACACACACGCCCCTGTCCCCTTTCTCCACCCCGCAAGCTAGTTGCATTTAGCTCACAGAGCCTGAGCTGCGACTTGAAAGAGTTTAGGCAGCAACAAACAGAGTGGCCCTGGGGGTGCCCTCGACCGACAGCCGACCCCTCGGCGTCTAGGACCTCCGAGCGGGGATGCAGCTGGGGGTCTAGGGAAGCACTTCCACCCGCTCCTCCTCAACCCTGGCAGGGTGGTGAGTAGTTAACATCCCCTCCCCAACCCCCATCTTGTTCAGGGTCCCCAGACTTCCAAGCAGATTGAGGAGAGGAGCTCCGAGAGCCAACCCTCCAGCCTGTAAGGACCTTGATATGCAAAGGACAGCTGAAGGAAGTAAAGTGCCTGCATTTATGCCACTTCATTCCCACAGTGCCCGAAATGCCAGCTCCTCCTTGGTGTTCTCCTTTCAGGATCTGAATTCAAATCCCACTGGCAGCCCTGATACTGCTGGGGGAAGGGTAAGGTAGGAAAATTCCCACCAGTATCCTAAGGGGAGGTGCAAGTGGCTACCAGGATGGGAGATGTCTGTGGGCAAAGTCCCTGCTTATTCCATGAGGGGCTGTGGGATTAGGACTGTGGCTGGATGTCCCTTCCTCCAACAACTCCATCTCAGCATGAAGCTGAGGCTTTAAAACCCTGACGAACTGTGGGTGTGTCTCTACTTAATTCCTTCTTCCAAACCCTTGGTGTCTGGTTTTCTCCCTCTTTCTGCCCTGTGGCTGGAGGAGCTGTCCAGAGACCCTACCATGACTCATACTCTCCTGGTCTCCCTCCCTCTCCCCTCTCTATTAACCTCACCCTTCCCAATCTCGTGGGGTAGTATTAAGTCCCAGTCGCAGATGGGGCAGTAATGTCCCTGCCCCCCTCCCTCCACACATCCAGAGCTTCTTGTTCCTTCCATTCTCACCCTGAAGAGCTGCAGGGTGGTGCGGGCAGGCAAAGGCTCATTACTTTGTAAGATTTTCATTACTTTATAAGATTTCCTTTTACATTTTACTTAAGTGTCCTTGTTTCAGGAAGTGGTAAAGACAGATCCTGCTCCTCTCAATCCAATCCTGTAGATTTCTTCAGTTACCTCAGCAGGGTCATACTGGCTTCTGAAATGGGCACCATTATTTAAAATAAGTAGAGGTACAGAATCCCTAAGATTTATGGGCACCGAAGTTTCTGCCCCGTGCCCCCCTGCAGGTTTCCCTATCCCCTAAAGACATTCGTGGATGGATGAGAGGAGCTGACATCTCCCCCTCTGTGACCACTTTCTCTTTGGCCCTGGGGGAAGTCTTGCCGCCCCTGGCTGTGACATCTGACCCCAGGCCCTTTAATCAACAACTCCCAAAGCCTCCAGACCCAAGATGTGTTTTGGAACCCCAGGACAATCCTGAACTGGCACCTGCCCTGGTGTGTGCCCTTTGCTGCTGCTTTGGAATCATCTACTGCTGCTTCGGGAGGGCAGGGCCAAGGACCTAGGGGGCCATTGCCCAAGACTGTCACCCTCAAGGATGATGCCAACTTTCCTCCTTGCTCCTGAGCCATCTCACCTCCCTGCCAGGGGTTCCTACCTCCAGTGTGGCCCATGTTGCTCTGGCTGTATTCCTAGGCCTATGTTGTTGCTCTTGCCAGCTTCTTGTCCATCCTCCATGCCCATGCCTTCTAGCTCTCACTTCTGGCATCTGTCATTTGCCCTTCTCTTACCTCCTACCTGAAAACCCCATTCCTAAATTATTCTCTATGTTTCAGGATTCTTTACTCTTCCCCAAAAACCTGAATCAGCTTGTGCTGATTTTTTCCTATCTGCTATCCCTGAAAGAACTAGACCTTCTTTCTATCCTTACTCCCCTCAATGTATCCATCTTACCTCTTGATTTTCCCTCCCATTCCCTCACAGTTCCGGAAACAGTGACTTCCCGACCCTAAGCTACCCCTTTCTGCCCCTGGGCTTGAGGTCTGTTGATGTGCTGCTCCTGTCTTCTCCTCTAGTGAGCCATTCCTCTCCCTTGGAATTCATCAGAGTCATCCCCATAGAGCCCCCTTCCTGTCTCTCAATGCCTCCTGCCTCACTTCCCAGGCTACCGCTGCTTCAAGACAGTGATGTTTCTCTCCGGTCTGCTGTCAGGAGCTTTCTACTGTGCCACAAGGTGCGGGTGCTGGAGACACAGCTGAGCCTGGAAATGAGAGTAGGCATGGCTGTGGTCATCACCACAGCACTCTCTACGTAGACCACTCCTCTACGGCGTGGTCACCATGCTGGTTCACTGTTTTGGGCTCTTATTAACTGGTCTCCTGCTAGGCCTGACCTTGGGTGCTGGAGTCCTGCTCTCCACTGAGCCTATCTGCCAACCACCTTCAGCATGGGTGCCAGCTGGGGGACTGGGGGGCCGGCGCTGCTGGGAACCCTGCTCACACTTGGGTGGTCACGTCCATTCACAGTTCTGGGCACAGCCCTGCTGGGTTCTGCAGTGTTTGTGGCCTATGCTGACTTAATTCCTGGAGGAGCTGGCACTGGGCAGTCGGCTGGGCCAATGCCTGTAGACACTTCCACCCTTGTCTTCTCTCTGCTGATATAGCTGGATCTTCCTGGGGATTTGGCCAGTCTTGGGGGCCCTGGTCCAGTGGAAGCTCGTGCCTGAGGAACATGGAGGCCATACCAATGGTGAGTTAGTGCTGTGGTACAGAAGCAAGGTCATGCCTGAGGAACATGGAGGCCACACCAATGGTGAGTTAGTGCTGTGGTACAGAAGCAGCCAAACTGTGCCTACTCATGTCCCCAGTTCCTAGACTTGAGGAGGGGAAGGGGAGAAATACATATGAGGAAGGAGAGTTGGGGAGGATGTCCAAGGTGAATGGGGCAGGGCACTGAAAAAAAAAGTTGAAGGAGTCAGGGGAAGCAGGAAAGAGTTACAGAAGGAAAGGAGGATCTCAGGGAGGTCTAGGAGGAAAGAATAGAATTCCAAAGAGTTTCTTTTAGAATAAATGGGGGGCCGGGCATGGTGGCTCACACCTGTAATCCCAACACTTTGGGAGGCCAAGGCGGGCGGATCACGAGGTCAGGAGATCGAGACCATCGTGACTAACATGGTGAAACCCTGTCTCTACTAAAAATACAAAAAATAAACTAGCCGGGCTTGGTGGCGGGCGCCTGTAGTCCCAGCTACTCTGGAGGCTGAGGCAGGAGAATGGCTTGAACCCGGGAGGCGGAGCTTGCAGTGAGCCGAGATCACACCACTACATTCCAGCCTGGGCGACAGAGCAAGAGTCCGTTTCAAAAACAAAAAAAGAATAAATGGGGGGAAGATGAGGCTTGAGATAAACATAACAGGAAGGTCAAATGGGTTTCTTTAGAATGTGTTAGGATTCAGGTCTAAAGAGGCCTCCTTGAGTCTGTATTGCCCCCTCCTAAGCAGTGGTCTTTTTTTTTTTTTTTTTTTGAGACAGAGTCTCACTCTGTCACCCAGGCTAGAGTGCAGTGGCATGATCTTGGCTCACTGCAACCTCTGCCTCCTGGATTCAAGTGATTCTCATGCCTTAGCTTCCCGAGTAGCTGGGATTACAGATGTGCACCACTATGCCTGGCTAGTTTTTGTATCTTTAGTAGAGACAGGGTTTCACCATGTTGGCCAGGCTGGCCCTGAACTCCCGACCTCAAGTGATCCACCCACCTCAGCCTCCCAAAGTGCTGGGATTACAAGCGTGAGCCACCGCACCTGGCCAGCAGTGGTTTTAAGCCACCAGCAAAGGCATCTCCAACTCCTTCGGACCCTTTAGCAAAAGGCCAAATGGCACTGGATCCCCTCTGGGGTGGGGCTTTGTGAGGGCAGCTATCAGCACCAGCTCCCTGCCACTACCTGGAACCCTGCTGACAGTCTCACTCCAGTGAGTGGGGGGCTTGGGGACACCCTGGGCAGATGGAGCAGAGGGCATATAGGGATGGTCAGGGTGGGAGGGGGGCTCTGACCCAGGCCCCTCCTTCCTCTCTGCCCTGTGTCCCTCCAGAGTCTTCAAGAGTGCCAACTGGGACCAGGACCCCAGGCCACAGCCCCCTACACCGTCCTGGACCTGGATTCTGACTGTGGTTCCACTGTACCCCTTACCTTAATCTCTGGTTCTAACCAGACCTGAGCCTAGACTTCCACTTTTGCCCTCACCCCTGTGAGGGCCTGGGAACACTAGGTGGACAGGGTTTGAGTCACAGGACCTGCACATAAACTTCCCCACCTCTTGGACTTGGGGATAGGATCTGTGCCTCAACCCAGACCAGCCTTGTAGGGATATGTTCCAAGAACAGAGAAGAGTCTTATGGGGAAGGGGGAAGAAGGAAAGTATGAATATTTACCTCTGACCAATAATAGAGGTACCCTGGTCCCCAAAGAAACTGACTACCGAATTCCCTCCAAGCCTTACCTATATAGCCTTTTTTTTTTTTTTTTTTTTTTTTTGAGACAAGGTCTTGTTCTGTCCAGTGCCGTGGCGTGATCATAGCTCATGACAATCTTGACCTCCCCAGCCCAAGCAAGCCTCCCATTCAGCCTCCCGAGTGGCTGGGACCACAGGCGCCACACACAGCTAATTTTTATTCATTTGTTTTTATTTATTTATTTATTTATTTTTTTTTTTTTTGCAGAGATAGGGTCTCCCTATGTTGCCCAAGCTGGTCTTGAACTCCTGGGCTCAAGTGATCCTCCTGCTTCAGCCTCCCAAAATGCTAGGATTATAGCCACCGTACCTGGTCTTGAAATAGCCTTTTAAATATCCACCTCAGCATGCCTCACAGTGGTAAAAACAAGCGGTTTTTGTTTTGTAGGATCAGGGAGCTTCTAAGGCATTTGATAGCTTTTTGATGGGAAGAAGGGCTCTGAGGAGCTCCAAGATACCCCAACCTCCAGGTACTTCATTAGGGGGTAGTTGGGTTTGTTTGACCTTCCCCCTGGGCCCCATAGGCTTAAACCCCCACCTCCTACCTCAGCTAGGAGCACTATCTTCCATGGTGCTTCCACTTTTCTCCTCAACCTGGGGAAGACCACAGGGCAGTGCCTGCCTCAGGACCTGCCTTCCCCAAAAGCTGGCTTCTTGCTCTGAGGAGAGAGCATTGGCCCACCTGCCAGAGTCTTGCGTTTTGCCCAAAGGAGCCTGGTCTTCAGGGCTGCATAGGAGACAAATGCTTTCTCTGCTTCTCACTGTGGGTGGCACTAATTTCCTCCTTAACCAGAACTTTGTTCCAGCCACTAACCCATTCTAACTCTTCCCCCTCTGACTCTCCTGCCCAAGGTCTGTTCCTGGTTTCCCAGATGCATAAAGGAAGACATATCCCTCCCCTGGGCAGCAAGGCTACAATGGGAGGGAGGGAGAACATGGGAGCATGTGAATAAAATGGCATTAAATACTGAACCAGGAGTCCAGCCTCTGCTGTTGCTGCTCTTTTCTTTCTCTGCACCCCAAAACAAAGAGCTAACCATCTTGACAAATCCTCTGTCCCCTAAAGATCTAATAGAGGTACCTTTATCATACAGACTACTGTAAGAGTTATACAGCCAGACAGCTAGAGGAAGAGCTGTTCAGTCCTCTCTTATGAACATGGAGTTAGCCTTTATTAAACACAAATGTACCAGACACTGTGCCAGGCACTTCACATACAGTATTTCATTTAGTGCAACAACCCTGCAGGACTGGTCTTAACCTAATGTTGCAAATGGGGAATCTGAGGTTCAACAAGGTTAATTAGCTTGCCCATAACCATAAGCACATAAATGTGATTCTCAAGGATTCCAAGGCCCTTGCTCAGTTTACTGGCCATGCTGTTTTCTTGCATTTTATGTAAGAAGAACAGGACCCAGGCATCTGCCTCCACCATTGACCTCCAGAGAAGAGATGACACAGTTGGAAGGGCTGTCTAAGACAGGAAATGGAGTTGGGGGCCAAATCTGAGTTAGGGGAGCACTTCTCAGGATTGAAAGAGCACAGGAGAGTGGTGGCTGGAGCTGGAACTGTTAGAGGCCTGAGGTCTACAGTCATTCCCCTGCTACAGCACCTGTGAGATTCAACTAAGCAGACAGGTATTTCATTCAGGTATTAGGCCTCTGGGAGGGAATGAAAGGGTGGGTGGTGGAGCCTGAGGGCGTAATGTCCAAGATTGTGTCTGTGGGTGAGCAGTCAGTATTCAAACGTGGTATCTGTGGCTGAGAGTGGTATCCAAGGTTGTGCCCGTACCTGAAGGAGTGGTATCCCCACCTGATGGGGTAGTGTCTGCAGTCTGGGGACGACAGTGCATCCAGTTGTGGGCAATATTTCTGGGATAGCCTTTCTCTACTCGAAGCTGCTGGTTAAGGCGCCAGTAGACTTTGCCCTTGAAGAAGAAGACTCGGCCATCTTGCCAACTCATAGCAGCTGAAGACTGGTTTGGCACTCCCGTAAACAAACCCTTGATTGGTTTGGGGTAGCTGCTGAAGTCAGTTCGGGCCAGCTCGTCCCACTGCCAGTACCCAGAGCCCTGGATATGGGATGGGTGGGGAGAGGAAGAGGAGAAAGCTTAGGACCCCCAGAGGTCTACCCCCAGCCCAGTGCAGCTGCAGAACATCTCCCTTCAAGCACAAGCTTTGATTCTCAGTATAAGATAGCCCACCCCTCCTAAGAAGGGATTTGCCCTTGCTTTGAACTTTATACCTTAAAGAGGAACACCTTTTGGTTGAGAGGCCAATAGAAAGCTGCATCCAAGTTAGGTTCTACCCTATTCAGCTTCTTGGGGAAGCCAGGAGACATCTTGAAATTAATGTAGCGCCACACCTTGTCTCCTGAGAGCATGTGAGGAGAGAACAAGTCACCTCTGTCCTCAGGTGATAGCTTTTGGTCTCCTCCGCTCCACCCATTCAGAAACTTCTCATCTCCCTCCCTTTTGTAGTTTAAGATTAGGTCCTCCTCAAGTAAGATACTGTAACTAGCCCCCTTACCCTTAAAGAAGTGAATCCATTGTGTTCGAGGCGAATAGACAGCAGCATCCAGGTTTCCAGGGAGCCCCTCCCAAAGGGCAGACACTCGGAACAAGGGGCCGGGTCCTGAATCTGATACAGTCCACACGTAGTCCCCCTTGAAAGCATAGGTCATCCCATGGGGCCCTTAGAGTAATGGTGTGTCAACAAGTCAAAAAGACAGAGGTCAAGTAGACAGAAACTTGGGGATATCTCAGGCTGACTAACAATTTGCCCTCTCCCTGCAGGCTGATTCTTCAAATATTCATTCAACTTTGATTCAAGGAGAAAATTAAAGGCAGAGAAAGAGGACTCAGAACGCTTTGTTGCTCAGAGCATTTCAGCTTTGGTCTACTCAACAAAACAAAAGTCCTGCAGATAACTATTCCTCCTTAGGAACCTCAACCTCCCCTCCAAGTGGCTTCCTACTTGTCCTTCCAACCAGGTGCAACACCCTCTCTAACAGGCAATCTGGTTAATGTAGTTTTCTCCATCTTGCTGCATTTCCAGATGTGTTCTAGTGGCCCTTAGAGGGTGGCAGCCTTGGTAAGTGCCTGCCTAAGCCACCTTTAATTTGGCTCTGAACTCTCCCTCCCCATGTCACATGTCTCCTTCCATGGTCATTAATGCCTGGGATCTAACCTCCATTGCTCATGCTGAAGTCCCATGTCACTCCCATATGTCCAGGCCTCAGGATCAGCAGGCTGCCCCCACTGCCTGCCAACAGCCTGGAGGGGAAGGACCTCACCCAGCATCATGGCATCCAGTTCACTACTGCAGGGGTCTGGCATGGGACTGGGTTCTGTGGGCACTGGGGACACAGTGGGCAGCTCTGTCTCTTCTTCTTCCTCATCCCTTATCACTGGACTCTTCTTGCCTATAAGGTAAAGTAATGCTGCTTAGGGAGAGAACTCACAGCACCTGTCCTCCACACCAGTCTCCTGTAAGTTTTGCTCAGAGGCCCCATACAGAGGTGAAAAGGGAATCCTAGAGCGTTGTCCTTCGTGGTAGGCAATATTATGTTGATATCAGTGGAAGACACATTATAGGTTTGAGAAGCACCAGAAAGGGAGAAGGAGGATTGTTAGAATGTGCATTCTTGCCAGGTGTAGTGGCTCACACCTGTAATCCTAGCACTTTGGGAGGCCGAGGCGGGTGGATTGCCTGAGCTCAGGAATTCAAGACCATCCTGGGCAACATGGTGAAACCCCATCTCTACTAAAATACAAAAAAGAATTAGCTGGGCATGCTGGCGTGCAGCTGTAATCCCAGCTACTTGGGAGGCTGAGGCAGGAGAATCGCTTGAACTGGGGAGGCAGAGGTTGCAGTGAGCCAAGATTGTGCCATTGCACTCCAGCCTGGGTGACAGAGTGAGGCTCCATCTCAAAAAAAAAAAAAAGAAAAAAAAGAAGAATGTGCGTTCTCCATCCCCAAGCATGGGTGTAAGGAAAGAGAGGCCTGGAAGGTAGATTAGGTATAGAAAAGTCAGAGAGAAACTTCCTGAAAATGAAGAAGACGGAGTAACTGGGCTGGAAGAGAAGAAAGACCCTAAGCTATATCCCTACATGGAGGCTAGACCTGTCTCTTCAAACCTTGACATGGGAGTCAGACTGACCCTCCCCCTCACTAGGGGGAGGGACTGACCATAGAGAGCCTGGATCCCTGCCACATCATCTGGGTGTAGCTTGAAGTGGGGCTGGTAGCCCTGGTAGACTGGGGCCATGAGGGCCTGGGAATATCGGGAGTGCCCCAGCCCCAGGGCATGGCCCACTTCATGGGCTGCAATGATGCGCAGGTTCACCCCACGGTAGGTCCCCTCAGTCCAGAACTCGTCTTCATCGAAGTGCACACTGCCCAGCTCTGGGATGTCGGCATGGGCCAGGACTCTCCCTGGACAAAGGCAAAGGTGAACAGGAAGGAGGTCAGAGCCCGCTAGGCCAGAGCACACCCTGCCTATTATAAACTCTAATTAATGCATGCCCTTAAAATTCCCCCAGCTATGTTCACTGTCTCTTGGATGCTTCTTTCTCTCCTTTCAGATTCCCCTGTCATCACCCAGTTCTCTCAGGAATGCTCATCACTGTCCCTTACCTCCCCAGCCACTCCGTGCTCTCTGACCCAGTCCTCTCTGGCCGATACCTCTAAGGTAGGCCTTGAACAGGGGAACTTAAGGGAGAAAAAGAAGCATAGGCAGCCAGGGGTGATGGCTCACACCTGTAATCCCAACATTTTTAGAGGCCAATGCAGGATGATTGCTTGAGTACAGGAGTTTAAGACCAGCCTGGGCAACATAGCAAAACCTCATCTCTACAAAAATTGGCCAGGTGTGGTAGTGTTTTCCTGTAGTCTCTACCTGGGAGGCTGAGGCGGGAGGATCACTTGAGCCTGGGAGGTTGAGGCTGCAGTGAGCCATGATTGTGCCACTGTACTCCAGTCTGGGCAACAGAGTGAGACTCTGTCAAGCAAGCAAGAGAGAGGAAAGAAAGAAGGGAGGGAGGGAGGGAGGGAGGGAGGGAGAGAGAGAAGGAAGGAATAAAGGGAGGGAGGGAGGGAGGGAGGCACCATGTAGATGACCAACTGCTCCCCTGCTCCCGTTAGAAGGTAATTAGAGTGTATGGTGCAGGTGGGATAAAGGGCAGCCCAAACATCAAGGTTCCAGAGTCACGGGTTCAAGGAGACAGAGGTAATCTCAGAGGTCTATGAGGTGGGAACTGAGAACTGTTGCCTACCAGGCCCATCAAAAGAATTGGAACAGTACAAGCTTTGGCGGCCATGGAAGGAGAGGCGGATGTCAGCCCCACCAGCCTGCACCTCTCGGAAGGTCAAGGGAGCCACTTTGCTCCAGTCCTGGAAGGCTTGACGCAGGGCTGCCCGGGCTGTGTGGGATGGAAGGGTGGAGGGCAGGTTCAAGATGCGGAAAGTCAAGTGCTTCTTTCTCCAGCGGCCTAGTTAATGACCAGAAAACAGATTAGAAATACAGATCCTTCTGCCAACCCCAGAGAGCTCCTCTGGGTTTAGGCACTCAACCCCCAAGACAGGTGATAACCAGGTAATCACCAGGTATTCAACACTGAGCTGGTCCAGACTGTCCTAATGCCACCCACAGTCCAGAATCACAGCACCCCCTCCTCTCCCTCCCTTTTCCAGGCTCCGTTCTCACCCAGCAACAGGTATTTAAGGGTCTTCTGGTTGAAGGGATCCTCTAGGCCACAACGAGGCTGCCTCATGCGGGCCCTTGTGGCATCATCCAGCTGACCTGAGACTGGAAGTTCAGATGCTTCCTGAAAAGCTCTGAAGGAGGGAGAGGGATGGGTCTACCAGGACAGGAAAATCTGAAATGACCGGGAGCTGGAGATGATTGCTCTTTGACTTCCTGCTGCCCAAGGTCATGGCCAAGAATAGCACAGAATCCCTGAAGCTGACAGGGTTACTCCAGCCTCCAGTCCTCATAATTGGGACTTTCTGCAGAAATGGAGATACTCCAGCTTCATCTCCCCATTTCAGGCTCTTTCATTCGAGTAAGCTGGCCCTCAGGTGTAGCCTTTCTCCTCTACTGTAATTTCTTTCTTTCTTTCTTTCTCTCTCTCTCTCTTTTCTTTCTTTTCTTTCTTTCTCTTTCTTTCTTTCCTTTCTTTCTTTCTCTCTTTTCTTTCTTTCTCTCTTTTCTTTCTTTCTCTCTTTTCTTTCTTTCTCTTTCTTTCTTTCTCTCTCTCTCTCTCTCTTCCTTTCTTTCTCTTTCTTTTTCTTCTCTCTCTTTTCTGTCTTCCTTCCTTCCTTTCTTTTTTGGTAGAGATGGGGTCTCACTGTATTGCCCAGGTTGCTCTCAAACTTCTGGGCTCAAGCAATTCCCCTGCCTGGGTCTCCCAAAGTGCTGGAATTACAGGCGTGAGCCACCGTGCGCAGCCCCTCTACTGCAATTTCTAACCTTCTCCTACTCTGTGGAGGTGTCCAGCTCCCCTGCTCTGGGGAGCTTCCCACTAGTGCTCCCACCTGACAGCCTGTCCTCTTCCAACCTCCTCCCCTTCTGTCTGGATACCCCTCCCAGCCCAGCTTGCTCTGGAGCAATTTCATCCATCTACGGACTGTCATAGGACCTATGGGCTTTTCAAGGGACCTGAACATATCTGAGAGCAGAAAGAAAAACAATCCATTATATCAACATATAAAATTATAAAACAGAAATAAGTACTGAATTAAAGGCCCACAAAAGGTAACAGCATGTCAACAACTCAACTCAGTTTTACGTATCATTATACTTTATGTGGGCTATAACTAAATATTAGTATTTGAGATACGATGTGGGTAGAGACTCCAAAGGAGTGCTTAGGGCCTAGGGAGATCCAATGACTGTATTCCTCATCTGTGAATCCCCATCTCACCCCATGCCCCACCACCATAATCTAGATCCCTGCCATGGTTTAGGGTCAAGAGGAGGTGGGCCTAGGGAGAGGAAGGGATGAGAAGGAAGAAGACCTTCAGACCTTAGCCCTAAATGCATGCACCTCACAGCTTCTCACCTCAGAGCCTCGGTGATATCTTCTGGCTTGAAGTTATTAGATCCTTCTAGAGGCTTCTGTAGGTACCCATATTGCGACAGGTACTCCTATGATGGGAGTGGAGGTAAGCAGGTTAAAAGGGGGTTAGTCTCAGAGTAAAGCTTCTAAGTGACCTAACAGGTCCCTCAGGAGAGAAGGGGCCAAATATGAAAGCACTAATGCGAAGCACCTTAGAGAAGGGGCTCAGGTGGAACAAGAGGAAGCAGCGGGAGATGGGCAGGGTAGACCATGGGGCAGAGGGAGCAAGGGAAAGGCAATCAGGCTGGGGGTCAGGAGGGAGGCTTGGATGGGCAGTAACCCCTGTCCCCCCCCTGGCCCAGGTCTCTTTATTGGGGGACTTACCACGGCCATCTCCTCTGCAAGCCCCAGGACCCGACCTGAGACTGTCATGGGGAGTAGGAAGCCCAGCCACAGCTGCTGCCAGTTCATGGTCCCACCAGACAAGAGTTCCAGAGGCTGTCTGTGCCTTCTGACCTGAGATTTCTGGGAGCCTGGGGGAAGCAATGCTAGGCAGAGGGACTCTTTCCTCCGGTTCTTTTTTACTCTCCAGCCTCTGGTCCTCTTTATAACAGCTGAGGGGAATTGTGGGAATAGGCAGAGGGAGGTGACTCAGCCAAGAGATATGTTACAATTCACCATTAACACTTGCCCTACCAGAGAGCGGAAGCCAAAGAGAGTTCCCAATCCCTTCCCTCAGAGTCCTCTGCTGGAGATGGAAAAATTTTTCATACTGCCCTAGGGTGAGCATCCGGGCAGGACAAGAACCAGAATCTCTGGAGAGTCTAGAGATAGGGACCATGGACATCCCCTGGAGTTAGACATCGCTGTCCCCCAGGGACCCTGGGCCAGCAAATCACTTCGCCCCTACCTTTGAGTTTCCCTAGAATAAGCTGAGAGGTAGGAAACAGCTGAGGTAGCTTGGGTTTCAGGTGAAGGAGTCAAGCGTGAAGTCCTCAGTTTCTTTGTACCCAAGACCAAGTTGGGAATATAAATGCTCCTGAAACCCACTTATGTCTGCTTTAATAAAAAGCCATTATTTCAAGAATCTGATGAGCTTGGAATATGTGGGTGTAGGTGGGGCTTAACAAGGGCACAAATAAGTAAAGGACCCAGAGCCTACCCTCAGGGAGCTTACAGATCTGGTGAGGCAGATCCAAACACCTGAGAAGAGGGGAGCCAGCATTCCGGGCCAGCGGTGACTCACCCTAAGGGGCTTGGGGCTGGAGGGAGGTTTGCTGAGAAGGCAGGCTTTGAGATGGGCTTTGAAGGCCAGCTAAGAATTGATGGGGGAAGGCCAGACATGGTGGCTCACTCTTGTAATCCTAGCACTTTAAAAGGTCAAAGCAGGGGGATCACTTGAGATCAAGTTCGAGACCAGCCTGACCAACATGGTGAAACCTTGTTTCTACTGAAAATACAAAAATTAGCCGGGTATGGTGGCGGGTACCTGTAATCCAAGCTACTCTTGAGCCTGAGGCAGGAGAATCACTTGAACCCAGGAGGCGGAGGTTGCAGTGAGCTGAAATCGCACCATTGCACTCCAGCCTGGGCAACAGAGCAAAAACTCCATCTCAAAAAAAAAAAAAAAAAGAATTGATAGGGTAAAAGGATACTGAGAGGCAGACAGTGCAGGTCTTGAGTAAAAGTGCAGAGCTGAGAGCCTGCTGTACTCAGTAAGTCAGAAGGGTCAGGACTGCTTCATTCACCACTGAATCCTGAGTGCCTGTCCCAGGCTATCTCCATGCTTTCGAGGCCCTACTTAATAAATCACTGTCAAAGAATGACAGGGTGGGAAAGTGGTTGGGAGACAGAATTTGGAGGGGGCCTTAAATGCTATGCAAGGAAAAGAAGAAAATCTTACATTTAAAAATACCGGCTGGGTGCGATGGCTCACACCTGGAATCCCAGCACTTTTGGGGGCTGAGGTGGGCGGATCACGAGGTCAGGAATTTCAGACCAGCCCGGCCAACATAGCAAAATCTTGTCTCTACTAAAATACCAAAAATTAGCCGGGTGTGATGGCATGCGCCTGTAATCCCAGTTACTGTGGAGGCTGAGGCAGGAGAATTGCTTAAACCCAGAGGGCGGAGGTTGCAGTGAGCCAAGATCACACCACTGCACTCCAGCCCAGGCAACAGAGCAAGACTCTGTCTTGGAAAAAAATAAAATTAAATTAAAATAAATAAAAATATGGCCGGGCACAGTGGGTCATGCTTGTAGTCCCAGCACTTTGGAAAGGCAAGGCAGGCAGATCACGAGGTCAGGAGTTCGAGACCATCCTGGTCAACATGGTGAAACCCTGTCTCTACTAAAATAAAAAAATTAGCCCAGTGTGGTGGCACGCACCTATAGTCCCAGCTACTCGGGAGGCTGAGGCAGGAGAATTGATTAAACTGGGGAGGCGGAGATTGCAGTGAGCTGAGATCATGCCACTGGACTCCAGCCTGGTGACAGAGTGAGACTCCATCTCAAAATTAATTAATTAGTTAATTAAAATAAAAATACCTACTATTGGGTGATGGGTGCACCAAAATCTCACAAATCACCACTAAACACTAAAGAACTTATGTAACCAAATACTACCTGTTCCCCAAAAACCTATGGAAATAAAAAATTAAAAGTAAATAAAGACTGGGCATGGTGGCTCACACTTGTAATCCCAGCACTTTGGGAGGCTGAGGTGGGTGGATCACCTGAGGTCAAGAATTTGAGACCAGCCTGGCCAACATGGTGAAACCCTCTCTCTACTAAAAATAAAAAAAGTAGCCAGGCATGGTGGGATGTGCCTGTAATCCCAGCTACTTGGGATGCTGAGGCAGGAGAATTGCTTGAACCTGGGAGACAGAGGTTGCAGTGAGCCGAGATTGCTTCACTGCACTCCATCCTGGGCGACAGAGCCAGACTCTGTCCCAAAAAAACAGTTAAAAAAAAAAATAGCTACTATGTATTACATGCTTTATGTATTACCTCCTTTAGTTCTCACAGCCATCTGGTGAGGGGAGAATTATTCTGACCACTTTCTGTAGGAGGAAATAGATACTCAGAAAGGGAAATTTAACCAAGAACATGGAATTCCCAACTGGCCTGACCTTATTCAAATCCCTCTGCTGACTCTATAACTCATGATCTTTCCGTACACCACAATGACACTTAGAGCTTTGTTCTTTAAGTAACTAGGAGCCCCTGAAGGATCCACCATCAGTTATGCATCATACATTTGCATATTGTTCTAAAGCACAACGAAGTAGACATAGGAATGGGGGGAAAGGTAGCTGAACCTATGTTCTCAGAAGGGCTGAGAGGCCGCAAGGGAACACCTCATAGCCCAGGATCAAGGTGGGGGATGCTCCTGATTCACACTGCTGCCCTCAGTGATGCTGGTCCCTCTGAGTCATCCACCACCCAACTGGTAACCATTGGGTGACTAAGTCTCAAGTGACCAGTGACAGGCAAGAAAGGACAGAAAACCTCTGAGAGATGAGTGACAGGGCCCATCACCAAGGCTGATGCACCTAGGAAATGATGGAGTTTGGGGACAAGTTCCTGCTTAGTCCCCTGCAGGGCTCTTTCTCCTCTCTTTCCTCCCTCTTTCTACCCCTGTTCCAGTCTTTCTCCTTTTGAGAACAGAACATAGGCCAATTGAAAATTAATTACGATTTTTAAAAGTAATGTTTTGTGTTTTTTTTCCTGAATAAGTTATTCATCATTCATTATAATATTTGGTATTAGAAAATACCAAAACAAAGAAGAAAATGAAAACCACTAGTAAATTCTACCCAAAAGAGAACCACTAGTAACATTTTGATGCATTTCTTTGAAACTGTCTGAGGATCTGAGTTTACTCAGCTCCGCCTGCCTGGCCTCAGCCCCTGGAGACTGGCTGGGATGGAGGAGAAAGCTTTAGGAGCCAGAGAGGATAATGGAGGAGACGTGAGGGGAGAGGTGGGGAAGAGACAGACAAGGAGGATGCAAGGGACAGGAGTAAAGTAAAATGAATGCTATAGCAAATTACTCCCTCCCCTTAGAAACCTCACGTAAGGAAAAAAAGAAAAGAAAAAAAAAATTTTTTTTTTTTTTTTTGGTCTCCCAGGCTGGAATGCAGTGGCACAATAATCCTGGCTCACTGCAACCTTCGCCTTCTGGGCTCAAGCAATCCTCCCACTTCAGCCTCCAGCATAACTGGGGCTACAGGCATGCACCACCCAGCCCAGCGAATTTTTGTATTTTTTGTAGAGAAGGTGGGGGGTGGGGGAGGCAGGTTTCCTATGTTGCTCAACCTGGTCTTGGGCTCAAGTGATCCGCCCACCTCGGCCTCCCAAAGTGCTCTGATTATACCTGTGAGCCACTGTGCCTAGCCAGAAAAAAAAAAAAATATATATATATATATATATAATATATTATACATATATATATTTAGTGTGTTAGGGAGAGAGATGGTGGTCATCATAAGGTGAGGTTGGGTACTAACTATGGCCTCAGAAGGCCTGGGGGTGGAACCACATTCTAGCAACGTAGGAGCCAGGAGAGAGAGAATAAATCAAAAGTAAAAGCTGCCAAATAGTTAACTTCATTTAAATTTTAACAACAACCCTTGAGCCAGTATTACCATCTTTTTTACTCCTTTTCTGAGTCTGAGTCTTGCTCTGTAGCCCAGGCTGGAGAGTGCAGTGGTGCAATCTCGGCTCACTGCAACCTCAGCCTCCCGGGATCAAGCAATTCTCCTGCCTCAGCCACCTGAATAGCTGGGATTACAGGCACGTGCCACCACACCCAGCTAATTTTTGTACTTTTAGTAGAGATGGGATTTCACTATGTTGGCCAGGCTGATCTCAAACTCCTGAGCTCAAGTGATCCACCCACTTGGCCTCCCAAAGTGCCGGGATTATAGGCGTGAGCCACTGCACCTGGCCAGTATTATCATCTTTTTACAGAAAAAGAAACGAGTCTCTAATAAGTTGCTTCAGGTCACATAGGTAGGATGCAGCAGAGCCTATAGCAGGCTCTAAAGCTGCCATCTTTGCTCAGCGCTCTTCAGTCTCCCAGAGTTCCCAGAGTTCCCACTGGCACCCAAATAAAAGCCCCTAGAGTCAGGAGCTGCAGACCGGGCACATGTGCAAGGACTGGATGACTAATTGTTGCCAGCGCAGCATCATGACCACCCCTCCACCAGCCCCTACCCCCGAGCCAGGCTGACCCAGCTCTTTTTCCCTCTAAATTTGTCATCTCTCACTGGGGGAGATGTGGGCATGTGTGCGAAGGGTTAGGACATGTGGCTGGCCTGCCGCAAAAAGAGAACTTGATCTGAAAGGAAAAAAATGGGTTATTTGTCTTGCTTGCTCCCTTCCTGCAAATTGGTTTCCCTCTCTGTCCACAAATTGCGGCAAAAGAGTTTTACAGAAATATTTTTAATACAATATTTTAAACTATAGCAAATGGGAGTAGGGTAGACCTCTGAGAGTATTTTCTAATGATCAGGGGCCAAGGGGCTATGGGTGGAAGGCAAAAGTTTGCAGAGATTTCTAAGCTCAGGAGAAGCTAATCTTGAAGCCATCACCCACCTCCTCTGACAGCCACCCTTACCCTGTGGAGGCAGTGGGCAGGGAAGCTGGGGAAAGAAGAAAGGGGAATCCTGGAGGGCAGGTATAAGGGCAAGTCTGGAGTCTGAAACTGGAAACTGGAGGTGAGAAAAACATGAGCTGTAACCAAGTTAGGGCTGGCCCCGACTTTGCCCTTGATCTGGAGAAATGTGGGAGTTGGTGGTGTTAGCCTCTGACCTGTTTCCTCCTCAGAACCCCGAGGGAATCAGGAGATAGGGAGCTTTCTTTGGCGGAGTGGGGTTGAATTTTTAAGCTGTTACCCTGGAAACCTCTGTTTTTAGGAGGACTCCCCTACATACCCACAAATACAGACATACACACACACTTCTTTAATTACTCATAAGTTCCTAGAAGCCATATGGGAAGTGATGGTCAGGACTGTGCACAGCTGGAACCGGTTAGTGACCAGGGAAGTGGGAGGGGCTTCCTCTTCCCACTTGTATGGCTCAGGGACAGGGCCAGCACATTCTGTTCCCATGATGCTCCAAACTTCCTCAACCCCCATATGAACACTTCCTGGCGTTCCCACCCACCCACCACTGCAGCATGCACACACACTGTATCGGGCACTGGCCTGCATCAGCTTAGTTGAGAGGACATCAGATCCAAATCCAGAAGTTCTTCAGTTTCTGCCAAAGTGTGAGGGAGACCAACATCTGCTCCCCTTCTCCATTTCTCAGAAAAGGGTGCTGTCCCACAGGACTCCCCTGGAAATGGCGACTTTTCTCTTCTTTTTTCTATTTCTTTTTGTGTGTGTGTGAGACAGAGTCTCGCTCTGTTGCCCAGGCTGGAGTGCAATGGCGTGATCTCAGCTCACTGCAACCTCCGCCTCCTGGGTTGAAGCGATTATCCTGCCTTGGCCTCCCAAGTAGCTGGGATTACAGGCGCATGCCACCATGCCCAGCTAATTTTTGTATTTTTGCTAGAAATGGGGTTTCACTGTGTTAGCCAGGTTGGTCTCAAACTCCTGACCTCAGGCGATCCACCCTCCTTCACCCACAATCTTGGCTAGCTGCAACCTCTGCCTCCCAAAGTGCTGGGATTACAGGCGTGAGCCACCACCCCCAGCCTGGAGGCTTCTACTGGTGGTCTTATTCCCCAGCACAGCACCTGTTGCATGAAGGGATACATACTAGCCCCTGGGACAAGGAGGAGACTAGAGAAATAAGAAATGTCAGTATTCTCTCAGCATCTGGGATGATAGGGAAATGAAGGTAGCACAGGGGTTTTTTGCTTCTTCTAGGAATGGCAGCCTTTTCTTTCAAGAAAACCAAACTGCTTTTTCTAAGGGAGGTAGAATGTGGGTAAGCACTTTGCCCTCTTGTCCTCACCCTGGGACACCAGGAAACAGATCTGTCTTGACGTTGGGGACTGTCATGGGCCTGGAAAACCCATGTTTGGTTCCTTTTTTTTGTTGGCAGAAGGGCTTGATAGGGGATTGGCAAGGGAAAGAGCCCAGCACTGACCTCTCCTTTTTTTTTTTTTTTTTTTTTTTTTGAGACGGAGTTTCGCTCTTGTTGCCCATGATCTTGGCTCACCGCAACCTCTGCCTCCCAGGTTCCAGCGATTCTCCTGCCTCAGCCTCCCAAGTTGCTGGAATTACAGGCATGTGCCATCATGCCCCGCTAATTTTGTATTTTTAGTAGAGACTGGGTTTCTACTAAAACCCGAAGGATGTCAGACCCAAATCCAGAAGTTCTTCAGTTTCTGCAAAAGTGTGAGGGAGACCAACATCTGCTCCCCTTCTCCATTTCTCAGAAAAAGGTGCTGTCCCACAGGACTCCCCTGGAAATGGCTGGTGGCTTTTCTTTTTCTTTTTTTTTTTTTTTTTCTTTTTTTTTTTTCTTTTTTTTTTTTTTTTTTTGGTGAGACAGAGTCTCGCTCTGTCCTCACTTTGGGTGAGAACAAGAGGGCAAAGTGCTTACCCACATCCTACCTCCCTTAGGAAAAGCAGTTTGGTTTTCTTGAAAGAAAAGGCTGCCATTCCTAGAAGAAGCAAAAAACCCCTGTGCTACCTTCATTTCCCTATCATCCCAGATGCTGAGAGAATACTGACATTTCTTATTTCTCTAGTCTCTTCCTTGTCCCAGGGGCTAGAATTTATCCCTTCATGCATCATGGTGAGCCACTGTGCCCGGCCTGACCTCTCCTTTTGAAGAGGGTAGTAACTAGATGAGGGAGAGAAAGTTGGGAAGGACCTAGCTCTGTTCGTGCCAGGCCAGCAACTGCAGAGAGGAGTGTTGGAGTAAGAAGTCTGTCCTTGATGGCAAAGGGATGCCTTGACACCTGCTTTGATGGGATGGGGGGTTCTCCCCAACCCCTATTTTGCCTCTAAATTTCTTAAGAAGGATACTGGGTGTTCACCAGTGTGTTTTTATTCTTTTTTAAATGGAATTCATTAATTTGACCACAGGGGAAGGGTTGATGCTGTGTACAAGTGTATCTTGCACATAGGAAGAAAGAACTAAAAGGTTTTAAAGTGGTTTTAAAGGGGCACAATTCCAAACTCAAACTGGAATTGAGCTGTGTGCAACTTTGGCACAATGAGCACTGCTGCTCAGCTGTGAAAGGAGTGTTTGAAATGTGAAATAGTAAAAGATAACTGAGAAAAAAGACTGTTGATCCTAAGGAGACTGTTTTCTCAGATTTTTTTATCTTTCTTTAGATTCACTGGTTTGGTTTTTTTTTTTTTTTTTTTTTTTTTTTGAGACGGAGTCTCGCTCTGTCGCCCAGGCTGAAGTGCAGTGGCCGGATCTCAGCTCACTGCAAGCTCTGCCTCCCGAGTTCACGCCATTCTCCTGCCTCAGACTCCCGAGTAGCTGGGACTACAGGCGCCCGCCACCTCGCCCGGCTAGTTTTTTGTATTTTTTAGTAGAAACGGGGTTTCACCGTGTTAGCCAGGATAGTCTCGATCTCCTGACCTCGTGATCCGCCCATCTCGGCCTCCCAAAGTGCTGGGATTACAGGCTTGAGCCACCGCGCCCTGCCTTTTTTTTTTTTTTTTTTTGAGACGGAGTCTCGCTCTGTCGCCCAGGCTGGAGTGCAGTGGCCGGATCTCAGCTCACTGCAAGCTCCGCCTCCCGGGTTTACGCCATTCTCCTGCCTCAGCCTCCCGAGTAGCTGGGACTACAGGCGCCCGCCACCTCGCCCAGGTAGTGTTTTGTATTTTTTAGTAGAGACGGGGTTTCACCGTGTTAGCCAGGATGGTCTCGATCTCTTGACCTGGTGATCCGCCCGTCTCGGCCTCCCAAAGTGCTGGGATTACAGGCTTGAGCCACCGCGCCCTGCCTTTTTTTTTTTTTTTTTTTTGAGACGGAGTCTCGCTCTGTCGCCCAGGCTGGAGTGCAGTGGCCGGATCTCAGCTCACTGCAAGCTCCGCCTCCCGGGTTTACGCCATTCTCCTGCCTCAGCCTCCCGAGTAGCTGGGACTACAGGCGCCCGCCACCTCGCCCTGCTAATTTTTTTTTGTATTTTTTGGTAGAGACGGGGTTTCACCATGTTAGCCGGAATGGTCTCGATCTCCTGACCTCGTGATCCACCCGTCTTGGCCTCCCAAAGTGCTGGGATTACAGGCTTGAGCCACCGCGCCCGGCCACATTCACTGGTTTGGAACCTCCTTCACTGTGCTTCTCTCCAGGGGAAACAGAATGTGAGCTGATGCCTTCACACAGCCCCACAAACTACAGAGGACATTTTACAGGGCTAGTGTCACCCTCCCCAGTGAATTCTTAGAGCCACACAGTCTTGGTGCATAGCATGGTCTTCGGGACTCAGTTCCCTTCCTAATCCTTAGTCTTGTGGTTTTTAAGTGGAATCAGCATCCCAGACTAAAAAGCAACATCTATAGCTGCTTGAACGAGCCACCAGGGAGGCACAAATACCTCCCTGTTGTCTATAATACACCCTTGCAGATCACAAGCTGACTGTGTGACTGTCACCCTGTCTGACCTGGGGTAAGAGGGCACAAAGCAGGAAGCAGAAGGGGAAATTAAGTCTGAGCTAAACAATGCCATAATACAAAGAAATTCCAGACTGCTTTTTCATGTTCTCAACTTCCAGAGGGACCTAAGACCCTGTTAAGTGAAAACGCAGGAAATGTTGACAACGTTTTTGCAAAAGGCTGAAAGACAAGACAGAGTGAGGTTGCAGGACCTGAGGATTGATCCCTGGTCTTCAGGGCCTTTTAACTGAAATGGGGAGGACTCAGCCAGGCAGGACCTAATAGGTTACTTGGATATTTCAGATAATCTCTCCTGGGGTTGTTGCCTCTTCTCAGCACCCGGTTTAGAGAACATATGTCTCAAGCCATAATAGTCCAAAGGGGACATTACATCCTCAAGTCTTCCATTTTCAAGTGCCTCGTCGTGAGTTGGAGAAACCTGGCCCAGCACTTTGTTGACTCCTGATCACATTCCAGGCTTTGCTGCTAGCATAGCAGGGAATTACTCTTTAGTGAGGTCAAAAGCCTTGTTACAGGAAGGAGTTTCACAAGGGGAACCTAACTCTGTGGATGCCCTAGCTCTCTTTTTTGGTTGTGGATGTTCTCTACTTAATGTAATACTTGGTTAATATATTTTTCTTAATTGAGAGATAGCACACATGCAATAAAATGTATAAAGTGCACTAATTTTAAGTGTGTATTTTGATTTTTTTAAAAATGTGTATATTGGTCTATGAAGCCATCACTCAGATCAAGATAGAAAATATTTCAGGTACCTCATAAGGGACCCTCATGTTCTTTCCCTGTCTGTATTCCATCAAAGGTATTCTAGGCCAGGTATGGTGGTTCACACCTATAATCCCAGTACTTTGGGAGGCTGAGGTGGGAGGATAACTTAAGCCCAGGAGTTTGAGACCAGCCTGGCAACATAGGGAAGGCCCCATCTTTAAAAAAAAAAAAAAAAAAAAAAATCCATCCTGGCCAACATGGTGAAACCCTGTCTCTACTAAAAATACAAAAATTAGCTGGGCATAGTGGCGCACACCCGTAATTCCAGCTACTCAGGAGGCTGAGGCAGGAGAATTGCTTGAGCCCCAGAGGTGGAGGTTGCGGTGAGCTGAGACAGTGCCACTGCACTCCAGCCTAGGTAACAGAGTGAGACTCCATATCAAAAAGAAAAAAAAATTATCCAAATGTCATAGCGCATGTCTGTGGTCCCAGGTACTCTGGAGGATGAGTCAGGAGGATCACTTAAGCTTGGGAGGTTGAAGCTGCGGTGAGCTGTGATCCTGCCACTGCACTCTAGCCTGGGCAACACAGCAAGACCCTATCTCAAAAAATCATCTACAAACACCTGTTCTGCTTGCTGCTTGTTCTTTTTTTAAAATTTTTTTTAATTTGAGACAGTGTCTCTAAAGGTTATATGGAAAGGTAAAAATAAACAAAACACAACAAAACAGAATAGTCAACTCAATATTCAAGAAGAACAAAGTCAGAGGGCTAATACTACTTGACTTCATGACTAGTAAAGCCATAGTAATCAAGACAGCGTGGTACTGGTGAAAGAATAGACAAGTAGGCTGGGTGCAGTGGCTCACACGTGTAATCCTAACACTTTGAGAGGCTGAGGTGGGTGGGTCACTTGAGCTCAGGAGTTTGAGACCAGCCTGTGCAACATAGTGAAACCCCATCTCAACAAAAAATGCAAAAATTAGCTGGACATAATGGCATGCACCTGTAGTCCCAGCTACTTGGGAGACTGAGGTGGGAGGTTGGCTTGAACCCAGAGGTTGTAGTGAGACAAGATCGCACCACTGTACTCCAGCCTGGGTGACAGAGCCAGATCTTGTCTCAGGAAAAAAAGAACAAACAAGTAGATCAATGGAGCAGAATAGAGAGCCCAGAAACAGAAATAGAGCTGCATAAATATAGTCAACTGATCTCCGACGGAGGAGCAAAAGCAATACAATGGAGCAAGATAGTCTTTTCAATAACTGTGCTAGAACAACTAGAAATCCTCATGCAAAAAAAAAAAAAAAATGGATCTAGACACAGACCTTATATCCTTCACAAAAATTATCTCGTCGGCCGGGCGCAGTGGCTCACACCTGTAATCCCAGCACTTTGGGAGGCCGAGGCGGGTGGATCACGAGGTCAGGAGATCGAGACCGTCCTGGCTAAGACGGTGAAACGCTGTCTCTACTAAAAATAGAAAAAATTAGCCGGGCATGGTGGCAGGGCCTGTAGTCCCAGCTGCTCGGTAGGCTGAGGCAGGAGAATGGCAAGAACGCAGGAGGCGGAGCTTGCAGTGAGCCGAGATCATGCCACTGCACTCCAGCCTGGGCAATAGAGCAAACTCCGTCTCAAAAAAAATAAATAAATAAAAATTAGCTCAAAATGGATCATAGACCTAAATATAAAATGCAAAACGATAGAACTCCTGGAATGTAACATAGGAGAAACCTAGATGACCTTAGGTATGGAAATGACTTTTTAGATACAATACCAAAGACATGGTTCATAAAAAAATTGGTAAATTGGACTTAATTAAAATTAGAAACTGGCCAGGCACGGTGGCTCACGCTTGTAATCCCAGCACTTTGGGAGGCCGAGGCAGGTGGATCATGAGGCCAGGAGATTGAGACCATCCTGACTAACATGGTGAAACCCCATCTCTACTAAAAATACAAAAAATTAGCCGGGCATGATGGCGGGCGCCTGTAGTCCCAGCTACTCGGGAGGATGGGGCAGGAGAATCGCTTAAATCTAGGAGGCGGAGGTTGCAGTGAGCCGAGATCACGCCACTGCACTCCAGCCTGGGCGACAGAGCGAGACTCTTGTCTCAAAAAATAATAATAATGAAATTAAATTAAAAACTGCTCTGCTAAAGACAATGTCAACAGAATGAGAAGACATGACACAGACTGGAAGAAAATATTTGCATATCTTAACCAGATATCTGATTTGTTTACCAGATATGTTTACTGATTAAATATTGCTGACTAACATGCAAAGATCATTTAAAACGCAATAAATATATAACCCAATTAAAATGTGGGCAAAAGATCTGCAGAGTCATCTCATCAAATAAGACATAAAGATCGCAGGTAAGCATATGAAAAGATGTTTGACATCATATGTCATTAGAGAACTGCAAATTAAAACAACAGTGAGATATCACTTACACCTATTAGAATAGCCAAAATCCAAAACACTGACAATACCAAATGCTGGCAAGGATGTGGAGCAACAAGAACTCTCATTCATTGCTGGTGGAAGTGCAAAATGGTACAGTTACGTTGAAAGACAGTTTGGCAGTTGCGTATGAAATTAAACATACTCTTACCATATGATCCAGCAGTTGTGCTCCTTCATATTTACCCACATGAACTGAAAAGTTATGTCCATAAAAAAACTTCCACATGGATGTTTACAGCAGCTTTATCCATAATTGCTGAAATGGAGAAGCAACCAAAATGTCCTTCAGTAAGTGAATGTATTAATAAACTGTAGTATATCCAGACAACAGAATATTATTTATTACTAAAAAGAAATGAATTATCAAGCTGTGAAAAGACACAGAGGAAACTTAAATGCGTATTACTAAGTAAAAGAAGCCAATCTGGGCCTGGCACAGTGGCTCATACCTATAATCCCAGCATTTTGGGAGGCCAAGGCAGGTGGATCACCTGGGGTCAGGAGTTTGACACCAGCCTGGCCAGCATGGTGAAACCCTGTCTCTACTAAATATACAAAAAAAAAAAAAATTATCCGGGTGTGGTGGCGGGTGTCTGTAATCCCAGCTACTCGGGAGGCTGAGGCAGGAGAGTCGCTTGAACCTGGGAGGTGGAGGTTACAGTGAGCCAAGATCACACCACTGCACTCCAGCCTGGGCGACAGAGTGAGACTCCATCTCAAAAAACAAAAAACAAAAAAATTAGCCTGATGTCGTGGCACACACTTGTGGTCCCAGATACTCAGAGGCTGAGGTGGGAGGATCGCTACACTCCAGGAGGAGGAGGTTGGAGTGAATTGAGATGGTGCCACTTCACTCCAGGCTAAGTGACAGAGTGAGACCCATTCTCAAAAATAAATGAATAAATAAATTAAATAAAATAAGCCAATCTGAAAAGGCTACATGCTATGATGTAGCTTGTATGTATGATTCTAACTATATGACATTCTGGGAAAGGCAAAATCATGGAAACAGTAAAAAGATCAGTGTCAGGTTGGGCGCGATGGACCATGCCTGTAATCCTACCATTTTAGGAGGCTAAGGCAGGAGGATCCCTTGAACCCAGGAGTGCAAGACCAGCCTGGGCAACATGGCAAAATCCCATGTCCACATAAAAACAAAAATGGCCGGGCCCGATGGCTCACGCCTGTAATCCCAGCACTTTGGGAGGCCAAGGCAGCAGATCACAATGTCAGGAGATCGAGACCAGCCCGGCCAACATGGCGAAACCCCGTCTCTACTAAAAATACAAAAATTAGCTGGACATGGTGGCAGGCGCCTGTAATCCCAGCTACTCGGGAGGTTGAGGCAGGAGAATCGCTTGAACCTGGGAAGTGGAGGTTGCAGTGAACCGAGATTGTGCCACTGCACTCCAGCCTGGGCAGGAGAGTGAGACTCTGTCTCAAAACAAAAACAAAAACAAAAATTAGCCGAGTATGGTGGTGTGCACCTGTGGTCCCAGCTACTCGGGAGGCTGAGGCAGGAGGATTGCTTGAGCCCAGGAGGTCAAGGCTATGAGGAGCTGTGGTCATACCCCTGCACTCCAGCCTGGGCGACAGAGTGAAATCCTGTTTCAAAAATAAATGAATTAGTTAATTAATTAAATAAATACATGAATTTATGTTCACTCTGTCCTCTAAAATGATAATAAAGGAATAAATCCACAAGGACCAGGAGAATAGAAGACTCAATGCATGGGAGACAACAACATATTTTTGGAAGAGGGAAATCAAATAGAGGAATGATAACATTTAGTTTGGAGAGAGTTGAAGCCTAAATGCCCATGGAAGGTGAAACAAACAGGAAGCAAGCCAATTTATGCCCCAACCCTGTCTCTTTTTTTTGAGACAGAGTTTCATTGTTGTCACCCAGGCTGGAGTGCAATGACATGATGTCAGCTCACTGCAACCTCTGCCTCCCGGGTTCAAGTGATTCTCCTGCTCAGCCTCCTGAGTAGCTGGGATTACAGGCACCTGCCACCACACCTGGCTAATTCTTTGTATTTTTAGTAGAGACGGGGTTTCACCATGTTGGCCAGGCTGGTCTCGAACTCCTGACCTCCAGTGATCCACCTGCCTTGGCCTCTCAAAGTATTGGGATTACAGGCGTGAACCACCATGCCTGGTTGACCCTGTCTCTTTTATTCCAGAAGTATCAGCAATTGAAGGCATCAGTCTCTCAGATGGCAGGGGTAAGGGATAATTTAAATAAGACATATAGTTTATATAAGATCTGCAGTAAAAAAAAGTTTGTGGGCCAGGCACAGTGGCTCGCGCTTGTAATCCCAGCATTTTGGGAGGCCGAGATGGATGGATCACGAGGTCAGGAGATCGAGACCATCCTGGCTAATATGGTGAAACCCCGTCTCTACTAAAAATACAAAAAAAAATTAGCCGGGCGCGGTGGCGGGCGCCTGTAGTCCCAGCTACACGGGAGGCTGAGGCAGGAAAATGGCGTGAACCCAGGAAGTGGAGCTTGCAGTGAGTGGAGATCGCGCCACTGCACTCCAGCCTGGGCGACAGAACAAGACTCCGTCTCAAAAAAAATAATAATAAAATGTATTGAGGCCCCATACTTGTGTTTCTCTCACCAGGCCCAGGCAAATTCCCAGCAGATGTGAGATTTGTTCTCCAGAGAAATTGAGCCTGGAGAGGCAGAGCGGGGCATGAGACCAGACTGAAAGCAGGGGTTTAAGTGAAAGTCACTGTATTCGTTTCCTATGGCTGCTAAATCAAAATACCATAAATTGGCTGGCTTTCAAACAACAGCTATGTATTCTGTCACAGTCCTGGAAGCCAGAAGTCTGAAATCAAGGCATCAGCAGGGTCACACACCCTGGAAAGGCCATGGAGAAAATCTATTCCTTGCCATTTCCAGCCCCTGGTGGCTCCAGGTGTTTTTTGGCTTATGTCCACGTTATTCCAATCTCTGCTTTCGTCTTCACATTATCTTCTCCTTTGTGAGTGTCTCCATCTAACCATCTAATTTCCCTCTGCCTCTCTCTTATAAAGGTGTGTGTAACAGTGTTTAGGGCCCATCTGGATAATCCAGAATAAAAATCTTTTTCTTAAAAATCCTTAATTTAATTACATCTTTTGCTATACAATTTTTTTTTTTTTTTTTTTTTTTAGACAGCATCTTGCTCTGTTACCAGGCTGGAGTGCAGTGGTGTGATCTTGGCTCACTGAAACCTCCACCTCCCAGGTTCAAGGGATTCTCCTGCCTCAGCCTCCCAAGTAGCTGGGACTACAGGCATCCGCCCCCACACCCAGCTAATTTTTTGTATTCTTAGTAGAGACGGGGTTTCACCACGTTGACCAGGATGGTCTCGATCTCCTGACGTCATGATCCGCTCACCTCAGCCTCCCAAAGTCCTGGGATTATGGGCCTGAACCACTGCACCTGGCCATATGTAAGGTACTTTTAACTCTTTCATCAAATCATGTAATAGTCACAGGTCCTGGGGAATGGGAAGAAAATATATCTCTGGAGGTGGGGGCATTCTTTCTGCCTATCAGAGTTACCACACCGAAGAATGAGACTCCTTTTCCTTCCCCACTGCCAGTGTACTAGCAGCCAAAATTTCACCCACCATACAGAAAGCTGGAGTATTCTTCTCTGGCAGGACTGAACAGCTCCAGAGGAAAACACAAACACTGATACTTGGGTGCCCCTTGACAAAAAGCCAACACACTGCCTGCCTCCCCACAGTGAATCTCATCAGCAGGTCACTGTGAAGCACACAGGGCTTGTAGCCAGGTTTTAGTTACACTCTCACATATAAATGAACAGGCACAGTTCACAAGACATCTGAGGAAAACTCCCACCATGGAAAACTGAGACCAGAACAAACAAGAAAAAACAAATAAATAAATAAAGACTTGGAAGAAGCAAAGGGAATAAACAACAGAAAAAGATTGCTTTTTAAATATATAATTTATATTTTTGGATAAGAGAAAACATCAATGCCATGAAATGAAAGACGCTATTTTTTTTCTGTTCTTTTTTTTTTTTTTTCGAGATGGAGTCTCACTCTGTCACCCAGGCTGGAGTGCAGTGGCGTGATCTTGGCTCATTGCAACCTCTGCCTCCTGGGTTCAAGCGATTCTCCTGCCTCGGCCTCCCAAGTAGTTGGGACTACAGGCGAGCACCACCACGCCTGGCTACTTTTTGTATTTTTAGTAGAGATGGGGTTTCACCATGTTGGCCAGGCTGGTCTCAAACTCCTGACCTCAGGTGATCCACCTGCCTTGGCCTATCAAAGTGAAAAGGTGTTATTTTTCATAATTCAAGGAAGAAGAAAAAAGTCATGGAAATTTGAAGTATGATAACCAACATAAAAACATTCCATTGGAAAAGCTGGAAGCTAAAGTCAAGGAAATCTCTAAGTAGAACCAAAAGACTGAACGAGTGACAATAGAAGTGAAAAGGGTAGAAAACTCAAATGTCAGTTGAGAAGATATAATATCAGAAAGGAACAACAGAGAGAGAAATAAGGAGGAAATTACCAAGGAAATAATGTGAAAATGCTTTCCAGGCCAGGTACAGAGGCTCAAGCCTGTGGTCCCAGCACTTTGGGAGGTCAAGGAAGGAAGAACTTGAACCCAGGAGTTTGAGACCAGCCTGGGCAACACAGGAAGACCCCATCTCTACAAAAAAATAAAAATAAACTAGCCAGGCATGGTGGCGAGCACCTGTAGTCCCAGCTATTCCAGAGGCTGAGGTGGGAAAATCTCTTGAGCCTGGGAGGTCAAGGGTACAGTGAGCTGTGTTTGTGCCACTGCACTCCAGTCTATGTGACAGAACAAGACCCTGTCTCAAAAAAAAAAATGCTTTCCAAACTGAAGATTAGTCTCAAAATTTAAAAAAGTGTCCTAAACATTCAGAAAGATAAAAATAAAGATAGAAATACACCAATCATATCATCAAGTTAAAGAGCAGATCCCAAAAACGTTCTTTTCTTTTTTTTTTTTTTTCTTTTTTGAGACAGAGTCTCACTCTGTTGCCCAGGCTGAAGTATGCAGTAGCACAATCTTCGCTCACTACAGCCTCTGCCTCCTGAATTCAAGCAATTCTCCTGCCTCAGGCTCCCGAGTAGCTGGGATTACAGGCGCCCACCACCACACCCAGCTAATTTAAAAAAAAAAAAAAAAAGGAATCTCGCTCTGTCGCCCAGGCTGGAGTGCAGTGCTGCAAGCGATCTCAGCTCACTGCAACCTCCACCTCCCGGATTCAAGCAATTCTCCTGCGTCGGCCTCCCGAGTAGCTGGGATTACAGGTGCACACCGCCAGGCCCAACTAATTTTTTTGTATTTTTAGTAGAGACGGGTTTCACCATGTTGCCCAGGATGGTCTTGATCTCCTGACATTGTGCGCCCGCCTCAGCCTCCCAAAGTGCTGGGATTACAGGCGTGAGCCACCTCTCCTGGCTTTTTTTTTTTTTTTTTTTTTTTTTTTTGAGACAGAGTCTCACTGTGTCGCCCAGGCTGGAGTGCGTTGGTGAGATCTCAGCTCACTGCAAGCTCCGCCTCCTGGGTTCACGCCATTCTCCTGCCTCAGCCTCCCTAGTAGTTGGGACTACAGGTGTCCACCACCATGCCCAGCTAGTTTTTCTTTCTTTTTTTTTTTTTTTTTTTTTTTGTATTTTTAGTAGAGATAGGGTTTCACCATGTTAGCCAGGATGGTCTCGATCTCCTCACCTCGTGATCCGCCCACCTCGGCCTCCCAAAGTGCTGGGATTACAGGCATGAGCCACCACGCGCAGCCCTTTATTTGTTTTTTTGTTTTTTTTTTAGTAGAGATGGGGTTTTACCATGTTGACCAGGCTGGCCTCAACCTCCTGACCTCAGGTGATCTGTTCACCTCGGCCTCCCAAAGTGCTGGGATTATAGGCATGAGCTACCGCACCCGGCTCCTAAAACTTTCAGAGAGAAAACACAAGTCGTATATTAGTTATCATGAATCAGATGACACCTGTTTTGTCAATGTAATATTGAAGGCTAACATTAAAAGAGCAATGCCTTTAAAATTCTGAAAGAAATTATTTTAACCTAGAATTAAATACCCAGCCAAACTATAAGTCAAACGTGAAAGGTGAATAAAGGCATCTTCAGAAATTCAAGCTCACAATTGATCTTTCTTGTACCTTTTCTCAGTAAGGTGTTGCAGGGGCCAAAGGAAGACTTCCCCTCTAACCTCTAAAGGTTCACCGAAAACTCAACTCACAAAAGGCAGATTGATTGGAGAAAAGGTGTACAAACTTATTAATGTGTCCAGGGGAGAGAGCTGTAGAATGATTATCCTATCCCCAGTGTGGTACAGAAGCTTATATACCATCTTGAGGTTACAGATAGAATGGGGCTCAGAGCGTGGCCAAAAACAGGTTACAGTGGTAAATCATGTTATAATGGCAAAACAGATAATGGGAAGGAGAGAAAAGGCCTGGCTAGCAAAGGTGGTCTTGTTTTGCAAATGAAACCTCTCAAGCAGCAGCCCTCAAAGAGGATTGATGGTACATGTTTCAGAGGTTTAAAGGTGTCAGACTCTCAGTGAATCTTCTCTGGATTTGGGCAAGGGAAGGCCAGGCTGTATCAATGCAGATTCTTACAGATGCAAATCTTCCCCACAAAATACAGATTTACAGAGCTACTATTTTCTGGCTCTCTGACAGCCATCTCAGAATATGTCAAATAAATATATTTTGGGGTAAAACATTTTTATTTCCTTCACTCCCCACTTTGAAACTTAAAAATGATTCAAATATTAAAAGTCAGGTTGATAGCTTTGGAGAGATTTGAGTTGAAGATTGTTAGACAGAGACAGAGAAAGGAGCTGACAAATTTGGATAAGCAGAAAAGAGCAAATTTAAATATATCATCCCATATCTTCATTAATCAGTCTTAGTTCTGAGAATAGATCGGTTTGGTTAAACAGCTGTGTCCCATTCCAGGAGGTGCCACTGCAGATGAGCTAGGCCTCTATATATGATGCAGACAAACAGATCTTTAGTAAGAGTCATTTCTATGGAAACGGAAGAAAAACAAAAGTTAATGTCTGGAGTAGTCTGTAAATTCATTTTTACAGAGTCTCTAAGGTATCTTCAGATTGCCAATGCAATCTGACAGATTTTTCTGAATTGTAATTCAAACAAGGTGTTCAGGTGAATGTTCTGAGTATTCTATACGTTAACAAGCACAAATGCTGTTTCTACATAAGTTGCTGTGGTGATTTCTCCTGGATTTTACATCAGACTATCTAGTTTCAGTATGCAGGGCTTCAATAAAGGCACAATTTTAATTTTTAGTGAGTCCAAGTCAGAAAAATTGTAGGAAAATTTGTTGAAAACGTTAGTTTGGAGACTTGTGTCTGGGAAAGAATTCAGATTCTGTCCAAATTGTAGGCAAATAATAAAGATTCAAAAACAATGGCCAGGGTTATAATCTAATATCATGTGTACTATATTTTTTCTGAAACATAATTTTTCTCTTTCCAGTTCCCCATTTCTACCAAAGACAAATAATAATAGGATAAATTTATTCGCAAAATACATTTTAGTTTTATCATACGTGGCCTGATTATCTGCATAAAGTGCAGCAAGAATAGTGATTGGTCATATAGGCTCTTTTAAAGTTGTCTTTGCTGAATTTTTTTTTTTTTTTTTTTTTTGAAATGAGGTTTCACTCTGTCTCCCAAGCTGTAGTGTGGTGGCACGATCTTGGCTCACTGCAATCTCTGCCTCCCAGATTCAAGCAATTCTCCTGCCTCAGCCTCCTGAGTAGTTGGGATTACAGGTGTGCACCACCATGCCCAGCTAATTTTTTCTATTTTTAGTAGATACGGGGTTTCACCATGATGGCCAAGCTGGTTTTGAATTCCTGACCTCAAGTGATCCTCCCGCCTCAGCCTCCCAAAGTGCTAGGATTACAGGCATGAGCCACCGTGCCTGGCCAGAATTTTTTAATAAGGAATTTTGTATTAGACTTTTAAAAGCCTGAAGGCTAGAAACTTACATCAAAGATTTATCATGAGATTGTGTTTGTAACACCTATATGAATCTGCTGAATTCTTTTCTTCTCAAGGTCTTCAAAATACCTTGAAATTCCTAGACCTGGGCTAAGTGCGGTTGCCCATGCCTGTAATCCCAGCAGTTTGGGAGGCTGAGACGTGTGAATCACTTGAGGCCAGGAGTTTGAGACCAGCCTGGTCAACACAGCAAAACCCCGTCTCTACTAAAAATACAAAAATTAGCCAGGCATGACGGTGGGCGCCTATAATCCCAGCTCTGGAGGCTGAGGCTTAAAAATCACTTGAGCCTAGGAGGCAGAGGTTGCAGTGAGCCGAGATGACGCCACTATACTCCAGCCTGGGTGATGAAGTGAATCACTGTCTTAAAATTAAAAATAAAAATAAAATAAAATAAATTCCTAGACCTATCAGAAAGTGACATTCTTTACTTATCACAAGTCAGAAACCTTGTAAGGGAACTATGTAGACAAGGTAGCAGGTCAGGCTTTATATCAGCTCTACAAAGTCTACTTCAATTCCTGAAAGCAATCTGGTCATATTTGAAAATATGCCAATCCAGTCACAGCCTTAGTAAAATAAGACTCCAATTGTGTCTCATTACAAAAGAAAACAGATTATTATTGAACTTATTCAAATAACCATATTGCCATAAACTAAGAATACTCACAAATAGTTTCTGAATTCTGGAGAAATCAGGCACAGAGAAAAGTAAATATTTTGATTTTACTCATAGAAGTATAATTTACCCAATTGTTATAAACTATAAATAGCTCAAGGCCAAGTGCAGTGGTTCGTGCCTATAATCCCAGCACTTTGGGAAGCCAAGGCTGGTAAATCACTTGAGTCTAGGAGTTCCAGACCAGGATGGGCAACATGGCAAAACCCCATCTCTACAAAAAATACAAAAATTATCCAGTGTCGGCCGGGCGCGGTGGCTCAAGCCTGTAATCCCAGCACTTTGGGAGGCCGAGACGGGCGGATCACGAGGTCAGGAGATCGAGACCATCCTGGCTAACACAGTGAAACCCCATCTCTACTAAAAAAAAAAAAATGCAAAAAACTGGCCGGGCGAGGTGGCGGGCGCCTGTAGTCCCAGCTACTTTGGAGGCTGAGGCGGGAGAATGGCATGAACCCGGGAGGCGGAGCTTGCAGTGAGCTGAGATCGGGCCACTGCACTCCAGCCTGGGCGACAGAGCGAGACTCCGTCTCAACAAAAAAAAAAAAAAAAAAAATTATCCAGTGGCATGCATCTGTAGTCCCAGCTACTCAGGAGACTGAGGAGGATTGATTGAGCCCATGAGCTCAACACTGCAGTGAGCCATGATTGTGCCACTACGCTACAGCCTGGGTGACAGAGAGAGACTTTGTCTCAAAAACAAGCATTAGGCCACACACAGTGGCTCATGCTGTAATCCCAGCACTTTGGGAGGCTGAGGCAGGTGTATCACTTGAGATCAGGAGTTCAAGACCAGCCTGGCCAACATGGTGAAATGCTGTCTCTACAAAAACTAGGAAAATTAGCTGGGTGTGGTGGCATGTGACTGTAATCCCAGCTACTCAGGAGGCTGAGGCACAGGAATCACTTGAACCTGGGAGACAGGGGTTGCAGTGAGCCAAGATTATGCCACTACATTCCAGGCTGGGTAACAGAGACTCTGTCTCAAAAATAATAATAATAAAAAATAATAATAATAAAAAGTTGGGTGCAGTGGCTCATGCCTGTAATCCCAACACTTTGGGAGGCCAAGGTGGGTGGATCACAAGATCAAGAGTTCAAGACCAGTCTGAGCAACATAGCAAGACCCTATCTCTGCAAAATCTTTTAAAAATAGGTAGGTGCCAGGCATGGTGGCATGGCCCAGTAGTCCTAGCTACTTGGGAAACTGAGGTGGGAGGATCACTTGAGCCCAGAAGTAGTTCCAGGCCTCAATGAGCAATGATCATGCCACTGTACCCTAGTCTGGGTGACAGATTGGGATCTTGTCTCTAAAAAACAAAACAAGGAGCCAGGTGCATTGGCTCACACCTGTAATCCTAGCATTTTGGGAGGCCGAGGTCAGAGGACTGTTTGAGCCCAGGAGTTCAAGACCAGTCTGGGCAACATAGTGAGACCACATCTCTACAAATATTGTTTAAATTAGCCAGGCTTTGTGACATTAGTCAGCTAGTCAGGAGGCCAAGTAGCTTTGGCAGTTTAATTAAAAAGTAAGCAAAAATTGACCAGGCATGGTGGCTCACGCTTGTAATCCCAGTAATTTGGGAGGCTGAGGCAGGTGGATCACGAGGTCAGGAGATCAAGACCATCCTGGCTAACACAGTGAAACCCTGTCTCTACTAAAAATGCAAACAATTGGCTGGTCATGGTGGCTCACGTCTGTAATCCCAGCACTTTGGGAGGCGGAGGCAGGCGGATCACGAGGTCAGGAGATCGAGACCATCCTGGCTAACACGGTGAAACCCTGTCTCTACTGAAAATACAAAAAAATTAGACGGGCATGGTGGCAGGCGCCTGTAGTCTCAGCTACTGAGGCAGGAGAATGGCATGAACCTGGGAGGCAGAGCTTGCAGTGAGCTGAGATCACACCACTGCATTGCAGCCTGGGTGACAAAGTGAGACTCTGTCTCAAAAATAAATAAATATATAAAAATACAAACAATTAGCCAGGCGTGGTGGCAGGCACCTGTAGTCCCAGCTACTTGGGAGGCTGAGGCAGGAGAATGGTGTAAACCTGGGAGGCGGAGCTTGCAGTGAGCTGAGATGGCACCACTGCACTGCAGTATGGGCGACAGAGCAAGACTCCGTCTCAAAAAAAAAAGTAAGCAAAAATCTTTTAATATCTCTTAGTAATACTGCACAAAAACCTTGTTTAAAAGAGAAAGCCAAATTATCTCTTTGCATGTTTATTATTAATGCCAAAGCTAATTTTAATAAAATCTCATAAAGAAATCCATCTAATTTCAACCAGTTTTGACCACACAAGGTAACATTTTCATAAACCTTTTATAACCTCTTAATAATGTTTCCATTCCCTTTTTTTCCAACTTTTTATACCCATTTCATTTTATCTATTATCATTCTTCAATTTAAAATAACTTTCTTTTTTTTTTTTTTTTTTGAGACGGAGTCTCGCTCTGTCACCCAGGCTGGAGTGCAGTGGCGCAATCTCTGCTCACTACAAGCTCCACCGCCTCCCAGGTTCACGCCATTCTCCTGCCTCAGCCTCCCGAGAAGCTGGGACTACAGGCACCCGCCACCAGGCCTGGCTAATTTTTTTTTTTTTTTTTTTTTTTTTTGTATTTTTAGTAGAGACGTGGTTTCACCGTGTTTGCCAGGATGGTCTCGATCTCCTGACCTTGTGATCCGCCCGCCTCGGCCTCCCAAAGTGCTGGGATTACAGGCGTGAGCCACCACGCCCGGCCTTTTCTTTTTTTTTTTTGACACGGAGTCTCACTCTGTCGCCCAGGCTGGAGTGCAGTGGCTCCATCTTGGCACACTGCAAGCTCCGACCCCTGGGTTCACACCATTCTCCTGCCTCAGCCTCCTGAGTAGCTGGGACTACAGGTGCCTGCCACCATGCCCAGCTAATTTTTTTTTTTTTTTTTTTTAGTAGAGATGGGGTTTCACCACATTGGCCAGGATGGCCTCGATCTCCTGACCTTGTGATCCACCCGCCTTGGCCTCCCAATGTGCTTGGATTACAGGCATGAGCCACCATGCCCGGACTTTTTTTTTTTTTTTTTTTGAGACAGAGTTTCGCTCTGTTGCCCTGGCTGCTGGAGTGAAGTGGAATGATCTTGGCTCACTGCAACCTCTGCCTCCTGGATTCAAGCAATTCTACTGCCTCAGCCTCCAGAGTAGCTGGGACTACAGGTGCCTGCCACCATGCCTGGCTAATTTTTTGTATTTTTAGTAGAGACAGGGTTTCACCATGTTAGCCAAGATGGTCTGGATCTCCTGACCTGGTGATCTGCTTGCCTCGGCCTCCCAAAGTGCTGGATTACAGGTGTGAGCCACAGCGCCCAGCACTAAAACAACTTTTTAAAAACTTCTAAAGTAGACAAAAAATCAGTTTTCCTTTAACAAAAACCACATTCTCATGTCTTCTTATAACATTTTTTTACTTTTATCAAAACCACATCCTACTTTTCTTATATACTTTGCATACAGAACTGTTTCTCTTGTATGTAGTAGTTTTTTGTTGTCTTTTTCCTTTTGTATCTAGTAGTTTTAATTACACATATTCATTACAGTATTAGCTCTTAGTAACCCTAATTTTTAGTGTAAAACCTACGAAGTAGGCAATTTTAATTATGTACCAGGTGCAGATCCCAGGGCAAAGGACAGATCTGTGAAGATGCCGCCTGGAGGATCCAGCCACTCCAGCATGGCCAGAAGGCACAGCTGGAATAGTGAGGATGGGGCTGGGTGCTGTCCCCGGGCCTCACCATGGCCACCTGTCTAGACCTGGAAATCTAAAGGCTCAAATTCAAAGACATAAGCTCACAGACAAAACAAGGAAGTATCAAAAATTATCATAGAAGCAATAATTTTATGACTTTAAAATATCTAGCAGAGATAACATAAACCTGGTAGACTGATAGACCCAGGCAAAACAATGTTTAAATTAAATTTTGAAGATGTTTCTGTTTGATTTTTACCAATTTTTGAACTGGTTTTATTTACCAAAGATTATTAAAGTCACTTGAACTTGAAAAGTATTTGGGTTTATTTACTTAATTTATGAGTATTCACTTATTTATAATCTAGTTTGATACCATATGGACAATATATAAACATAGACATGTACACATATAACACATATAAACCAACACAAATAAAGACTTTATATCTTTATTTTTTAAAATTTTAGCCGTGAGACTGGTAAAACTCACTAGTTTAAAAGGACAGTTGGATTAAAACTCTGCCTTTGTAAATGGAAAAGTTTAAAGTGTATTTTTTTCATTCCTGCTCCTTCTGTAAGGTTTGTTTCACATGGCTGAAGCCCTGAGTTTTAGAGAAAACAAAGTGGCAAATTTATATCTCAAAGCACAAAAAGAAAATTTAAGCTTTTTGAAAAAGGAGTTTGGGTGTGTTAGATAAAGATTAAAAATGAATGCCATTCATAGCTTGCCAGGAGTTTTTTTTTTTTTTTTTTTTTTAAAGCGCCAGACTCTGTGGCTCATGCCTGTAATCCCAGTACTTTGGGAGGCTGAAGTGGGTGGATTATGTGAGGTTGTGAGTTCAAGGCCAGCCTGGCCAACATGGTGAAACCCCATCTCTACTAAAAATACAAAAATTAACTGGGTGTGGTGGCAGGCACCTGTAATTCCAGTTACTTGAGAGGCTGAGGCAGGAGAATCACTTGAACCCAGGAGGCACACGTTGCAATGAGCCAAGATTGTGCCACTGCACTCCAGCCTGGGCAACAGAGCAAGACTCTGTCTCAAAAAAAAAAAAAAAAGGAAACACAAAATCACAAGAATTTACCATAGGATTTTACAAGGAAACATATAGATGAGCTAGAGGGAATTTAGAAATCTTATTAAAATAACCAGCTAAATCCCAGAAAGTTGTATTTTGGAGACTAACCTAGCTAGACAGTTTTTAATTTAGTCTGTTTTCTCACTGCATTGCTGAACTCAGGGAGGGCCCATTAATGAACATGGCCAACAAAGCATTTGCAGTTTGGGGGCGCCTAATAATTTAAATATGTGAAAGCAGGCACAGCTGGAAAACAAAGCACCCAGCTCTTTAAATATATATATATATATATTTTACACAGGGTCTTGCTCTGTTGCCCAGGCTGGAGTGCAGTGGCGTGATCTCAGCTCACTGCAACCTCCACCTCCCAGGTTCAAGTGATTCTTGTGCCTCAGCCTCCTGGATGAGTAGCTAGGATTACAGGCACGCACCACAATGCCCGGCTAATTTTTTGTATTTTTAGTAGAGATGGGGTTACACCATGTTAGCCACACTGGTCTCGAACTCCTGACCTCAGTTGATCCACCTGCCTCAGCCTCCCCAAGTGCTGGGATTACAGGTGTAAGCCACTGCTCCCAGCCTAAAAATCAAGAATTCTAATTTTACATTGAATCCTGGGTCCCCCCAAAAGAGGGAAATACCATGAGACAGCACCATGTTTCCACAGTGCACCTTGCTGCAAGGTCATTCCCCCAAAGCTGGTGGGTAACTCAACACCAACCAGCCCACTCTGTGATCAGCCCATCCCCCATAGAAGTTGTTTTTTTTTTTTTTTTTTTTGAGACGAAGTCTCACTCTGTCACCCAAGCTGGAGTGCAGTGGCACGATCTCAGCTCATGGCAACCTCCACCTCCCAGGTTCTAGTGATTCTCCCGCCTCAGCCTCCTGAGTAGCTGGGACTACAGGTATGCGCCACTATGTCTGGCTAATTTTCGTATTTTTAGTAGAGACGTAGTTTAAATTTCCCTCTAAGCCAAATGCAGTGGCCCACGCCTGTAATCCTAACACTTTGGGAGGCCAAGGCAGGCAGATCACTAGAGCCCAGGAGTTTGAGACCGGCCTGGGCAACATGGCAAAACTCCATCTCTACAAAAATACAAACGTTTGCTGAGGGTAGTGGCACATCACGTACCTGTAGTTCCATCTACTTGGGAGGCTCAGGTGGGAGGATCACTTGAGCCCAGAGGTCAAGACTGCAGTGAGACATTATTACGCCACTGTACTCCAGCCTGGGTGACAGAGGGAGACTCTGTCTCAAATACTAAATAAAATAAAATAAATGGCCGGGCGCGGTGGCTCAAGCCTGTAATCCCAGCACTTTGGGAGACTGAGATGGGCGGATCACAAGGTCAGGAGATCGAGACCATCCTGGCTAATACGGTGAAACCCCGTCTCTACTAAAGAATACGAAAAACTAGCCGGGCGACGAGGCGGGCGCCTGTAGTCCCAGCTACTTGGGAGGCGGAGGCAGGAGAATGGCGTGAACCTGGGAGGCGGAGCTTGCAGTGAGCTGAGATCCGGCCACTGCACTCCAGCCTGGGCGACAGAGCCAGACTCCGTCTCAAAAAAAAAAAAAAATAAAATAAAATAAAATAAATATTTAAATAATAAAAATAATAATAACAAAATAAATATTTATAAAAAGAAATAAAATAAAAGTCCCCTCTAGATCCTTTCTTGTGTTAATGAAGGGGAAAGAGAAGCCGGGAGAAGTAGAAGTAAATGGGAGAGCAATTCTTAAGAAAGTAAGAGAGGCCGGGCGCGGTGGCTCAAGCCTGTAATCCCAGTACTTTGGGAGGCCGAGACGGGCGGATCATGAGGTCAGGATGAGACCATCCTGGCTAACCTGGTGAAACCCTGTCTCTACTAAAAAAATACAAAAAACTAGCCAGGCGAGGTGGCGGGCGCCTGTAGTCCCAGCTACTCGGGAGGCTGAGACAGGAGAATGGCGTAAACCCGAAGGCGGAGCTTGCAGTGAGCTGAGATCCGGCCACTGCACTCCAGCCTGGGCGACAGAGCGAGACTCCATCTCAAAAAAAAAAAAAAAAAGAAAGAAAGTAAGAGAACAGAGATACCAAGCACATAATTTTCTCTTTTTTTTTTTTTTTTTTTTTTTGAGACAGAGTCTCACTCTGTTGCCCGGGCTGGAGTGCAGTGGCGCGATCTCAGCTCACTGCAACCTCCGCCTCCCCGGTTCAAGTGATTCTCCTGCCTCACCTCCCAAGTAGCTGGGATTACAGGCATCTGCCACTATGTGCGGCTAATATTTTGTATTTATTAATACTTAATAAACTGCTATATATATGTATATATTATTAGTTCTGTCCCTCTAGGAGAACCCTGACTAATACAGGGTTTTTTGTTTCTTTGAAGGCAGGGTCTCATTCTGATTGCCCAGGCTGGAGTGCAGTGGTGCAATCTTGACTCACTGGAGTCTCGAGTTCCCAGGCTCAGGTGATTCTCCCATCTCAGCTCCCCAAGTAGCTGGGACTACAAGTGTGTGCCCCCACACCTGGCTAATTTTATGTATTTCTTTTTTCAGTAGAGACAGGGTTTCGCTATGTTGCCTAGGTTGGTCTCAAACCCCTGGACTCAAGAAATCCGGCCTCTGCCGCTCAGAGTGCTGGGATTACAAGTGGGAGCCACTGTGCCTGGCCTCAGGTTTTAGTTTTTTGTTTTTTTTTTCTAAGACGGAGTCTCGCTCTGTCGTCCAGGCTTGGAGTGCAGTGGCGCAATCTCAGCTCACTGCAAGCTCTGCCTCCGGGGTTCCGGCCATTCTCCTGCCTCAGCCTCCTGAGTAGCTGGGACTACAGGCGCCCGCCACCTCGCCAGGCTAGTTTTTTGTATTTTTTAGTAGAGACGGGGTTTCACTGTGTTAGCCAGGATGGTCTCAATCTTCTGACCTCGTGATCCGCCTGTCTCGGCCTACCAAAGTGCTGGGATTACAGGCTTGAGCCACTGTGCCTGGCCAGGTTTTAGTTTTTTATCTTCTCTAGTTTTCGCTAAACTAGAAAAGGGCCAGCCCTTCATGTATTAGTTCTTTCTTTCCATTTTTTTTTTTTTCTTTTTCTTTCTTTCTTTTTTTTTTTTTTTTTTTTTTTTTTTGAGACAGAGTCTCACTCTGTTGCCCAGGCTGGAGTGCAGTGGCATGATCTTGGCTCACTGCAACCTCCACCTCCTGGGTTCGAGCGATTCTCCTGCCTCAGCCTGTCTAGTAGTTGGGACTACAGGCATGTGCCACCACGCCTGGCTAATTTTTGTATTTTTAGTAGAGATGGGATTTCACCATGTTGGCCAGGCTGGTCTCAAACTCCTGACCTCAGGTGATCCACCCACCTTGGCCTTCCAAAGTGCTGGGATTACAGGCATGAGCCACGAAGCCCAGCCAAGAGAATTTCTAAGACTAGCCATGACATGATTATGTGTCTGTCTTTTAATTTACTCTCATAAATACAAATAAACACAATTATTTAGAATGAGAATCTCTAGAATCTTTTTTTTTTTTTTTTTTTTTTAATTGAGGGGTCTTTCTGATTTCAGGAATCCATTTTTTGGCCACTGATTAGAATTGCCTATGTTGCATTTATTCCAATAGTGACTGAATCCAATAGTCTCTTCATGGAAAGCCCACGATGTAATTTTCCAGGTCTAGAAAAAGAGGTGTTTCCTAGAGAGCAGTAGAAAAGGCAATCCCAAAGATCTCCACCCAAACATTCACTCCAGGAGTAGCCTGAGATAACAAAGACTCTTGTTGCCACAGACACTTAAGAATGGCGTTTGTGCATACAGTTCCTTCACTAACCCACAAATTTGGGGGCAGGGGCTGGCAGTCACAGACTCATTAATCTATGACACTCCGTAGGCCCTCCTGGGACTGGATCTTCTCTGGATTAATTTGGCAACAGGGGTTGAAACAAAAAAAAAATCCCTTATGTGCCAGCCATGGTGGCTCATGCCTGTAATCCCAGCACTTTGGGAGGCCGAGGTGGGTGTATTACTTGAGACCAGGAGTTCAAGACCAGCCTGGCCAAAATGGTGAAACCCCATCTCTAGTAAAAATACAAAAATTAGCCAGATGCGGTCTCACGCACCTGTCGTCCCAGCTACTTGGGAGGTTGAGGTGGGAGAATCACTTGAACCCAGGAGGCGGAGGTTGTAGTGAGCCAAGATCAAGCCACTGCACTCCAGCCTGGGCAACTCTGTCTCAACAACAACAACAACAACAACAACCACAAAATTCCCTTATGAATGGAACTTATTATTATTATTATTATTATTATTATTATTATTATTTGAGACAGAGTCTTGCTCTGTCACCCAGGCTGGAGTGCAGTGGCACAATCTCAGCTCACTGCAAGCTCTGCCTCCCAGGTTCACTCCATTCTCCTGCCTCAGCCTCCTGAGTAACTGGGACTACAGGCGCCCGCCACCACGCCCGGCTAATTTTTTTTTTTTTTTTTTTTTTTTTTTTTTTTTGTATTTTTAGTAGAGACGGGGTTTCACCGTGTTAGCCAGGATGGTTTTGATCTCCTGACCTCGTGATCCGCCCCTCTCGGCCTTCCAAAGTGCTGGGATTGCAGGCGTGAGCCACCGCGCCCAGCCGGAACTTATTATTAAGACAAACTCTCCTGAGAGCTTGACACATTCAGAACAAAAAGTAGGTTGCTTAAAATCTTACATGTCTTGGGTTCCCAGCCATTTTCAGACAGGCAACCTGGCATGACCTGAAAATCACAACCCCTCAGATGGCAGAAACTACGAGAAAGTGCTCCCACTTGGTCATCCATCATGCTCTCAAGGACATACAACAAGCTGAGAGGGGAACTTCACTGGGCTTATATTTTGGGGACCCACAACGAAATGTATATGCCAGTGTGATCAGAACCACAGAACTGAGCAGTCTGCAGGGTTGTCTGGAATAATGCGCTTCTGTGGTACCTCTCTTTACGACAGAGCAACACAGAAAGACAAAGACAAAGGAAGAAACTATTTCTGGGAGGAAAGAGATCAAACAATATGAATAGTCATACCAAAAAGTACACCAGAGTGGCTATACTCAAGATTTAGTCACACAAATTGTTTTCTCCCATTAGACTTTGCAGAGGAGAAAGGGACAAACAGTGATTTTTTATCATCTGCCTGACCGAATTCCACAGAAAGAGAGGCTGGAAGCCTAACTGAGAAATTCTTAGCCTTCTTCTGGCTTGTCACGCACTGGGTTCCCTTCACTGTGGCTTCCAGAAGAGTGGAGCCTTGGTCTTCTGCTCACAGTGCCAAAAGTGTTAGGAGCCAATGGGAAACTTCCCCTTTGCCCACTGAAGTTTCACTGAAAAACCAACTCACAATACTTACCTGGCAGGGGAGATATCATGATCACAAAGGGGATTTTTCCAGGGCGAGGCTTCTCCTTTGCACTCCGGATGTGCTGACTCCTGCAATTTCCCCAAATGTGGGAAACTCAAGTAAACAATTTGTGGTAGTGGGGAACTGCGTTTGCACTCTTCCCTGATGTTTTTCATTCCAAAAAGCAGGTCACTTGCTTTTGCAAATATGTAATACATTTGTTTGTTTGTTTGTTCGAGATGGAGTCTCACTCTGTTGCCCAGGCTGGAGTGCAGTAGCGTGATCTCAGCTCACTGCAACCTCCGCCTCCTGGGTTCAAGCGATTCTCCTGCCTCAGCCCAAGTAGCTGGGATTGCATGCGCACGCCACCATGCCCAGCTAATTTTTGTATTTTTAGTAGAGACGGGGTATCACTATGTTGGCCAGGCTGGTCTCAAACTCCTGACCTCAGGTGATCCGCCTGCCTCAGCCTCCCAAAGTGCTGGGATTACAGGCGTGAGCCACCGCACCTGGATGGCCAGGTTTTTTTTTTTGTTTTTTTTTTTGTTTTTTTAAAGAAAAATAGTGCCGGGCGCGGTGGCTCAAGCCTGTAATCCCAGCACTTTGGGAGGCCGAGACGGGCGGATCACAAGGTCAGGAGATCAAGACCATCCTGGCTAACAGTGAAACCCCGTCTCTACTAAAAAATACAAAAAAACGAGCCGGGCGAGGTGGCGGGCGCCTGTAGTCCCAGCTACTCGGGAGGCTGAGGCAGGAGAATGGCATAAACCCGGGAGGCGGAGCTTGCAGTGAGCTGAGATCCGGCCACTGCACTCCAGCCTGGGCGACAGAGCGAGACTCCGCCTCAAAAAAAAAAAAAAAAATAGTATATAAAAAGAAGAAAAAGAAAAATTATCTCACAAAAGGCAGACTAATTGGGGTAAAGCATACATATTTATTAATGTGCACATGGGGGAAAACCACAGAATGATTACCCCACACCCCAGTGTGGTGCAGAAGCTTATATACCATCGTGAGGTTGCAGAAAGAATGGTGTCTTAGAGCATGGCCAAAAACGAACTATGGTGGTAAATCAGGTTATAGTGACAAAACAGGTTATGGGAGGGAGAGAAGAGGAGGCCTGGCTAGCAAGAGTGGTCTTGTTCTGCAAATGAAACCTCACAGGTAGCAGCCCTCAAAGAGGAATGGTGGTAAATGTTTCCTTCAGACCTTTAAAGATATCAAACTCTTGGTTAATCATCTCTGGATCTGGATAACACAAGAGATGGCTGCATCAATACAGATTCTCTGCAGATGCAAATCTCTCCAACAAAAGACAGCTTTGCAGAGCTACTTCTGTTTTCTGGCTGTCTGACAGCCGTCTCAACATATGTTAAATAAATATATTTTGGGGTAAAATATTTTTATTTCTTTCAGTGTTCTCTACCAAAAAGAATTAAGCCAAGAAAGAAAATATGAGGGCCAGAAAATGAGAGTCTACCCATGAGATGGGTGAAGATCATTGCTACGATGTGGCAAAGGGAAATTCCAGGATATCAACTATGTAGCAGGCCCAGTTCTGCTGCTGCACCAGCCAGTCCCAACTAAAAGGCATAGAGGTAGGTCCCAGAGGGATGTCACCAAGGAGAAACAACAGAATCAATAGATTATCTAGGCAGTCACTCCAAATCTATTCTAGAATCTTTGAGTTCTGGTGGGCTGCCTGTAAAAAGGAAATGAAAAGAAAGAAAAGAAAAAAATAGATTATCTACATTATCTAAGGATTCTAGGAAGATGGCAGAGTGGGAAGCACTGGGAATCTGTCTCTCCACCTACATGATAATTGCACTGGCAGAATCTGTCTGGTGTGAACTATTCTGAAACTCTAGAGTCTACTGAATGCTTGCAAATTCCAGGGCAGGGCTTGGACTGTAAATTGCAGCTACTTTCAGTCAATTTCAGCTCTTAGCACAGTAAATTTTTTCAGCCCTTAGCCACTCATTCCTCACACTTCAGCTGCAGGCAGCTATGCCTGTGTTCCTGGAGCGGCTTGCCACAGTTCGCAGAGCCAGGGTAGACAAAAAAGGACCTTATTTTCCAAATATTGGTTATCTATGCTCTCATAATTGATTGCTGCTTCTGGTCTCAGAACTGCAGAAAAAGGGTTGGGTGCCCTTGTTTTTTTACTCCCTTCCATCGTCACAAACCTCTCCCCTTTAAATCCTTTAAAGCCAACACCCTTTCCTCTTGCCACACTTCATTTTTCTCTTTTTCTCCTTTTGGAATCCAGACATTAAAGACTTGGACATTCAAAAGCAACTACATATGTGGGGCAAAATTAGAAAATGACCATGCATGTACAGCGAAAATCTCAGAAAAGACCTAAGAAGGAAGACTCTAAGTTCACATCTCAGGCCAATCCTCAGAATGGACACAGCCTACAATAATTAAAAAATAAAAAAGCAGGCCGGGCGCGGTGGCTCAGGCCTGTAATCCCAGCACTTTGGGAGGCCGAGGTGGGTGGATCACGAGGTCAGGAGTTCAAGACCAGCCTGGCCAAAATGGTGAAACCCTATCTCTACTAAAAATACAAAAAAATCAGCCTGGCATGGTGGCGGGCACCTGTAATCCCAGCTACTCAGGAGGCAGAGGCAGATAATTGCTTGAACCCAGGAGGTGGAGGTTGCAGTGAGCCGAGATCATGCCACTGCACTCCAGCCTGGGTGACAGAGCGAGACTCCCATCTCAAAAATAAAATAAAATAGACTGGGTGCGGTGGCTCACACCTGTAATCCCAGCACTTTGGGAGGCCGAGGTGGGCAGATCATGAGGTCAGGAGTTTGAGACCAACCTGACTGACCAATGTGGTGAAACCCCATCTCCACCAAAAATACAAAAAAAAAATTAGTTGGGCCTGGTGGCGCCCACCTGTAATCCCAGCTACTCAGGAGGGCTGAGGCTGGAGAATCGCTTGAACCTGGGAGGCGGAGGTTGCAGTAAGCTGAGATTGTAACATAGCACTCCAGCCTGGACGACAGAGCAAGACTCCATCTCAAAATAAATAAATAGTGGCCGGGCGCGGTGGCTCAAGCCTTTAATCCTAGCACTTTGGGAGGCCGAGTTGGGCGGATCACGAGGTCAGGAGATTGAGACCATCCTGGCTAACACGGTGAAACCCCGTCTCTACTAAAAATTCAAAAAAATTAGCTGGGCGTGGTGGCGGGCACCTGTAGTCCCAGCCACTCAGGAGGCTGAGGCAGGAGAATGGCATGAACCCGGGAGGTGGAGCTTGCAGTGAGTGGAGATCGTGCCACTGCATTCCAGCCTGGGGGACAGAGCAAGACTCCATCTAAAAAAAAAAAATGAAAGTAAAAATAAAAATAATTAATTAATTAATTAAAACAAAAAAGTGATCAATAAAAATAATATCTAAGAACAAAAATAATATCTAAGCACTCTCAGGGAAGGGAGAATTTCCAGAGTTACCACATTATTAGATTCAAATGTCTAGTTTTCAGTGAAAAGTCAGAAAATATACAAAGAAGAAAGGGCCCAAAGGAAAAACATAAATCAATAGAAGCTGTCCCAGAAAAAGACATGATGATGGATAGACTAGACAAAGACTTTAAAACAACTATCATAAAGATGCTTAAAGAACTAAAGGAAGAGGCCGGGCACGGTGGCTCAAGCCTATAATCCCAGCACTTTGGGAGGCCGAGACGGGCGGATCACGAGGTCAGGAGATCGAGACCATCCTGGCTAACACGGTGAAACCCCGTCTCTACTAAAAACTACAAAAAACTAGCCGGGCGAGGTGGCGGGTGCCTGTAGTCCCAGCTACTCGGGAGGCTGAGGCCGGAGAATGGCGTGAACCCGGGAGGCGGAGCTTGCAGTGAGCTGAGATCCGGCCACTGCACTCCAGCCCGGGCGACAGAGCGAGACTCCATCTCAAAAAAAAAAAAAAAAAACTAAAGGAAGATATGGACAAAGTGAAGAAAATGAGGCATAAACTAAATGGAAATATCAATAAAGAGATGGAAAATTTTTAAAGAAACCAAAAAGAAATTCTGGAGCTAAAATTACAATAACTGAAGTGAAAATTTAACTAAAAGGCAGTTTGAACAGGCAGAAAAAAGAATTAGGGAACTTGAATAAAAGACAAAGGAAATTATCAGGCCTGAGGAACAGAAAGGAAAAAGATTCAAGAAAAGTGAACAAAGCCTAAGGAACGTGTGGGACGCCATCAAGCAGACCAATATACACATTGTGGGAATCCCAGAGGAGAAGAGAAAGTGAAAGGGACAGAGAATATTTTTAAAAACAGTAGCTGAAAACTTTCTAAATTTGATTTAAAAAACATGAATTTGAACAGCCAAGAAGCTCAAAAAACTCTAAGTAAGATGAACTTGAAGAGATCTACACGACAAATATTATAATCAAACTGTCAAAAGACAGAGAGAAGCCAAAAGTAATAAGAGAGAAGTGACTCATGACACACAAGGGATCTTCAGTAAGATCATGAACAGATTTCTCATCAGAAACTTCAGAGTTTCTGAAATGCTAGATATATTCAAAGGGAAAAAAAGTTCAACCAATAATTCTATATCCTTCAAAAGTGAGGGAAAATTAAGATATTCTCAAATAACAAACCTGGAAAAGTGAGGGAGAAATTAAAACATTCTCAAAAAACAAAGCTGAGAGAGTTCATTACCATTAGACCTGCCCTGCAAGAAATGTCCAGGGGAGTCCTACAGGGTGAAATAAAAGAACACTAGACAGTCACTTGAAGCTGTATGAAGAAACACAGATCTCAGCAAAAGTAAATACATGGGGACAGACTCAGTAGCTCATGCCTATAATCCCAACACTTTGGGAGGCCACAGCGGGTGAATCACTTGAGGTCAGGAGTTTGAGACGAGCCTGGCCAATATGACAAAATCCCGTCTCTACTAAAAATACAAAAATTAGCAGGCTGTGGTGGCATGCACCTGTAATCCCAACTACTTGGGAGACTGAGACAGGAGAAACACTTGAACCTGGGAGGTGGAGGTTGCGATGAGCCGAGATTGCACCACTGTACTTGAGCCTGGGCAACAGAGTGAGGCTCCATCTCAAAAAAAAAAAAAAAAAAGGAAAATACATGGACAATTATAAAAGATAGCATTGTAACAATGGTTTGTAACTACTTTTTGCTTAATACATGATTTAAAAGACTAACACATTTTTCAAAAACAACTATTAGTCTAAAAGGTATTATTATTGTAACTTTGGTTTATAAATCCACATTCTGTTTTCTACATCATTTCAGAGAGTAATGCATTTTAAAGAAGTGTTAATTTATGTTGTAGGGCATATAATGTATAAAGATGTAATTCTGGCCAGGCATGGTGGCTCACGCCTGTAACCCCAGCATTTTGGGAGGCCAAGGAGAGAGGATCACTTGATGTCAGGAGTTCTAGAGCAGCCTTTGCCAATATAGTGAAACCCTGTCTTTAATTTAAAAATTAAAAAAAAAAAAAATGAACTGGGCATGGGGGTGAGCACCTGTGATCACAGCTACTCAGGAGGCTGAGGCAGGAGAGTCGCTTGAACCCAGGACCCGGAGGTTGTAGTAAGTCGAGATCGCACCACTGCAGCCTAGGCAACAGAGCAAGACTCTGTCTCAAAAACAAAAACAAAAACAAAAACAAAATTAGGCCGGGCACAGTGGCTCATACTTGTAATCTCAGCATTTTGGGAGGCCGAGGCAGGCGGATCACCTGAGGTCAAGAGTTTGAGACCAGCCTGACCAACATGACAAAACACCGTCTCTATTAAAAATACAAAAATTAGCTGAGTGTGGTGGCACGCACCTGTAATCTCAGCTATTCAATTGGCTAAGGCACAAGACTTTCTTGAACTGGGAGGCGGGGATTCCAATGAGCCGAAATTGTGCCACTGCACTCTAGCCTAGGCAACAGAGTGAGACTAGGTCTCCAAACAAATAAACAAACAAAAATTAGCCAGGTGTGGTGGTAATCCCAGCTACTCAGGAGGCTGAAGGAGGAGAATCGCTTGAACCTAGGAGGTGGAGACTGCAGTGAGTGGAGATTGTGCCACTGCACTCCAGCCTGGGTGACAGAGGGAGACTGGGTCTCAAAAAAAAAAAAAAAGTAAAAAAAAAGATATAATTCTGTGATATCAATAACTAAAAGGGGTGGGGATAGAGCTATAAAGGAGCAGCGTTGCCAGGCATTGTGGCTCACGCCTGTAATCCCAGCATTTTGGGAGGGGGTGGATCACCTGAGGTCAGGAGTTTGAGGCCAACCTGACCAACATGGTGAAACCCTGTCTCTACTAAAAGTACAAAAATTAGCCAGGCATGGTGGTGGGCTCCTGTAACCCCAGCTATTTGAGAGTCTGAGACTTGAGAATAGCTTGAACCCAGCAGGCAGAGGTTGCAATGAGCTGAGATCATGCCACTGTACTCCAGCCTGGGCAACAGAGTGAGACTCTGTCTCAAAAAAAAAAAAAGAAAAAGAAGCAAACACTGGTAGTGATCATTCAAGGATGGTATTTGGGAGAATAAATCTTGGCAATGGACTTGAGTATTCAGGACACTCGATTAGGCCATCCCAACTGTGGAAGTAAATGCATCACACAATGGTAGCCTGATGTCTTCAATCTTTCTAGCAGTATAACTCACTCCCTGTATTAGTCCATTTTGCATTGCTATAACGGAATACCTGAGAGTGGGTAATTTACAAAGAAAGAGGTTTATTTGACTCACGGCCCTGCAGGCAGTACAAGTATGGCACCAGTGAGGTCTCACGAAGCTTTTACTCATGGCGGAAGGTGACAGGGGAGCAGGCACATCACATGGCAAGAGAGGAAGCAAGAGAGATTCCAGGCTCTTTTAAATAACCATCTTTTATGTGAGCTAATAGAGTGAGAACTCACTCATTACCATGGGGAGGGCACCACGCCATTCATGAGGGATCTGCCCCCATGACCCAAACACCCACCTCCAACCTCCAACATTGAAGGTCACATTTCAACATGAGATTTGGAGGGACACACATCTAAACCAGGTCACTCCCCTAGTCCCAATGTCCATGCTGTGATAAGTTGAAAAATGTTCCCTGAAAAAAGATCTTAACTTCCTAATCCCTACAACCTGTAAACAATGCCTTATGTGGCAAAAAAAAAAAAAAAAAAAAAAAAAAGTGAGGCGGAGAGTGTCTTTGCAGATGTGATTGAGTTCAGGATCTTGAGATTATATTACTCTAGATTATGTGGGTGGGCCCTAAATACAATCACCAGTATCCGAGAGAGAGAGAGAGAGAGAGAGAGAGAGAGAGAGAGAGAGAGGTTTCACGCACGAAGAGCGGAGAAGACAATGTGAAGATAAAGGCAGGGATTGGAGTGATGCTGTCACAAGCCAAGGAATGCTGGCAACTACCAGAAGCTGGAAAAGACAAGGATTAGATTCTCCCCTACAGCCCCTGGGGAGGGAGAGTGCAGCCTTGTCAACACCTTGATTTTTCTTTCCTTTTTTTTCCTTTTTTTTTCCTTTCTCTGAGAATGGAGTTTTGCTCTTATTGCCCAGGCTGGAGTGCAATGGCACAAACTTGGCTCATTGCAACCTCTACCTCCTGGATTCAAATGATTCTCCTGCCTCAGCCTCCGAAGTAGCTGGGATTACAGGTGTGCACCACACACGCTGCTAATTTTGTATTTTTAGTAGAGATGGGATTTCACCATGTTGGTCAGGCTGGTCTCGAACTTCTGACCTCAGGTGATCCACCCGGCCTCCCAAAGTGCTGGGATTACAGGTGTGAGCCACCATGCCTGGTTTTTTCTCTTTTTTTTTTTTTTTTTTTTTTGAGACAGAGTCTCCCTCTGCCACCCAGGCTGCAGTGCTATGGTGCAATCATAGCTCACTGCAGCCTCCACCCACTGGGCTCAATCGATCCTCCTAACTCACCCTCCCTAGTACTAGTAGCTCCCTAGTAACTGGGACTATAGGCGTGTACCACTATGCCTGGCCGACACCTTTACTTTGATCCAGTGATACTGATTTTGGACTTCTAGCCTCTAGTACTTTCAGAGAATACATTTCTGCTACTTTAAGCCACCAAGTTTGGTAATTTGTTATAGCAGTCACAGGAAACTAATATGCATACTCACCAAGTAACCTTCTGAATATAACTTGGTGAACCAAGGAGCAATGTTTGTGGGCAGTGAGAGTGCTGGTTGTGCTGACTCAAATGTTCTATTCCTCATGGTAGGCTTGGTTTGTATAAATTGATAAACTAACATTCTAATTTATATGTTCTAGTTTATAAATCAGCCTTGTAAACTTGATTAATATGAGTCTATCCTCAAGAGTTGGATCTACTATCTGTGCTGACAAAACCAGATGTCTGTAGGGATGTTGGCAAGATCCAGACTATGGTAAACACATCAGGAAAAGAAATACTATTTTGTTGAGGTATCTTGGGAAGTACATACCTGGTTTCTCATCGTTTTCCATGATCTTTCCATCAGTTCTCTATTCCAAAACGTCATCAATAATAACTAACTTTAGGCTGGGCATGATGGCTCATGCCTGTAACTCCAACACTTTGGGAAGCCCAGGCAGGAGGACCACCTGAAGCCGGAAGTTCACAACCAGCCTGGGCAATATAGCAAGACCCTGTCTCTACAAATACAATTATAAAAGCAGCCAGGCATTTTGGTGCATGCCTGTAGTCCTAGCTATTTGGGAGGCTGAGGTGAGAGGATTGCTTGAGCCCAGTAGGTGGAAGTTGCAGTGAGCTGAGATCGCACCACGGCACTCCAGCCCGGGAGACAGAGCAAGACTCTGTCTCAAAAAGAAAAAAAAAAAAAAAAGAACTAAGATTTGAACCCAGTTATTCTGACACCAAACCCTAGGGACCAGATTTGTTCAAAAAACAAACATCTATATTATGTTTCATTATACACTAGGTACCAAGAATCAGGGATTTAGAAATGGATAAGACTAGTCATTTCTACGGCCACGCGGAGCTACCAATCTAGTAGGAATAAATAGGAATAATTCACGAATTTGCCTTTGTATTTTAGTATTTGAGGACTGTTACAGCCTGCATTTTATTATCTGAAACACTATTGTTAGATAAGGCATTGCTTTTACAACCCATTTAAAACAAGCTTGTCACTCAAGGAGAGGAACTCCAGGCAGAAGGAATTCATATCAGGTCGGGCACTGTGGCTCATGCTGGTAATCCCAGCACTTTGGGAGGCCAAGGCAGTGATTCACTCGAGGTCAGGAGTTCAAGACCAGCCTGGCCAACGTGGTGAAACCCCATCTCTACTAAAAACACAAAAAACAGGTTGGAGGTGGTGGCTTACGCCTGTAATCCCAGCACTTTGGGAGGGCGAGGCAGGCGGATCGCCTGAGGTAAGGAATTCGAAACCAGCCTGGTTAACATGGTAAAACCCTGTTTCTACTAAAAATGCAAAAAATTATTCGGGCGTGGTGGTGCCCGCCTGTAATTCCAGCTACTCGGGAGGATGAGGCAGGAGAATCTCTTGAACCCAGGAGGCAGAGGTTGCAGTGAGCTAAGTTCACGCCATTGCACTCCAGTTTGGGTAACAAGAGCGAAACTCCGTCTCAAAACAACAACAACAAAATTAGTCAGGCGTGGTGGTACTTGGCTGTAATACCAGCTACTTGGGAGGCTGAGGCAGGAGAATCATTTAAACCCAGGAGGAGGAGGTTGTAGTGAGCTGAGATCATGCCACTGCACTCCACCCTAGGTGACAAGAGCAAGATTCCATCTCAAAAAAAAAAAAAATTATTATTTTACAACATAGTTCTTTATTTTTTTTCTAATCTATCTTCAGATAGAATAGTGGGTTTTGGAGGCTGGGCATGGTGGCTCATGCCTGTAATCCCAACACTTTGGGAGGCCAAGGTGGGTGGATCACAAGGTCAGGAGATCGAGACCATCCTGGCTAACACGGTGAAACCCCGTCTCTACTAAAAATACAAAAAAAAAAAAAAAAAAAAAAAAAATTAGCTGGGCGTGGCTGTGGGCGCCTGTAGTTCCAGCTGCTCGGGAAACTGGGGCAGGAGAATGGCGTGAACCAGGACGTGGCGTTTGCAGTGAGCCGAGATTGCACCACTGCACTACAGCCTGGGGCATAAGAGTGAGACTCCGTCTCAAAAAAAAAAAAAAAAAAAAAAGAGAATAGTGGGTTTTGTGGTTTTTTTTTTTTTTGGTGCCTATATGGCATTTTATTGTATATCATAGTATATTTCACCAGTGGTTCTCTTTGGGGACATTAAAATTGAATTCTTTGTTTTTGTTTTGTTTTGTTTCATTTTGTTTTGTAAAACTACTCTTTAAAAATCCATGTGACTAAATATTTACACATCTCATTTTTTCCTTGGGAAAAATTCTTACAAGTATAATTACCATGTCAAAGAGAATGTACCATCTTAGCCCTCTCATTTTTAAATTTTTTCTTTTCTTTTTTTTTTTTTTTTTTTTTTGTTGAGACAGAGTCTCGCTCTGTCTCCCAGGCTGGAGTGCAGTGGTGCGATCTCTGTTCACTGCAAACTCCGTCGCCTCCTGGGTTCACGCCATTCTCCTGCCTCAGCCTCCCCAGTAGCTGGGACTACAGACACCCACCACCACGCCTGGCTAATTTTTTTGTATTTTTAGTAGAGATGGGGTTTCACCATGTTCGCCAGGGTGGTCTCAATCTCCTGACCTTGTGATCCACCCGCCTCGGCCTCCCAAAGTGCTGGAATTACAGGCGTGAACCACCACACCCGGCCGAAATTTTTCTTACTTTTTAATTGTGGTAAAATACACATAACATAAAATGTACTATTTTAACCATCTTTTTGTCTGTGTGTGAGACTGGGTCTTAGTCTGTCACCCAGGCTGGGTGCAGTGACATACTCGTAGCTCACTGCCGCCTCGATCTTCTGGTGTCAAGCATTCCTCTCACCCCAGCCTCCTGAGTAGCTGGAACTACAGGCATGCACCACCATGCCCAGCTAATTTTTTAATGTTTTTATAGAAATGGGTTCTTGCTATATTACCCAGGCTGGTCTCAAACTCCTGACCTCAAGCAATCCTCCTGCCTCAGCCTCCCAAAGTGCTGGGAAAACAGGCATGAGCCACCATACTTGGCCATTTTAACTGTATTTAAGTGTATAATGCAGTGGCATTAAGTACATTCACAATGTGTTATAACCATCACCACAACTTCTAGAACTTTTCAATCATCCCAGACAAAAACTCTATATCCATAAAACAATAACTCTCAATTCTCCCTCCTAGTCCCTGGCAACTGCTTTTCTACTTATCTCTATGAATATGCTTTTCTAAGTACCTCTTATAAGTAGAACCATACAATATTTTTCATTTTCTGTCTGGTTTATTTCACTTAGCATAGTATTTTCAAGGTTCATCCATGTTGAAGCAAGTTTCATAATTTTATTTCTTTCCATGGCTGAATAGTATTCCATTCTATGTATATACCACATTTTTGTTTATTCATCTGTTGTTGGATAATTAACAGAGGGTTAACCAACTTGGGTTGTTTCTGCTTTTTGGCTATCGGCCTCTAATACTTTTAACAAACTGTCCATACAGGAAATTTGCACCACCAGAAATATGTGAATGTACCCATTTCCCTGAGTCTTACCGACAGTGGACTCTTTTTATTTATTTAATTAATTTATTTATTTTTGAGACAGAGTCTCATTCTGTCACACAAACTGGAATGCAGTGGTATGACCTGGCTCACTGCAACCTCTGTCCCCTGGGCTCAAGTGATCCTCCTGCCTTAGCCTCCCAGGTAGCTGGGATTACAGGTGTGTGCCACCTCGCTCAGGCTAATTTTTTTGTATTTTTAGTAGAGATGGGGTTTTACCATGTTGGTCAGGCTGGTCTCCAACTCCTGACCTTAAGTGATCTGACTGCCTTGACCTCCAAAAGTGCTGCGATTACAGGTGTGAGCCACCGTGCCCAGCCTCTTTTTATTTAAACAACACAATAGTAAAGTATATCTTATTGCTGTTTTACTTTTCCTTTCTAACAAAGACGCATTACATATATGGGAACAAAGATAACAATGTAAGTCTAAAGACAATAGAATGACACCTTTGAAGTATTAATGAAAAAATGTCAACCTAAAATGTTATATCCAGTGAAAATGGAATTGTCTATTTATGACCATGACAAAGTAAATGGTATCTGACTAACCCATCTACCATTTTAAAAACTTAAACTATACAAAATTTGTGAAACAACATTTTTCAGATGTTAGACAAAGGCAGCATAGGATTATGATCCCTGAGAAAAGGAAAGAAAACAAATTGTGTAAGCCTTTAAATTATCCCAGCTATCTCCCCAGAGAAACTTTCCAGACTATAGCACAGGAATGGGAAACCCAAGCAGAGCACAGTAATTTTGCTGAGCTGAAAGGTCAAAGATCAGAGGTTGGGGAGACTGAGGAGGTAGATGTTATGGAAGAGAGTACAGGAAGGAAGGGAGCTATGCAAAGAAACAGCTCCGTGTTGGCCTCCCAAAGTACTGGGATTACAAGTGTGAGCCACCACATGCAGCTATGAAAATCAGTTATCACGGCTGGCCACAGTGGCTCACACCTGTAATTCCAGCACTTTGAGAGGCCAAGGCAGGTGGATCACAAGGTCAGGAATTCAAGACCAGCCTGGCCAAGATGGTGAAACCCCATCTCTCCCAAAAATACAAAAATTAGCTGGGGGTGGTGGTGTGCGCCTGTTGTCCCAGCTGCTTGGGAGGCTGAGGCAGGAGAATTGCTTGAACCCAGGAGGCAGAGGTTGCAGTGAGCCAAGATGGCGCCACTGCGCTCCAGTCTGGGTGACAGAGGGGTGCTATATCTCAAAAAATAAAATAAAATAAAATAAAAATAATAAAAAATTATCAAAAGGAAATCTGAAAAGAAGCCAGAGAAAAAGATAACTTACATATAGGGAAGCAAAAATAAGAATAATCACTGACTTATTGGAAATAATGCAGGCCAGAAGACAATAGAATAACATTTTTTTTTTTTTTTTTTTTTTTGAGAGGGAGTCTCGCTCTGTGGCCCAGGCTGGAGTGCAGTGGCCGGATCTCAGCTCACTGCAAGCTCTGCCTCCCGGGTTTACACCATTCTCCTGCCTCAGCCTCCCGAGTAGCTGGGACTACAGGCGCCCGCCACCTCGCCCGGCTAGTTTTTTGTATTTTTTAGTAGAGACGGGGTTTTACCGTGTTAGCCAGGATGGTCTCGATCTCCTGACCTCATGATTCGCCCGTCTCGGCCTCCCAAAGTGCTGGGATTACAGGCTTGAGCCACTGCGCCCGGCCTAGAATAACATATTTAAAATGCTAAAAGAAAAAGATGTCAAGCTAGAATTCTGTATCCAGTGGAAGTAACAGTATACCCATCAAACATGACAACATTTTTAGACAAACAAAAGTTGAAAATGTTATCATTTGCACTACAAGAAATTTTAAAGGAGGTTCTGCAGATTGAAGAAAAATGATATTAAATGGTAACTGAGGCCAGGTGCGGTGGCTAATGCCTGTAATCCCAGCACTTTGAGAGGCCGAAGCAGGTGGATCACAAGGTCAGGACATTGAGACCATCCTGGCTAACATGGTGAAACCCCATCTCTACTAAAAATACAAAAAAAAAAAAAAAAAAAAAAATTTAGCCGGGCATGGTGGCAGGCGCCTGTAGTCCCAGCTACTCGGGAGGCTAACACAGGAGAATGGCGTGAACCCGGGAGGCGGAGTTTGCAGTGAGTCAAGATCACACCACTGTACTCCACCCTGGGTGACAGAGCGAGACTCCATCTCAAAAAAAAAAAAAAAAAAAAAAAAAAGAATAGCCGGGCACGGTGGCTCAAGCCTGTAAACCCAGCACTTTGGGAGGCTGAGACGGGCGGATCACGAGGTCAGGAGATCGAGACCATCCTGGCTAACACGGTGAAACCCCCGTCTCTACTAAAAATACAAAAAACTAGCCGGGCGAGATGGCAGGCGCCTGTAGTCCCAGCTACTCGGGAGGCTGAGGCAGGAGAATGGCGTAAACCCGGGAGGCGGAGCTTGCAGTGAGCTGAGATCCGGCCACTGCACTCCAGCCCGGGAGACAGAGCAAGACTCCGTCTCAAAAAAAAAAAAAAAGAAAAAAAAAAATAAAAACGTAACTGAGATTTACACACACAATAAAAGGCTATGCAGGAGTTAGAGACCAGCCTGAGCAACATAACAAGATTCTGTCTCTAGAAAAAAAATTGTTTTAATTAGCCAAGTGTGGTCACATGTGCCTATAGTCCCAGCTGCTTAGAAGGCTGAGGTGGGAAGATTGCTTGAGTACAAGGTTGCAGTGAGCTGTGATTGCACCACTTGCACCCCAACCTGGGTGACAGAGTGAGACCCTCTCAAAAAAGAAAAAGAAGGAGGAAAGAAGAAGAGGAAGGAAGAAGAAAGGGCATGGGAAATAGTAAACATGTAAGTAAATATATTTTTTAATTTTTTTAATTATTTAAAAGAGCCAGGGCCAAACACAGTGGCTCATGCCTGCTATCCCAGAACTTTGGGAGGCCCAGGTGGGAGGATCACTTGAAGCCAGAAGTTTGAGACCAGGCTGGCCAACATGATGAAACCTCATCTCTATCAAAAAATACAAAAATTAGCTTGGCTTGGTGGCACATCCCTGTAATCCCAGCTACTTGGGAGGCTGAGGCAGGAGAATGACTTGAACCTGGGAGGCAGAGTTTGCAGCGAGCCAAGATCGCACCACTGCACTCCAACCTGGGTGAGAGAGCAAGACTCCGTCTCAAAATAATAATAATAACAATAATAATAGTGTATTGTGGGATATAATAAGGATATAATATATGTAGAAGTAAGTACAAAGTATGACAATAATAGCAAAAAGGATGGGAGAAGGGAAAACAGAAGTATGATTTTATAAAGTTTTTACATTACATATGAAGTGGTATAATACTATTTGGGGCCGGCATCGGTGGCTAACACCTGTAATCTCAACACTTTGGGAGGCTGAGGCGGGTGGCTCATTTGAGGTCAAGAGTTTGAGACCAGTCTGGCCGACATGGTGAAACCCCGTCTCTACTAAAAATTCAAAAAAAAATTAGCCAGGTGTGGTGGTGGGCGCCTATAATCCCAGATACTCAAGAGGCTGAGGCAGGAGAATCGCTTGAACCCAGGAGGCGGAGGTTGCAGTGAGCCAAGATCGTGCCATTGCACTCCAGCCTGGATGATAAGAGTGAAACTCCATCTCAAAAAAAAAAAAAAAGTATATATATATACACACACACACACACACACACATATATAAAATCACATAATATATAAATATGATTTATATATATTATTTGAATGTAGACTAATAAATTAAAGATACCTATGATAAACCTAAGAGTAACCACTGGAAAAAATAAGAAATATAAGGAGAGATAATGTGAAATATCAAAAATAATCCAAAGACAGCAGGAAAAGAGGAAGAAAACAAAAATAAACTGGGCACTGTGGCTCATGCCTGTAATCCTAACACTATGTGAGGCTGAGGTGGGCAGATTGCTTGAACCCATGGGTTCAAGACCAGTCTAGGTTACATGCAAAACCCCATCTTTACTGAAAATACAAAAAATTAGCCAAATGTGGTAGCATGTGCCTGTAGTCTCGGCTACTCAGGAGGCTGAGGGAGGCCCACTTGCGCCCAGGAGGTTGAGGCTGCAGTGAGCCATGATTGTGCCACTGCACTACAGCCTGGGCAACAGAGCAAGACTCTGTCAAAAAAAAAAAGCAAAAAGGATGGAACAAACAGAAAACAGCACTGTGGGAGATTATGGTAGACTTAAACCCAACCATCTCAATAGAAATTGTCTCTTTAGGCAGGGCGCGGTGGCTCAAGCCTGTAATCCTAGCACTTTGGGAGGCCGAGACGGGCGGATCGCGAGGTCAGGAGATCGAGACCATCCTGGCTAACACGGTGAAACCCCGTCTCTACTAAAAAATACAAAAAACTAGCCGGGCGAGGTGGCGGCGCCTGTAGTCCCAGCTACTCGGGAGGCTGAGGCAGGAGAATGGCGTGAACCCGGGAGGCGGAGCTTGCAGTGAGCTGAGATCCGGCCACTGCACTCCAGCCTGGGTGACAGAGCGAGACTCCGTCTCAAAAAAAAAAAAAAAAAAAAAAAAAAAAAGAAATTGTCTCTTTATATACTTTGCCTGTTTTTCTGTTGGAGTAGTTATCTTTTCTTGTCAATTTGCAAGAGCTCTTTATATATTAACATATAAATTCTCTGTTATATATAAATGTTATGCTTCAGAAACGTTTCCCTTTCCAAAAGAGTGTTGTGACAAGCAAGACAAAAGTAATAGCATAAACTTAGACCCTGAGGTAGAAAAGCATAAGCTATGTTCAGGAAGTAGTAAGTAGGTGAGTTTGTCTGTAAAAGGCACTTAAGGGAATTATACGGTATAAGACTGAAAGAGTAATTTAGGACCAGAACATAGTGTGCCTTGATTATTCAACGGACGAACTTCATCTTCACCAGGTAGAGCAAAGTGAACTACTAAAGGTGGTCATTCAATGAAATGTACCATCAACATTGGGCTTTAGGGAGGCAAATCTTGTTGAAAATCAAAATGTTTAGGACATACTGGGGAAGTGGGTGGTGGGGAGAGACCTAAGTTGAAGACCAGTTAGTGTGGACCACTGGTTTGTAGTAGTCCAGACGAGAAGTAACTAAGATATCCACCTGGGTAATAAAAATATGGATACAGATTATTATGATCACCATAAAAGCTCATGGCCTCAGGCTTCCTTCAGCCTTTGGTTTTTAGACAAGTTGAATTTGAAGCACCAACACCAAAATAGGAGATATCTGATGGTTTTAGAGAGGTGACTGGGCTAGAAAAAGATCGGGCATTATTAGCATAGAGGTAATTATTGAAATCACAGGAGTAAATGAAGTCACCAAGGAAGACTTGAATACAGTAGAAATGTGTGGATTTTCAGGATGTTAGAGAGTTCCTATTAATTTTTCCAGACTCAGCCTTGGCTTCCACATCATCTCCTCTGGGAAGCCTTCCCTGAGCAACACCTCCCCATCCCCATCTTCATAGATGACTTAAGAGTCCACTCTCAGCCAGGCGCGGGGGCTCACACCAGTAATCACAGCACTTTGGGAGGCCGAAGTGGGCAGACTACTTGAGGTCACGAGTTCGAGACCAGTCTAGACAACATGACGAAACCCCATCTCTACTAAAAGTACAAAAATTAGTTGGGCGTGGTGGTGCACACCTGTAATCCCAGCTACTCAGGAGGCTGAGGCAGGAGAATCCCAGCTACTCAGGAGGCTGAGCTTGGACCCGGGAGATGGAGGTTGTAGTGAGCTGAGATCACGCCACTGCACTCCAGCCTGGGCGACAAGAGCAAGACTCCATCTCAAAAAAAGAGTCCACTCCCTGCTTCCATGGTACCCTGTGTATGTCCCTATTAGTGTATTTATCACACTGTATTGTGGTTGGGTATTTACCTGTGTTTTCCTTTAGTTTCTAGAAAGGAAAATTTATTAAACTTTTTATGCTTCTGGCCTATAGAATGCTCTTGAAAAATGTTTTTATTTTCTTTTTTTTTTTTTTTTTTTTTTTTTTTTTTTTTTTTTTTTGAGACGGAGACTGGCTCTGTCGCCCAGGCTGGAGTGCAGTGGCCAGATCTCAGCTCACTGCAAGCTCCGCCTCCCAGGTTCACGCCATTCTCCTGCCTCCGCCTCCCAAGTAGCTGGGACTACAGGCGCCCGCCTCGTCGCCCGGCTAGTTTTTTGTGTTCTTTAGTAGAGACGGGGTTTCACCGTATTAGCCAGGATGGTCTCGATCTCCTGACCTTGTGATCCGCCCGTCTCGGCCTCCCAAAGTGCTGGGATTACAGGCTTGAGCCACCGCGCCCGGCCGAAAAATGTTTTTATTTTCAATATTTTCATTTATTCAAATTGTATGACTTGTTGCTTTCCCAAGGAAGAGATCCTTTAACATTTCCTTTTTCTCCTCTCAACCAATTACCCCACACAGCCAGTTGTTCATTTGGGGTATAACCCCTATCCCTTCCACTGCAATAGAGCATCTTCTTTAATCTCCAGTAGAGAATGGAATGCATTCCTGATCTTTAAGAGGTGGCAATATTGACCAAAAAATGTACCTTCTTCATCCTAGATTTTCTATCCTCCTCAATTTGTTCATCTAGGTTATATTTGGGAAGGAGAGGAAGATCTAGATACCCTTTCCTGAAATTCTTGGGAGCCTGGGGTGAAAAAGCTATCTAGCAAAATAAACCTGTCTGCTGCTCTGAAAAAAAGCTGGAGTCTAGGGTCAAGGTAACTTGCAAACGTTGGCTCCTCCTAGTACCACCTAGTGGACAATAATAAACCAACACACAGGTTCTGAGCCCATGAAAGTAAACGACTAGTCCTAAAATAACTCACTTCCAGATCCCTAGAGTCTTGCTATTTGCACATTATGACACAATCACATGCAAGGAGGAGAGCAGTATTAAATAAATAGCCTTAGAAATAGAAAAAAAGTCAGGCGATAATTTAATTTGCCATAAGCTACAAGGTCCCATTGGGGAAGTAATTAAAAGAATATCCTTCTACCTCACACATCCCAAATACAGGAACTAGAAAAAGGAAAGGATGTGTGATACCTCAGACCCTCACAATTGATTGTATCAGTGGCTTTCAAATTTATTATATATATATAGTATTATATACAGTTGTGTGTTGCTTAGCAACAGAGATGTGTTCTGAGAAACGCATCATTAGGCCTTTTCGTCACTGTACCAATATTATAGAGTGTACTTACACACTAGATGGTACAGCCTCCTACACACCTAGGTTATATAGTATGGCCTATTGCTCCTAGGCTACAAACCCCTATGGCGTGTACAAGCATCTACTGAATATTGTAGGCAAATGTAACACAATGGTATATTATTTGTGTATCTAACCATATGTAAACATAGAAAAGGTACAGAAAAATTAGGATATAAAAGGTAAAAAATGGTACACCATGAATGGAGCTTGCAGGACTAGAAGTTGCTCTGGGTGAGTCAGTGAGTGAATGTGAAGGCCTAGGACATTATTGTACACTACTGTAGACTTTATTAATGTATACTTAGGCTGCACTAAATTTATAAGAAAGTATTTTTCTTCAATAATAAATTAACCTTAGCTTACTGTAAGTGTTGTTGTTGTTGTTGTTATGGAGTCTCACTGTGTCACCCAGGCTGGAGTGCAGTGGTGCGATTTCAGCTCACTGCAACCTCCATCTCCCGGGTTCAAGTGATTCTCCTGCTTCAGCCTCCCGAGAAGCTGGGATTACAGGCATGCACCACCATGCCTGGCTAAGTTTTTGTCTTTTTAGTAGAGACAGGGTTTCACCATGATGACCAGGCATCAAGTGATAAACCCACCTCGGCCTTCCAAAGTGTTGGGATTATAGGCGTGAGCCACCGTGCCCAGCTGATATTTTTACTTTATAAACTTTTAAATTTTTTGTTAACTTTTTGGTTCTTTCATAAAAAACACTTAGCTTAAAACAGAAACATTTTGGACAGCTGTACAAAAATATTTATGTCCTTATTCTATAAACTTTTTTATTTATTTATTTTGAAATGGTGTCTTGCTCTGTTGCCCCGGCTGGAGTGCAATGGCGCGATCTCGGATCACTGCAACTTCTGCCTCCCAGGTTCAAGCAATTCTCCTGCCTCAGCCTCCTGAGTAGCCAGGATTACAGGCACATGCCACAGTGCCAGCTAATTTTTTTGTATTTTTAGTAGAGACGGGGTTTCACCATGTTGGCCAGGCTGGTCTTGAACTCCTGATCTCAAGTGATCTGCCTGCTTCAGCCTCCCAAAGTGCTGGGATTACAGGGCGTGAGCCACCGCACCTGGCTCTTTTTTCTATTTTTAAAATTTTTATTTTATTTTATTTGTATTGTATAAAATTTTGTTAAAAACTAAGATATAGGCCGGGCGCGGTGGCTCAAGCCTGTAATCCCAGCACTTTGGGAGGCCGAGACGGGCGGATCACGAGGTCAGGAGATCGAGACCATCCTGGCTAACACGGTGAAACCCCGTCTCTACTAAAAAATACAAAAAACTAGCCGGGCGAGGTGGCGGGCGCCTGTAGTCCCAGCTACTCGGGAGGCTGAGGCAGGAGAATGGTGTAAACCCGAGAGGCGGAGCTTGCAGTGAGCTGAGATCCGGCCACAGCACTCCAGCCTGGGCGACAGAGCGAGACTCCGTCTCAAAAAAAAAAAAAAAAAAAAAAAAAAACTAAGATATAGGACAGGGTGCAGTAACTTTTAGTAATGTTTTAGTAACTTTTAGTCTCTACTAAAAATACAAAAAAAAAAAAAAAATAGTCGGGCATGGTGGCACACGCCTGTAGTTCCAGCTACTCAGGGAGGCTGAGGGAGAATAATTGCTTGAACTCAGGAGACAGAGGTTGCAGTGAGCCAAGATCGCACCACTGCACTACAGCCTGGGTGACAGAGGGAGACTTCATTTCAACAAAACAAAACAAAACAAAACAGAACCTAAGACATGGGAACTGGGCGTAGTGGCTCACACCTGTAATCCCAGCACTTTGGGAAGCTGAGGTAGCCTGATTGCTTGAGCCTAGAAGTTTGAGACCAGCCTGAGCAACATAGTCAGAACCCATCTCTAGAAAAAATTTTAAAACTTAGCAGGGTGTGGTGGCACACGCCTGTACTCCCAGCTACTAAGGAGGCTGAGGTGGAAGGATCACTTGAGCCCAAGGATTTAAGGCTTCAGTAAGCCGTTAACATACCACTGCACTCCAGGCTGAGTGACAGAGATCCTGTCTCAAAAAGAAAGGCCGGGCCGGGCGCGGTGGCTCAAGCCTGTAATCCCAGCACTTTGGGAGGCCGAGACGGGTGGATCACGAGGTCAGGAGATCGAGACCATCCTGGCTAATACGGTGAAACCCCGTCTCTACTAAAAAAAAAAAAATACAAAAAACCAGCCGGGCGACGAGGCGGGCGCCTGTAGTCCCAGCTACTCGGGAGGCTGAGACAGGAGAATGGCGTCAACCCGGGAGGCGGAGCTTGTAGTGAGCTGAGATCCGGCCACTGCACTCCAGCCTGGGCGGCAGAGCAAGACTCCGTCTCAAAAAAAAAAAAAAAAAAAAAAAAAAAAAAAAAAAAAAAAAAAAGGCCGGGAGTGATGGCTCACACCTGTATCCCAGCACTTTGGGAGGCTGATACAGGCAGATCTCTTGAGGTCAGGAGTTGGAGACCAGCCTGGCCAACGTGGTGAAACCCAGTCTCTACTAAAAATACAAAAATTAGCCAGGCATGGTGGTGGGACCCTGTAATCCCAGCTACTGGGGAGGCTGAGGCAGGAGAATCATTTGAACCCGGGAAGCAGAGGTTGCAGAGAGCCGAGATTGCACCATTGCACTCCAGCCTGGGCAACAAGAGGGAAACTGTCTCAAAAAAAAAAAAAAAAAAATTGAATACCTCACCCTTACCTACACCAACTATGAGGTGGGCAAGCATGACTATGTGAAGGCACTCCCCGGGCAACTGAAGCCTTTTGAGACCCTGCCGTCCCAGAACCAGGGAGGCTAGGCCTTCATTGTGGGCGACCAGATCTCCTTTGCTTACTACAACCTGCTGGACTTGCTGCTGATGCACGAGGTCCTGGCCACCAGCTGCCTGGATGTGTTCCCAATGCACTCGGCCTATGTGGCACCAGGGCCCGGCCCAAGCTCAAGGCCTTCCTGGCCTCCCCTGAGCACCTCAACCACCCCCATCAACGGCAACGGGAAACAGTGAAGGCTGGGGGAACTCTCAGCGGGAGGCAGGGGCTGTCTGCCTCCCTTTGTCCAGGACCAATAAAGTATCTAAGAGGAAAAAAAAAATTGAAAGAAATATTGGGCCAGGGTGGGAGGCCTGAGGTGGATCACCTGAGGTCAGGAGTTTGAGACCAGCCTGGCCAACATGCTGAAACCCTGTCTCTACTAAAAATACAAAAATTAGGGAGTGTGGTGGTGGGCGCCTGTAATCCCGGCTACTCGGGAGGCTGAGGCAGAATTGCTTGAACCTGGGAGGTAGAGGTTGCAGTGAGCTGAAACCGCCCCACTACACTCCAGCCTGGGAGACAGAGATAGACTCTATCTCACAAAAAAGAAAAAGAAAAAAAAAGAAATATCGGCGGGGCACTGTAACTCACGCCCATAATCCCAGCACTTTAGGAGGCCAAGGTGGATTGATCACCTGAAATCAGGAGTTCGAGACCAGTCTGGCCAACATGGTGAAACCCCGTCTCTACTAAAAATACACAAATTAGCCAGGTGTGTGGGCGCCTGTAATCCCAGCTACTCGGGAGGGAGGCTGAGGCAGGAGAATTGCTTGAACTCAGGAGAGAGTTTGCAGTGAGCCCAGATTACGCCACTGCACTACAGCCTGGGCAACAGCACAAAACTCTCTCAAAAAAATAAAATAAAACGAAAAATAAGTATCACTCCCAATACTTGTCTTCCTGTGCCAAACTCTTAGGAGATACACCATCTACTAGGAGCTGAAAATAAGGAGGCAAAGTCAGACAGGTCTACTTGTGTTTATTCTCATTTTTGCTTTTTTTTAAAAAAAAAAAAAAAAAAAAAAAAAAAAAAAGATGAGGGATGGAGAGGGAAATAACCCATAAACACCGCGAACAGGAACCAAGACTCCAAGACTTGGGCATACTCCCTCTACCCTCAGCCCCAGTTCTCCACGAGATTCCCACCCACCTGATTTTCTTTTAAAACAAGACACCCAAATCAGCAGCAAAGGTACCTGGGGCAGTCACTGAGATTTTGAACACTGGGAATGGGAGGGGGAAAGTCCAAAAAGTAGAAGTTGGGAAGAAAAGGGAAGGATTGAGGGAAATGCTAGGCTCTGGAGGACAGAGCTGGGCCGCAAGAGGTGGAAGTAAGCCAGTATAGGGGAACCCCTCCTGACTGCTGTTGCCCATATTCCCCCGGACCCCAGAGAGCCCCATGGTTTGTTCTGCAGTCCATTCCCAATTCCCCAAAGGCCTCAGAGGCCTAACTCCAAGTCCTCTAACTCCTCTTCTAGCGCCCTTCTCCTTGCTAGCTTTTCCAGCTGCTCTTTGCTGGGCTGGCTGACTTCCCCAGCCTGGATCCGCTGCTGCAGCTCTTCCACCTGCCGGAGCTTCTTCTTTAGGTTCTTTATCTTCTTGGCTTTCTCAGTGGTGGCAGCTGAGTCAGGCTGGTCAGATGCAGCTGTGGGGGCTGCCCGGGAGCCCTGTGGAGCATTGGGGGGTTGGGCTGTCTCTTCCAGGGACACCTTATCAAGAGTCCTGCTCAAGGCCTCTGCCTCTCCTTTCTCTTGCTGCTGCCGCCTCTTCTCCTTTCGCTTCAGGTTGCGTTTGGCTGTCTTGGAGAGGCCTGGTTCACCACCTTCAGGCCTGGATGGGGTGACAGGAGCAGTGGCCTCAGGGCTTAACCCTGGGGGCAATTCTGGTTTACTCTTGAAAAACTTCACATACTTGTTTTCATATCTGCAGGAAACAAAGGATGTCAAGAGTTTCAGAGAATCACTAACTTTTTGATCCCTTTTCTTAAACTTCCAAACACTTCATCCTCATTACATTCTTGCTTCCTTTTTTTGTTGCTGTTTTTGTGGAGTTTTTTGTTTGTTTGTTTTTTGAGACGGAGTCTTGCTTAGTTGCCCAGGCTGGAGTGCAGTGGCGCAATCTGGGCTCACTGCAACCTCCCACTTCCCGGGTTCAAGAGATTCTCCTGCCTCAGCCTCCTGAGTAGCTGGGATTACAGGCTTGTGCCACCACACCTGGCTGATTTTTGTATTTTGTAATTTTGTATTTTCAGTAGAGATGGGGTTTCGCCATATTGGCAAGGCTGTTCTTGAACTACTGACCTCACGTAATCCACCTGCCTGTGCCTCCCAAAGTGCTCGGATTACAGATGTAGGCCATCGGAACCGACGGCCACGTTTTTCTCTTTATGGTCCCTCCCCAACTTTCCTCTGCTCTGCAGGAAAGGTGCAGCAAAGTCCCTAGAAGAGCTTTAGAGCTCTGGAGGTTCTAATGAACAGAGGTCAAAAGTATAGGACTAGTGATCTGTAACCCTCACTCATCCCTGAATCCCAGACCCTTCCTCTCCTTTCTGATAGTTGCCCCTCCTTCCATTTCCCTGGGACTTAGGAGAGTCCTCCCTGAACTTGAAGGCATGAAGATATTCTATCCTTCTGTAGGGACCCCATCAGAAAACTCCTTCAAGCCTAACCACGTACACTGGGACCTCCTCCTGGGGCACATATCCTTCTTTCACCCTCCGCTGCTTGCGCCAGGTCCCGTCAGGTCGCTGTGTTGAGGCGATATACTTGCCTAAAATACGAAAAATTAAGTTGAAAATTACTCTTATTTTCAAACATTTTACAAGATGAGACAAGAATGTATAAATGTACACACCATCTCTCAGCACCCATTCATCCAAATGCAACCATTAAGGCTCCTTTTCTCATACCAACACTCAACCCCTCTCTCATTATTTATTTACTGAGTGCCAATACACTGTACAACAAACTATCCTTGCCCTCAGGAAGATTCTATTTGTATAATTTAGTAGGTAAGACAGGATAGGCACAGAGGAAGAATTTTGTTAAAAAAACCAAGGCAGTCCGGGCGCGGTGGCTCAAGCCTGTAATCCCAGCACTTTGGGAGGCCGAGGTGGGCGGATCACGAGGTCAGGAGATCGAGACCATCCTGGCTAGCACAGTGAAACCCCATCTCTACTAAAAATACAAAAAAATTAGCCGGGCGTAGTGGCGGGCGCCTGTAGTCCCAGCTACTCGGGAGGCTGAGGCAGGAGAATGGCGTGAACCCGGGAGGCGGAGCTTGCAGTGAGCCGAGTCGGCGCCACTGCACTCCAGCCTGGGGGCAGAGCGAGACTCCGTCTCAAAAAAAAAAAAAAAAAAAAAAAAAAAAAAAAAAAAAAAAAACCAAGGCAATAGCATGGGAACATGGAAGGCGGTAAATGAACAAGAGGCTAAAAAGATGCAAAAACCATAGAGAGGAGAAATGACAAGAGCAGATGTTGTAAAGAAGGAGAAATTTTATTTATATGGACCTTAAAAAAATAGGTCAACTTTTAAGAATTCATACCATAGATATATACACACCAGTACACAAGGATATATTTAAACGGTATTTGGTTTTTGTTTTGTTCTGTTTTGAGATGAAGTTTCACACTCTCACCCAGGCTGGAGTGCAGTGGTGCAATCTCACCTCACCGCAACCTCCACCTCCCAGGTTCAATCGATTCTCCTGCCTCAGCCTCCTGAGTATCTGGGATTACAAGCCCCTGCCACCACATCCGGCTAATTTTTGTATTATTAGTAGAGATGGGTTTCGCCACATCAGCTAGGCTAATCTCGAACTCCTGACCTCAGGTGATCCACCCACCTTGGCCTCCCAAATTGCTGGGATTATAGGCATGAGCCACTGTGCCCGGCCTTTAAAGGGTATTCATTGATGCATGATTTAAATTAGCAAAAAGGTGGCCAGGTACGGTGGCTCACGCCTGTAATCCCAGCACTTTGGGAGGCCAAGCGGGGGGGCAGGGGGTGAATCACAATGTCAGGAGTTCGAGACCAGCCTGACCAACATAGTGAAACCCCGTCTCTACTAAAATACAAAAAAAATCAGCTGGGCGTGCTACAGCACGCCTGTAGTCCCAGCTACTCAGGAGGCTGAGGCAGGAGAATCACTGGAACCCAGGAGGCAGAGATTGCAGTGAGTCGAGATTGCGCCACTGCACTCCAGCCTGGGCAACAGAGCGAGACTCCATCTCAAAACAAGAAAAAAAGAAAAAAAATTAGCAAAAAGCTGAAAGCAATTTAAATGGCCATCAATAAATGAATAATTAGACAGCACTTTGGGAGACAGAGGCTGGCAGATCCCTTGAGGTCAGGAGTTCGAGACCAGCCTGGCCAACATGGTGAAACCCTGTCTACTAAAAATACAAAAATTAGCTGGGTGTGATGGCACATGTCTGTAATCCCAGCTACTGGGGAGGCTGAGGCACGAGAATCGCTTGAACCTGGGAGGCAGAGGTTGCAGTGAGTCTCAAAAAAAATAAAATAAATGTTCTGACATTGACTAGTGTTCATGATATGCTAAGTGAAAAAGCAAGCTGCAGGATAACATGTGGAGTAGTGGTCCTCTAACTTTTTTTTATTTTAGGACCCCCTTTACATTGTTATTTTGTAATATGTGTATCATCATACAATATTTATTTTTATTTTTATTTATTTATTTTTGAGATGGCATCTCACTCTGTCGCCCAGGCTTGAGTGCAGTGGCACAATCTTGGCTCACTGTAAGCTCTGCCTCCTGGGTTCATGCCATTCTCCTGCCTCAGCCTCCCGAGTAGCTGGGACTACAGGCGCCCGCCACCACGCCTGGCTTTTTTTTTTGTATTTTTAGTAGAGACGGGGTTTCACCATGTTAGCCAGGATGGTCTCGATCTCCTGACCTCGTGGTCCACCCGCCTCAGCCTCCAAAAGTGCTGGGATTACAGGTGTGAGCCACCGCGCCCGCCCATTATTTTATATATATATATATATATATATATATTTTTTTTTTTTTTTTTTTTTTTTTGAGATGGAGTCTTGCTCTGTCACCTAGGCTGGCGTTCAGTGGCGCGGTCTCAGCTCACTGCAAGCTCCGCCTCCCGGGTTCACGCCATTCCCCTGCCTCAGCCTCCCCAGCAGCTGGGACTACAGGCTCACGCCACCATGCCTGGCTAATTTTTTGTATTTTTAGTAGAGACGGGGTTTCACTGTGTTAGCCAGGATGGTCTCGATCTCCTGACCTCGTGATCTGCCCACCTCAGCCTCTCAAAATGCTGGGATTACAGGCGTGAGCCACCGCGCCCTGCCATTATACAATATTTAAAAGAGATCATATTCATTAATCTCATCACTACAGTATTTAAGTACATGGGAGCTATCAAGCTCAGAATGGGAGCTATAAGTTTTCCAAAAATTCTTGGCAGGGCACAGTAGCTCATGCCTGTAATCCCAACACTTTGAGAGGCTGAGGTGGGCGGATCACCTGAGGTCAGGAGTTCGAGAGCAGCCTGGCTTACATGACAAAACTCTGTCTCTACTAAAAGTACAAAAATTAGCTGGGCAGTGGTGGTGGGCGCCTGTAATCCCAGCTACTCAGGAGGCGGAGGCAGGAAGAACTGCTGGAACCCGGGAGGCGGAGGTTGCAGTCAGCAAAGATTGCGCCACAGCACTCCAGCCTGTGTGACAGAGCGAGACTTCATCTCAATTAAATATATATATATATGAAATATATATATAAAATAAATAAGTTTTCCAAAATTCTAATTTTCACTTAAGCTTTTGAATTTTATCACTGGTGAGAAAAACTACCAGTCGTTTTCCTTTATTTTCAGGAAAATGATCACTGGATAGTCAGGTCTGAATTACCACAGTTTGTCAGTGTTTTTTTTTTTCAAATAAAAAATACTGTTCCATGAGAAGAAAGTTTGCTCAGCTTGCAATTCAGACAACTATCCTACTTCGGTATGCAGCAGAGGTGTTTCATGCTTACATCCCATGAGTCACAGAGAACATCAAAAAATTATGTATTCAAGGGCTGGGCTTAATACGATTATTTTTATTGCATCATCAATGATATCCTTAGGTGAAACTGGCATTTACAGCAAGTGTGTGGCAGTGAAGAACACAATGATTAATATAGCTTGGTGCCACTGCCCTGACAAATGCATGCTTGCAGGGCCAGCAGTTTCACAAACCATGTATTTTGACCATTGGTACAAAGTCAAGCCCATGAAAAAGACAAAGAAATCTTAGCATGATTATGAGAATAGTTTTGCTTGCAGACCTTCCAAAAGAGTCTTAGGGACCCCCTCAAGGGTCCCAAATCACACTCTGAGAATCACTGGTATATATAGGGTACTATTTTATTTTTTTTGAGACGGAGTTTTGCTCTTGTTGCCCAGGCTGGAGTGCAATGGTGCAATCTCGGCTCACTGCAACCTCCTCCCAGGTTCAAGCGATTCTCCTGCCTCAGCCTCCTGAGTAGCTGGGATTACAGGCATGCACCACAACTCCTGGCTAATTTTGTATTTTTAGTAGAGACAGGGTTTCTCCGTGTTTGTCAGGCTGGTCTCCAACTCCCAACGGCAGGTGATCTGCCTGCCTCGGCCTCCCAAAGTCCTGAGATTACAGGTGTGAGCCACCACACCCAGCTAGTATGGTACTATTCTTGTTGGAGTAAGGGGCAACACTTAAAGACATGTAGCCTGTGTAGAGGGACAAAGAAAAAGGTGTGCAAGGACACATATCAAACTGTTAATGCTGGTTACCTTAAGAGAGAAATTTAACTTCTTTATATACATATGTTTTGTTGTAGCTCTCTTAAGTATTACTTTTGTAAAAATAAAGGAAAAAAGATTTTTAAGGCCAGGTGCGGCAGTTCACACCTGTAATCCCAGCAATTTGGGAGGCTGAAGTGGGCGGATCACACAGACCAGCCTGGCCAACATGGCAAAACCCCGCCTCTACTAAAAATACAAAGATTGGCAAGGCATGGTGGCTCACACCCATAATCCCAGCACTTTGGGAGGCCAAGGTAGGTGGATTGCCTGAACTCAGGAGTTCGAAACCAGCCTGGGCAACACGGTGAAACCCTGTCTCTACATACAAACAAAACTTGTCTCTACATAAATACAAAAAAAAATAATAATAATAATTAGCCGGGCATGGTGCCATGCACCTGTAATCCCAGCTACTCGGGAGGTGGAAGCAGGACAATCGCTTGAAACAGGGGGTCGGAGGTTGCAGTGAGCCGAGATCGCGCCACTGCACTCCAGCCTTGTGACAGAGACTCCATGTGAAAAAAAAAAAAAAAAAAATGAAACTAGAGGCCAGGCGTGGTGGTGCACACCTGTAATCCCAGCACTTTGGGAAGCTGAGGCGGGTGGATCACTTAAAATCAGGAGTTCGAGACCAGCCTGGCCAACATGGTGAAACCCCATCTCCATTAAAAACACAAAAATTAGCTGGGTGTGGTGGCAGGTGCCTGTAGTCTCAGCTACTCGGGAGGCTGAGGCAGGAGAATCGCTTGAACCTGGGAAGCAGGGTTGCAGTGAGTCGAGATCATGCCATTGCACTCTAGCCTGGGCGACAGAGCGAGACTCCGTCTCAAAAAAATAAAAAAATAAGGCTGGGCATGGTGGTTCATGCCTGTAATCCCAGCACTGTGGGAGGCCGAGGCGGGCGGATTACTTGAGATCAGGAGTTCGAGACCAGCCTGGCCAACATAGTGAAACCCCGTCTCTACAAAAATACAAAAAATAGCCAGGCATGGTGGCAGGTGCCTGTAATTCCAGCTACTTGGCAGGAGAATTGCTTGAACCCAGGAGGCGGAGGTTGCAGTAAGCCGAGATCGCACCGCTGCACTCCAACCTGGGTGACAGAGAAAGACTCCATCTCAAAAAGTAAAAACAAGTAAAATAAATAAAAATTAAAAAATTAGCTGGGTGTGGTGGCACATTTGTAATCCCAGCTACTGGGGATGCTGAAGCACAAGAACTGCTTGAGCCCAGGAGGTGGAGGCTGCAGTGAGCCGATATCGTGCCACTGCACTCCAACTTGGGCAACAGAGTGAGAATCTTTCTCAAAAGAAAAAGAAAAGAAAAGAAAAGAAAAAGAAAAAAAGACTTTTAAAATAAAAGTCTAGGGCCTCCTACATGAATTATATATTTTTACATGAATTGGTTTTTTGCTCAAAATGCAAATTTCATTAATATATTAAAACAAAAAAGTCTAGGCGCAGTGGCTCACTCCTGTACTCCCAGCACTTCAGGAGGCGGAGGCAGGCGATCACCTGAGGTCAGGAGCTTGAGACCAGCCTGGCCAACACTGTCTCTACTAAAATACAAAAAATAGCCAGGCATAGTGGCTGGGCATCAGTAATCCCAGCTACTCCAGAGGCTGAGGCAGGAGAATCACTTGAGCTGAGGAGGCGGAGGTTGCAGTGAGCCAAGATTGTACCATCGCACTCCAGCCTGGGTGACAGGGCAAGACTCCGTCTCCAAAAAAAAAAAAAAAAAAAAAGTTGTTAAAGGCAATGGGTGATTTGACTGGTGGAGGGGATGGAAGAAAGAAAAATCATGAGCAAAGGGGCTCAAACTTGAGCAAAGAGAGGCATGGATGTGGGAATGGGCGTGAGTAGGGAACAGAAAGTAGAGAGGTTCAGGTGAATGAGACAGTTCATGTAAGGGAATAGGAAGCCTGGAAATGAAAAATGGGGTAATCACAGAAAGCCTTAAAAACAAGGTCAAGAACTCTGGACTTTATTGGGTGAGTAAAAGAGAACTACTAAGGATATTTTTGCCCAGCTGTGACAAGAATAAAAACCAAAGAAAAAAAAAACTGGGAGGCTTCCTGGAGGGAGGACTGAGACTAGAGCTGGGCTTTGAAGGAAGAGTCAAACTAAACAAAAAGGGAGGCAGAGTAGATTAGAAACAGTTCGTTCTCAAACAAAAACTCACGCATGGGAGTGTAGATAGCATTTTCAGGCAACGACAAATAGACCAGTCAGGCTGAGTTGGAATGTTCAGACCTTGAATACCAGATAAAGAGTTTAATATCTGGCACATGGCATGCACTCAACAAATATTTGTCAAATGAACGAATCCTTTATGCGAAGTATTATCTTAGGGCTTTGAATAAATGAATGAATCCTTTATACAAAGCAGTGTTTTAGAGTATTTAATCTAGCATAATAAAAGGGTGATTTGGAAAAAAAAAAAACACTAGAGACTGTGGAAACTAGGTAGGGAAAAAATATCGCGATAATCCTGGCATGAAGGGACAGAATTGGCTGAAACAGGGGCAATGGAAAGTAAGAGACTAAGGGCAGATACATCATCAAAGAATCAACAACACTTGGTAATTCACTGACCAGGGAAGGAGTAAGAGGGTTAGAAATCAAAGATAATTCAATACACTTTTTATTTTAGTAATCTCAATGTCAATAATTTACCATAAATAGTTACAATAGGAAAAAATAAAAACAAAAACAAAAAAGAAAGGAAGAGATAATCATATGAGTATTATGGCATTATCAATAAATAGTGAAAGGTCAGGCACAGAGGCTCATGCCTGTAATCCCAGCACTTTGGGAGGCCAAGATGGGAGGATCCCTTGAGCCCAGGCATTCAAGACCAGCCTGAGCAACATAGGGAGACTCCCGTCTTTATGAACTATACAAAAATTAGATGGGCATGGTTGGTGGCATGTACCTGTGGTACCAGCTACTCAGGAGGCTGACCTGTGTTGAGGAAAGTAGTCAAACTCTGTAAAATATTTTTAGAGATTCTGAGCCAAATATGTACGAGTGACCATGGCCTGTGACACTGACCTCAGGAGGTCCTGAGAACACGTGCCCTAGGTGCTTGGGGTATAGCTTGGTCTTATATACATATAAACTTTTTTTTTTTTTTTTTTTTTGAGGCAGAATCTCACTTTGTCTCTCAGGCTGGAGTGCAGTGGCCCAATCTTGACTCACTGCAACCTCTGACTCCCGGGTTAAAGAGATTCTTTTGCCTCAGCCTAGCGAGTAGCTGGGACTACAGTGCATCACCACACCTGGCTAATTATTGTTTTTGTTTTTTGACACAGTCTCACCCTGTTGCCCAGGCTGGAGTATAGTGGCACGATCTTGGCTCACTGCAACCTCCGCCTCCCGGGTTCAAGCGATTCTCCTGCCTCAGTCTCCCGAGTAGCTGGACTACAGGCACCCACCACTGCGCCCGGCTAATTTTTTGTATTTTTAGTAGAGACAGGTTTTCGCCATGTTGGCCAGGCTGGTCTCAAACTCCTGACCTCAGGTGATCCACCCACCTCAGCCTCCCAAAGTGCTGGGATTACAGGCCTGAGCCACCGCGCCTGGTTTTATATATTTTAGGAAAGCATGAGACATCACTCAAATATATTTAAGAAATACATTGGGTTTGGTTCAGAAAGGTGGGACAACTCCAAGTGGGGGGCTTCCAGGCTACAGGTAAATTTAAACATTTCTGGTTGACAATTGGTTGAGTTTGTCTAAAGGCCTGGGATCAACAGAAAGGTTCAGATTCAGATAAAAGATTGTGGAGACCAAGGTTCTTTTGAAGTCTTATAGTGGCTACCCTTAGAGACAACAGATGACAAATGTTTCCTATTCAGTTCTTTAAAAGGTGCTAGACTTTTAATCTCTTCAGCATTGGGAGGGCCTTGAAGAAACAGATCTAGCTATGTTAATACAGAATTTTATTTTTTTGAGACGGAGCTTTGCTCTTGTAGCCCAGGCTGGAGTGCAGTGGCACCATCTCAGCTCACTGCAACCTCCACCTCCCAGGTTCAAGCGATTCTCCTGCCTCAGCCTCCCGAGTAGCTGGGATTACAGATGCGTGCCACCACGTCCAGCTAATTTTTATATTTTTTTAGTAGAGGGTTTCGCCATGTTGGCCAAGCTGGTCTTGAACTCCTGACCTCATGTGATCCACCCGCCTCGGCCTCCCAAAGTGCTGAGATTACAGGTGTGAGTGATGGAGTCTGGCCTATTAATAGAGATTTTTTACAGATGCCGTTTCCCCCACAAAGGTCAGCTTTGCAGGGCCATTTTAAGATATGGCAAGAAACATGTTTTGGGGTAAAATATTTGTATTTTCTTGTTACGTCAGAGTCAGATTGAAAAGTAAGTAACGAGGCCAGGTGCGGTGACTCACGCTTGTAATCACAGCACTTTGGGAGGCCCAGGTGGGTGGATCACCTGAGGTCAGGAGTTTAAAACCAGCCTGGTCAACATGGTGAAACCCCGTCTCCAGTAAAAATACAAAAATTAGTTGGGAGTGGTGGCAGGCGCCTGTAATCCCAGCTACTCCGGAGGCTGAGGCAGGAGAATCACTTGATCCCAGGAGGCAGAGATTGCAGTGAGCCGAGATCATGCCATTGCACTCCAGCCTGGTTGACAAGAGCGAAACCCCATCAAGAAAAGAGAAGGGGAGAGGAGAGAAGGGAAGGAGCGAGGAGGGAAGGGGAGGAAAGGGGAGGGGACGGGAGGGAAGGGAAGGGGAAGAAAGGGGAGGGGAGGGGAGGAAAGGGGAGGGGAGAGGAGGGGAGATACAAGGTTAAATAAAACGCATCTGATGAGAACTTATGGTTTGTAGGGCATGACTCCCTACACACCTTAGATAGGAATTTCGGCAAGACGAAAAAAATCAGAGCTTAGTCCTCATGTGGGAGGATCAATTGAGTCTTGGACAGCATATTGAGACCCCATCTCTATTTAAAAAACTTGTTTGAAAATAATGTGCAAGGCAGAGCACAGTGGCTCATGCCTGTGATGCCAACATTTTGGGAAGCCAAGGCAGGTGGGTCACCTAAGGTCAGGAATTTGAGACCAGCCCAGCCAACATGGTGAAACCCTGTCTCTATAAAAATACAAAAAAATTACCTGAGCATGGTGGCGCATGCCTGTAGTCCCAGCTACTCGGGAGGCTAAGGTGGGACAATCACTGGAGCCTGGGAAGTGGAGGTTGCAGTGAACCAAGATCACGCCACTGCACTCCAGCCTGAGTGAGAGAGCGAGACTCCATCTCAAAATAATTTAAAAAAGAAAAGAACATGCAATAATGAAAATTCTATTGGGGTGATAACTTTTCTGTTAAAAATTTCCGTTAGGCCAGGCGCACTGGCTCATGCCTGTAATCCCAGCTACTTGGGAAGCTAAGGCAGGAGAATTGCTTGAAGTTGGGAGGCAAAGGCTGCAGTGAGCCAAGATCGCGCCATTGCACTCCAGCCTGGGCAATAGGAGCGAAATTCCGCCTCAAGAAAAAAAAAAAAAAGGCCTTCTTGATTTACCTCTTGCTAGTTTTCAGTCTGTTAGCATAAATCCACTATGCTCTTTCCTCTAGAAACAAATATTTGGCTGGGCACAGTGGCTCCCATATGTAATCCCAGCACTTTGGGAGGTGGAGGTGGATCACCCGAGGTCAGGAATTCGAGACCAGCCTGGCCAACATGGAGAAACCCCATCTCTACTAAAAATACAAAAATTAGCAGGGCGTTGTGGCGAGCACCTGTAATCCCAGCTACTTGGGAGCCTGAGGCAGGAGAATCACTGGAACCCGGGAGGCGGAGGTTGCAGTGAGCCAAGATCACGCCATTGCACTCCAGCCTGGGCGACAAAAGCAAAACTCTGTCTCAAAAGAAAAAAAAAAAAAAAGAAACTGAAATATTAACAAATCTCAACCTGACCCATGTCTCTATTATCTGTGCCTTTTTGCTTTTGCTTCCTCTGGCCTGGAATAGACTATATTTGCTTATCTTAAGTTCATTCCTACTGGTCTTTAAGGTCAAATTCAAGTATCAACTCAAGGCAGCCTTCCTGATTTCCTTATGCCAAGCCAAGTTAAAACTTGCACTCACAGCACCTGTTTTAGCTTTTATCTTGCTCTGATGCTTGACATAATTATTTGCTTGTTGGAAAGCAGAAACTACCTTTAAACTTTGTAGCAAAGAGCCTGGCCCACAGAAGACAGTAAATACCGACTGAATTAATGAGTAAATTAATGTATCTCATTAGGGAAGCGCCAAGAATCCAGAATGTTCTGGGCAAAAAGCATATGTGAAAAGAGACTCAGGGTAAATTAGTGAAACTATGAAAGGTCTCCAACCTCCACTGGGTTTGGACTGAAGCCTTAAGCTGTAGAATACTGATGGCCAATAAGGGAGTACAGGTGATCTGTTCAAAGCAATGCTTTAAGATTAAACTGAAAAATGTGTACCATAAACTAAAGGTAGAGAAAATGAAAGCAACAGCTGCAATGTGAGAAGACTTGACTTCCATGGTTTCTACAGGTATTAAAAGGAAAATGAAAGAGAAATTCATTGTGAAGATTAAATCAACATGATCCAAAGACTTACCAAGATGTGAATTAGAGAGGAAACAATCAAAACAGTGACACCGTGGATTTAATCTCGTGCTTTTCACGTGTATTATTTTTCTCAATATACCATAGGGCACATGGTAATCACATTTATTCACACATGGATTTTAAATTTTTATTGAGCACTTACTCTTGTGCCACACACTGTAACAGAAACTAGGGATACAACAATGAATAAAGCAAGCAAGGTTCTTGCCTTTTTATAGTATACATTCTAGTGAAAAAGATAACAAACAAGAATACAACTATTTATAATATCACTCTTGAATTTGGAAAATTGGGAAAATAAAAACTACTGATATAAACAAAGTCCATAGAGGAAAACAACTTTGTGGAAACAACAATTCAATTCTAGACAAGTATTTTACATGGAATTTGGGAGAAAGGGACAATACTAGAAACATATATTTAAGTTGATTGCATAGAGATTATAGCTGAAGGTTTAGGAGGACAAAAGATAGACTGCAATGAAAGGCAGAGCAGAAGCTTCTTGAATGGCCATCCTGTGTGGAAGCCCTCAGAGATACAAATAACCCATTATCACAAAGGAGCACCTATTTTATGTTATCTTGGTTCCATCCTCTGGCCTTGATGGTATCCAAGGGTGAAGTCAAAAAGAAGGGAGAGGATTGGCAGTTCCCACCCCTAGAAATAAAAACCAAGGGCAGAATATCAGGACTTTCAGATAATATCTTGCAGAGAGTCAAAAACTAGAGATTGGGGATTGCTACTGTAAGAATCTTTTTAAGCTTTGTCATTTTCTCACATCTGCCATTTTTTAATTCTCAATCTGTTTTCTAAAGTCTGTCAGCAATAAAAACCCTTACACTGAAAGGGTCCTTGTTTCCAGGGGTTGCAGGTAGACAGTGAAAAGACAACATAGCAAGGCATGGAGGAACTCCAAGGAGGTAGGGACATGGTTGTTCAAGGTATAAGACTTGCTTCAAATAAGAAAAGAGATCTAAGTCACAGGTCTCAGCCTGCGGATGATCTCAGGGCCAAAATAAGACCTGGATGTGGTTTCCAACACAGAGAAAATATAACAAAGAGATTAGAGCTGGAGGAATGACCCTGAAATAATGGTCATAATCATTTCCCTCAAGGAGGAAAAGGTGACAGCAACAACAGGAAGTGATTCATAGGAAAAGAAGACCAGGACATGCTAAGCCATGGAGACCAAAAGTTTTAAGTAAAGGTAGGTGATGGCTGGCCGCGGTGGCTCACGCCTGTAATCCCAACACTTTGGGAGGCCGAGGCAGGTGAATCACGAGGTCAGGAGATGGAGACCTTCCTGGCTAACACGATGAAACCCCGTCTCTACTAAAAATAGAAAAAATTAGCCGGGCATGGAGGCATGCGCCTATAGTCCCAGCTACTTGGGAGGCTGAGGCAGGAGAATGGCGTGAACCCAGGAGGTGGAGGTTGCAGTGAGTCGAGATCGCGCCACTGCACTCCAGCCTGGGCGACAGACCGAGACTCCAACTAAAAAAAATAAATCAATCAATAAAAGTAAATGTAGGTGATTAACAGTATTAAATACTGCGGAGAAATCAAGGAAAGGAGAACTAAAAAAAAGGTTCTGTTTTGGCATTTTAGAAATCCCTGGTTATCTCCACAAATACAGCCTCAGAAAAGCATGGTGGTAAAGAGGCCAGACTACAAATTAAACACAATAAACACTAAAAGCCTCCTAGCCGGGCATGGTGGCACACACCTGTAATCCCAGCTACTCGGAAGGCTGAGACAGGAGAATCAGTTGATCCTGGGAGGCACAGGTTGCAGTGAGCCAAGATTGTGCCATTGCACTCTAGTCTGGGAGACAGAGCAAGACTTCATCTTTAAAAAAAAAAAAAGTCTCCTAGAAGAAAAGTACCATAAGGGCTAATAGGGTTATTAAGGTGAGTAGGATGGTCCCAATTTTCTTTTTTTTTTTTTTTTTTTTTTTTTTTTTTGAGACAGTCTGGCTCTGTCGCCCAGGCTGGAGTGCGGTGGCCAGATCTCAGCTCACTGCAAGCTCCGCCTCCCGGGTTTACACCATTCTCCTGCCTCAGCCTCCCAAGTAGCTGGGACCACAGGCGCCCGCCTCGTCGTCCGGCTAGTTTTTTGTATTCTTTAGTAGAGACGGGGTTTCACCGTATTAGCCAGGGTGGTCTCGATCTCCTGACCTTGTGATCCGCCCGTCTTGGCCTCCCAAAGTGCTGGGATTACAGGCTTGAGCCACCGCGCCCGGCCAGTCCCAATTTTCAAAAAATTTACAGACTAAGTAAGGAGGAGGTGGGCAAATTAGGCAAGCTAAGTCTAAGACAAAAGTAAGAGTGTCATAAGTATCCTAAGTGATGACAGAAGATAATCAGGAAAACCTCATTTGACACTAAAGACTAGAAAGTAGTAATAATTAATGATAACAACAAATCAGCAGCCAGTATTTCTGCAGGCAGAGAAAAGGGAAAGGGATAAGAGGAACAACAAAAGCAAAATCCTGGCAGTGGAAAACTCAGTATTTAAGAATGATTAGTAAAGAGTATTTATTAATAAGTAGCTACATTACAAGAGGAACTTTGTATACATTATCCTGTTAAATATAAACGATAGATAGATATTATCATTTACAGCCAAGGAAACAGTCTTCAAGAGGTTAAAGACATAGTCAAGGCTTGGTGCACTGGCTCACGCCTGTAATCCCAGCACTCTGAGAGGCCAAGGCGGGTGGATCACGTAAGGTCAGGAGTTCGAGACCAGCCTGGCCAGTATGGCAAAGCCCCATATCTACTAAAAATACAAAAATTAGCCAGACGTGGTGGCGAATGCTTGTAATACCAGCTACTGAGGAGGCTGAGGCAGGAGAATCGCTTGAAGTCAGGAGGCGGAGGTTGCAGTGAGCTGAAACCATGCCACTGGACTCCAGCCAAGGTGACAGAGTGAGACTCCATCTCAAAAAAAAAAGACATGGTCAAGATTCCAAAGGTAGCATATACCTGTAACCTGAACTCAAGTCTGATGCCAAAGCTTACACATCATTGCACTGCTGTTCCACATCAGTTATACAGCCCAGTTTCACTAGAGGGTATAGGCAAAAACATGGCATGTGATAATACCATATTTAAAAGTAGGCCGAGCGCGGTGGCTCACGCCTGTAATCCCAGCACTTTGGGAGGCCAAGGTGGGTGGATCACGAGCTCAGGAGATCGAGACTATCCTGGCTAACATGGTGAAACCCTGTCTCTACTAAAAATACAAAAAATTAGCTGCGCGTGGTGGTGGGCGCCTGTAGTCCCCGGGCGCCTGTAGTCCCAGTTACTTGGGAGACTGAGGCAGGAGAATAGCATGAACCTGGGAAGCAGAGCTTGCGGTGAGCCAAGATCATGCTACTGCACTCCAGCCTGGGCAACCGAGCGAGACTCAGTCTCAAAAAAAAAAAAAAAAAAAGTAGTCAGCCAGGCATGGTGTCTCATGCCTGTAATCCCAGCACTTTGGGAGGCCAAGGCGGGCAGATCACCTGAGGTCAGGAGTTCAAGACCAGCCTGACCAACATGGAGAAACCCCCATCTCTACTAAAAATACAAAACTTAGCCAGGTGTGGTGGCACACGCCTGTAATCCCAGCTACTCGGGAGGCTGAGGCAGAAGAATCGCTTGAACCTGGGAGATGGATGTTGCTGTTAGCCGAGGTCAGGCCATTGCACTCCACAGCCTGGGCAACAACAGCGAAAGTCGGTCTCAAAAAAAGAAAAAAAAAAGTAGTCTGAGGTTGGGCATAGTGGCTCATGCCTATAATCCCAACACTTTGGGAGGCTGAGGCAGGCAGATCGCTTGCATCCAGGAGTTTAAGACCAGCCTGGGCAACATGGCGAAATCTCTTCTTTACAAAAATTAGCTGGGCATGTTGGTGCACACCTGTAATCCCAGTTACCTGGGAGGCTAAGCTGGGAGAATCACTTGAACCCAGGAGGTCAAGGCTGCAGTAAACTGCAATCATACCACTGTACTCCAGCCTGGGCAACAGAGTGAGATACTGTCTCAAAAATAAAAAAAATTTAAAAAGTAGTTTGTCGGCCGGCCGTGCACAGTGGCTCACCACACCTGCAATCCCAGCACTTTGGGAGGCCAAGATGGGTGGATCACCTGAGGTCAGGAGCTCGAGACAGGCCTGGCCAACATGGTGAAAGCCCGTCTCCATTAAAAATTTAAAAAATTAGCCGGGCGTGGTGGCAGGCGCCTATAATCCCAGCTACTTGGGAGGCTGAGGCAGGAGAATCACTTAAACCCAGGAGGCGGAGGTTGCAGTGAGCTGAGATCGCACCACTGCACTCCAGCTTGGGCAACAAGAGCAAGACTGCAACTCAAAAAAAAAAAATTAATTAAATAAAAAGTAGTTTGTCACAGCCATAAAAAACAAAATCATGTCCTTTGTAGCAACATGGATGCAGCTGAAGTCCATTATCCTAAGCAAATTAACACAGGAACAGAAAACCAAATACTGCATGTTCTCACTTATAAGTAGGAGCTAAACACTGGGTACTCCCAGACATAAAGCTGGCAACAACGGACATTGGGGACTACTAGAGGCAGGCACGGGTTTAAAAACTATCTACTGGGGCCAGGCACAGTGGCTCACGCCTGTAATCCCAACACTTTGGGAGGCCAAGCTAGACAGATCACCTGAGGTCAGGAGTTGGAGACCATCCTGGCCAACACAGTGAAACCCCAACTCAACTAAATACAAAACAGCCAGTCGTGGTGGTGCGTGCCTGTAATCCCAGCTATTCAGGATGCTGAGGCAGGAGAATCACTTCAACCCAGGAGACAGAGGTTGTAGTGAGCCAAGATCACACCACTGAACTCCAGCCTGGGCAACAGAGCAAGACTCCATCTCAAAAAAAAAAAAACTAACTATTGGGTACTACGCTCATTATCTGGGTGATGGGATCACTTGTACCCCAAACCTCAGCATCACACAATTATACCCATGTAACAAACCTGCACATTTTCTAAATCTAAAATAAAAATTGAAATGAACAACAAATAGGCCAGGCATGGTGGCTCACGCCCGTAATCGCAGCACATTGGGAGGCAGAGGTAGGAGGATCATTTGAGCTGAGTTCAAGACCATCCTGGGTAAGATGGTTAAGATCTCCATCTCTATAAAAAATTTAAAAATTAGGTTGGGCATGGTGGTTTACACCTGTAATCCCAGCACTGGGAGGCCAAGGCGGGTGGATCACCTGAGGTCAGGAGTTTGAGACCAGCCTGGCCAACAAAGTGAAACCCCGTCTCTACCAAAAATACAAAAATTAGCTGGGCGTGGTGGCACGTGCCTGTAGTCCCAGCTACTTGGGAGGCTGAGGCAGGCAAATCGCTTGAACCCAGGAGGCAGAGGTTGCACTGAGCCGAGATTGTGCCACTGCACTCCAGCCTGGGCAACAGAGCAAGACTCCATCTCAAAAAAATAAAAATAGCCAGGCGCGGTGGCTCACACCTGTAATCCCAGCACTTTGGGAGGCTGACGCGGGCGGATCACAGGGTCAGTAGATCGAGACCATCCTGACTAACACGGTGAAACCCTGTCTCTATAAAAAAGATACAAAAAATTAGCCAGGCGTGGTGGCAGTCGCCTGTAGTCCCAACTGCTCAGTAGGCTGAGGTAGGAGAATGGCGTGATTCCGGGAGGCGGAGCTTGCAGTGAGCCGAGATTGCGCCACTGCACTCCAGCCTGGGCAACCAGCGAGACTGCATCTCAAAAATAAATAAATAAATAAATAAAAGTAAAAATAAAAAAGGTAGTCCTATCATTTCATCACATTTCCCAAAGCTTTTGCTATGTAAAATACTACTCCCATAAGATATTAAACAGGGATTATCCCTAAACATTGTTAAATAAGTTTGGGAAATTCTGGGTTAAACACAAAAAAAGATTTTGTGTTTTGTTTTTTTTTTTTTTTAACAGCAAGGCTTAAATGAGTTACTATGTTCTTATTCAGGTGAATATGCAAGATGGGAATATGGTTTACAGTGTTTCTCAAAATTTGTGCACAGAAACATTATTTGTATTTTATTTTATTTATCTTTGAGAGGTCACTGTCACCCAGGCTGGAGTGCAGTAGCCAGACCTTGACTCACTGCAGTCTCCACCTCCCAGGCTCAAGCAATTCCTCCCACCTCAGTCTCCCAAGTAGCTGGGACTACATGAGTGTGTGTGTCACCACACCCAGTTAATTTTTTGTATTTTTAGTAGAGACGAGGTTTTGCCATGTTGCCCAGGCTGGTCTTGAATTCCTGGGCTCAAGCAATCCACCCGCCTCGGCCTCCCAAAGTGTTGAGATCACAGGCGTGAGCCACCGCTCCCGGCTCTATTTTAGTTATTTATTTTGTGTCACATCTCAGAGGACTACTAGGTGTTTCAAGGATTCATATTTTGGAAAATAACAGCCAATCTTAACAGTATAATTCCAAATACATCATTTTACATTATGTTACATATGCATATGTGCTTAGAAAAACTAGGCTGGGGGCCAGGCATGGTGGCTCACGCCTGTAATCCCAGCACTTTGGGAGGCCAAGGGCAGATCACCTGAGGTCAGGAGTTCGAGACCAGCCTGGCCAACACAGTGAAACCCCGTCTCTAACTAAAAATACAAAAAAATAGCTGGGTATGGTGGTACGTGCCTGTAATCCCATCTATTTGGGAGGCTGAGGCAGGAGAATAGCTTGAGCCTGGTTGGCGGAGCAGAGATGGCGTCATTGCACTTCAGTCTGGGCAACTGGAGACAGAGCAAGAAGACTGTCTCAAAAAAAAAAAAAGAAAAAGGGCCGGGCGCAGTGGCTCAAGCCTGTAATCCCAGCACTTTGGGAGGCCGAGGCGGGTGGATCACGAGGTCAGGAGATCGAGACCATGCTGGCTAACATGGCGAAACCCCGTCTCTACTAAAAATACAAAAAAAAAACTAGCCCAGCGTGGTGGCGGGCGCCGGTAGTCCCAGCTACTTGGAGGCTGAGGCGGGAGAATGGCGTGAACCCGGGAGGCGGAGCTTGCAGTGAGCCGAGATCGCGCCACTGCGCTCCAGCCTGGGCAACACAGCGAGACTCTGTCTCAAAAAAAAAAAAAAGAAAAGAAAAAGAAAAAGAGAGATAAAAGAAAAACTAAGCTGGGTGGACTGGCTCATGCCTGTAATCCCACCGCTTTGGAAGGCCAAGGTGGGAGGACTGATTGTGAAAAGGAGTTTGAGAACAGTCTGGGCAGCACAGCTCTATAAAAAAATTCAAAAATTAGACAGGCATGGTGGCATATGCCTGTAGTACTAGTACTAGCTACTCAGGAGGCGGAGGCAAGAGAATTGCTTGACCCCAACAGTTGAGACTACAGCAAGGTATGACTGTGCCACTGCACTCTAACCTGGGCAACAGAGCAAGACCTTGTATCTTAAAAAAAAAAAAAAAAAAAAAAAAAAAAAGGAAAAGAAAAACTAGTTGCTCATGCCTATAATCCCAACACTTCAGAAGGCCGAGGCAAGAGGATCACTTGAGCCAGGAGTTGGAGACCATCCTGGGAAACACAGCCTGACCTCATCCTACAGATAATTTAAAAAAGTAGGCCGAGCACAGTGGCTCACGCCTGTAGTTCTAGCATTTTGGGAGGCTGAGGTGGGCGATCCTTTGAGGCCAGGAGTTCAAGATCAGCCTAGACAACATGGTAAAACCCCATCTCTACTAAAAATACAAAAATTAGCTGGGTGTGGGGGTGCACACCTGTAATTCCAGCTACTCAGGAGGCTGAGGCAAGAGAATTACTTGAACCCAGGAGGTGGAGATTGTAGTGAGCAGAGATCGCACCACTGCACTCCAGCCTGGTGACAGAGCAAGACTCCATCTCAAAAAAAAAAAAAAGAAAAGAAAAAGAAAATAACCCTAAGTGCAGACAAAGATGCATACACAAAAACATTCATAGTGTTCTTTTTTCTTTTTTTTTTTTTGAGACGGAGTCTCACTCTGTCTCCCAGGCTGGAGTGCAGTGGCGCTATCTCGGCTCACTGCAAGCTCCGCCTCCCAGGTTCACGCCATTCTCCTGCCTCAGCCTCCCGAGTAGCTGGGACTACAGGCGCCCACCACCACGCCTAGCTACTTTTTTGTATTTTTAGTAGAGACGGGGTTTCACCGTGTTAGTCAGGATGGTCTCCATCTACTGACCTCGTGATCAGCCCACCTCGGCCTCCCAAAGTGCTGGGATTACAGGCGTAAGCCACTGCACCCGGCCCATAGTGTTCTTATAATAAAAATTCTGGGCCGGGCGTGGTGGCTCACGCCTGTAATCCCAGCACTTTGGGAGGCCGAGGTGGGCGAATCACGAGGTCAGGAGATCAAGACCATCCTGGCTAACACGGTGAAACCCCATCTCTACTAAAAATACAAAAAATTAGCTGGGCGTGGTTGCGTGCACCTGTAGTACCAGTTACTCAGGAGGCTGAGGCAAGAGAATGGCGTGAACCCGGGAGGCGGAGCTTGCAGTGAGCTGAGATCTGGCCACTGCACTCCAGCCTGGGTGACAGAGCGAGACTCCGTCTCAAAAAAAAAAAAAAGGCCGGGCGCGGTGGCTCAAGCCTGTAATCCCAGCACTTTGGGAGGCCGAGACGGGCGGATCACAAGGTCAGAAGATCGAGACCATTCTGGCTAACACGGTGAAACCCCGTCTCTACTAAAAAATACAAAAAACTAGCCGGGCGAGGTGGTGAGCGCCTGTAGTCCCAGCTACTTGGGAGGCTGAGGCAAGAGAATGGCGTAAACCCAGGAGGCGGAGCTTGCAGTGAGCTGAGATCTGGCCACTGCACTCCAGCCTGGGTGACAGAGCGAGACTCCGTCTCAAAAAAAAAAAAAAAAAAAAAAAAAAATTCTGAAAACAATCTACAAGTCCAATAACAGAAGAAAGGTAAGATAAGGTACATGCCCAAACTATAAAACACTCTGCCAGGAGAATGGCGGGAACCCGGGAGGCGGAGCTTGCAGTGAGCCGAGATCGCGCCACTGCACTCCAGCCTGGGCGACAGAGCGAGACTCCGTCTCAAAAAAAAAAAAAAAAAAAAAAAAAAAAAAAAAACACTCTGCCAGTATTTTAAAAGATGTGTACAGAGTTTTTAATAGCAAGGAAAAACATTTACCTCATAAGGCTAAATGAAAAGGCAAGATATAAAAATGTATATACCATCTGATTCTGCTATGTTTAAAACAGTTTAGAAAGATATATGCCAAATATAACAGCAGACTCTGGGTTGATGAATTAATATTGAACAAAAATTACGTAACTAAATTTGTACTTAAGGAGCAGTAATCTGGTAGCAGTGTATCAGAAGAAATGAAACAAGAGAGAGACTGGAAATAGGATGACCTGTTTAGGAGGTCACAGTAATATTTGCAGGACAACAGAAACTAGAATTTTAGCAGGCACTTAGAATGGCCCAAGTACACTATGCCTGGTACTTGGCCATATATAGTAATTTCTTCTAACCCATACAATAACCCTTACATAATAGTAATAATTACAGAACAATGTGTTGGACACTTTTTATGTGCCAAACATGCAAATTATTTTATTTAAATTTTAATACTTATAATAATCCTGTGTTGCAAGAGTTATTCCAATTTCAATGATGAGAAAACTAAGAGTTAGATTCCCAAGGTTATATAGCTAACAAGTACTGAAGACGGGATAAGGGTAACAGCAGTAGGAATAAAAGAATGATATTTTGATAAATGATATACGTGAGGAGGGTAAGAGAGAAGTAAAAGATGATAATAAAAATAATCATAAAAAAATAAAACTCTAAATTAAAAAAAAAAATACTCCCATACAAATAAAAACACCTAGTGATCAGATCTTAGTTTCTAACATTATTCTTCAGTAAAAAGAACAAGGGCTTCTTAGAGAAATGGCAGACCACAGGACTGGAGCAGAGAACAAAATCATAACCTGCAATGATGGTGAATGTCAAAGGGAGATGGGCCAAGTAAAAAACTAAAAAGGGTTCCCAATGTTCAAAACTGAAACATTTGAGCAATAAAGCAAATAAAATAGTATTGGATTATAACCTACCATATAAAATAAACATCTATAAGTCCATATTGATATACATAAATTAATAAACAAACAAGGGGAAAGAAAAAAATCTGGGCAGAAGAATGCCAAATAATGTGTTTTTTTTTTATTGTTTTTTTGAGATAGGGTCTCACTGTCACCAAGGCTGGAGTACAGTGGAACAAGCACGGCTCAATGCAGCCTCAACCTCCCTGGCTCAAACAATCTTCCCCCCTCAGGCTCCCTGAGCAGCTGGGACCACAGAGGTGTGTGCCATCTTACTCAGCTCATTTTTTTTTTTTTTTAATCTTTTTGTAGATACGAGGTCTTGCTATGTTGCCTAGGATGGCCTCAAGTGATCCTCCTCCCTCAGCCTCCCAAAGTGCTGGGATTACAGGCATATGCCACCATGCCCAGCCCTTAATCTCTTTTTTTAAGGAGGCACAACTCCCTACTCCTCATGCATGGGTCCCTACTCCTCATGCATGGGCTCCTACTCCTCATGCATGGGCTAGGAATAGTGACTTCCCTACAGTATGGAAAGGAAGGGGGTAAAGCATAACTTTACAGTGACGCCTTACAAACAGTATCTCTGCCAGATGATCATGGTCAATACTAACAGGCTGGGCATAGTGGCTCATGCCTAGTTGTCCCAGAATTTTGGTAGGCCAAAGGGGGACAATACCTTGAGCTCAGGAGTTCAACACCAGCCCAGGCAACATAGTGAGACCCCATCTTTACCAAAAAAAAAAAAAAAAATTAGCCAGGCATGATGGCACACGCCTGTGATCCTAGATACTCAGGAAGCTGAGGTGGGAGAATCGATTGAGCCTGGGAGGTCAAGGCTTCAATGAGCCATGACGGTGTCACCGCATTCCACTCTGGGCAACAGAAGGAAGACTCTGTCTCAAGAAAACAAAAAAATTAACAGTAAAAAATCACTGTGATTCTATGTACCCTGATATGTGATGAAAATGTCACTTTAGGCCGGGCGAGGTGGCTCAAGCCTGTAATCCCAGCACTTTGGGAGGCCGAGACGGGCGGATCACGAGGTCAGGAGATCAAGACCATCCTGGCTAACACGGTGAAACCCCGTCTCTACTAAAAAATACAAAAAACTAGCCGGGCAAGGTAGCGGGCACCTGTAGTCCCAGCTACTCGGGAGGCTGAGGCAGGAGAATGGCGTAAACCTGGGAGGCGGAGCTTGCAGTGAGCTGAGATCCGGCCACTGCACTCCAGCCTGGGTGACAGAGCGAGACTCCATCTCAAAAAAAAAAAAAAAAAAAAAAGAAAATGTCACTTTACCTCTGTGGTCTTCCTCCCCAAAACATATATCCCACATCTAATCATGAGAAATACATCAGACAAATTCCAATAGAAGGACATCCTACAAAATACCTGACCAGTACTTCTCAAAACTCAAGGTCATTGAAAACAAGGAAAGCCTGAGAAAATGTCACAGCCAAGAGGAGCTTGAACTCTTAGAGAGACATGAGAACTAAATATTATGTAGTACCCTGGATAAGATCCTGGAACAACAACAACAAAATTAGGTAAAAAGTCCAGGCACGGTGGCTCACACCTGTAATCCCAGCACTTTGGGAGGCTGAGGTGGGCAGATTACCTGAGGTGGGGAGTTCGAGACCAGCCTGACCAACATGGAGAAACCCCGTCTCTACTAAAAATACAAAATTAGCTGGGCAGGGCGGCACATGCCTGTAATCCCAGCTACCTGGAAGGCTAAGGCAAGAGAATCACTTGAACTCGGGAGGTGGAGGTTACGGTGAGCCAAGATCTCGCCATTTCACTCCAGCCTAGGCAACAAGAGCAAAGCTCTGTCTCAAAAAAATAATAAATAAATAAATAAATAATAAATTAAGTAAAAACTAAGGAAATCAGCCAGGTGTGGTAGTTCACACCTGTAATCCCAGCACTTTGGGAGGCCAGGGCGTGAGGATCACTTGAGCCCAGGAATTTGAGATCAGACTGGGCAACAGAGCAAGACTGCATCTCTACAAAAAATACAAAAATGAGTCAGGAGTGGTGGTGTGTACCTGTAGTCCCAGCTACTCAGTAGGTTGAGGTGGGAGGATCACTTGAGCCCAGAAGTTAAGACTACAGTAAATGGTGACTGCACCAGTGCACCCCAGCCTGGGTGACACAGCAGACCCTAAGAAAAACTAATGAAATGATGTATGGATTCTAGTTAATAATAATATATCAATATTGCTTCATTAATTAAAAGCAAAGTACCATATTAACGTAAGATGACAGTAATAGGGGAAACCGAGTGTAGCGTATATGGGAAATCTCTGTAGCATCTTCTCAATTTTTCTATAAATCTAAGTGTTCTAAAAAATCAAGTATAGTTAGAATATTAAAAAAAGAAACAGTCGGGCGCAATGGCTCACACCTGTAATCCCAGCACTTTGGGAGGCCGAGGCAGGTGGATCACGAGGTCAGGAGTTCAAGACCAGCCTGACCAACATGATGAAACTCCATCTCTCCTAAAAATACAAAAATTAGTCAGGCGTGGTGATGCGCGCCTGTAATCCCAGCTACTCAGGAGGCTGAGGCAGAAGAATCGCTTGAACCAGGGAGGCAGAGGTTGCAGTGAGCCGAGATCGCGCTACTGGGAGACAGAGTGAGACTCCGTCTCAAAAAAAAAAAAAAAAAGAAACAACACAAAAGTTTATCTTGGGTTGGCTAGAACAATGGTGCATTTAACAGAAATAGTGATGGAAAAACTGATACTGTGATACTGGTTTTGGTCAGGTTGGATTTGAGGTATGACAGTACATCCAAGAGTGAAGATATTCACCAAACAATTAGAAAAAGGGATAGGCAACTCGAGAGAGGGTAGTGCTAGAAATAATGTCTGCAAAGAGTGAAGAAACAAATAGGCAGCAAGGAAACAGAAATATCAGGAGTAAATTTCTTCACATTCAAGAAATCTGGGGAGAGGTAAAGGCTCTTTACACCTGTAATTCCAACATTTTGGCAGACTGAGGTGGGAAGATGACTTGAGGCCAGGAGTTTAAAACCAGCCTGGGCAACATAGCAAGTCTGCGTCCCTACATTTAAAAAAAAGAAACAAACAAAATCTTGCTATGAAGAAAAAGGAAACAAAAATGATAGGCATTGATTTTTCAGTAAAATAAAAATGAAGTCATCTGCCAAAAGAAGGAAAATTAAAAGGGATGGTCACACAGAGCTGGAAAAGTTTGGGGAAAACAGCTATGGAAGAACATAAAAAATAAATTTAAATTTTTATTTATTTATTTATTTTTGAAACAGAGTCTCGCTCTATCGCCCAGAGTGGAGTGCAGTGGCGCGATCTCAGCTCACTGCAACCTCCGCCTCCTGGATTCAAGCGATTCTCCTGTCTCAACCTCCCGAGTAACTAAGATGACAGGCCCACACCACCACCCCACCACACCCAGCTAATTTTAGTAGTTATAGTAGAGACGGAGTTTCACCATACTGGTCAGGCCGGTTTTGAACTCCTGACCTCAGTTGATCCACCCACCTCAGCCTCCCAAAGTGCTGCGATTATAGGCGTGAGTCACAGTGCCTAGCAAAAAATTGTTTTAAAAAGAAAAGGATGATTAGAAGCCATGATCTTGGCAGAAGTTAATATTAAGTTATATTGAATCTGATAGCTTCTGTACTTTTTCTCTAGCAACATGCTGTGGCCTAGAAGCAGAAGCCAAGAAAACATCTCTAATCATAGCCATCATTAGAGATAACAGAAGTGCCTGCTTAGTATAGAAAATCAAAATGAATAAAGAAAGCAAGAGGATATTATCAAAGTGGCTGGTCACAGAGGTCTAGCTGGGCAGCACCAAAGGCCACAAGGTACTGACAAATTCAATGAAATGGAAAGGTCAAGAACCAGAGAACCTGAGGACACAAAGCTGATCCTGAGGGTTTAAGATAGTGAAATAGGTGACTGATAAGGAGGCTAAAGTGATGGGGAGCACCTGAAGAAAAAGCGGTGTCCTAGATGAGATCCAGGTTGTACTGATTCTGATGTGCAACTGGTTTGAAAATACAAAGCAAAGTCGACCGTCTCATGCTGAAGAACTATGAGATCAGAGTATTCCAATGGTGCTGGAGACACTGAAAATGACAGCAAGAAAAAGAGGAGAGAAAAAAATATGATGCAATAGGTCTGGGTCCTTGTGGGCAGTAAATGATGACTTTAACTAAAGTTGAAACTGCTATAATTGCATGGCAATACCTTCCATGAGGATTAGAGTGAGTGGTAGATCAATGATCTGGACATAGTAAAGGAAAATAAAAAGCAGTTTATTCCTTCTTCTCTTCCACATAGTCACTAAAAACAGAAAACAGCTTTTAGTGGCAAGGTAGGGTGAGATGTGATACCTGGATTTTCACGGAGTCAGAGTAAAGAAAATGATTAAGAGTAAAGAGAAATATACTGGATAAGTAGTATTTTCAAAGCACACATTAAAAATTGGTAATTCATGAAGGAGCTACTAGGTAGAGAACAGAAGGAAAGAGGTAGTACCACTTTTAAATTGTGAGGTTGGGAAGAAGTAGCAGCAACCTGGGTTGTCATCAGGTACCATAAGACAGGTGGAAGAGGTGTAAGGAACATGGAAAGCAGCAGAGCAAGAAGCAAAATGGCACATTTTAAAACAGACCGTGTGTACCAAGGCACAGGCACAGTGTTGCTTCTACAGACTACACATATGAGGGCTACAAAAACAGAAACACTTTGCACTTGCACAGCATTTTGTAAATTGCTTTCACATATATTATCTTATTTGATCATCATTGAGTAGTTACTACTACGCATATTTTTCTAAAGATGAGGCCATTAGGAAGGGACAAAACCATGATAAAAGCTGTGATTCTCCGTTTCCAACACATACACCTCACATACACAGCAGACACTTCAGCATCTCGACCAGCCAGGCTGGAAATTCTTCTCTAGTCAGAAGGAATCGTGGGTTTTATTCACTTGTCAAAGGGCTTCGGAGAAAAGCCACTAGACACTTTCCTGTTTGCCTTTTCCCACCTTAGACCCCTCAATTTCTATCACCATCACGGGAGAAGATAGCGAAGGGTGGCTCCATCAGGGAGAAAACTCAAGCTGAAAGTTGTATTAGGGTCCTCTTCCCTTCACACCTCTAAACCTCAGTGACCCAACAAATGAAGATAAGGGAGAGGAAAAAGTACTATGTAGAAACGAGAAGGTCTTCAGCAAATACCGCTTCGAGAAAAATAATGAAAACGGGACTGAGGTAGGGCAGAAAGCAAGTATAGCTGAGATGGGGGAGGGGAAAAGTAGGAGGGCAGGAATTGGAGGGAACTAAGAGTGTAGGAGTCCCCAAGGCTGAAGAATCTATAAGAGACATGAGTGCTCCAACTGCTGGAGAAAAGCTAAAGGCCCGTGAGGGTCCTAAAGCAGGGACTAGCACTGAAGGACCCCAGGGTTTGGGTGACCGGAAGCAGAGACCCCCAAACACGAGACCAGAAGGGGGCGCAGGAGACACCCCGCAGGAGAGAATGAATGGGGAAGGCGGTCCGGGGGGCGGGGCAAAGGAGGGGCCCCGGGATGGGCGGGGCACAGACCCCTTTCCAAGTCCGAACCCCTGCCCCGAGAGCCCGGGGAGAAGCGGCTCCGCGCCTCCCGCACTCACCGCCGGTCTCGTCAGTAACATAGGGAGTCGCCATCTTGAAAACGCAAACCACTTCCGGCGTGAGCGGGCTGGGGTCCCGCCCCCCTCCCCACCGGAAGTGGAGTCCCGATCGTAGCAAGCCACCATCTTAGTCTTAAAGGGAGAGTGCACCATTTCATGGGCGGAGGTGGAGGAGAAGGAGGAGGAGGAAGAGGGGAGAAGCTGAAATAGTTAATAAAATAAAGCCGTGGGCTCTTTTACTGCCACCGATACCATTATTGAGCGCTTGCTGCCTGTAAAACAGTCCTCGGGGAGCCAAGAGAAGTTCCGAGGCACAGTCCCTCTCATCCCAGGAACTCCTCGTATGTCCAGGACCTGCGAGGGAAAAGGGCGCAAGGCCCACCTGCACCCAAAAAGGAGGCCTTATAAATGAAGAAAAGACTATCCAGGTTTTGGCCTGCACCCAGACCTGAGAGCAGCTTGGTGACGTGGAGCAGACAAATTCCAGGAACGCACTGGGGTGCACAAGTGTTTCTGGGGACGGTTGTAAGACCCCATGTAACCCTCTCTAAGAAGGTGGGGAGGTCGAATTCGCGTGCCGATTGCTGTCGGCCGCCCCAGTCAACCTCCAGAGACCCGCGGGAGGGGCGTGCAAGGCGGAGAGCGCCACGGGTCGGTCACCTGTCTCCGTAGCCGCAGAGTTGCCGGCAGCTTCCATGGCCGAAGAGGCAGCTGGCCAGGTTGGGCGGGCGGCCCTGGCCTGGCTCTGCCCCGCTGGGCGGCGCCGGAGATTCGGCGGCGAAGTGATGAGGGCCCTACTTGCTTCTCGCCCAGACCTAACCCTGATGCCTCCTTGGGTTGGGCCCTAGGGTCAGAGGGCAGGGTAAAGGCTTCTGGGCGGACCTACTTAGTATTCTAATTAAACTCGTCCAACCGCTGAGGATCTAAAGCGGGGCAGCTCGCCAATAATCCGGTCCCGTAGGATCACTCCATTTGTAGTCCTCCCCTGTCCCTTACCTCCCTATTCTTCAGATGAACCCAAAAGCTCTTCCCTCCGCTGCCCACTTCAGCAACTGTTGTTCCTTCAGGGCTAAGTTCTGTTAAACTTGTTTCCCTCACAGCCTGGGAGGGGCCCGGCTGCAGGTTCTTCTCCTCAGGTGTCAACTCTGCCCTGCTCCACCCTCATATAGCTTTTTCCTTATCAATCCTTTTACCTTCCTCCATATGTCCCCACTTTGGCTTAGTTTAATGTCCAGCAGTACCCCTGGAACCAGGAAGGAGGGAGGAGGTAAATATTGGTGATTACCTCTTACACTAGGCAGCATGTCCCATTTAAAAAACAAAACTAAAGCCGGGCGCAGTAGCTCAGGCCTGTAATCCCAGCACTTTGGGAGGCCAAGGCGGGTGGATCACGAGGTCAGGAGTTCAAGACCAACCTGGCCAAGATGGTGAAACCCCGTCTCTACTAAAAATACAAAAAAATTAGCCGGGCATGGTGGCGGGCGCCTGTAATCTCAGCTACTCGGGAGGCTGAGACAGAGAATTCATTGAACCCAGGAGGCGGAGGTTGCAGTAAGCCGAGATCGCGCCACTGCACTCCAGCCTGGACGACAGAGTGAGACTCCGTCTAGGACCTTTATAAGACAAATTAGGCCTCAGAAGTTTTCTGGGGGCCGCAGCTTGCCTTCCTTCCCGTCCTCCATCTCCTTGACTTCCACTAGAGGCCAATTCAGAATATCTGGGGGTGGGGAGCGAAGGCTCATTTAAAAAGTATTTCCAGGTGGGGCGCGGCGGTGGCTCATGCCTGTAATCCCAGCACTTTGGGAGGCCGAGGTGGGTGGATCACTGGAGGTCAGTAGTTCGAGACCAGCCATGGCCAACATGGTGAAACCCTGTCTCTACTAAAAATACAAAAATTAGCTGGGTGTGGTGGTGCGTGCCTGTAATCCCAGCTACTTGGGAGGCTGAGGCAGGAGAATCACTTGAACGAAGTGATCTTGGCACGAGCCAAGATCATGCCACTGAACTCCAGCCTGTATGATAGAGCAAGACTCAGTCTCAAAATAAATAAAAAGTATTTGCAAACAATACACAATTATTGCAAGTGTTCTTAAACTGTGGTCTCCTTTCACCAATTGTGCTTCAGACCCTGCAGGGTCTAACATCTTGTCCTTAACCTTGTTATGATTAGACGTTAGAGTGTGGGAAGACGCTTCTACAAACTAATGGGATACGTTGGTCTTGACTGAACTACCTTAGGAGTGGTCTCTGCAGCTTCCAGAGGCTGCTCAATAAACCTTTCTGCAGGAGGGAAACCTAAAGTGGCCCCTGTTCACTACCAACCCTAGGCCCCCTTCCCACCCCCAGACATCCTGCCTCAGCACTGGGGTTGACAGGAAGTGAAACTCAATTGTCTGCTTAGTAGACCTGCCTGGGACCCAACCCTGGGCCCCGGATGTGGCCCCCCACCCTGAGGAGGAACGGGGCAAAAAAGGCTGGGGAGAACAGGCTGTTGTTTTTTCCTTTCCCTTTGTTCATTGTGGTTTCTTTCTTTCTGATTTTTATGATGTGGTTGATTAAAGAAATGAGCACCTGGAACCGTAGGCATTAAACGCCTCCTTCTTAGATGTTTCTTGGCTTTTCTTCCCCCACCCACACCCCCCAGTAACTGACTTGGGGTATGATGGAGCACAGATCCTAAAGAAGACACAAAGAAGTCTAGAGTAAGACTGATTCAACCTTATTCCTTATTCGAGAGAGATTACATTACACCCCACTTTGAAGTGCCAAAAACTATCTTAAAAGGAATGTCTTCACCTTTATTTAGGGACATATCTAAAGACGATAGAGTGAGAAACACAGGTAATACATAGGGTGGCATTACTTTAAGCATTCTTTGCAAGGCAAGCTGAGTGCCTTAGAGATTAATATCATTCCAAGATTTCTAAATGAAAGATCCAGGGACAGAAAACTGATAGGCAGAGGTGTTAGGGGACCTATTCTTATATTGTATGTTTGTTTAAAGTAGCTCAGACGGGAGAGGCTTTACACACGTTGCACCACTCATTGGTATAGTCCCTAAACTGGACTATGTTTTTGCTTGTATTGCAGAATAAGTACAGGACTTGGTGTATAAAAGGCCTTCAGACGAGTTTGTTTACTATGACTAAGGAGGTCATAGAGGAAGGAGAGATGAAGCTTTGCTAACAGTGAAGAGAATACTGTAAAGACAAAGGATGGGGAGTGTCAAGGGCCTTGTCTTGTTTTTGTTTTGTTTTGTTTTTTTGAGACAGAGTTTCACTCGTGTTGCCCAGACTGGAGTGCAGTGGCATGATCTCAGCTCACTGCAACCTCCACCTCCCGGGTTGAAGTGATTCTCCTGCTTCAGCCTCCCAAGTAGCTGGGACTACAGGCACTTGCCACCACGCTCAGCTAATTTTTTGTATTTTTAGCAGAGACAGGTTTTCACCGTGTTAGCCAAGATTGTCTCGGTCTCCTGACCTCATGATCCGCCTGCCTCAGCCTCCCAAAGTGCTGGGATTACAGGTGTGAGCCACTGCGCCCGGCCTTTGGCCCTTGTCTTTTTATGATTGGGGGTGAGAGGGTGAGATCCGGAGGGGCACAGGAGCAAGAGACCCTCTTCAACCTATGCCCGAAATCTCCAGTTTAGATACAACAACAATACTCCCAAACCCTGTTACTCAGCAGCTATATTTCTGGCAAATGTGGAGGAGTCTGTTCCAACAAGCCTGTCTTGAAACAATCAAGAACTGCTTAGATACCCATGTTCCCACTAGAGGGCCTCATGTATTAATTCCCTTTCCTCTCCAACTCCCACAAAAAATATGTATATATTAGGTGTGTGTATGTATGCATCCACAATACCCACACATGCATATACCCTTGTAGTCAGAGGTCTCCCCTCCCGCTTCTTCCCACCCCCAGGTGTAAGAAGGAGATTCCAGGAACTTAAGGCTTTATTACTCTGCCCCATTTTCAATGAAAGGTAGGAGGGAGTTAGACAGGGGTTAGGGCGGGGCCAGTAAGCAGGATGCCTGGGTCTCCAGTTCCTGCCAGTAAGTCCCTAGGCCTCCATCTGTCTCCCTTGCTGTACCACCTTCACCACCAGCCATGCGACCCCAAAAGCCTTAATGACTCTAGAAGAGACTCCAGGCAGGAGAAGCTGAAAGGACCTTTGACTCCCTACTTTTGGCCAGGGCCTTCTGTGCTACCTGCCAAGGCCAGCAGGTAAACTGGGAGGATGAGGGTGTGGAGAAAGGGTGGACACAGACCAGAGTGCAAACCTCCACCCTAGAATTAAGGAGAGGACATGAGTCTTGACAGGAGGTGTCCTTAGACTGGAGAAAATAAGTCTAAAAGGGAGGAGAGGGACGTGGAGAAGGTGGGCAGATTGTCTCAAGCAGGGTGGAGCCCGGGACAGGAGGGAGGTGTTTGGTCAGGTTGTGGAGTCTGGGACTCTGGCCTTGCCCCCCGTGGGATCTCTTGAGTGTGAAGTCAGTGGTGGATGGAAGGGAGTTGGACAGGGAAGTTCAGGATGGCAGCAATCAGAAGAGAGTGAGACGTTGGTTGGGTGCCCAACTGCCGAGCTGTTCTGTTAGGGGCCCGCCCGGTATCTTGGCCTCCCAGGTTTGGGGTGAAGGGAGAGGCTGTGAGTGATTAGAAAGAGAAAATAGAAGCAGAGCTGCCCCCGGCGCGGGAAGAAGATGAGGAGCGCAGCAAATGGAGAAAATGTGTCTAAAGCCAGGGACATATTCAAGAGAGGGTGGAGCAGGTTATGGTGAACTGGAAACCTAGAAACGGGCTTCTCCAACTTCGAAGTTCCCAGAGTTGGGGGCGCAGGGCGCGGGCGCGGCGGGCAGGCTAAGGTGGGGGGCGGGCAGCTGTGTCGTCAGGAACGGGGCGGCCCCGCTGCGGCCGCGTCTGCCTGGCCCGTCCCCTCCAGCCCAGCTCGGGCTCCAGCTCCAGCGCCGGCGCTTCAGCTGCGACCGCGAGCCCTCCCAAGCAAGGTAGAGACTCCGCGAGTCCCCCAGCGCCCCGCCCTCCCCCGTGGAACAGGACAGGGGTAGGAAAGGCCAGGACCCACGGGCTGCGTTCGTGCTGCTGGGTCGGGAAGGAGGAAGCGTGACAGCTGGAGCGGGTATCCAGAAGGGTCTGCGCTGGGACGCGGGGGTGCAGCGGGAGGGCTGGGCCAGAACCCAGTGGGTAACGTCTCCCAGGCCTTCCCCTCCATCCCTCCAGCTCATTCGGAGGGATGCTGAAGCCTGGTTCCTGGGACCCGACTCTGAGGGAAGTCCTTTTCGGAACCTCCACAGTGCCGCACGGGTGGAGAAGGGTTCTTGTTTGGCCTCCAGGTCCCCAACTTCCCACCCCCAAGCTCTCCCCACCTGTCACTGGGAAGTTTCTGAAAATACCTGAGTCTGAATCTCACTTTTCACCTTTAGATAAGAGAAATAAGCCTTCCTGAGGAAGAAAGGCAAATATATTATTGGGCATCTTTTCAGCCTCAGCACAGACAAGCCCACATCCCCCAACCATGCCAGTATCGTAACTTCCTCCTGTGCTACGCAATGACACCCTCTACACACACACACACACACACACACACACACACACACAACCCCCTCAGCCAGGCAGCACTGCAGTCTTCAGTGTTTGTGGAGGCTTAATAAGTTTTGAGGCTTCAAGCAAATGATTCCCTCTTGGGGGCTACCTACTAGCAGCAGCGGTCCACCAGAGGAGGAGGATACAGTCTATGATATGATTAAGGAATTCAGAAGTCCTGGTAATCAATCTTGGGCCCTCAAATTCGGAGCTCCTGCCCCCTGGGGCAGCCTCAATATTCTGGGGACCTAGCTATTTCCTGAGTAATGGTCGACTTAAAGGACTTGGAATGTGAGCAATGAATGCTTAAGTGAAAAAAGGAAACTTTAAATATTAACACAGGCTTTGGAAATAACATTTATCTCTTGGTTAAAATTTTAGTATTTGATGTTTAAAATTAGATCCAGAGACCCATGAGCTCTAAGATTTAGTGGAATGTACTAAGGATGGGTGTCTAGAGTCTGTGCCCTTAAGAGAGTAATTCTCTCTCTATGCCTTAATTTCCTCCTCTGTAAAATACGAGGGTTGGTGACTCTCAGCTCTGTGGATGTTCTAAGATTCTCTGCCTCCAAGTCAACTTCTTCCTTTCTCACCCCAAGTGGGTAGGGGCGGGCAGGGAAACCAGAGGAGGGAAGGGAAGAGTGAGTCACAAATAGCTGGCAGGCTGGCAGCAGACCCCACCCTCCCAGCCCTGGCGTTTGCCTAGACTAGCCCAGGTTATAGCCTCAGGGTTGGGATGGACCTGGAGGAAGAAAATGGACTTGTTCCAGGTCTTTAAGTCCCCAGGATCCCACAGTTTGCTACCCTTCAGCTCCAGGGACAGCTAAATTTTCAGTAAGAGAGGTCAAGAGAACCATTGAAAAGATCCCAGGAGCACTCATGTCGAAGATTCCAGCCCAGTGGTGTCCTTGAACACTGAGAGTCTAGTTCTAGCTACCTCATCATCCTCCCAGAGGCAAAGTTCACGATCCTGATACTACATGGTTGCACCTGACAGATATATTAATAACAAGGGGTAAGATGTACAACTGGGCTTCACTGATGCTGGAAGTCCCTGAAATTTATGCCTTCCTGGTTCAAAGACATCATTTTTCCTAATCTCCAGAAATGTTTCTCTAGGTACTACCCTGTGTAGGAATGATAAGAGCTGATGATCATTGAGTTCCTAGTCTGTGCCATGCTGTTTGCTAAGTGCATTGCATATATCATCTTATTTAATGCCCACATTGCGACTGATTTCTGTAGGTGCCCACCTTACTGATGAGAAAACTGAGGCTCAGGGAGATGAAATGACCTCTCAAAGAGCTAGGCTTCTGATCCTTGCCTGTCCAATTTGCAAGTCCATTCTCTTAACTTCTACTCTATACTACTTCTCCAGGTTTAAGACCTGCGGAGCTAGAAAGGAGCAAGAAAGAGTTAGATCATTGTAAAAAGAGAGGCAGAGAAGAAGCCTGTCCTCTCTCCTTTGCACTGTAACTTACTTGCTCCCTCCCTGTCACTTCTCCCTCAGATTCCATTTCCTAGAACTTTAGAGTCATCTTAGAATTCCCAGAAGTAATCAGAGAGGCCAATTAAGCTATAGAGGCCCCATTAGCCATAAGACTATTAGTATTCATTAGATCTGTTGGCAGCAGAAGTTGGACTACAGTCATTGAAAAGTGCCAGATGGGTAGAGTCCTTTCTCTAGGATGTCAGTATCCCAGAACCTTCTTCTGAGTATTCCCAGAGAGCTGCTGGAACAGGAATGGTGTGCTGCATAAAAGTAGGCAGCAGAGATGTCCCAAGGGTAGAAGCTGCAGAGAAGGTTCTTGCACCATCAGAAAGGAAAGGGGCTGGGCTGTTCTTGAACACCCAAACTGCTTCCCTAACCCAACAAGCCCTAAATTAGTAGGTGGAGATCAGGGTGTTTGATGGGGTAGTCAATGAGTGCTTTTCAGGATCATTCATTCATTCATTTAACAAATATTTATTTAGCACCTATTCTATGTACTACAAATTATCTCCTTTCCTCTGACTGTCAGGTGGACACTCTGGCATCCCATTCTCATGTAACCATATTTGGATTAATAGCCCCAAATTATGAATCCCCAGCTTTACACAATCACTTGTACAACCAATATTGAGCACCCACTACAAACTGGGAAGGGTGTCCCACAAACAGAACGGTAAGTCTCATCGCTCTGAGCAGGGGAGAGCTTGGCATGCCTGAGGAACAGAAAGGAGTGCAGTGACACCAGAGGGCCCGCTGTGAGGAGACAGTGGAACAAGAGGAGGGCAGAGTAACAAGCAGAGGCACTACCACATGGCCTTGGGCTGGAGCCTTGGATTTTCCGTCTATCAACTGCCTTAGGAAATCCAAGCTTCTCTGAGCTCCAGTTTCCTCATCTGTAGAATGATTATGCCAATAGTTTCCTATGTCTCAGGATTTGATTCTAATTGTTAATACAATAATGACTAGCATTTCTTGTAGGCCTCCTAAATGTCAGGCATTATACAAGCCACTTTTCATATATTGCTTTACTTAAACCACACAACTGTGAAAAATGGGTTCTCATTCTCCCCATTTTACAGATATAACTTCTCCAAGTTACACAGTGGTATCAGAGCTAAGAATGGGACCCAGATACGACCGATCCTAGTTCTGTTCCAAAACCGTACTGTATCATATTCACGTAAGATATATTATTATCATTATCGAATCAAGGCAAGTCACTCACTGCACCTTGGTCCCTGGGTCCAGTAGCCAAAACTTGGGGCTCCCTAAGCACTGCTGACCTAGCGGAGTGGAAGGAAGTTCCCAGTAGCCGAGACACTAGCACTTGGCTCCACCGTCCCGGGACTGGGAAACACTAGATGTGTTGGCAGCAGAAGTTGGACTATAGTCACTGAAAACTGCCAGATGGGTGAGTCCTTTCTCTAGGATGTCAGTATCCCAGAACCCTCTTCTGAGGAAGAGACTCAGTGGGTACCCAGAGTCTCTTCCCCTGCCTCTTCCCTACCCCGCGCCTAGGTCCCCATCCTACCCTAGTGGAGCTCCGCGGAACGCAGTCTAGGCGGGGCCGGGTCTAGGGACCTTGCCAGAGCTGGTTCTATGTCGCGCGTCAGAAGCGCTAGAGGTCGTTGCGGGGCGTGGGTGGCTCGGGGAGTGGGTGGCTGAGCGGAGCTGGGGTCCCGGGCCAGAGGCGGGACAAAATGGGGTCATGGCCAGGAAGACGCGCTAACGCAGTAAGAGTCACCCAGAGGGCGGGAACTGCCGAGGACCCGAGATGGGAAAGAGCGCAGGCTGGGGAGAGTCTGCAGAGATTGACGATGGCGGGAGGAAACGCAGAAACAGACAAGGGACACACCCACAGAAACATATATAGACTGAGAAAGCCGGGTGCGGTTGGGAAGGTGAGGGTAGTCAGATGAATCAAGATAGGTTGGGGGAGCGGGAGAAGGATCCAGAAATGGAGAGACAGAGATGAGTCAGAGAAACAGAGACAGAGGACAGACACTGTCAGGGAGGGTAGAGGCACAGGGAAGAGGGACACAGGGAAAGGAAGATATTTAGGGAGGGACTAGGAGAGAAGGAAAGAACAAAAATAATAGTGGGAGTAGAGACAGAATGGAACAGACAGAAGAAAAGACACCCAGACAGCTGGCTCTTCCCACTGTACAGTCTGTCACCTTTCCCCAGGCCTACCCTCTCAAGAGGTCCAAGCAACGGAAGTACTACTACGAAGCTGCCTTTCTGGCCATCCTTGAGAAAAACAGACAGATGGCCAAGGAGAGGGGCCTAATAAGCCCCAGTGATTTTGCCCAGCTGCAAAAATACATGGAATGTGAGTCTTCCTGTCAGGCCTTCAGTTCTGGAGACCCTGCCCCAGAGAATCTCTCCTCCCCCACATTGCACCTCCTGCCCCCCAGCTTCCTTAGTGGCTTTGAGCAGTGTGCTGCTTAGATGTGCTCATGACTGGGAGCGGGAGGAGTGGGAGATGGGGAGAAGCACAAGGTCTGGGCTCTCTACCCACCTTCGCTGTACTTGGACTGCTTGCACCAGCTCTCAGAGAAGAGGAGTAAAGAGTGGTACTGTTTTGGAGGATCTGAAATATTTTTTCCTCTGTATTTCTTTGTTTCTTCTTGGAATTTCTTCATGTTATTTGAATCTTTTTTCCTGCTGGATTTCTCTGGCAGGAGAACTCAGCTGAACTAATAATGCTGTTCTCTTACTCTCTCCACACCCTAGACTCCACCAAAAAGGTCAGTGATGTCCTAAAGCTCTTCGAGGATGGTGAGATGGCCAAATATGTCCAAGGAGATGTGAGTGGCAGCAGGGAAATCCTCTCCTTGATCAACTCTTCCCATCTTTGTTTTTGATCCCCAATTTCCAGGAATTATTCTGGACCTGTCCCTCACTATCCCCTCTAGAGATACCCTAGTGTCCATTGTCACTCCGACTATTGCTTTAGGACAAAACAGGAGATTCTATTAACTCAGGACTTAATTAAAGAAACTATACTCCTGCCTCAGATGCTTCTCAGCTCCGCACTTATTATCTCTGTCCCCACTACTCCCAATTCTTCAGCCCCAGCTCCGACCTTGCAGACTCCCCAGGATAATGCTCACTCTCATTATAGGCCATTGGGTACGAGGGATTCCAGCAATTCCTGAAAATCTATCTGGAAGTGGATAATGTTCCCAGACACCTAAGCCTGGCACTGTTTCAATCCTTTAAGACTGATCACTGCTTAAATGAGGCAAATGTGACAAAAGGTATGGTCAAGCAGGTAGGACTGGGCTGAGCCTCTGGAAGAAAAAATCAAACTTATGGATTTGGGGATGAGAATTGACTTGAGTCACATGTTGTGCAGGTTGGGGGAAATTAGTGGAGAATAGTCAGGCTGGTCTAGGAGCTAAAGGGAGGAAAGGTAAAGGGGAGAGGTAAGCTGAGGGCAGTGGCTCACACCTGTAGTCCCAGCACTTTGGGAGGCTGAGGTGGGAGGATTGCTTGAGGCCAGGAGTTCAAAGTGCAGTGAGCAGTAATCATGCCACTGCACTCCAACCTCAGTGACAGAGTGAGACCCTGTCTCTTAAAAAAATTAGTAAATTTTTTTTTTAAAAGGAAGAGGTGGAACAGACAAAGGATAAAACATGAGCCAAAGTGGAGGGAGCCCTGACTTCTGATCTGCTTTTTTGTAACCAGATGTGGTGTGTCTCAATGATGTTTCCTGCTACTTTTCCCTTCTGGAGGGTGGTCGGCCAGAAGACAAGTTAGAATGTGAGTTGCCCTTCTGGAGTGAGGTGGTGGGGCAGTGAAGGGAGAGTGAGGTGTTTCTCAGCCTCCTTTCCCTTATTCCTTCAGGATTCCTAAAGGCTGACAGGTCTAGACAAAGGTGGGGCCAGAGAATGAGCCCATTTCCTCTGTTCTCCCAGACTATTTATACCTAATACCCTTCACCATAGTCACCCCAGTTCCCATGTCTTGTACATTCCCATGTAGGCGGCCTAGGATGTCCTTGGGATATGGATTGTGTATTGTCTCCCCTGACACATTCACTGAAGGGGAATCCAAGCTTGTTTTCCCCTCCTTTTTGTCTCTTTCTCAGTCCCATCCCAGGCTCTAGGCTTCTCACCCAAAAGCTCTCTCCCTGTCTCTTTGTTTCCCCCATATTCTGGTATGAATTCTTTGAGTATCTCTCACAAACTGACTCTGGCCCCCCTAAAACACCCCACAGTCACCTTCAAGCTGTACGATACGGACAGAAATGGGATCCTGGACAGCTCAGTGAGTTGGGGACCCTGTATGCTGGGCAAGGGAATATGTGTTCATTTGTCTGCACCCTCCTGCCCCTACTGTTCCAGGGTCTTAAGAAACAGAAGAGAGGCCGGGCGCGGTGGCTCAACCCTGTAATCCCAGCACTTTGGGAGGCCGAGACGGGCGGATCACGAGGTCAGGAGATCAAGACCATCCTGGCTAACAGTGAAACCCCGTCTCTACTAAAAAATACAAAAAAACGAGCCGGGCGAGGTGGCGGGCGCCTGTAGTCCCAGCTACTCGGGAGGCTGAGGCAGGAGAATGGCATAAACCCGGGAGGCGGAGCTTGCAGTGAGCTGAGATCCGGCCACTGCACTCCAGCCCGGGCGACAGAGCGAGACTCTGTCTCAAAAAAAAAAAAAAAAAAAAAAAAAAAGAAACAGAAGAGGATGGGGGGAGAGGTTGAGTCCTATAGGACTAAATTTGAAAGTAAGTCCCAAGCTCTTGACCCCTCAAAGAGAATTTTGGAGACATGAATTGGGTCTGCCTTACAAGCATACAAACACATTTATTTACTTGGCAGACGTACCTGAGAATGAGAGGTGTGAATCTGGGGTGGAACCCCGGAACACTGATTTCTGGAAAAGAATTTGGATGGTGGTAGTAAGGGGGATATGGCTGTGGCTCTTGCCCTTTTTGCTCCAGGAAGTGGACAAAATTATCCTACAGATGATGCGAGTGGCTGAATACCTGGATTGGGATGTGTCTGAACTGAGGCCGGTAAGGCAGCTCTTCCTTCTTGTCCCTTCTTGTATCTTCTTCCCTGATGAGTCCTGCATCTGCCTTACCTCATCTCTGACAGGCAACCTGGTTCCCTTGGCTAGGATGGCAGGGCTGGGTATCCTAAGAGGCAGTGGAGAGGTTTTGGGTCTGAAGACCCACTCACACTGAAAGTCCATTTCCACTCTGTGCTCAGATCCTTCAGGAGATGATGAAAGAGATTGACTATGATGGTAGTGGCTCTGTCTCTCAAGCTGAGTGGGTCCGGGCTGGGGCCACCACCGTGCCACTGCTAGTGCTGCTGGGTCTGGAGATGGTGAGTAGGAGAGACTTTGGAGGATGAGTAAGACAGCTTTGGGTTATGCTTGCCAGGATTGGCCCTGTAAGGGCTTTGACACTCCCTAGCATCTACTGTGCCTTCCTAGACTCTGAAGGACGATGGACAGCACATGTGGAGGCCTAAGAGGTTCCCCAGGCCAGTTTACTGCAATCTGTGCGAGTCAAGCATTGGTCTTGGCAAACAGGGGCTGAGCTGTAACCGTGAGTAACGGGACCTTGGAGGTAGGGGAAGCGGGTCAGTGTAGCTATCTGTGGAAGCTTGGCTGTCTGAACTTAGAAAGACCTAGGTTTGAATCCTGGGCTCTGCCACTGACTAGTTATGTGACCTTGGGAAAGCCACATCACTTCTTTAAGCCTTAGTTTCCTCAACTGAAAATGAGGTAATTGTGAGGATTAAAAAAGTTAGTGCAAGAAAAGTGCTTCAGATGGTGCATGCACATACTATAACATGCAATAAAAAAAAATATCTATTATGATTACTATTGCTGTTAGACCTGAGCCTCCCAAGCATCATCCAGCTCAGTTCCTGCCTGGCACATGGATGGTGTGGGGCAGGCATGGGGTAGCAGCTGATCTTTTAGGAGGAAGAGTAAGGAAAAGGCATGGCTTTTGGAGGCGGGCACTTCACCCCAAACTTTTATTCTGGTACACCCTGAAGCAAGGGATCACATATCTGATCCTGCCTCACCCCCAGGTAAGAAGGAAATAGGGGGAGGGGCTCAGCTAAGCCTCCCAACTTCTTCCTTCTCCCTCAGTCTGTAAGTACACTGTTCACGACCAGTGTGCCATGAAAGCCCTGCCTTGTGAAGTCAGCACCTATGCCAAGTCTCGGAAGGACATTGGTGTGAGTGACCTCAAGCCCCTGCTCCCAACATCACCTCCATCCTGGCCCTGGCCCTTGGCCCATTGCTGCCCTCAGCTCCTCCCTCCCCTAGGTCCTGCTCAGACCCTCCCAGACAAGGGACTGCCTTTCTCCCCAAGGTCCAATCACATGTGTGGGTGCGAGGAGGCTGTGAGTCCGGACGCTGCGACCGCTGTCAGAAAAAGATCCGGATCTACCACAGTCTAACCGGGCTGCATTGTGTATGGTGCCACCTAGAGGTCAGTTTGGGAGCCATCCCTCCTGTCTGCGTCTTAGGGCCCCGCAGAGCTGCCCTCTCCACGGGCCTCCCAGCCACACCTCCCTTACAGCCACAGTTGCCCCAGGGGCTCTTTCCAGCCCAGACTGCCAGGTTGAGAGGAGACAGGGTTCCCTTCGTGATCTCTCTGTGCCCACCTCGTCTTTCAGATCCACGATGACTGCCTGCAAGCGGTGGGCCATGAGTGTGACTGTGGGCTGCTCCGAGATCACATCCTGCCTCCATCTTCCATCTATCCTAGTGTCCTGGTGAGACCCTCCGCAGCAGCGGGGAGGGGACAGGAGTGCCTCCCCGATTTCCCACACTCACTGAGTGGCATTTAGAATAGAGAGCTCATACTTTTAGGATTCAAGTCAGACCCCTCTATTTAGGGATTCGTGCACAATACAGCTTTCCTTCCCTCTTTCTTCCCCTCCCAGGCCTCTGGACCGGATCGTAAAAATAGCAAAACAAGCCAGAAGACCATGGATGATTTAAATTTGAGCACCTCTGAGGCTCTGCGGGTACAGGGCTAAGAGTCTGGGGCTTCATGATGGGGGCCGATTTTTCAGTGGATCCCTCATGGGTGGGAATGAAGAGGGAGTGCCTGGTGGGGGGCGGTTGATGCTCTCACTCTCCAGAAACTCCACCATGGTGGGGGAGGGAAGGGGAGGGAAACAGGAGGGAGGGGGAAAATATCTTGGTGGAATGTCAGCCCTCTGCCCCTGTCTCCAGGGCCCACCTTAACTCTGACAAAATCCTGCTTTCTTTATCCTTACTTTCTTCCCCCAATGCAGATTGACCCTGTTCCTAACACTCACCCACTTCTTGTCTTTGTCAATCCTAAGAGTGGCGGGAAGCAGGGCCAGAGGTGAGGAGAGATACATTGGGCCTTCTAAGATGAGAGGGAGGGCCTGCCTGCAGCACTTGGAAGGTGGAGGGGGATGTGTGTGTCTGGAGGTGCATACCTTGAGGAACACATCAAGAGGGTGAGGTTCAGAAGATCACCCCCTACCCCCACGCCTGCCATGAGCTTTTCTTTTTCCCACACACAGGGTGCTCTGGAAGTTCCAGTATATATTAAACCCTCGACAGGTGTTTAACCTCCTGAAGGATGGTCCTGAGATAGGGTGAGCACAGGTTAGGGGCTGTATCACAATGTTTTCGTTGGTCTGTGTATCTGTATATGTCAGGAGAGTGCAGGAAAGAGTGCAGTTGGGAGAGGAGGGCTAGAGATCCCCAAGAGGCCATAATTCAGAATGTTTCCTTCCCTGGGGTCACTGGGTATCCCATCCTCCGAGCTCTCTGGCCCATCTTTGTACTCTCCAAGAATGAAGATACCAATTTTTCCTTAACCACTGAGGAGTGGCTATAACTTTCCCCATTGTTCTTTTCTCTGACCTTCATAGAAACTCAAGTCTTTTGACAAAAAGGAGGAGGGTCCTAAGGAATGAGAGACAAGAAGCAATGTGCCTGCCCAGGAGTTGGGTAACCTCAGTCCTGTTATCCTTCTTCATCTTCTCTCTCCCCTTTGTCTCAGGCTCCGATTGTTCAAGGATGTTCCTGATGGCCGGATTTTGGTGTGTGGTGGAGACGGCACAGTAGGCTGGATTCTAGAGACCATTGGTCAGTGCAGGGAGGGGCTCTAGGAAGAGATTGGGGTCGTAGTCTTGCAGAGCTAACTCACTCCATCCTTCTCTTCACCTGCCTCCGCAGACAAAGCTAACTTGCCGGTTTTGCCTCCTGTTGCTGTGTTGCCCCTGGGTACTGGAAATGATCTGGCTCGATGCCTAAGATGGGGAGGAGGTAAGTGGTTAGAAATTGTTTTGCTGTAGGATGTGGGGAGTTGTGTAGGATGGGAAAAGCACTTGGAGAAGAAACTAGGCATCTGGTATAGAAAGAGGATTGGGGAAGAAGAGGAGCATAGACAGGTGGTTACAAAAGTGGAATGTCCAAAAAGAAGACAGCTTTGGAAGAAGCAGGGACCACAATCTGAACCTAGAAGGGTCAAGGGTGATAGTCCCCTTTCCTGTAAATATATATATATTTTTTTTTTGAGACAGAGACTCGCTCTGTTGCCCAGGCTAGAGTGCAGTGGCCGGATCTCAGCTCACTGCAAGCTCCGCCTTCCGGGTTTACACCATTCTCCTGCCTCAGCCTCCCGAGTAGCTGGGACTACAGGCACCCGCCACCTCGCCCGGCTAGTTTTTTGTATTTTTTAGTAGAGACGGGGTTTCACCGGGTTAGCCAGGATGGTCTCGATCTCCTGACCTTGTGATCCGCCCGTCTCGGCCTCCCAAAGTGCTGGGATTACAGGCTTGAGCCACCGCGCCCGGCTCCTGTAAATATTTTTATGTTTCTCCCAACCAACCCTTATGGCTCAGAGAATCAAGGAATATGGGGGTGGGGAACAATGTGGGAATAAGGAAGGTTGTATCAGCTAAGCCAGATACTGATTGATGGAGCTAGCAGGGAGCTTGGCCACGTCTCATTCACTCATTCAAACAATTAACCAGGTAGTCATTAATTAATTCACTATGACTTTTTTCTGAGTATTGCAATAGTCTCCTAACTGCTCTCCCATTTCTAATCTCTTATGCCTTTCAAACAGAAAGAGTCTGAGGGATAGCATTGGTAGATAAAGAGGTCAGTGTAGGGCAGATTGTGTTTGAGGAATCTTGGAGTTGAGGTTATTGGGTTCAGAGTCCAGCTCTAAGATCTTGCTGGAGATCTTATGGAATAGAGATCTGCTAAGGGCAGTGGAAGGCATTCTAGATGGAGGAAGTAGTGTAAGGCCAGAGGAGCCACCAAACAACATAGTGGTGCATTGGGGGAACTGTAAGTCATTCATCATGATTGGGACATAGGGTGCAAGGTGGAAAACGTGGAGAGGGAAGACTAGTTGAGCAGAGTCCAGATTATGGAGGGTTATGAGTACTGTGCCGGGGAGTTTTTAATTTTATCCTGCCAGAGATTGCAAGCTGACAGCCCACAGTAATTATTTTGTGTTGTTTTGTATTGGTTGCCTTGCAGTGTTTTCGATTTCTTTGTACTTGATTATTTCTAAGTGGGACATGTATTCTTCAGTTTATCACAATCCCATTGGCTCCCTGCTAGTCCCTTATTCACTTTACCTTTCTTTTTCTTTTTCTTTTTCTTTTTCTTGAGATGGAGTCTCGCTCTGTTGCCTAGGCTGGAGTGCAGTGGTGCCACCTCAGCGCACTGCAACCTCTGCCTCCCAGGTTCAAGTGATTCTCCTGTCTCAGCCACCCGAGTAGCTGGGATTACAGGTGTGCACCATCATGCCCGGCTAATTTTTGTATTTTTAGTAGAGACGAGGGTTCACCATGTTGGCCAGGCTGGTCTCGAACTCCTGACCTCAAGTGATCCACCCACCTAAGCCTCCCAAAGTGTTGAAATTACAGGCGTGAGCCACCCCGCCCAACCCACTTTACCATTCATGCCACTCAGGTATTTGAGTGTGCAATCCTTGCACTATGGGTGAACTCTTTTTTTTCTTTTCTTTTTTTTTTTAACCCAATCAAACAAGCAGCAGTCGGGGGAACTCGATGTCAAGTAAAAGATGTAACTAAAAGAAAAATTAGGAAGAAATATCTCTGAGTGCTTATTATAATTTAAGTTTTATATGTAGACATATAACCAATTCTTTGACCAATTTTCAGATCCTCAATATCTGACTTTTTCATTTATAACATTAGACATTTTGAAATTACGTATTTTATGTCTTCCCTGTATTCTCCAAACAAGAATCAAGTTAGCATAACCAAGCAAACAAGTTAGCAGAAAACATTGCAGTTTTCTGGTAACTCAACCTGTATCAGGACAATAAGGATATAAATATAGCACTAATGAAAATGTATGTTGGGCTGGGCACGATGGTTCCTTCCTGTAATCCCAACACTTTGGGAGGCCGAGATCAGAAGATCACTTTAAGCCAGGAGCTGGAGACCAGCCTGGACAACAAAGTGAGACCAAGTCTCTACAAAATATATTTTTTAATTAATTTATTTATTTTTTGAGATGGAGTCTTGCTCCGTCGCCCAGGCTGGAGTGCAGTGGCGCGATCTTGGCTCACTGCAAGCTCCGCCTTCCGGGTTCACACCATTCTCCTGCCTCAGCCTCCTGAGTAGCTGGGACTACAGGCGCCGGCATCTCGCCCGGTTAGTTTTTTTTTTTTTTTTTTGTATTTTTTTAGTAGAGACGGGGTTTCACCGTGTTAGCCAGGATGGTCTCTATCTCCTGACCTCGTGATCCGCCCGCCTCAGCCTGCCAAAGTGCTGGGATTACAGGCTTGAGCCACCGCGCCCGGCCTCTACAAAATATTTTTTAAAAAATTAACTGGGCATAGTGGCACATGCCTGTAGTCTCAACAACTCAAGAGGTAGAGACTGGAGGATTCCTTGAGCCCAGGAGTTTCAGGCTGCAATGAGCTATGATTGGGCCACTGCACTCAATCCTGAGTGACACAGTGAGAACTCATCTCTAAAAATAAGCAGACACACAAATAAATAGCCAGGCATGGTGGTGCATGCCTATAGTTCCAGCTGAGGCTGAGGCGGGAGGATTGCTTCAGCTGAAAAGATCAAGGCTGTAGTGAGCCATGATTGCACCACTGCACTCCAGCCTGGGCAACAGTGTGAGACTTTAAATTTAAAAATAAAAAGGAAACCATGTTGACGCTGAAAAAATCATGAGGTTTGAAGAGAGGGGATTGAAAGGAGTATCACTATGGGAGCTCTGTGGAAGATGGATTGTAGGAAGGAGACAGAATAGGAAATTACCTGTTTTGCAGTAGTCCAGACAAGAGATGACGAACACAGAAGCCAAGGCAGCAGCAATGGAGTTAATGAGGAAGAAGCCACAGCTCTGGATAACTGACAGGTTGTGGAGGAGGAGGTAGAGACAAGTCTAGGACATTTCCTAGGTTTGTGGACTCAGCAGATGGGGGTGGCATTTATTTATTCATTTATTCTTTTTTTTTTTTTTTTTTTTTTTTGAGACAGAGTCTTGCTCTCTTGCCTAGACTGGAGTGCAGTGGCACAATCTCAGCTTACTGCAACCTCCACCTCCCAGGTTCCGACGATTCTCCTGCCTCAGCCTCCCGAGTAGCTGGGATTACAGGCGTCCACCACCACATCCAGCTAATTTTTGTATTTTAAGTGGAGATGAGATTTCACCATGCTGGCCAGGCTGGTCTCGAACTTCTGACCTCAGGTGATCCACCTGCCTCTGCCTCCCAGAGTGCTGGGATTATATGCATAAACCACCGCACCCAGCCTCGTGGTGGATTTATTAAGATAGGGAATACAGGAGGAAGATCAGTTTAAGGAAGAAAAATTCAGTTTGGGGCAGGTGAAGATGTTATGGTGGGTGGTTAAAAATACATATCAGGAATTTGGGAGAGAAGTCAAATATTTTAGGAGATACATGTTTTAAGAGTCATCTGCGCCTAGGTGGTAATTGACATTCTTAGAGTAGCTGCGATTACCCAGGCAAAGAGGTAAGAGAAGGTGAACAAGGACAGCAAGATCCTGGTATACACCCTATTTAACAGTTGAGCAAAGGAAGAAGAGTTATTAAAGGAGTCTGCATTAGTGTCCCATTGCTGCTGTCACCAATTACCACAAACAGTGGCTTAAAGCAACACAAATTTATTATCTTACAGTTCTGGATGAGAGAAGTCCAAAATGGGTCTCACTAGGCTAAAATCAAGGTGTTAGCAGAGCTGAGTTCTTTTCTAGAGGCTCTAGGGAAGAATCCTTTGCTTTTTCTAGTTTCAACAAGCTGTCTGCATTCCTCGGCTCAAGGTCCCCCTTCCAACCAGTGAGTGGTCTTATCACTCCAACCCCTGCTTCCATGGTCACATCTCCTTTTACAACTCCTTTCTCCTGTCTTCCTCTTTCACTTATAAGGACTCCTGTGATTACACTGGTACCACCCAGATAATCCAGTATGATCTCCCATCTGAAAATCCTCGTTTTTTTGTTTGTTTGTTTGTTTGTTTGTTTGTTTGTTTTTAGACAGAGTCTCCCTCTGTTGCCCAGGCTGGAGTGCAGTGGCACACTCTTGGCTCATTGCAACCTTGGCCTCCCTGGTTCAAGCGATTCTCATGTCTCAGCCTCCCAGGTAGCTGGGATTACAAGCCTGTGCTAACACGCCTGCTAATTTTTGTATTTTTAGTAGAGACAGGTTTTACTGTGTTGCCCATGCTGGTCTCGAACTCCTGACCTCAAGTGAACCGCCTGCCTCAGCCTCCCACAGCCTCCCAAAGTGCTGGGATTACAGGTGTGAGCCACTGCGCCTGGCCTATGGAGACATTTTTAAAACCTTTTTTCTCCCCTGACTACAATTATAATACATGCTGGTGGTAAAAAATAGCTTAAACATTTCATATATATGTGCCAAGAAAGTGAAAGCTCCCTATAATCTATGCCCTACAGTTTTGGGGGCTGTTCCTCCATGTTTTACTTCCTAGACACAAACTAACATATATTTAAACAATGAGATCTTTTTTTTTTTTTTTTTTTTTTTGAGACGGAGTCTCGCTCTGTCGCCCAGGCTGGAGTGCAGTGGCCGGATCTCAGCTCACTGCAAGCTCCGCCTCCCGGGTTCACGCCATTCTCCTGCCTCAGCCTCCCGAGTAGCTGGGACTACAGGCGCCGGCCAGGTCGCCCGGCTAGTTTTTTTTTTTTTTTGTATTTTTAGTAGAGACGGGGTTTCACCATGTTAGCCAGGATGGTCTCGATCTCCTGACCTCGTGATCCGCCCGTCTCGGCCTCCCAAAGTGCTGGGATTACAGGCTTGAGCCACCGTGCCCGGCAACAATGAGATCATTTTATAGATGTTTTTCTTCTTTTTCTAACTTAACAGTTCATATTGGTTATCATTATATTTCTATACAGTCAGGTTTGCTTCATCCATTTTAGGACCGAATAGTGTTCCATTGTGTGAATGTGTAATCATTTATAAACAGTTCCCTATTGGTGGACATTAGGGTAGCATTCAGTTTTTTAATCTTACAAACCATGGTGCAGTGAACACTCATACATCTATCTCTGTGCACAGATATGAACATTTCTCTAGGAGAGATTTCTAGAAGTAGAATTGCTGACTCGGAGAATATGAACATTTTTATTTTATTTTATTTATTTTTTTGAGACAGAGTTCCACTCTTGTTGCCCAGGCTGGAGTGGAATAGCACAATCTTGGCTCACTGCAACCTCTACCTCCCGGTTCAAGCGATTCTTGTGCCTCAGCCTCCCCAGTAGCTGGGACTAAAGGCATGCGCCACCATACCTGGCTAATTTTTTGTATTTTCAGTAGAGATGAGGTTTCACCATGTTGGTCAGGCTGATCTCGAACTTTGACCTCAGGTGATCCTCCTGCTTCGGCCTCCCAAAGTCCTGGGATTACAAGTGTGAGCCACCACACCCAGCCAAAAATTATATATATATATATAGATATATATATAGATAGATATATATAGATATATATAGATATATATATAGATATATATCGATATATATATATATATATATTTTTTTTTTTTTTTTTTTTTTTTTTTTGAGGCAGAGTCTCGCTCTGTTGACCGGGCTGGAGTGCAGTGGCGCAATCTCGGCTCACTGCAAGCTCCGCCTCCCAGGTTCACGCCATTCTCCTGCCTCAGCCTCCCGAGTAACTGGGACTACAGGCGCCAGCCGCCATGCCCGGCTAATTTTTTTGTAGTTTTAGTAGAGACAGGGTTTCGCCATGTTAGCCAGGATGGTCTCAATCTCTTGACTTCGTGATCCACCCGCCTCAGCCTCCCAAAGTGCTGGGATTACAGGCATGAGCCACCGCGTCCAGCCTGAAAATAACCATTAATAGTAAAATGTTCATGCCAGACGTGGTGGCTCACACCTGTAATCCCAGCACTTTGGGAGGCCAAGGTGGGTGGATCATGAGGTCAGGACTTCAAGACCAGCCTGGCCAAGATGGTGAAATGTCATCTCTACTAAAAATACAAAAATTAGCTGGGTGTGGTGGCAGGATCACCTGTAATCCCAGCTACTCAGGAGGCTGAGGCAGGAGAAACATGGAAGTTGCAATGAGCTGAGATCATGCCGCTGCACTCCAGCCTGGGTGACAAACCTAGACTCCATCTTGGGGAGAAAAAAAAAAACAACGGTATTTTCTTTTTAAAAAACTATTCAAATAGCCGAACACGGTGGCTTACACCTGTAATCCCAGCACTTTGGGAGGCCAAGGCTGGAGGATCACTTGAGCCCAGGAGTTTCAGACCATCCTGGGCTCCATAGTGAGACCTCATCTTTATGAAAAATAAAATAATTACCCAGGCATGGTGGCACAAGCTTGCGGTTCCAGATACTCAGGAGCTGGAGGCAGGAGGATAGCTTGAGCCTGGCAGGTTGAGGCTGCAGTAAGCCAGTGCACTCCAGCTTGGGCAAGAGAGCAAGATCCCGTCTCAGAAAAAAAAAAAAATTACACAAATAGGCTGGGCGAGGTGGCTCATGCCTGTAATCCCAGCACTTTGAGAGGCCGAGGTGGGTGGGTCACGAGGTCAGGAGATCGAGACCATCCTGGCTAACATGGTGAAACCCCGTCTCTACTAAAAACACAAAAAATTAGCCGGGTGTGGTGGCACACGCCTGCAATCCCAGCTACTCAGGAGGCTGAGCAGGAGCATAGCTGGAACCAGAGAGGCGGAGGTTGCAGTGAGCCGAGATCGTGCCACTGCACTCCAGCCTTGCAACAGAGCTGGACTCCATCTCAAAAAAAAAACTGACATAAATAATCAGTATGTTGTCACCGTAAAGATTTAAAGACTCCCCACAAAATTTCATGTACTTCCTCAGAGATAAACACTGTTTCCTATTTACACTTTTTTCTGTTTTTACATGCATGCGCACACACACACACACACATATGCATAAACACACAACTTTTTTTTTTTTTTTTGAGACGGAGTCTCACTCTGTCACCCAGGCTGGAGTACAGTGGCGCAATCTCAGCTCACTGCAATGTCTGCCTCCCAGGTTCAAGCGATTCTGCCTGCCTCAGCCTCCTGAGTAGCTGGGATTACAGGCGCCCAACACCATGCCCAGCTAATTTTTGTATTTTTAGTAGAGACAGGGTTTCACCATGTTGGCCAGGCTGATCTCGAACTCCTGACCTTAGGTGATCTGCCCACCTCCGCCTCCCACAGTGCTGGGATTACAGGCGTGAGCCATTGCACCCAGCGAAAATTATGTTTTGATAAAATCCAATAACATTTTGATAAAAATTGCCAAAATGCTTTCCAAAAATGAGTTATCAAGTCATGCCGTAGCTAACAGCAAATGAGAATGTCAATTTATTCATAAACTCATTAGCACTTGGTTTTCTGAATCTCCTTATACTTTGCCAACCTGATAGGCAACAAAAGTTAGCTAATTGTTTTAATTATGGTTCTTGAAATTGTTAGTAATACTGAGCACCTTTCCTATGCATATTGGCCATTTGTATTTTTTCTTCTATTATAGACTTGTTTGTATTATTTGCCCATTTTTCCTTTTTTGTTTTTTGTTTCTTTCTTTATTTTGAGATAGTCTTGCTCTGCTGCCCATGCTGGAGTACAGTGGTGAGATCACAGCTCACCACAACCTCAAACTCCTAGGCTCATGCAATCCTCCCACCTCAGAGTAGCCAGGACTACAGTCACATGCCACCACACCTGGCTAATTTTTTTTTTTTTTTTTGAGAGAGTTTCACTCTTGTTGCCGAGGCTGGAGTGCAGTGGCGTGATCTCGGCTCACTGCGACCTCCGCCTCCTGGGTTCAAGTGATTCTCCTGCCTCGGCCTCCCAAGTAGCTGGGATTACAGGTGTCTGCCACCACGCCTTGCTAATTTTTTGTATTTTTAGTAGAGTTGGGGTTTCACCATGTTGGCCAGGCTGGTCTGAAACTCCTGACCTCGTGATCTGCCTGCCTCGGCCTCCCAAAATGCTGGGATTACAGGCGTGAGTCATCACGCCCAGCCTACATCTGGCTAATTTTTATTTATTTATTTATTTATTTATTTTTGAGACGACGTCTCATTCTGTCACCCAGGCTGGAGTGCAGTGGCGCGATCTCAGCTCACTGCAAGCTCTGCCTCCTGGGTTCACGCCGTTCTCCTGCCTCAACCTCCTGAGTAGCTGGGACTACAGGCATTTGCCATCACACCCGGCTAATTTTTTGTATTTTTAGTAGAGATAAAGTTTCATCATGTTAGCCAGGATGGTCTTGATCTCCTGACCTCGTGATCCACCCGCCTTGGCCTCCCAAAGTGCTAGGATTACAGGATTGAGCCACCAACACCTGGCTAATTTTTATATTTTTTGTAGAGATGAGGTTTTCCCATGTTGTCCAGGCTGGTCTCGAACTCCTGGCCTCAAGTGATCACCCTCCTCAGCCTCCCAAAGTGCTGGGGCTACAGGAGTGAGCCACTGCGCCTGGCCTTGTTTGTTTTCTGAGATGGGGTCTCACTATGTTGACCAGGCTGGTCTCGAACTCCTGGGTTTGAGCAATCTTCTTGCCATGTAGCTGGGATTATAGGCACTACCATGTCCGTCTAGTTTTAAAATTTAACATAATTATATTTATCTATCTTTTTCTTTTGGGCTTCTAGTGTTGTACCCATTCAAAGATTATAAAAACATTTACTAATGTTTTCTTCTAGTACAAATTCTGGCCGGGCGCAGGTGGCCTATAATCACAGCACTTTGGGAGGTTTGGGGTATGGATGGTCACGTCGTGCAGGTAGTGCGCATAGAACCCAATAGGTAGTTTTTCATTCCGCTCCTCCCTTTTCCCAGCACCATTTATTGAATAATCTATCTTTTCCCCATTTATTTGAAATGACATCACATACTAAATTTCCATATATACTTGAGTCTATTTGGGGGCTCTCTATTCTTTACTATTGAACCTTTTATTCCATTCACTCTGCCTGTATAATGCGGTTTACACATGGTTGCTTTATACTGTGGTCTGTCTGAATAGGGAGTGAAAGCATCAGGGGTCGAGGGTGAGAGAGGATTATCCCTATTTGTCACCCATCTTTTTCAGCATTCCCCTAGCTATTCTCTCCAACCTTCCAGATGACCGTTGGTGCCATCTTTGCATATCCACACACATTGGAAACATTCACCCTCCACACAGTATAGAGGAAAGGTCCATAGGAGCTGTGACCATGTACTCTGCCCTGTCACTGGCTAGGGCTGGGAGGCTCTGCAGAAACAGGGCAGAAGGCCCCTGGGAATTTGTGGAGCTGGGAGCTGAGAAGAGGCCTCTCTGGGACCCAGAGCTAAGTGCTAACCTGTCTTTTCCACTCCTAGGATACGAAGGACAGAATCTGGCAAAGATCCTCAAGGATTTAGAGATGAGTAAAGTGGTACATATGGATCGATGGTCCGTGGAGGTGATACCTCAACAAACTGAAGAAAAGAGTGACCCCGTCCCCTTTCAAATCATCAATAACTACTTCTCCATTGGTGTGGTCAGTGGAATGGGGCTTGGGGAGAAGGAAGAAAGCGGGGGCCAAGCAGTCAGAGGCTGGAGGAGAGCAGAAAGGGAGGGGGGAGGTTAAGTGACCTGTGACACAGGGAAATCGGGAGTGCAGTACAGTGGTGTGAGTTGCAAGAGAAGATCTTGGGACATGCTATGGGGAGCAACATGGGGACTTGGGAGAGAGGGGAGACGGGGAGGGAGATAGCGAGCTCTATACTGACTTTCATGTCCTGAACTCTCCAGGATGCCTCTATTGCTCATCGATTCCACATCATGCGAGAGAAATATCCTGAGAAGTTCAACAGCAGGTGAGGGAAAGGAGAGGGGGGTGTGGGCATACAGTGTCAGGAGCCAGGTTGTGATCAAGTTTGACTCAGATTGCTTAGAAGAGCAGTGGCACCTCTAGGAGATCCCCCAACCGAAGCTACCCTTGTTCCCCATGGGACTAAAGTTAGGTGGTTGATGCCCTTCCCTGTCACTTACCACCCCCACCAGCACTGTGTAACCTGTCCCTCCCTACTGGGCCTTGTGTTGGGGCTGACACAGAATGAAGAACAAGCTATGGTACTTCGAATTTGCCACATCTGAATCCATCTTCTCAACATGCAAAAAGCTGGAGGAGTCTTTGACAGTTGAGGTGTGTGTAATAAGATTCAACCCTACATCCTTTTCAGCTTCTTAATAGCCAAGTTTCTCCCTCCATGGCACCCTTAGGAACTTCCCATATTCTTGAACCTATACTTCTTTGACCTCCCAGCTCTCCTACTCCAATTCTCCAAGTCCTCAAGATACACTAGTCCCGATTTTCATCCCTTGCACATCTTCAAATCCTGCCTCCCCCAGTTTGTCATCTGGTGGAGGGAGTGATCACATCTATGATTATGCCATGAGGTGAGGATCTGTACCCTCCCTAACTGGGAATGTGCCCCTCCCCTCAGATATGTGGGAAACCGCTGGATCTGAGCAACCTGTCCCTAGAAGGCATCGCAGTGCTAAACATCCCTAGCATGCATGGTGGCTCCAACCTCTGGGGTGATACCAAGAAACCCCACGGGGATATCTATGGGATCAACCAGGCCTTAGGTGCTACAGCTAAAGTCATCACCGACCCCGATATCCTGAAAACCTGTGTACCAGGTGAGAGGAGCAGCCTTGGGAGCTGAGTGGGCAGGACCAAGGGAAAGTGTGACTCCCTATGGGGATACCCTATTTGTGTAAAACTTAACTCCCTACTTCGTCCCCAGACCTAAGTGACAAGAGACTGGAAGTAGTCGGGCTGGAGGGTGCAATTGAGATGGGCCAAATCTATACCAAGCTCAAGAATGCAGGACGTCGGCTGGCCAAGTGCTCTGAGATCACCTTCCAGTAAGGAAGACTCCACCAGGGTCCCTGAGGGAAGGTGTGGGGCTGGGGCAGCAGAAAGGTCATGGGAATGGTGGGGAGGAGCTTTACTAGATCTCCCTCAGTGACAGAAGGTCTCAAAGTCAACCTGAGAAGCAGAGTTTTGGTATTTGATTAGTAAGGAAATCACCAATGTTCCTTGGTCTCCCATAGCACCACAAAAACCCTTCCCATGCAAATTGATGGAGAACCCTGGATGCAGACGCCCTGTACAGTGAGTATTGACGATCCCAGCCAAAAACTAAACCCTTGGGCTCCATGGATCCTAAATCCCCATTCCACAGCTTCTTTACACCCTTCTAATGCCTGAACTTCCCCTGCACATCATTCATTCTGAACCTTGATTTCTCAGTCCCTGGTTTCCCTATCGTGGCCTCTCTAGGAACCTAGCAACCCACCCAAACCCCACAGATTTCCCTCCAAATCTCTGAAGCCACAGCCCAAAGCATCAGGTCCTGCCTCTGAATGTGCTCCCTTCCCTTCCAGATCAAGATCACCCACAAGAACCAGATGCCCATGCTCATGGGCCCACCCCCCCGCTCCACCAATTTCTTTGGCTTCTTGAGCTAAAGGGGACACCCTTGGCCTCCAAGCCAGCCGTGAACCCACCTCCCTATCCCTGGACTCTACTCCCGAGGCTCTGTACATTGCTGCCACACACTCCTGCCAGCTCGGGGGAGTGTTCCTTCACCCTGACAGTATTTATTATCCTGCACCACCTCACTGTTCCCCCTGTGCACACACATACACACACCCCAAAACACATACATTGAAAGTGCCTCATCTGAATAAAATGACTTGTGTTTCCCCTTTGGGGTCTGCTAAGTAAGTGGTACACATCCTTCTTTTATACCTTCACTCCTTAAATGACATAGATTCTCCCAAGAAGCGACCGAAAAACCAGCATCAGGCTCTGAATATTTATTTCGGTTAATAGTAGTCTCCCAGGAAAGACTGGGGGAAATATAGGTGTTTCTGTCAACCCAGGAAAATCACAGCATCATATGAGAGTACTCAGACCTCCTGCCCACTGAGGAGTGGGCTGTTCTCACCAATGGGGCAAGAGCGGAAGATGCGGGGTAGACGCAGCCAGTGATTGCTGCTATGTGGCAGCTGGGAAATGGAGAAGGCTTGCTTCATAAGTCTGCGCCTGATATTGGGAGAAGGGGTAAACTGGTTAGCAATGGACAAAAGTAGCTTGTCTGTGTGCTTCTCCAAAGAAGGGAACACACCATATCCCAGTCTGCTTAGCCTTGATCCTAGCTCCCTCCCCTTCTCCTTAACTCCAGGGTTTACCCTCTCTTATTTCTGTGGTAACCTCTGTCCATTCCTCCCTCACCCCATAAGCTTCCCTGCCTGAGGATCATGCCACCCCAGGCCTGGGGAATCTGCCCTTCTTGCAGGTAAAAACTCAGTTTACTCCAGGCTGGGCACGGTGGCTCACACCTGTAATCCCAGCACTTTGGGAGGCCAAGGCAGGCAAATCACGAGGTCAGGAGTTTGAGGCCAGCCTGGCCAACATGGTGAAACCCTGTCTCTACTAAAAATACAAAAATTAGCCGGGTGTGGTGGTGGGTGCCTGAAATCCCAGCTACTCGGGAGGCTGAAGCAGGAGAATCGCTTGAAACTGGAAGGTGGAGGTTACAGTGAGCCGAGATTATGCCACTATATTCCAGCCTGGGCAAAAAGAGTGAAACTCCGTCTCAAAAAAAAAAAAAGGAAAAAGAAAACTCAGTTTACCCAAACTGCCCCCACTCTTCATATTATTAACAACAGTCATGAATAACAATTATTGCGCTCTTGCTTCAGAGGCAGGTGCTTTACTCATTATTTCTAATCTTTACAGCAGCTCCACAGGGCAAGTATTAGCTTACCTACTTTTCAAATGCTTAGACAGGTTAAGCTACTTCCCCCAGGTCCCACAAACAAGACTGCCCCCCAAGTCTGGCTAACGTACAAGACTGGGCTCTTTCCTGGACACCATGCTTCCTTAAAGGGAAGCTCTTGAGGAAGAGTGAGTAGTGATAACAAGGGATAAGGGGGTCTGAGCTGTGTGATGAGGCTCTTACCTATATATCAGAGATGCAAGGACCACAGCCATCAACACCAGCAAGATACCCACGAACAGGGGAGCCTGCCCAAGGCCTGCTTCTTGACCTGTGAGAAGAATCCCAGGCACTGCTTCACTCAGTGTCTGCTCCTTGCCAGCTACCCTCTATCCACTCCCTTCGTCATCTTAGCTCTTGTCCAAGGACCTACCAGGCATGATAAGCTGGGTGCTGACCACTGCCAGGCTGTTGGCATCAGCCAGAGACACATTGAGGCAGTATGTCCCCAAGCCACCCTTCAGTATCTGGTACAGAACCAGCTGGCAGGCTGGGCTGGGTGGCACAGGCTGGCACAGCTGCTGGGCAGGGGGCTGGCACCCTGGCGATGAGATCTCCATGCAGGCTTCCGTGGGCAGCCTGGAAGAGGTGTCACAATATATAAGGGGATCTGGGACGGGACACTAAATGCCAGAGAGCAGAGAAACAGTCAACCCAAGAGTTATCAGCACACTAGTGGGACACTCACCCTCCTTGGCAGGACACAGTCAGCTCAAATGCATCTCCCTCACTGGATGGCACAACCTGCAGGATCTCGGCACTTTCAATACCCTCTGCAGAGTTGCAAGATTATCAAGTTAGGATTCCTCTACCTGGCCTCCCCAAAAGCCCATAGACAGGAAAGCCCCAGGGCTGCTCCACCAATCTCATCCCTGTGCTTTCAAATGAGGACTCTGGCATTTGGGTATTCTTCCTATGTAGGTGAGTAATTCCTCCCAAGGTGTGCTTCCACTGACCAGCCCTAGGCAGCACACAGCTGCCTCCATCAGCCCCCAAAGTAGGCAGGACTCACGGACGATGTCCAGGGTGACGGAAAAGGAACCATATCGATACAGAACACAGTCCAGGGGGACTTGTCTCTTCACCAGCCTTAAGGTGGCCGTACCATCCAGCAGGGGGCCCAGGGAACCTGGCAGGAGAGGATTGAGGAGGCAAGATCAAGAGACAGATGACTCATCTGGAGGCAGAGGCCAAGCAGGCATTTTTTCAGGTTGAACCAGAGTTACTGGATTCTGGAATCACTGGCTTAGAATCAGATAAGACCTGGGAAACTTTATTCTATAGATAAGGAAACTGAAGCCTAGAAGAAGAAAATGACTCCTCCAGAATCACAGTTAGGGGTGGCACTGGAGTTTTAAAAAATTCTCAAATGTTTATCACATCTCACACTATGCCAGGTCCTAGGCTAGACATTCAACATGTGTTAACTCATTCAAGCATCACTATTTCATTCCTCCCTTTTGGCTTTGGGATGGGAATCCAGGGTTGGGAAATGGAAGGATCAGGATCTCGGAATCTGGGAAGGATTTCCGTGCAATTATGCTTGAACAGAAAATGAGCTATAAATATTATGTAAATGATCACAGTCTGTTCCCTGGTCTCGCCAACCATTCTCAGCAGTAGAGAAAGCAACAAGCTCTTCTCTCATGGCCTAGGGGAAGATCTTGGTTTCCTGAACTCCAGATCTATTCCGTGTCATTAATAGAGACTGGAGGGCTTTATAGCCAGGCCAGTGAGAGCTCTGAGGGGACCATAGTGCTAAGCAAAGGATTGGGTAATGTCTGAGTCCTGGGTAAGACTTACAGAGTAGAGTAGGGTACCCCACCTCCATGAACCTCACTCACACTGGTCCTCTTACCTGTAATACTTTCCGTAGACATGATTGAGCTGGTATCTGGACCCTCAGGCTCAGGGGTAGGTAGCTCTCCACCTGTGGTCTCCACCCACTCTGTAGTTGTTACCTGTGCAGCTGTGGTTCCAGAAGGCACTACAATTGACACCTCTGCAGGTGTCATACCTATAGCCTCTGGAGTTGACATCTCTGCCAGTGTGGTACCCATGACCTCTGAAACTGGCACCTTCTCAGGTGTCGTACCTGTGCTCTCTGCAGTTGGCATCTGCACAGGTGTAGTGCTTATGACTTCAGTGGTTGGCACCTGCACAGATGTGGTTCCAGAGGGCTCTGCAGTTGGCACCTGACCAGGTGTAGTACCCACGACTTCTGTAGTAGGCACTTGGCCAGCTGTGGTGTCAGGGGCCTCTGCAGTTGGTCTGTGCCCTTCTGTGGTGCCTGGAACTGGGGAGGAGCCACAGGAGGTGAGAGGAATGGCAGCCTGCAGGACCACCTGGGCAGTGACTGGGCCAGGCTCCAGATAAGTATGAGTGACCACAAGTGCCCGAGAGATCAGGGTTCCACTACTGTCTCCAAACTCCCAGGTGTAGGAGAGGTCAGCTTCAGCCAGATAGCCACTAGGGTCATGGAGCTGGAGGGCAAAAGTCAGAGGCTGATTTCTCAGGAAGTGCTTGTTCCCTCCATCCAAGGCCCGCAGCTGGGACACGCTCATGGAGAAAGGCACCTGGTCTGGGATTGGAGCCAGAAAAGGTGAGAACTAGGCCTGAGCCACAACTTCTCCCTTCACAGCCACACTCTCCAACCCCAAGCTGACTGGCTGGCCCTTCACTGGCACTAAGCCTCACATTTCTCTGCCTAGGTCTTCCTGGCCCTTCTACTTTAAGTTTGCACAGCATTTCACCTTTCCCCTTTCCAGTCCATCCAAGCCTCCCTGCCTTCTCTTGCCCTATGACTGGCCTTGCCCCTTCCTAAACCCTTACCAGTAATGGTGAAGGCTGAGCTGGAATGAGCAAGAGGCACATAGCTCCGGGATCCCCGGCGATGGTAGACAGTCACTTCCATGGTGTGTGTGCCCAGCATTGCTCTGCCTGTTCCAATGCTCAGCCCAGACACTGGGCCCCCTAGAACTTGCCAGTATTGGCCTGAAGTTTTTGGAATGAAAAGAAAGGAAGAAGAGATTACTGGTCAAAGGGGACTGAGGGACAGGCCTAGAAACAGGGCAATGGAGATGGGAGGTCAGGAGGTATGATTACTTCTGAGGGTGTTTGGAAGGCTGTGATATGGGGGGACAGGGAAGGGGTCCTAATGAGGCATTCCATGGGGTAGGACTACAATTGAGGAAAAGCTGCCAGAAAGAATTATGATAGAGTTCAAGGGGGCTAGGTGCTATGGAAGAGAAAAGATCTAAGAGGAAAATGAAGATTAGAGAAAATCACAGAAGTTAAGGTGGAAGCGGGGGGCAAAAGAAAGGTGATCAGGTACAAAGAAGTAAACACAAGTGTAGATGACAGGCTGAGAAGGGAGTCCCTCACCCCAGGTCTTCCAGACATAAACAAAGCTTCTCTTCTGAGACCAAGGGCCAGATGGGCAAGGTCCACCATCAGGGAAGATACAGGCATCATCAGTTTCCTGGGGATACACTGGCTGTCCTCCCCACATCTGGCTCCCTGAAAGGTAAATACAGAGTCACTCTCAAACCCTGGCATTCTTTTTTATATACCAAAACCCCTAAAATTGTTCCCAGGGTATCAGAGAGGGGCTCTGGGAATATTCTCTAGCTAGAAAGTACATTCTCCATGGTATAACCATTTGAGGTGGCAGTTGGGGGCTGAGGGTGTGGAAACTACATTTTTCTTTTGGAGACAGGGTCTTCCTCTGATGCCCAGGCTGGAGTGCAGTGGTGTGATCACAGCTCACTGCAGTGTCAACCTCCCAGAGTCAAGCAATCCTCCCGAGTAGCTGGGACTACAGGTATGCACCACCATACCCAGCTAATTTTATTTTGTTGTAGAGACATGGTCTTGCTATGTTGCCAGGGCTGGTCTTGAACTTCTGGGCTTAAGCAATTCTCCCGCCTCAGCCTCCTGAAGTGCTGGGTTTATAGGCATGCACCACTGTGCCTGGCCGGAAGCTATAATTTAATTGGCCAGGTGTGGCGTCTCATGGCTGTAAACCCAGCACTTTGGGAAGCTGAGGTGGGAGGATTGCTTGAGGCAAGGAATTCAAGACCAGCCTGATCAACATAGCGAGACCCTGTCTCTACAAAATACATTTTTAAAAAAGTAGCCAGGTGTGGTGGAATGCACCTGTAGTTCCAGCTACTCCAGGGGCTGAGGAAGGAGGATCACTTGAGCCCAGGAGGTTGAGGCTGCAATTAGCTATGATTGCACCACTGTACTCCAGCCTGGGAGAGAGAGAAGGACCCTGACTCTATAATAAATAAATAAAATAAGAAGAAAGAAAGAAAACAAAAAGAAGATATATGTATATGTGTATATATGTATATACATAGCCACATATCAAAATATTTAGAGTGATTTGCTCTAGCTAGTGGAATAAAAATAACAGCACTAGGGGGCTAGGTGCAGTGGCTCATGCCTGTAATCCTAGCACTTAGGGAGGCTGAAGCGGTTAAATCACCTGAGGTCAGGAGTTCGAGACCAGCCTGGCCAACGTGGTAAAACCCTGTCTCTACTAAAAATACAAAAATTAGCCAGGCGTGCTGGTGGGAGGCTATAATCCCAGCTACCCAGGAGGCTGAGGCAGGAGAATCGGTGGAATCTGGGAGGTAAAGGCTGTAGTGAGCCAAGATTGCACCACTGCACTCCAGCCTGAGGAACAGAGCGAGACTCTGTCTCAAAAATAAATACATAAATAAATAACAGCACTAGATAACATTTATGTAGCCTTTACTGTGGGCTGCAGCAGACACTACATTAAATACTTTACACATATTATCACATTCTAATCCTTACAACAGTCCTTTTTTCTTCAGAAATGGAAACACAATGAGGTGGGCAGATCACTTCAGTTCAGAAGTTTGAGACCAGCCTGGTTAACATGGTGAAACCCCGTCTCTACTAAAAATACAAAAGAATTAGCCGGGCATGGTGGCATGCGCCTGTACCAGCTACTCAGGAGGCTACCCCCAGCTACTCAGGAGACTGAGGAGGGAGGATCACTTGAACCCAGTAGGCGGAGGTTGCAGTGAGCTGAGATCATGCCACTGCACTCTAGCCTGAGCAACACAGCCAGACTCTGTCTCAAAGAACAAAGAAAAAAAAAGGGGGGGGGAAACACAAAACAAGTAACTTGCCCAAGGTCACATATATCAAGGACAAGTTTAAATATAGGTCTGTTCAACTTCTAGGTCCCCTAAATTCTGCTGCCCTCCACTTTAGGGACTGTAATTTTCTTTTCTTTTTGCTTTTTGAGACAGGGTCTCACTCTGTCACCCAGGCTGAAGTGCAGTGGCGTGATCATGCAATTTCGACCTCCCAGGCTCATGATCCTCCCACCTGAGACTCCTGAGTAGCAGGGACTACAGCTGTAATTTTCTTTTCTTTTTGCTTTCTCTGTTTTTGTGTTTTGTTTTTGGGTTTTTTTTTGAGATGGAGTCTTGCTCTGTCGCCCAGGCTGGAGTGCAGCGGCGCGACCTCGGCTCCCCGCAAGCTCCGCCTCCTGGGTTCACACCATTCTCCTGCCTCAGCCTCCCCAATAGCTGGGACTACAGGCGCCTGCCACCATGCCTGGCTAGTTTTTTCTGTATTTTTAGTAGAGATGGGGTTTCACCGTGTTAGCCAGGATGGTCTCGATCTCCTGACCTCTTGATCTGCCTGCCTTGGCCTCCTGAAGTGCTGGGATTACAGGTGTGAACCACCGCACCTGGCCTTCTCTGTGTTTTTAAATTTTAACTACAATGAGTATGTATTACATATATAACTTGTTTTAAAAAGTAGAGGAGGAGGCTGGGCGTGGTGGCTCACACCTATAATCCCAGCACTTTGGGAGGCCGAGGCGGGCGGATCACAAGGTCAGGAGATCAAGACCATCGTGGCTAACACAGTGAAACCCCGTCTCTATAAAAATACAAAAAAAAGTAGCCGAGCGTGGTGGTGGGTGCCTGTAGTCCCAGCTACTCGGGAGGCTGAGGCAGGAGAATGGCGTGAACCTGGGAGGCGGAGCTTGCAGTGAGCCGAGATCGCACCACTGCACTCCAATCTGGGTGACAGAGCGAGAGTCCGTCTCGAAAACAAAAACAAAAAAGTAGAGGAGGAAGGGGCATTCCCTGAGCTCACTGGGCATACCAGGGAACCTGAGCCCTAGGAATAAGGACCTAGAATAGAGAAGTACTCACCATTGATGATGGTATTGTTGACCCAGATAACCTGCCCATCTGGCAATACCTTTTGGCTTCCAGGGAAGTTCAAGGCAATAGAGAAGGAGGCATTTGCACCAATCAGTGTAGGCCCATCATTACTGACCTTGAGAGACACTTGACCACCTGGGAAGGAAAGCTACATTAGCTGGGACTCCTGGGCTTCCCCTCCCTGTGTATGTTTCCCCTCCTTTTCTTCCCAAGCTACACTCAATGCAGGTCATCTTGCTTTTTTCCTCATCCCATTCCTACCATGCCCTCCCCTGGAACTTCCAAGTTCCTACCTCTCCAGCAGTCAAGTCTCTGGGCTTCTGTCCACTCTGGATACAGCTGCCTGTTCCAGGCTTTGGTTCTGAGTTGCCTTGAGACACCAAGCCAATCCTGGTTTCTGGGTCCTAAAAGGAATGTGCCATGAAGAGCCCTAGGATCCTTTCAGTCCCTTCTCAGGGATAATACTCTATTCATGTCACCCAATTCATTCTCACATTCGAAGTGCTTTTTTTTTTTTTTTTTTTTTTGAGATGGAGTCTTGCTCTGTCGCCCAGGCTGGAGTGCAGTGGCCGGATCTCAGCTCACTGCAAGCTCCGCCTCCTGGGTTTAGGCCATTTTCCTGCCTCAGCCTCCGGAGTAGCTGGGACTATAGGCGCCCGCCACCTAGCCCCGCTAGTTTTTTTTTTTTTTTTTTTTTTTTTTAGTAGAGACGGGGTTTCACCGTGTTAGCCAGGATGATCTCGATCTCCTGACCTCGTGATCTGCCCGTCTCGGCCTCCCAAAGTGCTGGGATTACAGGCTTGAGCCACCGCGCCCGGCTTTTTTTTTTTTTTTTGAGATGGAGTTTCACTCTTGTTGCCCAGGCTGGAGTGCAATAGCGTGATCTCAGCTCATTGCAACCTCTGCCTCCCAGGTTCAAACAATTCTCCTGCCTCAGCCTCCTGAGTAGTTGGGATTACAGGCATGTGCCACCACGCCCGGCTAATTTTGTATTTTTAGTAGAGATGGGGTTTCTCCATGTTGGTCAGGCTGGTCTCGAACTCCCGACCTTAGGTGATCTGCCTGCCTCAGCATCCCAAAGTGCTGGGATTACAGGCATGAGCCACTGCGCCCGGCCAAAGTGCATTTTTAAAACTCATTTATTCGGCTGGGCGTGGTGGTTCACGCCTGTAATCCCAGCACTTTGGGAGGCTGAGGTGGGCGGATCATGAGGTCAAGAGATCAAGACCATCCTGACCAACATGGTAAAACTCTGTTTCTACTAAAAATACAAAAATTAGCCGGGTGTGGTGGTGTGTGCCTGTAGTTCCAGCTACCCAGGAGGCTAAGGCAGGAGAATCACTTGAATCTAGGAGGTGGAGGTTGCAGTGAGCCGAGATTGCCCCAATGTACTCCAGCCTGGCGATAGAGTAAGACTCCATCTCAAAACAAAACAAAAAAAAACACCCTTATTTATTATTATTATTTGAGATGATGTCTTGCTCTGCCCCTAGGCTGGAATGCAGTGGTGTGATCTTAGCTCATTACAGCCTCCGCTTTCTAGGTTCAAGCAATTCTCGTTCCTCAGCCTCCCAAGTAGCTGGTACTGCAGGCACCCACCACCACACCCGACTAATTTTTGTATTTTTAGTTTTGCCATGTTTCATGGTTTCGCCATTTTGGCCAGGCTTGTCTCGAACTCCTGACCTCAAGTGATCCGTCTGCTTTGGCCTCCCAAAGTGCTGGGATTATAGGTGTGAGCCACTGTGCCTGACCTGTTTTGTTTTAAATCAAGACATAATTCACATACCATAAAATTTACTTTTAGCCAGGCACTGTGACTCACGCCTATAATCCCAGCACTTTGAGAGGCCAAGGCAGGTGGATCACAAGGTCAGGAGTTCAAGACCAGCCTGGCCAAGTGAAACCCTGTCTCTACTAAAAATACAAAAATTAGTTGGGCGTGGTGGCGGGCACCTGTAGTTCCAGCTACTAAGGAGGCTGAGGCAGGAGAATTGCTTGAACCCGCGAGACGGAGGTGGCAGTGAGCCAAGATCATGCCACTGCACTCTAGCCTGGGCGACAGAGCGAGACTCCATCTCAAAAAAAAAAAAATTCCTTTTGAACATGATCAAATTTGTGTTTTAGAAAGATCATGATGGCAAGCAGTGAGGAGGGTGGATTAGAGGCTGGCAGAGATTGGGCATGGGGACAGGGTAGACAAAATTATTGTAACTGACCAAGAGAGGTCTGAGAAGAAAAGGATATGCTGGCTCTCCATCTGCCCTACCCAGGTCCAACAACTATCAACACCTTGCCACATTTGCTTTGTTTATCCTTACTAGTTGTTGTTTTTGTTTTGGCTAAAGTATGTAAAAGCAAATCCCAAACATCGTATTATTTTAACCCTACAAATTTAAAAAATATGAGTATTTTCTTGCATAAGTACAATGTCATTTCATGCTAGACAAAATTATCAAACTCAGTCCATATAAAATTTCATGAATATCTAGAAAAATGTCTTATGATTTTTAAAATCAGGATCCAAACTATAAGCACAATCTTTTTTTAAGAGCCTTAGGTGGGTGGGTGTGAACAGACTCTTTCCAGGATACATTAAGGAATGTAGTAAAAGAAAAAGACTTGAAACTGCAGCACAGCAAGGAAAGTCAGATCAAGGAGAACTTCCTAAAAATCTGTGAGACTAAGCATCAAGGGAGAAAGCGGGGCTGGGATATAATGCATATATTTCAGCACAGCAGAAACTACTTTCACCCCATTTTCCCCTTTCCTGCAGAAACCTCTCTCCCCTCCCCTCCTATCTGTATATATTTCAGCACAGCAAAAGCTACCCTCACCCCATTTTTCCCTTTCCTGCAGAAACTTCCTTCCCTTTCCCCTTTTCTTTCCCCTTTCCTTTTCCTTTTCCTTTCCTTTTGATACAGGGTTTTGCTCTCTCACCCTGTGTGCAGTGGCACATTCATCACTCACTGCACCCTCAAACTCCTGGGCTGAAGCCATCTTCCTGATTAGTCTCCCAAGTAGCTAGGTCCACAGGTGCTCACCACCAGGCCCAGATAATTTTTTTTTTTCTTTTAGAGACAGAGTTTCGCTCTTGTTGCCCAGGCTGGAAGGCTGGAGTGCAATGGCGCGATCTCGGTTTACTGCAACCTCCGCCTGCTGGGTTCAAGCGATTCTCCTGCCTCAGCCTCCTGAGTGGCTGGGATTACAGGCATGCGCCACCACACCCAGCTAATTTTGTGTTTTTAGTAGAGACTGGGTTTCTCTATGTTGATCGGGCTGGTCTCAAACTCCCGACTTCAGGTGAGCCACCTACCTTGGCCTTCCAAAGTGCTGGATTACAGGCATGAGCCACCGTGCCCGGCCTAGGCCTGGATAATTTTTTTACTTTTTGTAGAGACAGGGTCTCACTATGTTGCTCAGGCTAGTCTTGAACTCCTGGGCTCAAGCAATCCTATGGCCACGGCCTCCCAAAGTACTAGGATTACAGGTGTGAGCCTCCTCATCTCCTTTCTTTTCTTTTTTATTTTTTTCAGACAGAGTCTTGCTCTTTTGCCCAGGCTGGAATGCAGTGGTGTGATCTCAGCTCACTTCAACCTCTGCCTCCCAGGTTCAAGTGATTCTCGTGCCTCAGCCTCCCAAGTAGCTGGGATTATAGGGGCGCACCACCATGCCCACCTAATTTCTGTATTTTTAGTAGAGATGGGGTTTCGCCGTATTGGCCAGGCTGGTCTGACCTCAAGTGATCCACCCATCTCAGTCTCCCAAAGTGCTAGGATTACAGGCATGAGTTACTGTGCCAGGCCTCATCCCCTTTCTTTTCTTTTTTTTTTCCGAGACGGAGACTCGCTGTGTCACTCAGGCTGGAGTACAGTAGCGTGATCTTGGCTCACTGCAACCTCCGCCTTCCGGGTTCCAGTGATTCTCCTGCCACAGCCTCCCGAGTAGCTGCAACTACAGGCATGCACCACCATGCCCAGCTAATTTTTGTACTTTTAGTAGAGACGGGGTTTCACCATATTGGTGAAGCTGGTCTCGAACTCCTGACCTTGTGATCCACCCACTTCGGCCTCCCAAAGTGCTGGGATTACAGGCGTGAGCCACCACGCCCGGCCTCAACCCCTTTCTAATGTGTGCTGTAACCCTAGTTGATTCTGCTGGGGGAGGATCTGGAATCATCTCATTGAGCATCCCACCACTAGAGCAAGAGAAGTCATAAGATACCCCATTCTTTCTCCACTTCCAGCTCTCCTCAGAGCAGCACGGGACATTCCAGACCCTCTCACCACCTCAGCCCCTCCCCTTACTCCTGTCACGAGGCCCAATCCCCCAGAGCCCTTTCATGTGATGCTCAGCTGAGACCCCTCTGCCTATCTCTCCCAGCCCCAGAACAAAAGGTCTGGGCTGTGTTCACCCGTACCCATCCCAAGGGGAGAGGATTGTATCTCCTGAGTCTTCTTACCCAATACTACATTCTCTGACTCCCCACTTTAAATCTCCTACCCCAAGAGACATTTCTTAAAAGAGTCTCCCGCACATTTCACCCCTTTGGAGCCCCTGCTCCAGCTCACTGCCAAGGAAGCCTCAGAATCAGTGCCACAGAGACCTTCTATTCTTCTGCCCCTCCAAGCATATGAGATTATTTTCAGGCTCAATCCCAAATCTCCATGTAGGGAGGGAGCCCAGGTGCCCACATTCTCACTAAATCAAATGAGTGGGAGACGCCTGAAATATTGCCGCTATCTCCCATTAGGAGGAGAGAAACCAGAGCAGGGGGAATTCATCCCCAAGTTCACACCTGCTCATGTCCACATATCCACACATACCTTTTGTAGCCCCCACAGCCAGCAAAGCACCTATCACAGCCAAATGAAGAAGGCATCTTTTTAGCACCAGATCCATTGTGTTCTTCCCTCCAGCAACCAAAGGCACTGGGGGGACTGGGATAGGCCCCTATATAAGAAAAAGGTGCTCATTTGCATAGCCCTTCCTCTTCTCCCTCAGAGAAGGCCTGGGAGGGGCCGGAGAAGAGGAAAAAGGAAAAACTGACAAAGGGATCCTGGTCCCTAGACATTGCTTTCCCATCCTGCTACTCAATGGCAGTTTCTGGTTTCACTGGGTCACTCTCATATACTCCCGGGCAAGGGCTGACTGAAAGGCAGCTGCATAACACAGACACAACAGTTCATCATGGGAGAGTGAATTAAACCAGGAACTTCTCAAAAAAACAGAAACAGAACCCTGCATCCCAAAACAGAGACAGCGTCGGGGTAGGCTATGAGGCAGAGGCAACGACTCCTCTGAGGTCCAGGAATTCTTTACAACGAGATTCCTGGTTTCCTGCTTTTCAAAGGAGGCTCCTGGGCCAGGTGGAATTTAACCTTAGGTCGATACATATTTTCCCCAGGAGTGGTGAAAATAGTGAGTTAGAAATCAAGAAATCCCTACAGACTGGAGACACAGGTAGGAAACTTGGACCCAAAGTAGGTACTTGGGAAGACTGTTCAGCCGCCCCACCAAGGAAGAAATTTGTCTAGTCCCCGAAGAACCAAACTTGCATGGAGCGGGGTCATTTGTGGGGAGGAGCGCTGCACTCGCCCCCCGGCTCTGACGTTGACCAATAGAAAGGCCAGGGGGCGGAGCCAGGGAAACGCGGGAAGCAGGGGCGGGGCTTCTGGTGGCGGTCGGGAACTCGGGGGGAGGCGGCAACATTGTTTCAAGTTGGCCAAATTGACAAGAGCGAGAGGTATACTGCGTTCCATCCTGACCCGGGGGCACCATACTGGGCCCTGTTTCCCCCTCCTCGGCCCCCGAGAGCCAGGGTCCGCCTTCTGCAGGGTTCTCAGGCCCCCGTTCCAGGGCCGGGCTGACCCGACTTGCTGGCTCTTCATGGAGAACTTCCAAAAGGTGGAAAAGATCGGAGAGGGCACGTACGGAGTTGTGTACAAAGCCAGAAACAAGTTGACGGGAGAAGTGGTGGCGCTTAAGAAAATCCGCCTGGACACGTGAGTGGCCTCTGTACCTGGGACTCCTAACTGGGGACCTCCTTGACTGTCCCCCCCCAATCCCCCACGGGCGGGTAGCCGTCCAGGGACCGGAAGACAACAGGGACGGACTTCTTTAGAAGTGGAGAGGTGGGTTGGGGGCCAGTAGAAGGTGGAGTGTATACTTATACTCCCTGGGGAGAGTATAGGGCGGTGTGGAATCCATGGAAAACTTTCTTCCCAAACTGAGCCGGATCGTGCCCCCAAATGTGCGAACACAGAGACTCGGGGAGAGAAAGGAGGCCTCTGAGATGAGGTCCAAGACTCTCCATGGAGTGGGGTTATGTGGGAACCGGCGAGGAGCGCCTTTCTGAATGAAGAGCTCTCCTCACTGCCCCACCCTCACCTTAGAATTCTCTCCTCTTTCCAAAGAATGGCAGTTGAACCTCACTGGCCCCTCTGGGGAGACTGGGGGCTACTCCTGCATTTTTTTCCCCCCATTACAGCCTCCCTGCTTCACCTTCACCAGACGGCTTTACTTACCTACCCCTGGGAAAAGAGGAGATAATGACCTTAATATGTGCAAAAGCCATACCCTGACTACCCAAGAATTAGCTCTTTCCAGCACCCTTTCTTTTCTCTGACTTTCCTAGGGGGTGCTGGGTGGTGTCTCCTTGGGGGAAAGAAATGACTAGGTGGAGGAAAAAGGAATATTTGTAACCATATTCCCGTCTCTGCTTTCCCAACCTCTCCAAGTGAGACTGAGGGTGTGCCCAGTACTGCCATCCGAGAGATCTCTCTGCTTAAGGAGCTTAACCATCCTAATATTGTCAAGTGAGTATGTGTCTGAGAGGCAATCCAGCTGGAAAGGAGGATGAGTTGTCTGTACAGTGTGGGCTTTTCTCTCTCTCGCACCTCCATTTCCTCAAACTTTACTTCTCTAGGCTGCTGGATGTCATTCACACAGAAAATAAACTCTACCTGGTTTTTGAATTTCTGCACCAAGATCTCAAGAAATTCATGGATGCCTCTGCTCTCACTGGCATTCCGCTTCCCCTCATCAAGGTAATACTTCTCATCAGCTCCTCCCATCATGGGCATGTCTCGGGGGACTGGTGGCAGGCAATTCAGGGTGATATTTTATGATCTTGGCCTCCTTCTGAGCCCTCATCTCCTACACACACACACTCCCCTTCTTTTTGTGTCTCCTTCTCTGCTCATTATATTCATTAACCCTAGGGTTGGACTGAACAATCAAAGTTGAAACTCTAGTGAGTCAACCTAGCAACTCAGGTGGGAGGTCAGATGAAACTCAGATAAATGGGATTTGAGAGCACTTGGTAAATTCCTCCAAAAAGCCCTTCTGTTTGGTGGAAGAACTAGCTAGTAAGTCTCTATTGTCTATTTTAGGGCTGGATTCTTCACTCCCAGAGCTACTTTGTTAACAAACATTTGTTCAATGCCCAGCATATAGAAAAGGGAAGCAAAATTGAGTAAGACTTGGTCCTTATCCTCTCTGGGCTGACAGTCCATTGGGAGAAATAGCTTGTAAATATGTGACTATAATCCAACATAGTAAAGGCTTTAGTAGAGTTTTGGGGGCACAGAGCAAACCCAGTCTGCTCACTGTGATGGAGAAACACAGTCCTCTCTTTCTTCTTTGTCAGAGCTATCTGTTCCAGCTGCTCCAGGGCCTAGCTTTCTGCCATTCTCATCGGGTCCTCCACCGAGACCTTAAGCCTCAGAATCTGCTTATTAACACAGAGGGGGCCATCAAGCTAGCAGACTTTGGACTAGCCAGAGCTTTTGGAGTCCCTGTTCGTACTTACACCCATGAGGTGAGTCCCTTTATGCCTTTCTTCTCTGAGCTTCCCAAGAGGTGTTAACTAGGGTATTCACAAATTTACTAAAAATATCTGGCTAATAGTTTCTTACTAGGTAGAAATAATCTCTTGACATCTTAAAGAATCTTAGGGCATGCATGGAATTCATACTGTGTTGCTAACTGGGCTCACGCCTGTAATACCAGTACTTTGGGAGGCTGAAGTGGGAGGATCACTTGAGCCCAGGAGTTCGAGACCATCATGGGCAACATAGCGAGACCCCATCTCTACAAATCTACAAAAAGAAAAATTTCGAAATCAAATTATGACCATTTGTCTCAAGTTTTTCCAGGGAGATCTCAAATTGGGGTTCAGAAAATATGGTCTCCAGAACTATGGACTGGAAATCAGTGAGAGGGGAAAGATGGAGGGAAGGAAACTGCTTGTTAAGAGGCCATGAGTTAGCAGAGTAGTGTTGAGGAACTGAGATGTGGGAATCTCCATACCCTATAAACCACTCCACCCCTCCCTATTCCTGTCCCTCAGGTGGTGACCCTGTGGTACCGAGCTCCTGAAATCCTCCTGGGCTGCAAATACTACTCCACAGCCGTGGACATCTGGAGCCTGGGCTGCATCTTTGCTGAGATGGTATGGAGGCTTGCCCAAGTTCCACCCAGCCGCCTCCTCCCCACATTCAAGAACAACAGAACTGTTTCTTGGCCCAGACCTATGGCCCTTCTATCACAGGGTTCTGTCTCTAAAGTAGCACCAAGGGGAATGGTGGGAAAGGATGCAACTGTTGCCCCAATATCAACCACAATGTTAGGATATCCTCAAACAGCCTTAGTACCTAGTATACTTCTCTTATCCCTGAAATGGCACAAAGCATTTCTGCAGCTGTTTTAGCTGAGTCTGCATATATTTGGGAGAATGATTCCATTTAGTGCCTTTTTTTTTTTTTTTTTTTTTGAGATGGAGTTTCGCTCTGTCGTCCAGGCTGGAGTGCAGTGGCCGGATCTCTGCTCACTACAAGCTCCACCTCCCGGGTTTTTACGCCATTCTCCTGGCTCAGCCTCCCAAGTAGCTGGGACTACAGGCGCCCGCCACCTCGCCCGGCTAGTTTTTTGTATTTTTTAGTAGAGACGGGGTTTCACCGCATATAGCCAGGATGGTCTCGATCTCCTGACCTCGTGATCCGCCCGTCTCGGCCTCCCAAAGTGCTGGGATTACAGGCTTGAGCCACCGCGCCTGGCCCATTTAGTGCCTCTTTTATTTCAGGACTTCATTTCAAGGCTTGTAGACCTTGTTGTGTGGTGCCAGCAATGTAGTGAAGACAATTGTGGTCACTTTATCCACACCCTTCATTTAAATTGCAGATTTAGGCAGAGTGCAGTGGCTCACACCTGTAGTCCCAGCACTTTGGGAAGCTGAGGTATAGGTGGATCACCTGAGGTCAGGAGTTCGAGACCAGCCTGGCCAAAATGGTGAAACCCCATCTGTACTAAAAATACAAAAATTAGCCAGGTGTGGTGGCGCACACCTGTAATCCCAGCTACTTGGGAGGCCAAGGCAGGAGAATCGCTTGAACCCAGGAGATGGAAATTGCAGTGAGCCGAGATTGCACCACTGCACTCCAGCCTGGGCAACAGAACGAGATTCCATCTCAAAAAAAAAAAAAAAAAAAGATTTAGATCATGTCCCCCTTCAACCTCTGGCTTTTCAGATTGAAGGATCCTTGAGACCTGGCTTTATGTAGAAGCTCCTTTCTCCTTTAATACAACAGTGCAGTGCAGTAGGCTGAGGCTTCAAATCAGCAATATGTTTTATTGTCTTTTATCTGGGTTATAACCAACAGCTTAAAGACCATTAGCCTGTACATATGTAATGTGCATTTATCCCCCAGTGCATTACCTTACAATTGTCCATATTCCTCTCTCAATTCATCCAAAAATATTTGTTAAGCACCTAGTGGGTAGCCAGCACCATGCTAGGTACTGTGGGGAACACAGAAGAAATGGAAGACAGAGCCTCTGCCCGCTGTACTCCTATCTAGAAGTGGCTGCATCACAAGGTTGGGGGATGACTGTAGTGTCTACCCCATACCCCGTGAGTGGCTTGGGATCCCTTTGCTACATGTCAGTGACATCGCAGACATTCAGCCCCTCCCAGACCCACCCAGCCTTGGGGATCTGCAAAACCATGGTTGGGGGAAGGAAGGAGGGGGCGAGCAGACAGATGAAGGGACTTCATTGTCTCAGGTTCTGTGTGACTGACCCCATGAAAGGCCCTGGGGAGCGAGTCATGGGGCCCTGCTGACCTTCTACTGTCTGTGGGAACTCCTTTGTATAGAGGAGAGTTTTGACTGACGTCAACGTAGGTCTTAGTATTTTCTCTTTCCCCATTTTCAGGTGACTCGCCGGGCCCTATTCCCTGGAGATTCCGAGATTGACCAGCTCTTCCGGATCTTTCGGACTCTGGGGACCCCAGATGAGGTGGTGTGGCCAGGAGTTACTTCTATGCCTGATTACAAGCCAAGTTTCCCCAAGTGGGCCCGGCAAGATTTTAGTAAAGTTGTACCTCCCCTGGATGAAGATGGACGGAGCTTGTTATCGGTGAGAGTGGGCACCTGTTTTCCCTCATTCATTTCTCCCAGGGAAGGGCTTTTCCAGGATGAAGGAAGGATGAGACCCTGAAATCTGGGCCTCAGTATTTTGTTTCCCTGGTTCCTGCTCTCCCTGTTGGCACACTGATTCAGCTATGGGAGGATGGAAGTAAGAATTCTGCCTTGGGTAGAAGGAGTTCTGGTTTCCTGATTTCTGGGAACACCTGCTGCCCATTTAGTCCACTATCACATGATTGAAGTCAACATACATCTCTCCCTCTAGCAAATGCTGCACTACGATCCTAACAAGCGGATTTCGGCCAAGGCAGCCCTGGCTCACCCTTTCTTCCAGGATGTGACCAAGCCAGTACCCCATCTTCGACTCTGATAGCCTTCTCGAAGCCCCCAGCCCTAATCTCACCCTCTGCTCCAGTGTGGGCTTGACTTGGCTTGGCCTTGGGCTATTTGGACTCAGGTGGGCCCTCTGATCTTGCCTTAAACACTCACCTTCTAGTCTTGGCCAGCCAACTCTGGGAATACAGGGGTGAAAGGGAGGAACCGGTGAAAATGAAAGGAAGTTTCAGTATTAGATGCACTTAAGTTAGCCTCCACCACCCTTTCCCCCTTCTCTTAGTTACTGCTGAAGAGGGTTGTTATAAAAAAAAAAAAAAAAAAAAGAAAGAAAGAAAAAAAGCCTTCCTACATGTTAGATTTGCCGTACCAATCTCTGAATGCCCCATAATTATTATTTCCAGTGTTTGGGATGACCAGGATCCCAAGCCTTCTGCTGCCACAGTGTTTGTAAAGGCCAAATGATAGCAGGGGGCTAAGTTGGAACTTTTGAGAACCAAGTCAAACAAAACCACTGGGAGGAGTCTGTTTTAAAGAATTCGGTTGAAAAAATAGATCCAATCAGTTTATACCCTAGTTAGTGTTCTGCCTCATCTAATAGGCTGGGAGGCTCAAGACTCAGCCCGGGTGGGGCTGCAGAAAAATGATTGGCCCCAGTCCCCTTGTTTGTCCCTTCTACAGGCATGAGGAATCTGGGAGGCCCTGGGACAGGGATTGTGCTTCATTCCAATCTATTGCTTCACCATGGCCTTATGAGGCAGGTGAGAGATGTTTGAATTTTTCTCTTTCTTTTAGTATTCTTAGTTCTTCAGTTGCCAGGGATCCCTGATCCCGTTTTCCTCTGAAGTCCACCTCCTACCCCATAGGAGTTGGAAGTTAGGGTTTAGGCATCATTTTGAGAGTACTGACACTTTTTTAGGGCTCTGATTGAGTGAGGGCATGGGCAAAAATATTTCTTTAAAAGAAGGATGAACAATTATATTTATATTTCGGGTTATATCCCATAGTAGGGTTGGCTTTTTTTTTTTTTTTTTTTTTTTTTTGGTTAGAGTGGGTGGATTTGTTGCCATGTGCACCTTGGGGTTTTGTAATGACAGTGCTTTAAAAAAAAAAAAAAGCATTTTTTTTGTTTATGATTTGTTTCTGTCACCCTTGTCCTTGAGTGCTCTTGCTATTAACGTTAATTGTAATTTAGTTTGTAGTTCATTAAAAAAATGTGCCTAGTTTTATAGTTCATCTCTTTCCTATTTACTGAAAGAATGGTGAGAAACAGAATATGAATATGTATATGTGATCATTGATTTCGGACCCCTTTTCCTAATCTCTCTGTGCATGGCTACCCACCCCACCCCATTTTGGCTAGAGCTGACGATGAACAAAGTGGTTATTATCGTTCCTATTTATGGCTGGGGAAACTGAAGTCTATATAATTCCTACTTTCTCCACACACCAGCAAACCTCCTTTCCCCCAGCCAACATACTACACACACACAACACACCACATACACACCATATATGCACACACACCCCATACACACACGCACGCACGCACACACACACACACCCATGCACATACATAGCGGCAGGAAAAGGGCTCCCGGGGAATTTGCCTCTCGACACTGCATTTCCCAGTAAGCACGCCCTTTTTCCTTTCTGTTTCATATCACAAACAGCAAAGTTTTCCAAAGATTATTTTATTTACATTTACATACGATTCTGAAAAAGCGTCTCCAAGCTACCACTTCTTGTAGTTGCCATTGTCTCACTCCACCACCAAAAAACATCTCAGACCCCCCGCCGGCCACCCCAAATACTCCTGTCCCCTGAAACCTCACTAAAGGGCGGAAGCGCTGATGTCAGGGTTACTTAAATTCCCAGGCTCCGGATCCCTAGAAGAGGTATTTCCCTTTACGCCCGCGAATTTGTCATAGAAGGCGGGGCACTAGAGCCAGCCCCAGCCAAGTCCAGGGGGAGGGGCGAAGGTCAATAGCGGCCTTCCTAAGGCTCCCGTCAACCCTTCCTTGCCTGCCAGTCAAGTCCCGTATTTTCGCAGTACTGGTTAAAGTTTCACTTTGACCCGCCTCCATCACTCACCTGATTAGATGTTTATGAGTCAAAAGGCGGGGTCATGGGGTGTCGAGATTTTATTGGTGGATACATGCGCCTGTCCGCACTGTACCGCCCCCTGTCTTCAGGAGCTTGCTCTTTAATGGCTCCTTACCTCGTCCATCTTCGAGGTTGCTCCCTTGCTATTGGTTTGTGGCCCCGCCTGTCGAGTCCCTTGTTCGTACTTGTTGGTGACAGCGCCCAAAGAGACCCGCCTTTCTCCAGAGGATTGGTGGATGAGTGCACATATAGCCCACCCCCGATGGTAGGCGGGTAATCGAGCTATTGGCTGGAGCCCCCGCCCCAGGGCGAGGAGGAGAAGGAGGGGCAGGAGGGTTTGGTTGAGCTGCAGCTGTTTGTCTGTTCGACACAGGCTTGGGGCCGACGGGGGAGACGAAGCCCCAGGTACCGAGCTGATGGACCCCAAAGGGCAGGGGCGGAAGCGCCCAGGAGATGAGAGCAACCTGACCTGAAAGCGGAGGCGGGTCTGGTCCTAAGCGAGGGGTTAGAGTGGCCCACCGGAGAAGGGAGCAGGGGGCCGGGCTCCGGCAGGCCTAATGGGGGCGCTGAGGAGGGGACTGGGCGGGCTGGGACCCCGAAGTTGGTGAGTCGGGAAGGCGGCTGGGCTGTGGCGGCGGCCAGGCCGAGGGCCGGGCGCTGGAGGCTCGGAGCTTGAGTGAGGGGAGGGGCAGGCCTCATTAAGCAGCGCTGAAGAGGGAGGAGCTGGGCAAAGGGACAGGGCAGCGGGTGAGGTAAGCCCATTTGCTGGGAGGTGAGGAGGGGTCAGACCTGTCTCCCGAGCCCCGGGGGTGACTGGAGCTGGGTCCCTCCAGAGAGGTTCATTGGAAGGGCCTGAGAAGGGTTCTTAGTTGGAAAGAAGCATTCTTTTCAGGGAAAGTGCCTATTGTAAAAGGAACTGAGGGTGCTATGGTGTTGAGATGAGAGAGATTTGGGTTCAGTGAGGGAGAACTGGGGAAAATGAAGAAGGCTGTATTAATCTAGAAGACTAAGGTAGCTGAAGTAATGGAAGCAGGGCCTGAATCAGTTATAGGAGCTTCTGGGAATGCTGAAGGGTGGGCTGGAGGCTCTGGGTCTTGGGAGTACACACTCTTTTGTTCCCTTTAGTATTTAGATGTGGTAATTTGAAGCTTTTTAAAACTCCCAGGGTAGGGATGAAGATCAAAGTAATTTTTTTTTTCCATGACTGTTGGCTGCTCCAAACTCAGTCCCTACACTTTCTCTTGGCTTCATAGCTGGTCTATACTGCAGTCTGTTTCTTAACTTACTGTTTCCTGTCCTATGGAAGAGCCAAGAGTTGGATTGGGGGCATGTTTTGTCCACTTCTTTCCCACTTAATAATGTGGTCTATAGTGAATACCATGTCTCCTAGAACTGAGAATCTATTTCATTATCTACGTGGGAAAGGGGCTTAGAGATCCTCAGCCATCAGGAGGTCTTCTGATTATAGTTGGTGAAACTTTTGTGGGACTTAGACTTGACTTGGGTATTTCCCAGGCAGGTAATGGAGTTAACAGGTCCGAAACTATGAGGTGATATCACTGAGGAAGAGATTTGGGGAAGAGTGAGAAATTCCATTTCAAAAGCTTGGTATCACCCCTTGTTCTTTGTCTACTTCAAAAGCCCAGATTTCTGTGCTATTAAAAAGTTGGGTCAAACTATGAAGTATCTGGGGAAGATGGTGAGTAGAGAAAAAGATACAGAGGTGCAGTAGCCCACGTCTGTAATCCCAGCACTTTGAGAGGCTGAGACAGGAGGATCACTTGAGCCCAGGAGTTCGAGGGTGCAGTGAGCCATGTTCTTGCCACTGCACTCCAGCCTAGGCGACAGAATGAGACCCTGTCTCCAAAAAAAAAAAAAAAATGAGTGGCGTACCCTCCTCCCTGCATACTTTTAATGGTCTGCTAGCCTTCTTAGTCCCTCATAGATTGGAGCCTATTGGATTTTCCCTTACTGTACTTCCTCCTTTTCCCCTTCTCTACCAATATATTTTATCACTACATTTCTTTTTTTTTTTTTTTTTGAGACGAAGTCTCACTCTGTCGCCAGGCTGGAGTGCAGTGGTGCAATCTCGGCTCACTGCAACCTCCACCTCCCAGGTTCAAGAGATTCTCCTGCCTCAGCCTCCCAAGTAGCTGGGACTACAGGTGCGCGCCACCACGCCCAGCTCATTTTTGTATTTTTAGTAGAGACGGGGTTTTACCATGTTGGCCAGGATGATCTCAATCTCTTGACCTCATGATCCACCTGCCTTGGCCTCCTAAAGTGCTGGGATTACAGGCAGGACCCACCATGCCCGGCCATCACTACATTTCTTAATTACAAAAGTAATATGTTCATATTTTAAAATATGGAAGCTGTACAGCAGTTTAAGAAGTATGAATCCTTTCACACATACCTTACTCATATTTCATTTAGGAAGGTCAAGGATCAGAGACAGCAAATCAGACTTATCTTGCTTTGTTTTGGGGGATGTGCCACAAAAGGCAATTCTGTTTTCATGTTCTCACCAAACTCTAGTCTTATTCTTTCTACAGTTTTCCCTTCTGGGATGATACTCTGTTATTTATTGCGTTCCTTTCACAGTTCATTTTGTCTTCTACCAAGTCCGACAAGCAGAGGGCTGTACTGTGTGTTATTCACCTTCAGTACACACACACACACACACACACACACACCCCAAGTTGTGTACTGGGTGTCCTAGGAAATGCCCAAAGAGATGGAACAAAACTTTATAGGGAGAAAGGATCATTTTGTTAGGGACAATTGTTGTCATCTCTGCTAAAGAAAGGAATTTCAGACCCTTATCTCAAATTCATGGTCTCTGGATGTTCATGGTCTCTGCATGTTCACATTACTTGACTATCCCTTTCTTATCCATGATAATGATGGTTCTCCTAAGAGGCCCCTGTATTTGTCTTTCTTTTCTTTTCTTCTATTTTTAGAGACAGAGTCTTGCTCTGTCGCTCAGGCTGGAGTACAGTGTGTGTCTTTCTGTGGGGATCCAAGAAGCTCCAAGCTTATCTGGATTTGAAATCGGTTTTCCTCTAAATCTCAGAGTCAGAGTACAGCTGGGGCATTTCATACTATCATCTTTTTTTTTTTTTTTTTTTTTTGAGACGAAATCTCACGCTCTGTTACCCAGGCTGGAGTACAGTGGTGCGATCTCGGCTCACTGCAAGCTCCGCCTCCCGGGTTCACGCCATTCTCCTGCCTCAGCCTCCCAAGTAGCTGGGACTACAAGCGCCTGTCACCACGCCCGGCTGATTTTTTGTATTTTTATTAGAGACGGGGTTTCATGGTGTTAGCCAGGATGGTCTCGATCTCCTGACCTCGTGATCCGCCCACCTCGTGCTCTCAAATTGCCGGGATTACAGGCGTGAGCCGCCGCGCCCAGCCAACTACTACCTTATTAATTGAATTTGTCCTTTTAAAAGCGCTCTGTTGTATCCAGCCTTTGTATAGTGCCCATTGGAAACCTCAGTTGTTTCCCCCAAGGAACTTTTCTTACCTATCCTAGAGACAGTGTGTAGGGGTGTGTGTGTGTGTGTGTGTGTTTTTAGATGATTTTTCATTCTTGTCACCCAGGCTGGGGTGCAGTGGCATGATCTCGGCTGACTGCAACATCTGCTTCCTAGGTTCAAGCGATTTTCCTGCCTCAGCCTCCGGAGTAGCTGGGATTACAGGTGTGTGCCACCACGACCAGCTAATTTTTGTATTATTAGTAGAGATGGGCTTTTGCCATGCCAGGCTGGACTCGAACTCCTGACCTCAGGTGATCCATGTGCCTCAGCCTCCCCAAGTGCTGGGATTACAGGAGTGAGCCACTGCGCCTGGCCATGTGTGTGTGTGTTTTAATCCTATCTAATTTTTCCAACAGTTTTTTGCGTCTTAAGAGGGAGTTTAGGAGTAGAATTATCAATAAGGAATTTCATACATAGACCTGGATTTGCAAAAATATATTTGGAGAAGAGAGCTTTCCCATTGCCCTTCAACTCATACCTTACAACTTTTTAAATTTTTTTCTTGGACAATCCATACTGCATAACATACCTCATATCTTCTCTTACTTTGACTGAAAGCAAATATTGCTCATTGGTATGAATTTTACTTCTGAAAAGCAGGCATAGGGTAGAAGAAGCAAGCATATAGTTTGCTTCCTAATCCTAAAGCATTTCAGATTGGAAGGTAACCAAATGTGAGACAATGAACTTGTAATAAGGAAATGCAGCAGCCCTCTTTGAGGAAGGATACCATAAAACCCTACGTGTTATACTCCCACTTCCCACAAGTCTTTTGGGAAAGATTTAGTCATTGACTGAACAGTCACTGAACTGAAGAAGGAGCTGCCCAGGTGAACAAAGTGTGTGTACATTTCTGGGCAAGGTTGTAGCTTTTGTTGGGGGACAGTGGGTGCCTTTTCAGAGTGTCTCCTGGTTCTGTGGTGGTATGGCTCCTCTTTTTTAAACTTGTGTTTCTCAAGTCAGGAATTAATAGACGGTGGCCCAAAACTTTTGACCATTCAGCATCAACTGAAAATTCAGCAAACTTTGTTTTTAGCTACAGTTGCCTCAGTGTTTGGGTGGGAGGGCCACATATTGGGTGTGATTAGGCCATCTGAGGCATCGTAACGGGTAACAGGAAAAGCAGTTAGCCCACGTGAGTTGCAATAGTACCTTGTGGGCAAGATCCCAAGGGAGCCCTCCATCCAAGGGAGATCACAGAGGGGTCAGGGAGAGAATTGATTCTCTGAGGCCTATTAAAAACATTCCCAAATGGGGCCATGTGCGGTGGCACACGACTGTAATCCCAGCACTTTGAGAGGCTGAGGCGGGTGGATCACGAGGTCAGGAGATCGAGACCATCCTGGCTAACACAGTGAAACCCTGTCTCTACTAAACAAAATATAAAAAATTAGCCGGGCGTGGTGACGGGCGCCTGTAGTCCCAGCTACTCAGGAGGCTGAGGCAGGAGAATGGGGTGAACCTGGGAGGCAGAGCTTGTAGTGAGCCAAGATTGCACCACTGCACTCCAGCCTGGGCGACAGAGCGAGACTCTGTCTCAGAAAAAAAAAAAAAAAAAAATTCCCAAATGGAATTGAATAAGATCTGTGCAGATGGTACAGAAAAGGAGGAGTTGATTCGGGGAGAGAAGTAGAATTACTCAGCCTTAATTTAGGGAGCATTTAATGAGTACCTACTAGGGATCAGGCAGCATGCTGTGCTCTGAAGAAACTCCCACTTTTAAAGAAGTTCATAGTGTAGCAGAGCAGACAGACACAATTCATATACTGTAATAATGTGACACATACTATTATAGAAATACAGTCTTTTTTTTTTTTTTTTTTTGAGACAGAGTCTTGCTTTATTGCCCAGGCTGGTGTGCAGTGGCTCAATCTGTGCTCACTGCAACCTCCGCCTCCCAGGTTCAAGCAATTCTCATGTCTCAGCCTCCTGGGTAACTGGGATTACAAGCCTGCGCCAACATGCCCAGCTAATTTTTGTATTTTTAGTACAGATGGGGTTTCACAATGTTGACCAGGCTGGTCTCGAACTCCTGACCTTCAGTCATCCACCTGCCTTGGCCTCTCAAAGTGCTGGAATTACAGGCGTGCACCACCATGCCTGGCCAGAAATACAGTCTTAATACTGTGGGACCCTACGGGCCTCTAGAGAATGATTAATTCTGTGGGGGAGAGAGTGATTATGTAATTTCACTGAAGTAACATTTGAGCTTGGTCTTATGAGATATATAGAATTTTCCTAGGCAGACAAGTAGGGATGGGCATTCCAATCTTACCTAGGTCAATAATAGGGAGTTTGTACCACCATGTTGATAAGAGGTAAGTATGCTTTTTGCCTCTTGGAGAAATATAAGGGAAAGTGGGGGGGATGTGGAAGGAATCTCATTTAATCCAGTGACTCATTGGGTAACACTGAATCAACAAAATGAAGAGCTGAGCCAAGTGGTAGAACTCTCATTTCAAGATTTTGGTGACTTGGGTTTAAACAAAGTTGGAGAGGGAGATGAAGGTATTTACTGGTTTCTGCTCTATCTTCCCTACTTAGTAAACCTCTCACATTAATCGCAGGGCCCACCAAATCTTGCAAAAGTTACTACTTGTTTTCTTACTGCCACCCATTGAATTACTTCTATTTCAACTGTCCTGGCAGGGGCTGGTCAAAGACCTTCTAGAAAAGAATAGTGATGAATTAATTCTTACGTCAGAAGGATATGGGACTGGATCCCAGTTACCAGGGAAGACCTGGGTCTTAATTTGTTTTTAGTCCCAAAGCAAGTAGTTACCTAAACTGAATAGAGGCAGGAACTCTATCCAGTCTAAGCTCTTGATCCTGTTGTGGTGTTCTCTTCACAGTTCAGCATTTCCTGCTTCTTTAAAAAGTATAGTGGTTCCCAGCACTTTGGGAGGCCAAGGCGGGTGGATCACGAGGTCAGGAGATCGAAACCATCCTGGCTAACACGGTGAAACCCCGTCTCTACTAAAAATACAAAAAATTAGCCAGGCGTGGTGGCGGGCGCCTGTAGTCCCAGCTACTTGGGAGGCTGAGGTAGGAGAATGGCGTGAACCCGGGAGGCAGAGCTTGCAGTGAGCCGAGATCACACCGCTGCACTCCATCTCAAAAAAAAAAAAGTATAGTGGTATAAAAGAGGCAGGAGTACCTGACTAGGAGTACTACATTTACTACTTAGCAGTTGGCTGTCTGGTAACACTTGACAAGTTGACTAATTTTATTTTATTTTTTATTTATTTATTTTTGAGACAGAATTTCGTTCTGTGTCCAGGCTGGAGTGCAGTCGCATCAGTCGCGTGATCTCGGCTCACTGCTACATCTGCCTCCCAGGTTCAAGCAATTCTCGTGCCTCAGCCTCCTAAGTAGCTGGGATTACAGGCATGCACCACCACACCCAGCTAATTTTTGTAGTTTTAGTAGACAGGCTTTCACCATGTTGGCCAGGCTGGTCTCGAACTCCTGACCTCAGGTGATCCGCCCGCTTTGCCCTCCCAAAGTGCTAGGATTACAGGCATAAGCCACCATGCCTAGCCCAAATTGACTAATTTTGTGTGTCTCAGTTTCCTCACCTGTAAAATACAGAGACTGGACTAAATGACCTCTAGACTGGCTCTGATCTGCCTGACTGACCTTAAGGCTGACAGTTGGTACTGGGTTGGACTCCAGTGGCTATATATACCGAGAACTCTGTCTCCGTTGATAGGTGATAGACTTCTGGAGGCTTCATATGTATTTAGTTTAGGGACTCAAAGCTAACAAGTGGAAGGGGGCTTGAGGAATGGAGTGTTATTCTAGCTGACACTGCTAAGACACCTTTACTGTTATGCCTACTTTGCTGCACTGCTTGGGAGAGCTGCCCACATTAAAGAACATCCTCCATCCCCATCTCCTGCCCCCAGTGGGCTAACCCATGGTCAGGCCTCAATCCTCCCTAGTTAATGGGTCTTTTTTTTTTTTTTTTGAGATGGAGTCTTGCTCTGTCGCCCAGGCTGGAGTGCAGTGGCACAATCTCGACCCACTGCAGCCTCTGCCTCCCAGGTTCAAGCAGTTTTCCTGCTTCAGCCTCCCAAGTTGCTGGGATTACAGGCATCAGCCACCACACCCGGCTAATTTTTGTGTTTTTAATAGAGATGGGGTTTTACCATGTTGGCTAGATTGGTGTTGAACTCCTGACCTCAGGTGATCCACCCAACTCGGCCTCCCAAAGTGCTGGGATTACAGGCATGAGTCACTGCACCCAGCAGAGCTGCACTTTTTTTTTTTTTTTTTTTGTTGTTGTTGTTGTTGTTGTTGTTGTTGAGACGGAGTCTCGCTCTGTCACCCAGGCTGGAGTGCAGTGGCCGGATCTCAGCTCACTGCAAGCTCCACCTCCCAGGTTTTTTTTTACGTCATTCTCCTGCCTCAGCCTCCCAAGTAGCTGGGACTACAGGCGCCTGCCACCTCGCCCGGCTAGTTTTTTTTTTTTTTTTGTATTTTTAGTAGAGACGGGGTTTCACTGTGTTAGCCAGGATGGTCTCGATCTCCTGACCTCATGATCCACCCGTCTCGGCCTCCCAAAGTGCTGGGATTACAGGCTTGAGCCACCACGCCCGGCCCAGAGCTGCACTTCTAAGGGCAGTTAAATCTGATTTCTTCTCTTCTGAGCTAAAAAGGTTGAAAGAAAGAAAAATCTGCCCCATCTCCCTTTTTCTTGCCTCAGGTTTGAAGGTAATAATCATCACACCACTTGACTGGTTTACCACAAAAAAAAAAAAAAAAAAATTGTGGGAAAAAAATCAGAATAGGAAATAAATCAGTTGAATTTTATATGTATTATTTCATTTCTGTACCACTGATCTTTTGAGAGTCCAGCTAGTATATTTTTTAAATAATACCCTTATAAACATGATGAGATTAAAGATCAAAGCTTAGAGGTGGCCCGTTAGTTGCTATGAACAGGGAAGAAAGCAGGACATACTCTTTCTTTTTTAGAGGTGGGGTCTTGTTACGTTGCCCAGGCTGGCCTCAAACTCCTGGGCTCCAGTGGTCCTCCCGCCTTGGCCTCCCAAAATGCTGGGATTACAGACATGAACCACAATGTCCAGCCAGAACATATTCTTAAGGCTACATATTAGGGTGGGAGGTAGTCTCTTCTAAGTTAGTAGTTACTGATCTCCGAGAATCCAGGGTTGCTTAGTAGCAAGAAAGCTTGCTGACCACATCTGGGCTCCGGCTTGACTTCCCATCTCTGGGAGTTAGTGACAGGGACTTTGCAACTTAAGCGTGTCTGCAACTGTTTCCTGTCTTTATACTCCCCCAGAGCTCAAGTGATATGTTTAGCTATGAGAATTCAGTCCATTCTAACTCCCACATTTTCCTATATTGTAGAGTAGTAACATTAAGGCTTAATATTCTACCCCTTGGATCACATGCTTTGAAATACATAAAAATGTGGTGAGGGAGTAAGTTGAAAAAACTAGTAACTTTTTCTATTGTTTCTTGAGAGTACAGCATATATATGTCACCTGAAGGAAACTTGATCAGCTTATCATCTGTCCTTTTTTTAATTATTATTGTGTCACCTGTCTTCATTTATTTATTTATTTATTTATTTATTTATTTATTTATTTATTTTGAGAGACAGAGTCTTGGTCTGTTGCTCAGGCTGGAGTGCAGTGGCGTAATCGTGGCTCACTGCAACCTCCGCCTTCTGGGTTCAAGCGATTCTCCTGCCTCAGCTTCCCAAGTAGCTGGGACTACAAGCATGTGCTGCCTTGCCCAGCTAATTTTTGTATTTTTTAGTAGAGACGGGGTTTCACTATATGTTGGCCAGGCTGGTTTCGAACTCCTGACCTCAGGTGATCTGCTCGCCTTGGCCTCTCCAAGTGCTGGGATTACAGGCATAAGCCACCGCGCCCGGCCTATTTATTTATTTTTTGAGACAAGGTCTCACTTTGTGGCCCATGTTGGAATGCAGTGGCATAATCACAGCTCACTGCAGCCTCAACCTCCTGGGCTCAAGTGATCCTCCCACCTCAGCCTCCTGAGTAGCCAGGATGACAGGCATGTGCCACCATGCCTGGCTAATGTTTTTTTTTTTTTTTTTTTTTTAATTTTTTAGAGACAAAGTCTCACTATGTTGCCGACACTTGTCTTGAACTCCTGGCCTCAAGCAATCCTCCCACCTCAGCCTTCCAAAGTGCTGGTATTACAGGTGTGAGCCACCAGGCCGGGCTGTGTTTACCATTCTGCTGGTCTGTCCTCTTTTCCTACGAGACAGTGTATGTGAATACCACGTAAATATGAGATGCTTTAGAAGTAATTCATCCTCACAGATGCCTTAAGCAGCAAGTTTCTTAAATGTGCACAGAACTTTGGAAGTGAATTCAAATTCTGCTCTTTGCCACTTTCACCAATTCCATTCGCCCGCAAAGATCCTTATAAATGGGGAAGCTCCCAGCACTTAGGGAGGCTGAGGCAGGTGGATCACCTGAGGTCGGGAGTTCGAGACCAGCCTGACCAACATGGAAAAACCCCGTCTCTACTAAAAATACAAAATTAGCCAGGCGTGGTGGTACATACCTGTAATCCCAGCTACTTGGGAGGCTGAGGCAGAAGAATCACTTGAACCCGGGAGGCAGAGGTTGCGGTGAGCCGAGATCATGCCATTGCACTCCAGCCTGGACAACAAGAGCGAAACTGTCTCAAAAAAAAAAAAGAAAGAAAAAGGGGTAAGCTGAGAATCAGAAAAACAAACGGAGTGAGTAGCCTAAAATCACAGTGAGTTGTGGCAAAGCAGAGAAGAGAACTCGATCTTGCCTGATTCCAGAAACTTTACCAACTCTGCAGGACTGCCTCTGTCTAGGTTGGCTCTCCCCACTTTCATGATAGCTCTGTAACTTTAGTGGCAGGGTTGGAGAATTCTCTGATCCCTGGAAAGCCCATCATTCGGTCCTCATCTGAATTCCGTCCAGAAGTGCTTGAGTAGTAACCATAACTATAGACTGTCCAGAAACTAAACTTATTTCCGTCCCTACTAACCCATCTTTCAGTGTCAGGCCTCTCCAAAGCAGTGTTTATAAAACTTTTTTTAAAATGATAACTCATAGTTTTAAAAAAATGAATAAATACTTTAAAAATAAACTGATTACATTGGGAGACCCCATCTTTACACAAAATAGAAAAAATTAGCCAGGTGTGGTGGAGGATCGCTGGAGCCCAGGAGTTGGAGCCGACAATGAGCTGTGATCACTCCACTGCACTGCAGCCTGGGCACCACAGTGAGACTATCTCTAAAAATTGAAAATAAATTTTAAAATGTTATAATTAAAGATACTCATTTAAATTGAATAAATTTAGCTTTATGAAAAATTTGCTGTATCATCTTTATTTTGATCCTTTCGTCATAGGCCATTGAAAACTTAATCATAAAATGGTACATGTATATCTGGATTTTTAGGACTGACTGACCAAGGGGACTACAGAATACCCAGTAGAATCAAAGTAATTGTCATGTTCCTCTGTATTAATGTAGTCTACTTTGGGACCTTGAATTCTCACCGCTCATTCCTTTGCTAACTTCCTCTTTACCCTTTAGTTCTGTCTCCTTTTTGTTTTTCAGAGACAGGGTCTTGTTCAGTCGCCCATGCTGGAGTGCAGTGGTGCAGTCAGCTCACTACAACCTGCAACTCCTGGGCTCCAGTGATTCTGTCACCACAGCCTCTGCTCACTGCAACCTCCACCTCACAGGTTCAAGCAATTCACCTGCCTCAGCCTCCCAAGTAGCTGGGACTACAGGCACATGCCACCACGTCCAGCTAATTTTTTTTTTTTTTTTTTTTTTTTTTGAGACAGAGTCTCCCTCTGTCGCCCAGGCTGGAGCGCAATGGCCGGATCTCGGCTCACTGCAAGCTCCGCCTCCCAGGTTCACACCATTCTCCAGCCTCAGCCTCCTGAGCAGCTGGGACTACAGGCGCCCACCACCTTGCCCGGCTAGTTTTTTGTATTTTTTAGTAGAGACGGGGTTTCACCGTGTTAGCCAGGATGGTTTCGATCTCCTGACCTCGTGATCCACCCGTCTTGGCCTCCCCAAGTGCTGGGATTACAGGCTTGAGCCACCGCGCCCGGCCGTGAATGCACACATATATTTAGTGACTTGCCCAAGGTTCATAGCTAATAAGTAGAACTGGAAAACAACCCGGAGAATTGGACTCCAGAGCCTGTATTCCTCTGCATTGCCTCCTGTATGATTTTCTGTCTTTACTATCTAGTAAGTGGGATTACTGAAATTTTTAAACCCCAGTTTAACTCCAGACCCACTAATTGTGGTGACAAAATAATGTTTCCCCACATATTCCACAGAGTATAATGTCTGTGAAGTCACTAGGATCTGCTTTGGAAAAGCGAAAGATCAATTTGAACAAGCAAAGTACAACTCTCAAGCAGTGCTTAGGTTTGGGAGAGAGGTTTTTGCATGCTCTGCCCATGCTAACTCCCCTTTGAATTTCATAGCTCCTTTCTGCTCAGAGTCAGGATGATGAAATGTATTCAGATTTAGACGATTAGAATCTCCAAAGTCCCAACTCTTCTCTCTGTTCCCTGCCCCACCAGCAGCTTTCTTAGCCCTCTTAGAAGATAGAGGAGTTGATTCAGTGTATTCTTTCATCTAATATTGATCGCTTGCAGACTTATCCCTTATACCATCCTCTGGAGACTCCTGCATGTCTTTAGAAGGTATACCTTTCTCTGCCTCTAATTTGGAGGGCTACAGCTGTTAGGCCCCTTTGGTGTGGAGGGTAATCTAATCCCTAGGCACCAGCAAGACAGCTGCAGGTTGAGAGTAGGTCAAGCTTACTGACTCTTGATAGGCTTTCAGATTTGGAAAGATGGCAGAAACAAAGTGAAAACAGTTGTTAATGAAACAGAGTTGATAATGAATGTGATCTGTTGGTTGTATTTCTCTCCTTACCTTCAGCCAAAAATGAGAAAGGATAGATTTTCTGGCAATGGGACCCTGGTTAGATTTTTAGAAATGTCTTATCAGGGAGACCAGTCATATATAAAAGATATAGCAGCATCTACCCTTCTGCCCTTAGGAGGGGTGACTCTTATCCCACACCCCTAGAGTGAATCTCTCATTTTGACAAAGAGCTAAAGAAAAAGGAAAAGAAGTCCAGGCACGGTGGCTCACGCCTGTAATCCCAACACTTTGGGAGGCCAAGGCGGGTGGATCACCCGAGGTCGGGAGTTCAAGACTAGCCTGACCAACATGGAGAAACCTCATCTTTACTAAAAATACAAAATTAGCCAGGCATGGTGGTGCGTGCCTGTAATCCTAGCTACTCGGGAGGCTGAGGTGGGAGAATTGCTTGAACCTGTGAGGCGGAGGTTGCAGTGAGCCAAGATCACGCCACTGCGCTCCAGCCTGGGCAACAAGAGTGACATCTCAAAAAAAAAAAAAAAAAAAAGGAAAAGAAGAGCACAGCACCAGGATGCCAAGGAGATACTGGGGATCTAGGGTACCTGTGGGTGGATCTGGATATTCTTCAGGCCAACTAAAGGCTGATCACTTTTTGTGACTCAGACAAAAAAACCTTGAAAACATGGTGGGGAATTACTGGGGAATTAAAAACTCTCAGTTTTCAGTCTCTCTATTTCAGTTCCCTTGGCAGTTAGAGATTATGTGGTAGGGCAGACTCCAGAAGCAGTTCTTATTTTGCTGTTCCCAACTCTTAGCACTGGGGTCAGCTGCCTGGGACCTTCTCAGAGGTATAACCTGTCAATAGCAGATGACTGCAAGAGCTAAGTCCTCATAGGAGCAAGGAGATGAAGAGATTCTATCCTTCTCTGAAAAGCGATTGCAGCTTCAATGGACGTATGTCTAATTCACTTTTTTTTTCTTGCAGGAGTGTTGAAGCCTGGAAATCCCCTCCCCTTCCCCCCCCTTTACAGCATTCCCCTCCCTCCACCCTTTCCCACTCTGATAATCTAGCCATGACTAGCAGAAGCACAGCTAGGCCCAATGGGCAACCCCAGGCCAGCAAAATTTGCCAGTTCAAATTGGTGCTGCTGGGAGAATCTGCAGTGGGAAAGTCAAGCCTGGTATTACGTTTTGTCAAAGGGCAGTTCCATGAGTACCAGGAGAGCACCATTGGAGGTGAGTGCCTCGGGGTAAGAGGAGATTGAATGTTTGGTAAGGGTTTTGTCTTTTTTTTTTTTTTTTTTGATGGAGTCTTACTGTGTTGCCCAGGCTGCAGTGCAATGGCACAATCTTGGCTCACTGTAACCTCTGTCTCCCAGGTACAAGCGATTCTCATGCCTCAGCCTCCCAAGTAATTGGGACTACAGGTGCACCCCATGGCGCCTGGCTAATTTTTGTATTTTTAGTGGAGAGGGAGTTTCACCATGTTGGCCAGGCTGGTCTCAAACTCCTGACCTCAGGTGATCTGCCTGCCTCGGCCTCCCAAAGTGCTGGGATTACAGGTGTGAGCCACCACGCCTGGCCGGTAAGGCTTTTGAAAAGAGATCTAAGACCTGATTATGGAGCTGGCCCTCTTAGTTGCATTCTTTTCCCCAGAAATGGAAACCCTTTATAAAAACAGAAGCCGGGCCCAGTGGCCCACCACTTTGGGAAGCCAAGGTGGGTGGATCACCTGAGGTCAGGAGTTGGAGACCAGTCTGCCCAACATGGAGAAATCCTGTCTCTACTAAAAATACAAAAAATTAGCCGGGCATGTTGGCGGTTGCCTGTAATCCCAGCTACTTGGGAGGCTGAGGCAGGAGAATCACCTGAACCCGGGAAGTGGAGGTTGCAGTGAGCCAAGATTGCGCCACTGTACTCCACCCTGGGCGACAAAAGCGAAACTCCATCTCAAAAAAAAAAAAAAAAAATGCGGTAAAATAGGCTGGGCATGGTGGCTCACACCTATAATCCCAGCATTTAGGAGGCCGAGGCAGGCGGATCACTTGAGGCCAGGAGTTCTAGACCAGCCTGGCCAACATGGTGAAACCCCGTATCTACTAAAAATACAAAAATTAGCTGGGCGTAGTGGCACGTGCCTGTAATTCCAGCTACTCAGGAGGCTGAGGTAGGAGAATTGCTTGAACCCAGGAGTTGGGGGTTGCAGTGTGCCAAGATTGCGCCATTGCACTCCAGCCTGGGTGACTAGAGCGAAAATCCGTCTCAAAAAAACAAAAACAACAACAACAACAAAAATTAACTGGGCATGGTTGCACATGCCTGTAATTCCAGCTACTTGGGAGGCTGAGGCAAGAGACTCGCTTGAACCCGAGGCGGAGGTTGCAGTGAGTCAAAATTGCACCCGTGCATTTTACCCTAGGCAAAGGAGCGAGACTGTTTCAAAAAAAAAATCTGGTAAAATAGAGGCTGGAACTAATGCAAAATATAAAGGGTGTCTGTCTTTCTCATCTTTGCTACGTTTTCCCTGATACTACCCCAAAATAGGGTGCTAGTTCAATAAAGAATCTTTTATGAGAACCTCCATATTATTCCCTCCCCTTGTTATTTTTATTTATTTATTTATTTGTTTGTTTTTGAGACGGAGTCTCCCTCTGTTGCCCAGACTGGAGTGCAGTGGTGCAATCTTGGCTCACTGCAACTTCCACCTCCCAGGTTCAAGTGATTCTTGTGCCTCAGCCTCCTGAGCAGCGGGGATTATAGGCATGCACCGCCACACCTGGCTAACTTTTGTACTTTTAATAGAGACAGGGTTTTGCCGTGTTGGCCAGGCTGGTCTCGAACACCTGACCTCAAGTGATCCACCCGCCTCAGCCTCCCAAAGTGCTGGGATTACAGGCATGAGCCACCATGCCCGGCTGCTTTCCCCTTTTTATTAGTCTTCTTCGAAATGTATTCCTGGACCTACAGCAGATTATATGAAAAAGTAACAGCCAAATAATATTAATAATGATGGGACTTGTCATCAAGCTTTAAAATCTTCTAATTAATTATTTTTTTTTTGGATACTGAGTCTCACCCTGTTGCCCAGGCTGGAGTGCAGTGGTGCAATGGTTGCCCACTGCAACTTCCGCTTCCCCAGTTCAAGCAATTCTGCTGCTTCAGCCTCCCGAGTAGCTGGGATTACAGGTGTCCTCCACCACGCCTGGTTAACTTTTGTGTTTTTAGTAGAGGCGGGGTTTCACCATGTTGGCCATGCTGGTCTCGACCTCCTGACCTCAAGCCATCCGCCTGCCTTGGCCTCCCAAAGTGCTGGGATTACAGATGTGAGCCACTGCGCCCAGCCAATCCTCTAATTAATTATTTTGTTTGTTTTTTGAGACAGAGTTCCGCTCTTGTTGACCAGGCTGGAGTGCAGTAGCGCCATGTTGGCTCACTACAACCTCCACCTCCCAAGTTCAAGCGATTCTCTGGCCTCAGCCTCTTGAGTAGCTGGGATTACAGGTGCCCACCACCATGCCTGGCTAATTTTTGTATTTTTAGTAGAGATGGGGTTTCGCCATGTTGGCCAGACTGGTCTCAAACTCCTGACCTCAGGTGATCTACCCGCCTCCACCTCCCCAAGTGCTGGGATTACAGCCATGAACCACCGTGCCTGGCCCAATCTTCTAATTAATTCTTGACATGACTTTTATCTGAAGCTATTGTGTCTGTCATTTGTTATTTTCCTATTTTGGTTAGAAGAAAGATGACGCCTATAAGTGCCAGTTCTTCTATCCCTCTTAGTTTATGATGTACCCCCATTCCTTAGCCAGTGACATTTCTGGCAGGAAGGACTTAGTCAAGGGCAGTCTTAATCCTGGTTCCAAGACTTACATGTAAGGAGAACTCGAAACCTTTTCCTATAGCTGAGTATGCTAGGTGGTGACTGGTCAGTGTGAGGGCAGTTATATTTTAAAGGGGAGTGGGATGTTCACATTCATCCTCCCACTTACAGCATCTTCCCCTCCATTCTCTTATCCATAGCGGCCTTCCTTACCCAGTCCGTTTGTCTAGATGACACAACAGTCAAGTTTGAGATCTGGGACACAGCTGGGCAGGAGCGATATCACAGCTTAGCCCCCATGTACTACAGGGGTGCCCAAGCTGCAATCGTGGTTTACGACATTACTAATCAGGTAAGTGAGCAAAGAAGACTATCCTTGCTGGCCGGGCATGGTGGGTCCTGCCTGTAATCCCAGCACTTTAGGAGGCCAAGGCAGGTGGATCATGAGGTCAAGATATTGAGACCATCCTGGCCAACATGGTGAAACCCTGTCTCTACTAAAATTACAAAAATTAGTTGGGTGTGGTGGTGCATGCCTGTAGTCCCAGCTACTCAGGAGGCTGAGGCAGGAGAATCTCTTGAATCCAGGAGGCGGAGGTTGCAGTGAGCTGAGATCGAGCCACTGCACTCCAGCCTGGGTGACAGAGCAAAACTCAGTCTCAAAAAAAAAAAAAAAAAAGAGGGTCCTTGCTTATGTTTAGAGGGATTAGATTGGGGCAGGGGGTGGGGGCAGAAAACAGGTTCTTGAAATAGCAAATAAGAGTACAAATTATGCTTGCAAGTGCTAAGAAGATAGATAATGAATTATCAGAGACCTGTGGTTTCAGTGAGGGAAGACCACCTAGAAAAGGTGAATTTTGAGACTCACTTTAAAAGGTGATGGATATGGATTAGCAGTCATTCCAGCCTACTCATTCTCTTCATGTTTTCCTAGGAAACCTTTGCCCGAGCAAAGACATGGGTGAAGGAACTACAGCGACAGGCCAGTCCTAGCATCGTTATTGCCCTGGCAGGGAACAAAGCTGACCTGGCCAACAAGCGTATGGTGGAGTATGAAGTAAGATGGCTCATGGAGTTCCTCTCTTAACACTTCCTCTGTTCCTGGGACCTCTTTTTTTCCAAACCAGCCCTCTCTGAATTCAAACATCAACTGAGGACATTCATTGTCTCGTTCCCCAGTTCTACACCAAGTTAAATACAGCAACACTGTGACCCTAATGACAGCCAGGAGATTTTTAGAGGAGTCAGGAGAAAATTCCAGAGCAGAGGGTTAGGGAAGTACCAGCTGTGGGGGTACCAGTGTGAAAACGGGAAGGAGGGAGCAATTAAATTTGAGGTAAGGGACTATTCAAGTGTCAGAATCCAAAAGCCCCCAACTAACTTACCCTCTCCCCTATAATAAAGCTTTCTGACATTTGTGTGTTGGACTGAGTGGACATGGGGTCATCTTTAGGGAGTTGTCATTAAATTATGCATCTGGGCTAGCTGGCTCGAAGGGGTATTAAATAAGGGGAGGGAACCTAGGATTTTGCCTAGCTGTTGTGCTAGGGAGTGGAAAGGCAATACTCATTCCCACCCTACATTCTGAGCACCAATACCCCCCACTCCTTGCAGGAGGCCCAGGCATATGCAGATGACAACAGCTTATTGTTCATGGAGACTTCAGCCAAGACGGCTATGAACGTGAATGATCTCTTCCTGGCAATAGGTAAGGTCAGAACATCCTGAGATCTTCCTTTTTCCCTCGTTTATAGGCAAAAGTATAGCTAACCCAAATCAAGGATAGGTGCAACTATCTCCTTTTGCAAAAACTTTAGGTATGGAAATACCTTAACTTTCTGTTGTGACCTCCATCCTTGGCTGCAGCTTTAGCTCCCTTGTCTTCACTGTGTAAGTTTGCTGGCTGGGCATGGTGGCTCAGGGCCAGGCGCCATGACTCGTGCCTGTAATCCCAACATTTTGGGAGGCCAAGGCGGGCGGATCACGAGGTCAAGAGATCGAGACCATCCTGGCCAACGTGGTGAAACCCTGTCTCTACTAAAAATACAAAAATTAGCTGGGTGTGGTGGCGCACACCTGTAGTCCCAGCTACTTGGGAGGCTGAGCCAGGAGAATCACTTGAACCTGGGAGGTGGAGGTTGCAGGGAGCTGAGATTGTGCCACTGCACTCCAGCCTGGCAATAGAGCAAGACTTCGTCTGAAAAAAAAAAAAAAGTTTGCAAAGAGTGAACCGTCCCATCTTCAGAACATTCTTTTAATCTCCCAAATTCTCCCTTTCCCCAACTCAGTAGCCATTTTTGGGGGGTGGGGGCAGAGGGGTAGGGAAGTAAAGTCTACCATACCTTGTTCTCTTCTCTTTTTATCTGTAGCTAAGAAGTTGCCAAAGAGTGAACCCCAGAATCTGGGAGGTACAGCATGCCGAAGCCGGGGTGTGGATCTCCATGAACAGTCCCAGCAGAACAAGAGCCAGTGTTGTAGCAACTGAGGGGGTGGCTAGCAGCAAACAAGTATGGAGCTAGCACGAGAGCTAAGAAATAACCTCCATCCCTACCCCTCAGCACACAGCCCCTACGGTAACAGCACACTGAGCCCTGGCTCCCAAGGGCTGCCTCCTGACAGCTCCATCATGGCACTTTTTAACGCTTCAGCAACCAACACCAGGCAGCTGTTGCCACTGGCCTCCTACCCCCTACTCTGGGGCTTGGGGGTCAACTACCCCCAGGACTTACCTTCCAAAACAAACTTTCTTCACTTTGTATTATAGGTACAAGACAGCGACTTACTTATCTTTTCTCCTCCTCCCTAGTGTTCCTCCCCATTTTTTCAGAAAATGCTTCTGACTCCTGTCCCTTCCCCTTCTGCTTTTGGTCAATCCCTGTTCTTGATCCTCTTTTCTCCTCTCCCCAGGATGCAGAAAGTGGTGAACCCAGGAGCTGAGGAAGGAGGTTTCCAGTTCATTTACATTAAGGGCCCTGGGGGAGAATAAAGCTCAGAGCAGGAGGGAGTAAGGAAACATTTCCTTTTTGTTTTTATTTGGTTGGAGTTTTTCATATTTGAAAACATTGTGGTATCCATGAGTTGGCCTAGTGGAGGGTGTTCCTAGGTAGAGGTGAGAATGGGGAGGCAAGCTCTCAGGCACCAGGCAGGAGGTGCCTTGTAAGCAAACTGGGTGGAGGTGGAGGTTCAGTGTCATCTGTGGCTCTATAACTCTTCAAAGGCCAAGTTTCCCCTCACGCAGCCTCTTAGGTAGTGTTTCCCCTATCATGGGGATTGGACCCCAGAGTCCTCCAAAGAATCTTCACTGGTTGCCTGCATCTTTGGCTCTGCTGTGATCTGATTGGAGGAGGGACAGTTTCTGGTACCCATCCTCTGATTTATACATATGCATTTTTTTCCCTCTGGCCTTTAGATGGCCTCAGCCCCAGCCACCATATGCCCCTGCAGTTTGCACTTTAATTGATGGTAGTTCAGTTGGGGTACTTATTTTATGGAAGTTTTGATTGATTTACTTCCCCTCCCACCTTCTTTTTAATTCAATGAAATCTGAGGTTAATACGAGGTTTGAGGAGAGGTTATAGATAAAAGTACCAGTGGCAGCTACTCAAGTCTTATCTCCACTGTTAGCTTCCTCCAACTCTAATTCTTAACCTATATTCTTGCCAACCTAGCTATTGAGTATAGGTTTGCCTTTCCTGGAGAATTAACTGAGCAACTGGGGAGAGTCTCAGGATAGCACAGGCTAAGGTAGGGAAATAAAAATGAGGACAGGCAAAAGGGAGGAGTTTTCTCTCCTTTCCCAGGTTTCACACTCAATTTGATACCCATTACCATGTCTTTTCTACTTCCTTGTAAATAGGTATGATCTTTATTCCCACTGTACAGTCTGTTCTATCCTCTGCCTCCCATCAGGCCCTGTTTCTTTTCCCTTTTGTTAATATCTTGAATTTAGTCCCTCCATCTTTAATCTCCCCATCCCTCCCCACCATGCAACCAGTGGTTTAATCCGTGTACCACTAGGGGCTAGTACCACAGAGGTCTCCTGTGGTGCCCTCATATCATACCACCTGTTCCTGTGGACAGGGAATGACCAGCACTGAAGGTACCTTACAACTGGCTCATATTATCAGAGGACCTTGGTCCTTTCTGAATCTCTAGTCTCTCTTGATATCCCTTATCAGGTGTTTTAAGATGTCCTGAGAAGCCATCAAGGCAAAAGAGAACTTTAAGTTCCTTGTTCCAGCCTAGAGTTTTGGGAAAGAAAGAAAGAGAAAGGAAAGGTCACAGTGACCTAGGATTGGAACCTTTCTGCTGTTTTGGCTTGCAGACTACCTTCTATCCCAGAACAGCTGAGAAATCTATGAAGCTGAGATTCTGAAGGACCCAGCTTAGTTTCTTCCACTTAGGCCTCAATTCCCTTCCTTTTCCAGGGGCAGCCTTAGTTCCCATGGCCCTGAAACACACACATTTCCCCCTTCCTTTCCCAGAAGCCACTGACCCCCCCGCCCCCCCCCCCCCCCCAAAGCACCCAGTGCATCTATTTTACAAGTGGAAGAACTAGGATGGCTTTCTAAAGTCTCCTAGAAATGAAGCTCTTTCTCTGTGCAGCTTTCCCCCATGGAGCAGGAGTGAAGATGTTTCATTTCATTGTCTTGGGGCTGGGAAACCACTTCCCCAGGCTTCTCCCTCCCCCACCCCCATAGGAAAAGGATTTGGCCTTAGCTTCTGGGCCTATCGGCTGCCTTCCCTCTACTTCCTACCGCCTCTTCTGCCTTCCTTTGAGCTCTGTTGGGCTTGGGGATCTTTGTTTATTTTTTTTTTATTATTTCCCAGCTCATTTTTTTCTTCTGGTCAGTTTTTTTAAGGGGGGTGTTTTGGTTTTTTGTTTTTGTTTCGCTTCTAAGAAAGCATTTGCCTTTCTTCTTCTCCCAACATAACAATCGTGGTAACAGAATGCGACTGCTGATTTACCAATGTATTTAATGTAAGTAAAAAAAGGAAAAAAAGAAAAGGACATTGGAGTGTTGCTTTCTTTTTTTTTTTTTTTTTTTTTTTTTTTTTGCTATTTGTTTGTCAGGTACTAGGAATTTGGAAGAAAGGATATCCAGTAATGTTTTACTGAATCAGAAACACACCTTGCCCTGCATCTTGATACATCCTTATTCCTTTAATCTTTTCTTAAACATCTAGTTTGGAAAATAGCCCTTCTATTGCTATTTAATCACCCCTATTCTAAGGCCACTAGATTGTTCATCAAATCAAACCCTATTATATCTTTTTAGGTCCTCATAACAGAATATATATGTGTAAGGTGTGGTCTATGGATCTTTGGGCCCACTGATGAGATTGGAGGGAGGGGTGCTATTTAAAAGTATTATATAAAAATGTATGTGCTTTTTTTTTTTTTTTTTTTTTGAGACTGAGTCTCTGTCACTAGGCTGGAGTGCAGTGGTGTGATCTTGGTTCCCAGCAATCTCCACCTCCCGAGTTCAAGTGATACTGTCTCAGCTTCCTGATCCCTGAGTAGCTGGGATTACAGGCACGCACCAACACACCCGGCTAATTTTTGTATTTTTAGTAGAGACGGGGTTTCACCACGTTGGTCAGGCTGGTCTCGAACTCCTGACTTCATGATCCAGCCACCTTGGCCTCCCAAAGTGCTGGGATTATGGGCGTGAGCCACCGAGCCTGGCCGTGTGTGCATATTTCTAGGATCCATTTGTATATGTTTCTCAAAGGGGTCCATGGCCTAAGGGTTGAAAAACATCACTGAATTAGTTTTTTTGGTTCATCTTGTAGCTTCTGCCTCAACGGGAAAATTTCCCTTGGATCTGCTCTTGACTCCTAGTGTACTTCAGACTCTTCAGCCCATCACAGTCTAAAGGTTGAGGGAAGGGGGATGAAATAGAATCATGTGTGGTTGCTGGAGGCTTTAAATTCCAAAGAATCTGAAGGAGGATAGGAAAGAGGACTGTTACCAGACAAATCTGGCATTCTAGGCCTGTCTCTGTCAACTTAGCAACTGTGGCCTTGATCAAGTTAGTGCTTTCTGCCTCGTTTCTTCATCTGTAAAATAAAAGCTGAAGATTAAGGTCAATTATGTAAAGCATGTGTGTAACACAAAAGTAGACGACACTATTAGGAAGGAGGCTTTTAGATCATCCCTAACTGACTTCTTTATATCTTCCTTTGGCTGAGACTTTTTTTAGGTTGAAGCTTGTTTTCTCTCTCTCTCTCTCTCTCTCTCTCTCTCTCTCTATATATATATATATATATATATTTTTTTTTTTTTTTTTTTTAATAACTGGTAGGATAGTAGGATAGGTTGGGCATCAGCCTCTTTCAATGATTTGATTGTATACAGATTGAAATCCTTTCCATTTCCAAACACTTAAGAGCCAAAGCCAACTTTTCACTGTCGGTTCCCTTACCTTATATCTCTTAGTAATACCCCACACCCCTGTTCCCTGATTCCTGGTAAAAGCTCTAGTTGGAGAGCGGAAAGGTAAGGAAATGATCTTTCAAAATTAAAGGTGAACACCTTCACTTAAACTAATTAAAATTGTATCTCCACCCCCTGGCCTGTAGAGGGCAGTGTATGGATACATTTGTCCGGGTTAGGGGACTAGGTTTGATAAATTTTGTCCTGCATCAAATGACAAAAGGGTAATAGAAAATGTATTATATTTGTGCTCCTTACTTTGAGATAAGAGACTACAACCTTCATACTTCGGGGTGTAAAGCTGCTATTGCTCTTGTTAAGAGGCAGTTTTAGAGATAGGGTCTTGCTCTGTTGTCCAGGCAGGAGTGCAGTGCCACGATCTTGGCTCAGTGCAACCTCGAACTCCTGGGCTTAAGCGATCCTCCCGCCTCAGCCTGCCGAGTATTGAGACTACGGGCGCGTACCACCAAGGGGCGATTATTATTATTTTTTTTCTATGCAAAATAAAAGATGGCTATTCAGTGTTGTTGGTTCATTTTTGTTTGGGGAGAAATTCGACTAGCCCAAGGAATCTCAAATTCTTGGAACCACTGTTTTTGGCATTTTTGTTCTCATTCCTGGAATATGAGAATTGAGCGGCTGACCTTGCTTTCTCTAAAAAATAAACAGGGTGGTTGTAGTTGCAACAGGGTAGATAGAGGTATGTACCCTGGGGTTAATTAAAGTGGAGATGACAGCCGGGAGAAACTGGACTGGATCCCGAGGCCGCCTCCAGGGAGGGGCGGCAGGGGTGTCTCAAAATCTCCCACCTCTCAGCCCAACTTTTGGATTCGTCGTCACCTTCCACACTGCCCGAGCTCCGGACATACAGCCCCGGTGCGCGAGGGTCCCATTCTTTGCACACCAGGGGTATAATGGACTCTGGACTGTTGCGAGAGTGACAGCAAAAAGCCAGCCTCTTCTCCAAGGCTTCTTGGCAACCTGCCTGTCTTGGCTGCAGGAGGCGGGTTTCAGCCAATGGCTGAGTCACCCACTTCCAGCCAATGGCTGAGTCACCCGCTTCCAGCCAATGGCTGAGGGGATGAGCTGAGGGGAATGAGTGGTCCCTTACTGTAGCCGGACGCAACGGCGCTGGCCCCGCCCCTCGAGAACTCGCTGAGAGCTGGGCTGGTAAAATTGCATTACTGAGGACACTGGACTCGGTAAGGAGGCTGGGGGTGGGAAAGAAGCTGGGGAGGAAGGGCTGCTGAGCTGGGCAGCGGAGGGGGCATTGGTGTCCAGCTGTGCTCCGAACCTCGAGGGCAACAAAACTATCAGTACCTGCCTCCACTCCCTCTGTCTGGGTGCTCTTGAGATCGCGGGGTGTTGCCACAAGACCCCTTTGTGCCTGAATGTCGGACGTATCTTCCTACCTAATGTGCCCGTGGGGAGTGAGGGGTCATCACCTGCACCAACAGGTGGCATTTCTGTATTACAGCAAAAGGCTGCCCCTCCCAAACTTGGGATTCTGGGTTGACTGAGTTCACCTACGAGTCAGCACTACTTGCACTGCTCTGGTCTAGTACAAACAGGCTGCTGGCATTGAGGTAGGTGGCAGAGAGAGTAAGGGTCCCTTGGCCTAGGGGCAAGGTGAAGACTGCTATTCCCATCTCTAGCTTTCTTTGCCTCCCTACCCACGACCCACCCACCCCGACACATTGGTCTCCAGCATCTCATCAGCAGTTTAGACATTTCTCACTCCTCCTCACTCTGGCCCTGCTGGGTCAGTGCTCTCTGTTCAGCAATGTGAGGAAGAAACTGTTGCAGGGCAGAAGGCAGAAAAATTACTTTCCTTCTCCAGCGTGCCTCTGACACTCTGGCCAATAATTCCTCAATTTGCTGAGCTCACTACAGTGGCATAGATAAGATTGAGATGAAAAAAAAAAACAAACAAACAAAAAAAAAGATTGAGGTGGTCCGGGACCCTGGGTTGGGGTCCAGTTCCTAGCTGGGTTCAATTTTTTTTAGGGTGAATAGGGGGAGAGTTGGGGACTGAAAGGCCTTCAAAGACAATGTTATTATAGTAGTCTCCCCTTATCCAAGGTTTTGTTTTCCTGAGTTTCAGTTAGCCATGGTCAACCTCTTGGAAAATAGGTGAACACAGTTCAATAAGATATTTTGAGGCTGGAAGTGGTGGCTCATGCCTGTAATAATCCCAGGACTTTGTGAGGCCAAGTTTGAAGGATCACTTGAACCCAGGAGTTTGAGACCAGCCTGGGCAACATAGTAAGACCTCATCTCTACAAAAAAAAAAAAGCCATGCATGGTGGCTCACGCCTGTGGTCCCAGCTACTCAGGAGGTTGAGGCAAGAGGATGGCTTGAGCCCAGAAGTTTGAGGCTTTAATAAGCTGAGATCACACCACTGCTCTCCAGCCTGGGCAACAGAGCGAGACCCCGTCGGGGGCAGGGGAGGAGAGGGGAAGCCAGACAGTGGCTCATGCCTGTAAACCCAGCACTTTGGGGGCTGAGGCAGCAAGAGGCCAGGAGTTCAAGACCAGCCCTGACAACACAGTGACACTCCCATGTCTACAGAAAAATTAGCCAGGCTTGGTGACACACACTTGTAGTCCCAGCTAGTGGGGAGGCTGAGGCAGGAGGATGGCTTGAGCCCAGGAGGTTGAAGCTGCAGTGAGCCATGATTGACACTCGCTCCATCACACAGGCTTTTTTTTTTTTTTGAGACCAGGTCTCACCCTATTGCCCAGGCTGGAGTACGGTGGTGCCATCATGATTCATTGCAGTCTTGACCTCCTGGGCTCAAGCCATCCTCTCATCTCAGCACTCCTCTCCTCACCACCCCAGTAACTGAGACTACAGACAGGCATCACCATGCCCACCTAATTTGTTTTTTTTTTCCTAGAGACACAGTCTCACTATGTTGCCCAAGCTGGTCTTGAATTCCTGGGGTCAAGTGATCCTCCTTCCGTGGCCTCCCAAAATGTTGGGATTATAGGCGTGAGCCACCATGCCTGGCCAAAAAAAAAAAATGTATTTTGAGAGAGAGACCACATTCATATGACTTTTTTTGGTTTATTTTTCGAGACAGGGTCTCGCTCTGTTGCCCAGGCTGAAGTGCAGTGGCACAGTCACCTCACTGTAACTTCAAACTCCTGGGCTTAGATCTTCTCATCTCAGCCTCCAGAGTAGATGGGACCACAGATGCACTCCACTATGCCCAACTAACTTTTTATTTTTTGTAGGGACGGGGTCTCCAACTCCTGGCCTCTAGCAGTCCTCCTGCCTAGGTCTCCCAAAGTGCTAGGATTATAAGGGTGAGCCACCACACCCAGCCCTTTTAGTACAGTATAATGTTTTAATTTTTCTATTTTGTTATTGTTGTTAATCTCTTTTTTTTTTTTTTTTTTTTTTTTTTTTGAGACAGAGTCTCTCTCTGTTGCCCAGGCTGGAGTGCAGTGGTGTGATCTTAGCTCACTGCAACCTCCACCTCCCAGGTTCAAGCAATTCTCCTGCCTCAGCTTCCCAAGTAACTGGGGTTTACAGGCACATGTCACCACGCTCAGCTTATTTTTGTATTTTTTTTTTTTTTTTTTTTGAGACGGAGTCTCGCTCTGTCACCCAGGCTGGAGTGCAGTGGCCGGCTCTCAGCTCACTGCAAGCTCCGCCTCCCGGGTTCACGCCATTCTCCTGTCTCAGCCTCCCGAGTAGCTGGGACTACAGGCGCCCGCCTCGTCGCCCGGCTAGTTTTTTGTATTTTTTAGTAGAGACGGGGTTTCACCGTATTAGCCAGGATGGTCTCGATCTCCTGACCTCATGATCCGCCCGTCTCGGCCTCCCAAAGTGCTGGGATTACAGGCTTGAGCCACCGCGCCCGGCCTATTTTTGTATTTTTTGTAGAGACGGGGTTTCCCCATGTTGGCCAGGCTGTCTCGAACTCCTGACCTCAGGTGATTTGCCCACCTCAGCCTCCCAAAGTGCTGGGATTACAGACATGAACCACTGCGCCAGCCATTGTTGTTAATTTCTTACTGTGGGTAATTTAGTACTTAAACTATAAGAGGTATGTATGTATGGGGGAAAAAACAGTAATATAGGGTTTGGTACAATCTGTGGTTTCAGACATCTACTGGGAGTCACAGAACATATCCCCAGTAGATAAGGGGGTACTACTGTACTTGTTGACTCTTCATGTCAGCTCTGCTAGGCTATCATTTCAGAGATGAGGAAGCAAGTTCAGAACAGCTTGGAGTCTTGCTCAGGAAATCAGGCTGGTTAATGAATAGCAAGATCCAGTTTCACAAACCCAAGGCATTTTGCCCCCAGAATCTGGGCTCCTTCACCCAATTAGGCTGCCACTACTTTTTTTTTCTTTATTTTTTTTTATCCCTGTTTAAGTCAGTCTGATCCACAGTTGTCCTCTGCTGACTTCAGAAATAATAATCTGGCCAGTAGACATTTGGCTTCGGTCCTTTAGGCCGTTTGCCCCAGGCATTGTTGTCTATGGTGGACGAAGTTCAGAATGGAAGATGGGAGAGAGGTGATTCTGATTCTAGAAGCACCCATCCCTCCTACCCCATTCCCCACACACATTACCTGTCATCCTGTCAGGACAGTCTGTCTCTGAAGTGTTCCAAGTTTTCTCTAAGGGCCCATTTGGACTCCCACTCTCAGGACTCCCCATTTGCCCAGAAAGCTCCTTGCTGACCTTCTCTGTGTCTTCCTCCCACCCATTCCCTTAGGCCTCCCTAATATCCCCTCCCAGGGTCTCCCTATCTTGATCCCAGAATCTTCCTTCTACAGGTCTGCTACAATGCTGCTGCTGCACAGAGCTGTGGTCCTCAGGCTCCAACAGGCCTGCAGGTAAGCCAGCCCATCCCAAGACTTGCCCCCTAGCCCCTACCTCCCACCCTTAGTGTCTTTTACAATGTCATACCTTGCAAATAAGATAGTTGAGAGAGTGTGTCCAGGGAGGAGAGAGAAAGCCAGATCCTACTTTTCCCACCTATCCCTGGAGAAACTAAGTTCCAACTGAAGGAACCAATGGCCAACCAGGGAGAAAGAAGTAGACCCCAGGACTTCACTGACCCTTTCATATGACCATACGTGCTACTAAGACCTCTCTCTCTTCCAGACTCAAATCAATCCCCTCAAGGATCTACATTCAGGCCTGCTCCACAAATGATTCATTTCGGCCCCAGTACCCCAGCCTCACCTTCTCTGCTGATAACTCCAGCACCCGGGGATGGAAAGTCATGGGAACCCTATTAGGTGTCGGTGCAGTGTTGGCCTATCAGGACCATCGATGCAGGGTAAGTAAGGAAGGTGCTTCATTGTCAGAACAGACTGAGCACAGTGACTCACGCCTGTTATCCCTGCCAACTATAGGAGGCCAAGGTGGGTGGATCACTTGAGGTCAGGAGTTTGAGCCCAGCCTGGGCAACATGGCAAAACTCCATCTCTAGTAAAAATACAAAAATTAGCCAGGTGTAGTGGTGCACGTCTGTAATCTCAGCTACTTGAGAGGCTGAGACACAAGAACTGCTTAAACCCAGGAGGCTAAGTCTGCAGTGAGCCGAGATCAAGATCGGGCCACTGCACTCCAGCCTGGGTGACAGAGTGAGACTCCATCTCAAAAAAAAAAAAAAAAAAATTGTCAGAATAAAGGAATCAGTCGTAGTAAACTCCACAGGTAAACCAGGCTGTGACCTGTGTTCCTGCAGTTACAACAGAGTCCACAGTGACAGTCTTCATGCCCAGTGGAGATGAAATATGCTAATCTGCTACCTTCACTTCCCAGTGGCCAACACTGTGGGTTGGGTCAGGGTGAGCTAGTGATTTCTTCTTTTTTTGTTTTTTTTTGAGACGGAGTTTCGCTCTTGTTGCCTAGGCTGGAGTGCAATGGCATGATGTCAGCTCACCGCAACCTCCACCTCCCGGGTTCAAGTGATTCTCTTGCCTCAACCTCCCGAGTAGCTGGGATTACAGGCATGCGCCACCATGCCCGGCTAATTTTGTATTTTTAGTAGAGACAGGGTTTATCCATGTTGGTCAGGCTGGTCTCCAACTCCCGACCTTAGGTGATCCGCCCGCCTCGGCCTCCCAAAGTGCCAGGATTACAGTCGTGAGTCACCACGCCCAGCCGAGTGATTTCTTCTTAACAGTCTCTTCCCTTTTATCTTACTCCTTCCCTGCTGACAGGCTGCTCAGGAGTCAACACGCATATACACTAAGGAGGAAGTGAGTTCCCATACCAGCCCTGAGACTGGGATCTGGGTGACTCTGGGCTCTGAGGTCTTTGATGTCACAGAATTTGTGGACCTACATCCAGGGGGGCCTTCAAAGCTGATGCTAGCAGCTGGGGGTCCCCTAGAGCCCTTCTGGGCCCTCTATGCTGTTCACAACCAGTCCCACGTGCTTGAGTTACTGGCTCAGTACAAGATTGGGGAGCTGAACCCTGAAGACAAAGTAGCCCCCACTGTGGAGACCTCTGACCCTTATGCTGATGATCCTATACGTCACCCAGCCCTGAAGGTCAACAGCCAGCGCCCCTTTAATGCAGAGCCCCCGCCTGAGCTGCTGACAGAAAACTACATCACACCCAACCCTATCTTCTTCACCCGGAACCATCTGCCTGTACCTAACCTGGATCCAGACACCTATCGCTTACATATAGTAGGAGCACCTGGGGGTCAGTCACTGTCTCTTTCCCTGGATGACTTGCACAACTTTCCCAAGTACGAGATCACAGTCACTCTGCAGTGTGCTGGCAACCGGCGCTCTGAGATGACTCAGGTCAAAGAAGTAAAAGGTCTGGAGTGGAGGACAGGAGCCATCAGCACTGCACGTTGGGCTGGGGCACGGCTCTGTGATGTGTTAGCCCAGGCTGGCCACCAACTCTGTGAAACTGAGGCCCACGTCTGCTTTGAGGGACTGGACTCAGACCCTACCGGGACTGCCTATGGAGCATCCATCCCTCTGTCTCGGGCCATGGACCCTGAAGCTGAGGTCCTGCTGGCATATGAGATGAATGGGCAGCCTCTGCCACGTGACCACGGCTTCCCTGTGCGTGTGGTGGTTCCTGGAGTGGTGGGTGCCCGCCATGTCAAATGGCTGGGCAGAGTGAGTGTGCAGCCAGAGGAAAGTTACAGCCACTGGCAACGGCGGGATTACAAAGGCTTCTCTCCATCTGTGGACTGGGACACTGTAGATTTTGACTCTGCTCCATCCATTCAGGAACTTCCTGTCCAGTCGGCCATCACAGAGCCCCGGGATGGAGAGACTGTAGAATCAGGGGAGGTGACCATCAAGGGTTATGCATGGAGTGGTGGTGGCAGAGCTGTGATCCGGGTGGATGTGTCTCTGGATGGGGGCCTAACCTGGCAGGTGGCTAAGCTGGATGAAGAGGAACAGCGCCCTAGGAAGGCCTGGGCATGGCGTCTGTGGCAGTTGCAAGCCCCTGTGCCAGCTGGACAAAAGGAACTGAACATTGTTTGTAAGGCTGTGGATGATGGCTACAATGTGCAGCCAGACACTGTGGCCCCAATCTGGAACCTGCGAGGTGTCCTCAGCAATGCCTGGCATCGTGTCCATGTCTTTGTCGCCCCATGAGCATGGAAAAGAGCCACCTCAACCCCTTTCCCCACCCATTAGCCTCACTGCTTCAGAAAAATATTTCCCACCCCTCAACTTCTTGGATCACAACTCTGGCTTCCTAAGCCATACCCAAGTACACATATAGCACATTTCACCCAGGGCCTCTCCCTCTTTGGACACTATGTTACATATCCCTCTTGGCCTTTGAACCTGTGCCAGGAAATGTGAGCTGTTACAGCAAGGGGCTAGAAGTAAGACAAGTAATTCTGGAGACAAGCACTATTTTGTTTTCGTACCCCACCTCCGTTTCTAATGCCTACTGCCATCAAGGCCTTGTTTTGCTTTTCTTTTTGGATTCTCTAGAGAAATGTGTGTGGCATGTTTAAGAAAAGTGTATATACTATTATCTCTCCAGGTTGCAAAGTTGTGAGGAGAGCAAGGGGCACAATCATCTCCCTTTACAGTTCTACTTTTCTAATAAATAGTCTGTTTAACATCATGACTCTTGGGCCTGGGGAGTGAGCCTATTGCAGGAGGGAGGATGCATTTGTAGTGGGATGTATAATGAGATTAGTCCAAAACAAACAAAATTGGGGAGGAAGACAGAGAGGAAGCAGGCTTGTAGGTTAAGAAGTGTGGCTTCAGCCGGGCGCGGTGGCTCAAGCCTGTAATCCCAGCACTTTGGGAGGCCGAGACGGGCGGATCACAAGGTCAGGAGATCGAGACCACCCTGGCTAATACGGTGAAACCCCGTCTCTACTAAAGAATACAAAAAAAAAAAAACTAGCCAGGCGAGGTGGCAGGCGCCTGTAGTCCCAGCTACTCGGGAGGCTGAGGCAGGAGAATGGCATAAACCCGGGAGGCGGAGCTTGCAGTGAGCTGAGATCCGGCCACCGCACTCCAGCCTGGGCGACAGAGCCAGACTCCGTCTCAAAAAAAAAAAAAAAGAAGTGTGGCTTCTGGCTGGGCACAGTGGCTCATGCCTGTAATCCCAGCACTTTGGGAGGCCGAGGCGGGTGGATCACTTGAGGTCATGAGTTCAAGACCAGCCTGGCCAACGCGGCAAAACCCAGTCTCTACCAAAAATACAAAAATTAGCTGGGTGTGGTGGTGGGTGCCTGTAATCCCAACTACTTGGGAGGCTGAGGCAGGAGAATCGCTTGAACCAAGGATGCGGCGGTTGCAGTGAGCCGAGATCACACTACACCCCAACCTGGGCGACAGAGCAAGATTCCGTCTCAAAAAAAAAAAAAGGGGAGGGGGGGCTTCCTTCTCTGAGGTCTGGCAGTATCTGCAGGGACACCTAGGTGATTGACTTCAGGATACCATGAAGAGAGGAGAGGTGACAAAAACATGTATCCTCCAACCCCTCTCCCCAACAATTCTAATGCACTTGGCAAGAAAGGCAAAGGGTGCTAGGAGTTTAAAATCAATATTGTCTTAGGAGGTTGTGAAAGCAAAATAAATCTTGGGGCCCCAGAATCACTAAGCTATAGGGAAAAGTCAAGCTGGGAACTGATTAGGGTAAACCTGACTCCCATTCAAAGTCATCCCTCTGCTCACTGAGATAAATGCATATCTGATTGCCTTCTTTGAGAGGGATACAACCATTTGCCTTTTTTTTTTTTTTTTTTTTTGTAGAGATGGAATCTCGCTCTGTCACCCAGGCTGGAGTGCAGGAGTGCAGTAGCGCTATCTCCGCTCACTGCAACCTCCGCCTCCGGAATTCAAGCAATTCTCCTGTCTCAGTGTCCCAAGTAACTGGAACTACAGGCACACACCACCACGCCGGGCTAATTTATTTTGTATTTTAGTAGAGATGGGTTTCACCATGTTGCCCAGGCTGGTCTTGAACTCCTGAGCTCAGGCAATCTGTCTGCCTCCCAAAGTGCTAGGATTACAGGCCTGAGCCACCAAGCCCGGCTTTTTTCTTTTTTTTTTTTTCTTTTCTTTTTTTTTTTTTTGAGACGAAATCTCACTTTGTTGCTCAGGCTGGAGTGCAGTGGCGCAATCTCAGCTCACTGCAACCTCCGCCTCCCGGCTTCAAGCCATTCTCCTGCCTCAGTCTCCCAAGTAGCTGGGACTACAGGCGCCTGCCACTACGCCCGGCTAGTTTTTTATTTTTAGTAGAGACGGGGGTTTCACAATGTCGGCCAGACTGGTCTTGAACTGCTGACCTCAGGTGATCTGCCCGCCTCGGTCTCCCAAAGTGCTGGGATTACAGGCGTGAGCCACTACGCCTGGCCGCATTTGCCTCTTATCTACCTATTACCTGTAAGCCTCCTCCCAGTTTTGAATTGTCCCGCCTTTACATATATTGATTGATGTCTCTCGTCTCCCTCAAATGTGTAACACCAAGCTCTGCTCCAATCACCTAGGGCAAATGTCGTCAGGATCTCCTGAGGCTGTGTTACGGGCGTGCGTCCTTAACTTCGGCAAAATAAACTTCCTAAATTGAGACCTGTCTCAGATTTTTGGGATTCACAAGGTACAGAGGGAAAACTTGGCTCTAGGGCCTGACGTGCCAGGCCACATAGGGTGTCCAGTGTGTGCTTAGATTGAAACTGGGTGCAGATTAAAGACTAGTTTTTAGGTTACCTTCGGCAGGCGATGGCGCCTTTGGGACTTGAATCTTTCGGCGCTCGGCTACTCTCCCCTAGCTCCTCTCCCTTTTTCCCCCAGCAGTCTCCCGGGCTTGGGGACGCTCGGTGTTCGGCCACGCCGCCTGTCGCCTGGTAGTGGGACCGGAAGTTGTTAGGGGGAGGGGGACGGCTGTGATGGGGGGGGATATATGGGGGGGCAGGTCCCTTCTCAGGTGAAGCTGCTGATGGAGATGGAGCCGCCGCCGCCGCCGCCGCCGCTTCTCAGCGCCCGGGTCCTGGCTCCGGCCCGGCGACTGCCGCCGCCTCAGTGACCCCACTCCCCCCGCACTGGGCCGCCCGGGCCAGAGTGGGGGACCCCCCGCCCCCCCCGCCTCCCTTTTCCCCAACACCGTCCCCTCTCCCCCACCCCTCACAGCCTGCGCGCGCGCGCGGAGACTCCTCAGGTGAGTGAGGGGCGGGGCTTGGGGGGGGTTAAAGCGAGGGCGGGGCCTCGGTGGCCGGGGGCGGGGCCTGAGGGGCTCGGGCGTGAAGGAGCGGGGAGACGTGGGCGGGGGAAGGGGCCAGGCTGAGAGAGGGGCGCGGGTTGGGCTGGGGCCCGAGGGTTGGAAGATGGCCGGGGGAGTTTGGCCCGAGGCCCCAGTATTAAGAGGGAGGTAGCAGGGACTTGGGGGTCCTAAAAAGGCGGGAGACAGATCACCGCAGGGGTCTGAGGACAGGCTGGAGCTGGCAATCGCGGGGCTCCTCCGTGGGGATGTGGTTTGGGTATACAGCAGAAGGACAGAGAGGAGAAAGGAGCAGCAGAGAGGGTATCTGAACAAAACAAGAGAGGGACCCGGGTGTTGGGTCGAGGAATGCTGAAGACAGGAGTCTGGGGATAAAGACGTAGGCCTAGGTGAGAAGATCTGGGAGGCAATGAGCATATTGGGGAAACATGTAGAGAAGAAACTTAGGATGGAGTGAGAAGTCCACAGTGTAGGGTGAGAGGTGTAGGGAACTTGGGAAGCAAGGCTGGGAAGGAAGAGATTCACTGCCTAAGAGCCCTAAGAGAAATGCAACGGAGGAAACCCCAGGGCAGACATCCAGATGGGAGCTGCAAACTTGGGAAGCAGGCTGCCTGCTTCCTGTGTACCAAAACAGCCTTCCCTGTACCTGCTCACACAAATCCCATTTTCTTACCCCTTGGCTGCTAGAGTTGTAGGTTCTCGCTTTTTTAATTTTCTATATTATTTTTGTGCCTTTAAAAAAATTATGATTAGTCCTGTCTGGGAGCAGTAGAATGTTTAACGGAATGTGGACCTTTAGATATGTTCATGAAATATTGTACCCCAATCCCCCTCCAAGGTCAAGAACCTATGAACTCTGCTTCCAGAATTTTTTTTTTTTTTTTTTTTTTTTTTGAGACGGAGTGTTGCTCTTGTTGCCCAGGCTTGAGTGCAATAGCATGATCTTGGCTCACTGCAACCTCCATCTCCCGGGTTCAAGCGATTCTCCTGCCTCAGCCTCCCAAGTAACTGGGATTACAGGCGCCCGCCACCACCCCTGGCTAATTTTTTGTATTTTTAGTAGAGATGGGGTTTCACCATGTTGGCCAGGCTGGTCTCGAACTTCTGACCTCAGGTGATCCACCCGTCTTGGCCTCCCAAAGTGCTGGGATTACAGGCATGAGTCACCATGCCTGGCCAGAAAATTTTTTGCATACCTTATTTCGCCCCATTTCCTTCTCTCATGAACAAAACTGTCCCATGTTGTGACTCTTAGAATCAACCCTCGCTTATATGTCTAGTAGTTCCTACTGTGCCTGTCTCCCCGGCCTGTGCCCTCAAAGCATCAATGTTGGGCATGGTATGTTCCTGACATGCTCACATGTCAGCTTTAGGTGTTCCAACATCATGGTCAACCAGATGACCATTGAAGCCTGTCTCCCCTTACTGCTACTTGCTCACTTTGCCTGGGTGAACAATATCCTTGCCTGAGTGTGGACAATATCCTTAAGGAAGCATGAAAATGTTATCTGACTACCTAGAATATTTCCACTTAAGATAACTCAGATTCTGAGGATAAAGCCAGATAAAAGGCCAAATCAGACAATTTTTGAAAGCATAGTGTTTCGTTTGGTTGGGGCACCAGCTGGTAATCCCTCACCTCCTCTTGGACCTGCCAGTAGATCCGTGAATCTTGCTCCATCATTTGCAGGAGGACTTCAGCTTTCCCTACTAACAGCCTAAAGCCAGAGAATCCAGACAGCCCCTTGGATCATGAGAAGTCAGATGAATAGCTCCTGAGATAAAAATAAAATCTTAAAAGAAGAAAATAGCTTTACCATTGGGAAGTAAGAGAACTTTCACTGGAGCTTCTGGGGTGGGCTTCAGGATGGTGAGAGCTGCCCCCATTTTGGCAGCTTCAGAATTATACCTTGCCCTAGTCAATAGAAGTTGATGTCTCAAACACAAAATATAATGTCTTTGTTGCCCACTGAGTGCAGTTAGTTAGTTGAATTGTAGCTTTTGGGCAATCCCCTTCCTCTGAGTAGGTTAAGGGTAAGGCATATTTCAGGACTTGGCTCAGAAATAAGTCCTGACTTTTTTCCAGTGAAAATGCAACTGAAAGTCTCTTTATATCCTCTTAGTTTGAAATCTGCAGCTTGAACTTCCCAGCATGGGAGAAACTTATCCCACCTTTCACCCTACCCCCCACACACAGCAGTATCCACAAAGGAATTCTTTTTTTCCCCAACTGGCCACCTCTCTCTGTCTCTACACACACACACACACACACACACACACACACACACACACACACGCCAAAGAAAAAGAAAGATAGGTATTTCTAGCCTCATTTTACTCTGTAGGAACAAATATGAGTATGGGACCCTGTGAGTGTGGACAATACCACAGGCAGAGGGACTCCCTTTCTTTATTGGTCTGTTGACTCTGCTGAAGAAAGCTTTAAATTCCAGGCTTTGATTTGCTTCCTCTTCTTAAAAGAGTTATGAACTCTGTTCTGGAAACAGAGAGATAGGTTCAAAGTTTATCAGACAAAAGCATCTAAGAAAGGGTAGTGCTGATATGAATGCTGATATGAATGACCTGGTCCAGCTGGGGGTAGGATCCACATTGTAGGCTCTGATGCAATACATATGCTGGGGTAGTCCTCGAGCTAAGAGGCCGTTTCTACTTTAAAGAGACTTAATGATCATCTAGTTTGGGGTTTTCCTCAGGTCCATTATCTCTGAAAAGAGACATAGGAGGAAGAGGATTATTTATCCTCCCATTCATAAGCCTGTGTTTCCTGTTCAAGTATTTAGGTCACCAAGACGCAGACCCAAAAACCATTCATTTAATAACCCAAGAAAGAAGGCAAACAGGGTGGCCCAAATCTTCCAACTGGGGCAAGATTTAATAAAGTGTTCCAGTAGAAAGAACCCTCTAATGGTAACTTGGGCTCTACATGTCCTACTTCTGTTGTTAACCAGATGGGTGACTGGGCTTAGTTTCTTCTGTTAAAAACCAGGAAATTGTAGGTCATCTTTCAACTCCATTTCAGCTCCAGGATTCCTCAGGTCCTGGAGTACCCCTGCCCTAGACCCTCCACATGAAGAAGAGAGGCTTACCAAATTGGATTGTCAGAGCAAAACTATTAGCAGTGGAGCCTGAAAACATCTTTCTGGCCCAGACAACAGTGAGCTTTTTTGATCAGCATGTATTAGGGACTTTTGGCTACAATTGCAATCAAAGGCAATTGTTCCTGTCTCTTCTACATTTTTTTGTTACTGTACCCTAGTCAGAATAGTTCATTGAGACTTCCCTGTAATTTCAAACTTCACTTGAGAGCGCTGATCCTGTTTTGGGCATCTTTGGCTTTAAAACTGATTATTATAAAACTCAAATTGAATTTCCCTGCTCTACTTTCTGTACCCCTGCCCAAACATACCACTGAACAGCAGTGACTTTGTGAGGACTTTCTATCAACAGAGAGCTATACTTTGGGGTATACCCAAAAACCCCAAAAAGTATCATCTCCTGTGTATCATATCTAGTGATTTAATGTGTTTGGTTTGGCCCTTTTCCTTAGTTCCTTATGTCCTGAAATGAGACATGGGAGGGATAGGATTGTTTCTTCTCCCACTCATAAACCTTAGCCTTCTCTCTCTTCTGCAGTCTACATGGGGAGGACAGAGAAGTGCAAAGAACAAGAGAAAAGATGCATCCATCTGAGATCTAAAAGGAGACAATGAGGTGATATTTTCCCCCTGCCCAGGTGTTGTGTTTTCAGCTCTTACCCCTTTTTATTTTAGAGACTGGCCATTCCTAGGATGACCTGGGAATTCATCCCCTCTGCACTGCTCCCCAAGCACTTGGATAATGAAGCTGAGCTGTCTTCAACTGTATTATATGTAGACAGAAGGTCACCATCTACAGCCTGGTGAAAAATGAGTCAGATCTTTCCACTGTAAAGACAAACACATGAGCTGAGCTAAGGTTGGTGGGTTTCCTTCAGAGAGCACTAGGTTGACCCTAAAGATTATTTCAGAGCTGCAAATTGCTTGATGCCTACATCTTTTTCCTGGAAAGGGGCTTGCAGACAATGGCTAATTCCATACCTTTCCCTGGCCCCTTTGCCTCTTCTTCCTCCTCAATTATGCAAAGCTTTGATAGAGAGCAGAGCCAGCTATGTGATTCCAACATGTTTTTGCTCAGATTTCATTCAGTTCAGGAAGGCACAGATAGTAGAGGATGATGCTGTGGGTTTGCTCTACTTGTAGCACCAGAATGGCTCACACCCAAGGCACATGGGAAGTTCTGTCTTTTTAATAACCACTGGTCTCCACCTCAGAACCCAAGTACTAAGGGAAAGTGGAGAAAAATTTTCCACTTCTGCCTGTTACAGTTTGGGAATAATAACACAAACATGGTATGGATCCTTGCCATTCTCTCTACCTTCACCCTCTTTCCCAACAATATTCTGCTCATGACCTTTTACCCCCTAGGCCACAATTAGCGTGTGTTAAATGACTTTTTTTTTTTTTTTTTTGAGATGGAGTTTCGCTCTTGTTGCCCAGTCTGGAGTGCAATGGCCTGATCTCGGCTGGCTGCAACCTCCACCTCCCGGGTTCAAGCAATTCTCCTGCCTCAGCCTCCCAAGTAGCTGGGATTATAGGCATGCACCACCACCCCCAGCTAATTTTGTATTCTTAGTAGAGACGAGGTTTCTTCATGTTGGTCAGACTGGTCTCAAACTCCTGACCACAGGTAATCCGCCCGCCTTGGCCTCCCAAAGTGCTGGGATTACTGGCGTGAGCCACCACACCTGGCCTAAATGACTTTTTTTTTTTTTTTTTTGAGATGGAGTCTCACAGTTTCACCTAGGCTAGAGTGCAGTGGCGCAATCTCTGCTCACTGCAAGCTCCGCCTCCCGGGTTCACGCCATTCTCCTGCCTTAGCCTCCCAAGTAGCTGGGATTACAGGCGCCCGCCACCACGCCCAGCTGATTTTTTTGTATGTTTAGTAGATAAGGGGTTTCACTGTGTTAGCCAGGATGGTCTTCATCTCTTGACCTTGTGATCTGTCCACCTCGGCCTCCCAAAGTGCTAGGATTACAGGCGTGAGCCACAGCGCCCGGCCTAAATGACTTTTTTTTTAAGGTCTCACTATGTTGACCAGGCTGGCCTACAACTCCTAGACTCAAGCAGTCCTCTTGCCTTGGCTTCCCAAAGTGCTGGGATTACAGGTATGGACCACCATGCCCGGCCTAAATTCCAGTTTTGAAGTGTTACTGGATTAAACAGGATTCTTTAGAGTATTTGAAGAGTTTTAATCACTTGTGATGTCCGTCTTATTTCAGGCTTTCAGAGCCACCACATAGAGAAAACCTGACTTTCTCACATTTTTTTTTTTTTTTTTTTTTTTTTTTTTTTTTTTTTTTTGAGACGGAGTCTTGCTCTGCCACCAAGGCTGGAGTGCAGTGGCCGGCTCTCAGCTCACTGCAAGCTCCGCCTCCCGGGTTCACGCCATTCTCCTGTCTCAGCCTCCCGAGTAGTTGGGACTACAGGCGCCCGCCTCGTCGCCCGGCTAGTTTTTTGTATTTTTTAGTAGAGACGGGGTTTCACCGTGTTAGCCAGGATGGTCTCGATCTCCTGACCTTGTGATCCGCCCGTCTCGGCCTCCCAAAGTGCTGGGATTACAGGCTTGAGCCACCGCGCCCGGCCCTTTCTCACATTTTTATCACCAATACTTAGAGCCGTGAGAATGTTTCTGGGGAAAGGGGGGTGGTAGCTGATACCTGATCTCCTCTTGGAAATCAGACTCTGGATTCGTCCTCACTGCTGCCTGTCAGGGAGCCTGGTGGGAAATCTGTCTAGAAAGGATGCCCATTCCTGTTCAAATGTGTTATCATGTTGATGGGAGAAAGCTAGGGCCATGGAGGACTCTTGTTTTTGCCAAGTGGATTCAAACAAATGGGGAAGAGCTAGGCACAGTGGCACATGCACCTGTAGTCCCAACTAGTCATGAGGCTGAGAGAGGATTGCTTGAGGCCAGGAGTTTGAGGCTGTAGTGTGCTGTGATTGTGCCCGTGAACAGCCACTGCACTCCAGCCCAGACAACATAGTGAGATCCCATCTCTAGTAAATATAATAAATAAGAACAGGGAAGAAAATTTGTGTCTCCAGAGGTTACAATGACCAGCATTTCCTCCCTCCTCACAGAGATATTCCTTTTGAATTGGAACACTGATTGTTTCTAGTTGCTTTGTATTCAACTCAGAGCTCAATTTACAGTACATATGTGTCTACCCCCCCATCACAGTTATATTGCTTTATTTATTTATTTATTTTGTGACAGAGTCTCACTCTGTCACCCAGGCTGGAGTGCAATGGCGTGATCTCGGCTCACTCCAACCTCTGTTTCCAGGGTTTAAACAATTCTTATGCCTCAGCCTCCCAAGCAGCTGGGACTACAGGCGCGTACCACCAAGCCCAGCTAATTTTTGTATTTTTATTAAAGACGGGGTTTCACCGCGTTAGCCAGGCTGATCTTGAACTCCTGACCTCAAGTGATCCGCCTGCCTCAGCCTCCCAAAGTGCTGGGATTACAGGTGTGAGCCACCGCCCCCGGCCAACAGTTATGTTGCTTTAAAGCCAATCTCCTTCCAAGATCTTTGATCTAAAACTGTCTCATGTAACTAACTTCCCTCTCCTTATACCTCCTCCTCTTGCAATGTGTCTCCAATTGGCACTGCCTAATTTGACCCAGTTCCTCTAAGGAGACACTAAGATCTGCCTGACTGGTTAGGCAGGGGAGGAGGTGCTTTGAGGGGTAGAGAGTAGGAAGGCTGGGCGGGATGTGCTGCAGGGAGACTTGAGCAAAGAGTAAAGTACATCTACTGATTTGCTCCTGGTTTGCACAGAAAACCAGGACTGAGAATAGCAGAGTTTCAATCCAATACCCTCTCACTTCCAGGGTTACCAACTTGGTATTAAAACCAGTGCGGTGGCTCACACCTGTAATCCCAATGCTTTGGGAGGCTGAGGAGGGCAGATCACCTGAGGTCAGGGGTTCGAGACCAGCCTGGCCAAGCTGGCAAAACCCCTCTACTAAAAATACAAAGATTAGCTGGGCATGTTGGCGCACACCTGTAATCCCAGCTACTCAGGAGGCTGAGGCAGGAGAATCACTTGAACCCGGGATGCAGAGGTTGCAGTGAGCTGAGATCATGTCACTGCACTCCAGCCTGAGTGACAGATCAAGACTCCGTCTCAAAAAGAAAAAAAAAGAAAAAAAGAAACAAACAAAAACCCAGCTGGAGGCAGCTAAGTACTGATTTTGCCCAAGATGTGTCACAGAGCACATGTTAAGAGCAATTAAGCAGGAAAACTCAGCTTACTGTTAGAAAGAAAGTCCAACTCAGAAAACAACTCCTTCAGACCCTTCTGGAAATTGTTTTGGGGCGATTTGGGCAGAAGTCCAAGAATGAGATACGCTTCCTGAGCCAGTGCTAGCTGAATGCTATGCTTCACCTGTTCTGCCCACCTAGTGCTTGTCTAGCCCTTCATTCATAGAGGCATTAGGCATACTGCATGCACACACATACACACACAAAAAAGTAATACGAGCATATTTCTTCCTGTAGAGCCAGCTTGACTTGTTCTTCCTTTTAAAGTAACAGACCCCACCCCCACAGGGATCACACCAAAGGAAAAGATGCCTTACCTGATGTTAGAACCAGGGAAAAGAATTAGCCGAGTGTGGTGGTCCATGCCAGTAGTCCCAACTACTCAGAAGGCTGAGGCAGGAGAATTGCTTGAACCTGAGAGCCAAACTCATGCCACTGCACTCCAGCCTGGGCAACACAGTGAGACTCCATCTCAAAAACAAAACAAAAACAGAGAAAAGCAAGAAAACCCATGAAAGCCTTGAGTAGCCTGGCTTTTGAAAGATTTAATAGGAGGAGGACACCTCAGAGAGGCAGGCAACTTGTGTTCTTGTTCTTGTCCTATTCTCACCATGAACCCTGGGACAAGTAACTTAACTGCTCTCAGCCTCAGTTTTTCTCAGTTTCTCTAAGCAGAAAACAGGAAAATCCTGCTCACTCTTGCCTCTCCTGCATGGGGAGGTGTGTGAGAGAAGTTTCAAGTGCCACTTTGGGGTTTTTTTGTTTTGTTTTGTTTCATTTTGTTTTGTTTGAGACAGTGTCTTGCTCTTGTCGCCCAGGCTGGAGTGCAATGGCACGATCTCAGCTCACTGTAACCCCCGTCTCCTGGGTTCAAGCAATTCTCCTGCCTCAGCCTCCCGAGTAGCTGGGATTACAGGCGCACCCCACCACACCGGGCTAATTTTTGTATTTTAGTAGAGACAGGGTTTTGCCATGTTGGCCAGGCTGGTCTCGAACTCTTGACCTCATGATCCGCCCACCTCAGCCTCCCAAAGTGCTAGAATTACAGGTGTGAGCCACCACGCCCGGCTTCAAGTGGCACTTTGAACTTTGCGTTCTTTTTTTTTTTTTTTTTTTTGAGATGGAGTCTCCCTTTGTTGCCCAGGCTAGAGTGCAGTGGCGTGATCTCTGCTCACTGCAACTTACACCTCCCTGGTTCAAGCAATTCTGCCTCAGCCTCCCGAGTAGCTGGGATTATAGGTGTGCACCAACATGCCCAGCTAATTTTTTTGTATTTTTAGTAGAGATGGGGTTTCACCATGATGGCCAGGCTGGTCTCAAACTCCTGACCTGAGGTGATCCACCCACCTCGCCCTCTCAAAGAGCTGGGATTACAGGCGTGGGTCTCCACGCCCAACCTGAGCTTTCCATTCATTTTGAAAAGCCCCAAAGGGCAATTATGAATCTAATGATTTGGAAACGAAAGGGGCCCTCAATAACAGACTGCCCTCCTTTATCTTTTGATCTCTATCTCAAGTTGCATGGCTAGTTCCAGAGAGTATGAGTTCTCTAACAACTGTGGACTTGGGCTCTTCTAATCATTGTTCCTAAGGGACTCTTCAAGGAACCACTTATTACTATGGCTTGTTCTAGTGGTCTGGTCCCAAAGTTCACTTCATCCCAGGAAGGATGTCAAGAAAAGAGGGTTAATAAACTTAGAGAATTTTTTTCTCTATGCCCTGGCTTCCTAGGGAAATAGGGTTGATACTAGCAATCTCTCTGACAAAATTTAAGAGAGAATTGCTTTGTGAAGTGAAGGTAAGCCCATGTTTCAGGTTTTCTCATGAGCCTTTAAAAGGAGTCTCTCAACTCCAGACAAGAACTGGGTGGGGGGCAGGAAAACAGATACTTTCCTCTGTGTGCCTTCCCGCACCACCTCACCCCCACCCTCACCTCTCTCAATATACCATCGCAAGCAAACCAAATTTTTATCCATCTGCCTCAGTGAGATCTTTCAAAAAGACCAAGAATCCCCACAGCAACTCAGACTGTTCCCTTGCCCCATTCTTGCTTCTGCCTCTGCCTCAGGGTGTTTAGTTTTCATCAGATGAGTGGGGGTTGCAATTTTTATTTATTTATTTTATTTTATTTTATTTTATTTTATTTTATTTTATTTTATTTTATTTTATTTTTTGTGACCAGGTCTCACTCTGTCGCCCAGACTGGAGTACAGTGGCAGGATCTCGGTACACCACAACCTCCACCTCCTAGGCTCAAGTGATTCTCCTGCCTCAGCCTCCCAAGTACCTGGGATTACAGACTCACGTCACTCACTATCGCCTGGCTAATTTTGTTTTGATTTGTTTTTTTAAAAGACGGAGTTTCGCTCTTGTTGCCCAGGCTGGAGTGCAATGGTGTGATCTCGGGTCACCGCAACCTCCACCTCCCGGGTTCAAGTGATTCTCCTGCCTCAGCCTCCCGAGTAGCTGGGATTACAGGCATGCACCACCACACCTGGCTAATTTTTTTTGTATTTTTAGTGGAGATGGGATTTCTCCATGTTGGTCAGGCTGGTCTCAAACTCTTGACCTGAGGTGATCTGCCCGCCTTGGCCTCCCAAAGTGCTGGGATTACAGGTGTGGGCCAGTGTGCCTGGCCTTAATTTTGTATTTTTAGTGGAGACGGGGTTTCACCATGTTGGCCAGGCTGGTCTTGAACTCCTGATTTCGAATGATCCACCCACCTCAGCCTCCCTAAGTGCTGGGATTACAGGTGTGAGCCACCAGGCCGGCCGCAATTTTGGATGTATGTAAATTTCCACCAGATAGATTTTTTTTCTCTCCTCCCACAGGCTCCTAAAGAGATAATTCATTGCAACAAATGATCACTTTTAAGTGTTCTCAGTTCCTGATTGTTTAATACTCTACTGCCAATTACTGCTTGCCTTCCCTCAAATAGACTTTAACCTTCATTTTAAATTCAGACTCCCCCCCTCCTTTTTAAAAATAAGCATAGCAGAGTAATTGATGAGAGGGTGGGGATAACCATTTACAGGTTTAATTTGTTTATCACACCTTCAGTAGAGGACTTATCACTGAACCCTGAGTGGGCTGCTCTCCTCCATCTTCTACTTTTCCTGTCACCATCCCTCACACAACATACTCCCAGACAGAATCCCTTGAATGACTGAACCCAGCTTCTTAATACTAACCCATATTTAACTGAGGTATAGAGCCTCTAAGGGGCTGTTTCTTTGCCTCCTCAGGGCTGAGGTGTAACCTCCACCTACATACACCTACGTACACAGTCTAATCTCAAAATCAAGGACCACTCTGGATTAAGATAATGTCTCCACCTCAGAGGCTGGGGAGGCCTGCAGAAGTTGTAAATTGGAGGAAATAGTGGAGTTTGTAAATCAGGGTACATTGTCTTTCATCAGGACAAAGTGTAAGGTTTTTCTTGGAGACAGGGTCTCACTTGGTTACCCAGGCTGGAGTGCAGTGGTAAGATCACAGCTCACTGCAGCCTCGACCTCCAGGCTCAAGTGATCCTCCCACCTCAGCCTCCTGAATATCTGGGACTACAGGCACATGCCACGATGCGTAATTTATTTTTATATTTTGTAGAGATGAGATCTCCCTATATTGCCCAGGCTGGTCTCAAACTCCTGGGCTCAAGCGATTCTCCCACCTTCTTCCCAAAGCACTAGGATTACAAGCATTGAGCCACCGTGCCTGGCTAAGGTTTTTCTTCTTTAGGATAGTATCAGACCATGCTTAAGTGCTCCTTTAGGTTTCTTGCTAACTCAAGAATGTTAAAGAAAAGCCTCCTCCCTTCCCAGAGCTATCTTCTAATAGCAGCTATTTTCTCTTTCAACAGAATCTCTTTAAAATGGACATAGAAGACTGCAATGGCCGCTCCTATATGTCTGGTATGCCTTCTGTGTGTTCTGTTTGTTAGGGGCTGGAAGCAGACCCTCTCCTGTAGAGCAGAGCAGAGAGCCTTCAGCCTAGGCACATAGCCTCTAAATGTCCAGTCACATAGCTAACTCTCCTGCTTGGTGGCCCTTGGTAGTGTGCAATTATTTTGGTGATCTTATATTCCCTAAATAGTAATTCTCTTTTCCAGACTTCTTGGGGGATGGAGGAAGGGAATAGGAGGGGAATATGAGCGGACATCATTAGAAGAATAATTTGAAGCAAATAGATGGAAAGAAGACGTGGTTCCTTCTCCTTTGCTCTGAAGTCACCAGCCAAACATGAAATCCTGTTCTATCCAGATAGAGTGGCACAAGATTTCAAACCTCAAAGGCCTGCAAGGGCCAGGTGGTCATGTGAATGAGTGAAGTAAGGCTAGGATAATAAGCAGAAAAGAATGGTGGGGGCTGTCATGAAGTGGGGAACATATGTCCCACTTAAAGGGACAGCAGCTTTCAGTGTCCACTAGAACTTGTCATGCAGGAGTGTGTATCTAGTGTGGCCAAAACTTCTAAATGTTTAAGAGAAATCAGAAATCCAAATTTTTATATGAAATGTCTCCATTTTAAAATAATGACTCAAGGCTGGGCACCGTGGCTCACGCCTGTAATCCCAGCACTTTGGGAGACAGGCAGATCACGTGAGGTCAGGAGTTCAAGACCAGCCTGGGCAACATGGTGAAACCCTGTCTCTACTAAAAATACAAAAATTAGGCCAGGCACAGTGGCTCACGCCTGTAATCCCAGCACTTTGGGAAGCCGAGGTGGGCAGATCGCGAGGTCAAGAGATCGGGACCATCCTGGCCAACATGGTGAAACCCTCTCTCTACTAAAAATACAAAAATTAGCTGGGCGTGGTGGCGCATGCCTGTAGTCCCAGCTACTCAGGAGGCTGAGGCAGGAGAACCCGGGAGGCGGAGGTTGCAGTGAGCCAAGATCATGCCACTGCACTCCAGCCTGGCGACAGAGTGAGACTCTGTCTCAAAAAAAAAAAAAAAGAAATAATAGACACTTGGCCGGGCGCGGTGGCTCAAGCCTGTAATCCCAGCACTTTGGGAGGCCGAGATGGGCGGATCACGAGGTCAGGAGATCGAGATCATCCTGGCTAATACGGTGAAACCCCGTCTCTACTAAAAAATACAAAAAACTAGCCGGGCGAGGTGGCGGGTGCCTGTAGTCGCAACTACTCGCGAGGCTGAGGCAGGAGAATGGCGTAAACCCAGGAGGCGGAGCTTGCAGTGAGCTGAGATCCGGCCACTGCACTCCAGCCTGGGTGACAGAGCGAGACTCCGTCTCAAAAAAAAAAAAAAAAAAAGAAATAATAGAAACCAAAACTCGGTTTTGATGTGATGAGTATCCCTATCAGAAACCCAAGCATCATTGTGGAAATGACCTATAGCTTATTTTTTACTCTAAAGTAGGACCAATGAAGGAATTATTGGCATGCACTAAAGGATGGGTCAGACAAGATGGGTCAGACACACATATGAGAGTCATTGGCAACATCCGGGTAATGTAAGGTAAGATGTTGACTCTGGCCCCTTTCTTGTTTAAGGAGGGAAGGAGTTGGAATGGGTAAAGGCATTCAATACCTGCCACATGCTCGACAGAATGACAGGGATCAGGCAGACTCATTTAATTGGAAGAGACTTTATTAGAACAAAAGTCTTGGCGCTTGTGAGGAGCGAGCCAGTCCTCCTACCTCCTGCTCAGTTAAGCCTATTCAGAAAACCACTACTGAGCAACAAGTACACTCAGGACCCTGCTTTAGTGCTGGGGAACACTCAGATGGATAAAATCCAGTCCCTGCCATAAAGCAGGCAAATGAGAAACTACAAATCCCATGGAGCTGTTTTCAAACCTGTTTATGGAGAATACTGGATACTCGTGGAAAACTGAGGTGATTTGCTTCACTGTGCTATGAAGCCAAGTTTTCCCTGCTTTCAGCAGATTGGCATTTCCTAGATAAGAAGTGGCCTCTGCACAGGATGGTTTTTGAATGGAAGTGGAGGCCAGGAACTCCTCCTCTGTACTTTGAGAATTCTAGATGTCAGCAGCTACCTTAGAAAGGGAAAGGGGAAAGTCAAAGTAGGGCTACCATTAGCTCTGAAAAGTACCCCTCTTAGGACTGGGCAAAGCTGTGCTCATCACTGACCCATCTCTCCTGGAAGAGTCATATGGAAGCAGAGGGAAAGGCTGCAGCACGCAGCCCTCCTGAAGCACACTGCGAAACTCCACAGGCCCCCACAGTTCTTCTGTTCCACACCAGGTGACCTTCCCTCATCAGGCCACTTGATGAAAAGGGTATCTCTCCTGTTCTTCCAAGAGATTTGAATTCCTCACAGAACGTGATTTAGAAAATCCATCTTTTCTCCCCTTTTCTCTTTTTAAAGCTACAGATCATTCCTTTCTGGGGCAGGGAAAAGGGGGAGATAAGCAAGAGTCTATTAATTTACGGGACAGATAACCACCCCCTCCATTTTCCTATCTTTCAAGGGAAACAGAGTTGCTCAAACCCAGCTCATGCCATTAATTGACTGAGCAGTGCTTGCCCCGTTTTCTGAGACTGTTAAATGTTTAAGAGAACTTTGGTAGAAAGGGATTCAGGGGTAGGCAACCCAAAGTTTCACAGCCCCTCCCACCCCCAAATTCTTGGAATCAGAAAATGTAGTCTTCCAAAGTAGGTCAGTTTGTCAGTGAGCAGCTCCTCTGAAAGGGAAGGGAGCAGAGGCCTTGTCCTGATAGAGGGCGGATTCATCCAGGGCTTTCGGCTGCTGGGGCCCCAGGGGCACAGGAGGGAGGGGAAGTGGGGAGACCTACCAGCCTTTTTGCCTGGGATCTGAAAGGTCTCAGGGCCATGGAGCAACACTAGCCTGACACCAGACTGCTGGGCCCTCTCTGCGCTGGAAAGGAGGAGGCTGTCAGTCCCCAGATCTAGAGAGCAACCTTCCTCCTGGAGGAGGAGGGAAAGAGTTTGGTGGGGGAGGGGCTTTCTGCCGATCTGAGAGCCTTGAAGCTGTCCGTGTCCTGGGCCCCATGACCTCTGGGGCCTTGGCTTCCCCAGCTGGCAGAGGATTGGGCCTTCCCTGGGGCCCCCCCTTTCTCCCTCCCACCCGCAGGCCCATCCATCTCTCTCTCTCTCTCTCTCTCTCTCTCTCTCTCTCTCTCTCTCTCTCTCTCTCTCTCTCTCTCTCGCACACACTCTTGCCTCTCTCAGGCATTTGTTGTGCAGTTCCTCTTTGTCTGCTGGGCACGAGGGGCAACGGCATCTGCCTTTCCCTCCCTGTGCACACACCCACCACCCACCCCCTGCACTGTCTTGGAAAAGGGATGCTGTAGCCTAGCATCTCCCCCACCATATACACATATACATTCTCTCCAGCCCCCTCCTCAAGCACATCCAAGCGTGCTCTCCCCTCTCCCTCTCTCCCTCTCTCTCCCTCTCTCCCTCTCTCTCTCTCTCTCTCTCACACACACACACACACACACACACACACACACACACACTCAACACACATACACCCTGGGCTGAGCTGCTCTTGCTGGCTACAGCCGTGGGCCTCTGCTCACCGTGCCGCTGCTGCTGCCTGCGAAATGACGGCGGTTCCCCTCACTTCCAGGAATCCACGCTTCCTGGAAGGTGAGTGGCTGGGCTCACCCCTGCCTGCCACTGAGACGCAGACATGCATACACCACCCGCACTCCCTCGCCGTTTCCAAGGCGGCGGCCGCGTTCGCACCCCAGGGTCTCACCGGCAAGGGAAGGATAATGTAAGTTCAGGCAGAAGGCGGCTAGTGGAGGGAGGAAGGGGGGTGCTGGGGCTAGGGAGCCAATTCAGTAACTACTCCCAAGCCTGAGGAGATGGAGAGGATGGGGGCTGTGTGTGTGTATGTGTGTGTGTGTGCGCGCGCGTGTGTGTATGTGTGTAGCGGGGGAGGGGGCGTTCCTCCTTATACTTGCGGAGGATGGGAAAGGGTGTTTGGTGTTGCTAAGCAAAGACGGCGACTTGGACAGTGGGAGCCTGTGGTGACATCTTGATTAGGCCTTGGGGATAGAGGTAGAGCTGTCTGGGGTGAAATACCCAGACAGGCCTGGGTGGGAAGGGGTAGTGGAGAAAATCAAGGTAAGGAAGAGGAGCCTTGGCAAGCAGATGCCTCAGCCTGGAACAGAGATCTGAGGGGCCTCAGCCTCCTCCCCACAAAAGAGCTGAGGATGGGCGTCTTTCTTTGCTCTTCTACCCACTATTCCCTCTTAGCAGGCTAGGATCCTGCCACCCTGGAGCCCATGGTCAAGAAAGGGAAAGCAGTTATGATGAGGTCCCTTGCAGAGAAGCGTGGAGGTTCTCCAAGCTCATGGCTATTCCCTAGATGTAGCCACTATGTAAAGGTCTCAAGGAAAGGCAACAGGAGTGGAGGGCTGACCTCCTTTAACATGTGAAATGCCTTTAGCTTGTGGCCTGTTTCCCAGTTCCTTTCTCTCCCTCCTACTTTTCAGCCTTTACCTACCTCCCAGTTCCTCTGATGTGAACCTCATGATTTGGCTTTGCCCTCTGGGGGTTCAGCCAATCTGTGATGCCTTTGAGCAAGAACATTTCTCAGAGACCTAAGAGCAGCCTTAATTCTTGGCTTTGACAGTCTGGGATTTCTTGGGAGTCCCAGACTTTTGAAATTCCCTTACTGGGGTTTCTGGGGCTGAGAGAGGAACTGCTAAACTTCCTAAATCTTACTCTAGTCCCCTTCACCCGAGCTAGAATTCAAAATCCTTGGTGCCCACGAAAGCCTTTCTGACTCCTGAAACAGATTCATTATACATATATATTAGCCCCATAAAAGTAGACTTGAGCCTGATTTTCCCCCTACCTTAATCTTAGGGAGGGCAATAGCATCAAAGAGCCTCTTGAATTACTGGTATGACTCCTGCTCCTCTTCCTGCTTCTGGGCCTTAATTGGGAAAGCCACAAAGGATACTTTCCCCTCAGTGTTTCTAAGTGTACCTTTAAATATATTTTCCTCCATATAGCAAGTCCCTGGCCTCAAGAGGCAGCCTCAGCCGAATAAGCTGGGACCAGCGATGGATTTCCAACAAGTTCACTCATCCTTTTAGGGTCAAGGCCTCAAAACCAAGTACCCTATTCTTCCCTGATTAGTAACATCAAGTGATTTAGGGCAAGTCAGCACTAATAAAGGGAATAAGAGGATACCCTTTTCAGCCTTTCTAACCCTAGTAAACCCTACACTTAGTTGAAAGGACATATTTAAAACTGGCTCTGAGTCTACAAATCTCAACCCACAATCCTGAGATGCTCACTTCATGATAAGTGTGTGGTTCCAATTTTGGGCAACATTTTCAGGTAACCATGGCTCACCTAAAGAGCCCCAGCTGGGAAAACTCCACTTCAAGCCATAAGGCTTTTTCTATAGATAGTGAACAAATTTCCTCAGGCTTTGACGGGATAGAATGGGGAAAATGGGACTTTAGGAGAGGATATGAATGAGAAATGGTCCCAAAGTCCTGAGTGGTTGTTTTCTTCCCACTGACCAAAGCTGGAGAGGGATCCCTCAGGAGGGTGTGTTCCGGATTTCTTGCCTCAGGCCCAAGACTCCAACCATTTTATAATGGAATCTTTATTTTGTGAAAGTAAGTATGTACATAGCTGGGCAATTGGGTAAAGTACTAATAGGTGGACGTCAGGGATGAATTTTAGGCTTCCTCTCTCTCTCTTGCACTCTCTCTTGCTCTTTCTCTCTCTCTCTCTCTTCCATATTTAGGCCTGTGTGCACACATCCATGCATGTTCATGTTAGCAGATAATGTAGAAGGCTACCAGTATGTTTATCCCAATAGGTATGTTCTCTTTATATGTATCTACATATGTGCTGTGTCTCTGTGTGTGTTTATCTACATGTATTTTTATTTCACCTATGTATTTGTGCAGAAGATTGCGGGGAGGAGGGATTTTTTTTTAGAAAGACATTCGTATCTTTCTTTAGGTATGTGATCTGATTTCCAAAAACATTATGAAAGCCTCAAAAAGCATTTTTACAAAGCAATTTATCAAAAAATTAAAACAAATATACTGAGAATAAATTGATCACTTAACAGTCAATGGACATCAAATAGTAAACATGTGATTGGAATCAGATCAATAGGAGACTTTCTGGAGTAATCAAATTTTTGCTGAATTTAGAAAGTCTAAGGGGCCCAATTCTTCCCTACTAAGACGGTGACCCCCAATTGGCTGGGTAGGTGGTGGTGAAGGACATGGACACTTATTGTCTATGATCCCAGTTCCACACTAGCAGCTATGTAACCTTAGACAAGTTACATAACCTCTTTTGTACCTCAGTTGCCTCATCTGAAAAAATCATGATATTAGCACCTACTTCATATAGTTGTTGTGAAGATTAAATGAAATTATTCATTTCAAGTGCATAGAATAAAGCCTAGCACATAGCAAGTATTCAATTAATATCATTAGCTGCTATGATGATTACTAATATTATCATTAGATTCAGGGACAATTCCAGTTGCCTTTCCTGCAGATCCTGAACCTGGCTGGGGGCTCCGGAGAGGACCAGTTGGGAAGAATGTCTGTCCTGAACATCTGTCCCTTCTGCAGCCCCCATTTTTCTCTCCGCCCTGGCACGCCCAGCCCCAGCCCGGCTTCCTGTGGACGTCAGGCAGTGATGCTCTTCCCCTCAGGCCTAGATAAAGGTAGGGTAGGCAAGGCCCAGCCACTGAGCTCACGGAAGGCAGCACCAGGCATCCAGACTGGTGGGCGCGCAAGGTATGGTGCCCAGCATACAATACTGCCTTGTACGTGGCTATGAAGGAAATATTTGTCAAATTTAACTGAATTTTTTTAAAAGATTAGGCAATGGACAGTAGATAACTCCAGCTCCAGCTTTACCTGCCCTCTTGTTCTCTCCTCCAAGGTAGCGGGGACTCATCTCTGGAGAAGGAGTTCCTCGGGGCCCCAGTGGGGCCCTCGGTGAGCACCCCCAACAGCCAGCACTCTTCTCCCAGCCGCTCACTCAGCGGTAAGTGTAACCTCCTACCACCTCCTGGCAGTAGGCACACCCTTTTGCGTTTGGCCTTCAGTTCACCTTCTACTGGCAACCATTTCCCCATCGTCACCTCCTACTGGTCTCCTGCTTAGTCTCTTAAGAGCAATAAGGAGACCAGTGTCTATGGTTTTTCTGGCTTCTGAAAGGACAGTGAATAGTCACTGGCAGACTAGGGTAGAATTAAAAGAGGTATAGGTGGGATTAAGGTAAAGGTTTCAAAGAGAAATTATGGAATTAGAGAAGCAGGTAGATAGAAATGGTCATCAGGTGGAGTTAGATAGGAAATAGAGAGTAGAAGGACCTCCCCATCTCCCCACAGCCCATTCTCCTACCCAGACAGGGTCCCCATGACTGCTCCTCCCCAGCTGGCCCTAGATCTGTGACATTCTCTAAATGGTTGGAATAGCCAGGAATGTAGGTCGGAGCTAGAGCCAAAGCCTTCTCTTCAATGGTTCCTCCTTCCTTTATCCCTCCTGCCCTGCCTCAGAGTTTTATGGAGGTGGAGAGGGTAGAGGGGTTCAGCCTAATGGGGTGGGAGGGAACTGTAAGCATGTCTGTCTTCCAGTTTTGCTCTTTGGCCTGTTGTCCCCCTTCAGTCTTCCTAGGTCTGTTTTCCCGCCACTCTTAACTTGCTGGCTTCCTGCCCGGGGCCAAGCCAGACATCTTTCTTAATGACAAGAGAGTAGAGAAAAAAGCTCCCCTTAGTCACCTCTTCTCCTCAGTGACAGAAGACATCCTATGTACCCCCAACTTTTTACTTTTTGAGATGGAGTCTTGCTCTGTTGCCCAGGCTGGAGTGCAGTGGTGCGATCTCGGCTCACTGCAACCTCTGCCTCCCGAGTTCAAGTGATTCTCCTGCCTCAGCCTCCAAAGTAGCTGGGATTACAGGCATACACAACCATGCCTGGCTAATTTTTGTATTTTTAGTAAAGACAGTGTTTCACCATGTTGGCCACGCTGCTCTCAAACTCCTGACCTCAAAAGAATCCACCGCCTCCGCCTCCCAAAGTGCTGGGATTACAGGCGTGAGCCACCGCACCTGGCCCAACTTTTTTCTCTTGAAGCCTATTTGCCTGGTGGGTGGGAGAAAAGGTTGTCTCAGGTTCCAGCAGGATTCTGATATCAGCAGCAGGGATACTAGGGTGTTAGTTCCATTTAAGGCTTGAATGTCTCAGGGCCTAAAGACACCCTCTTAAACTTTAAGAGTGCCATTCTGGGCCGGGTGCAGTGGCTCACACCTGTAATCTCAGCACTTGGGAGGCCAAGGTGGGCGGATCACCTGAGGTCGGGAGTTTGAGACCATCCTGACCAACACGGAGAAACCCCATCTCTACTAAAAATACAAAATTAGCTGGGCGTGGTGGCGCGTGCCTGTAATCCCAGCTACTCGGGAGGCTGAGGCAGGAGAATCACTTGAATCCGGGAGGCGGAGGTTGCAGTGAGCCGAGATAGCGCCATTGCACTCCAGCCTGGACAACAAGAGTGAAACTCCATCTCAAAAAAAAAAAAAAAAAAGTGCCATTCTGGCCTGGGAGCAGCTCCCCCCTTTGCCTCTCTCTATTCTAAACACCATCCCACCCCTCAGCCAACTCCATCAAGGTGGAGATGTACAGCGATGAGGAGTCGAGCAGACTGCTGGGGCCAGATGAGCGGCTCCTGGAAAAGGACGACAGTGTGATTGTGGAAGATTCGTTGTCTGAGCCCTTGGGCTACTGTGATGGGAGTGGGCCAGAGCCTCACTCCCCTGGGGGCATCCGGCTGCCTAATGGCAAGCTCAAGTGTGACGTTTGCGGCATGGTCTGTATTGGACCCAACGTGCTCATGGTGCACAAGCGCAGCCACACTGGTAAGTAAGCCAGAGGGTCTCTGGGAGGAGCTCCCAGGGTGGGGTTGAGAGGCAGGGGCAGTGCTGGGACAGCAGCAGGGATGGGGCTGGAGGAGGCCATGCAGGGAGTGGGTAGCCTCAGAAAGGGAAGGGTCTCACCCAGCACATTTTCTAGCTGACAAAATGAGGCGGGGTGGGGGTGGGTGCAGAATTTAATTCCCCTCAATACCTGTAGTTTCCTGGCACTTTCCTCAACTGCTGTTATAAAGAAAAGCTGATATTTTTCTCAGTATATGAGGGAGGGGAAAGTGTAGACTCAAGAATGAGCCAGTGGTCCAATAGGGGTAAGACTCCTGGGTATTCTTTGGGCCCTCCCATCTAATAATAAAAAAAAAAAAAAAAAAAAAAAAAAAACCGGAAAACAAAAGCCTTCTCTTCTCAGCTTCCTCAGGCCTTGGGCTCCTAGGGCAGAGTGGGCCCTGTGGGGCTCAGTTTTTGGTAACAGTCTTTTGGCCTCGTGTTCCAGGCCCCTCTCCCTGCCACACACTTCTAATCCACACCTTCCCCAGGGTAAGACCCAAGGGATCCCCCAAGGGATCTTGATAAAGCAGGGTTTGTGTGCACTGCACTTCTGCCAGTCAGCAATGTGTTCAGAGCACCTTCCCTTGGACAAGGTAGGACAGAGGGTGGGGCAACAGGTTCAGCCTTCAAAGTTCCTCACATGCAGTCCTCTGGGATTTGTTCTTTCACTTGCAGGTGAAAGGCCCTTCCATTGCAACCAGTGTGGTGCCTCCTTCACCCAGAAGGGGAACCTGCTGCGCCACATCAAGCTGCACTCCGGGGAGAAGCCCTTTAAATGTCCCTTCTGCAACTATGCCTGCCGCCGGCGTGATGCACTCACTGGTCACCTCCGCACACACTCAGGTCAGTGACTGTCCAGTGGGATGAGGGAATGAGGCTCCAACACACCCAGTATGTAGAGCTCAGTGACTTCTCTTGTATTTGGGGAGTTACAGTGTCTATCATTGAGGGGGTGAGAGTATTTACAGAGCAGATAGGGCCCCCTGCCTCTCTCACCCATCCTCTGGGCAGCAAGGCCTCATGAGAAATTTGGGAGACACCTTGATGGGGTATTTTACATCCACCATATTCTGTGACTTGCAGCAAAAGGAATAGGGGCAATGTTAACAGTCACCCTTCCCTGACTTTTGTTTGTTTCTTGTTTTTTCAAGACGGGGTCTCACGCTGTTGCCCAGGCTGGAGTGTAGTGGCGCAATTTTGGCTCACTGCAGACTTGATCTCCTGAGCTCAAGCCATCCTCCCACCTCAGCTTCCTGAGTAGGTGGGACCACACATGCCACCACACCCAGCTAATTTTTGTATTTTTTCGTAAAGACAGGATCTCCCTATCCTGCCCAGGCTTGTCTTGAACTCTTGATCTCAAGCAAACGGCCTGTCTCAGCCTCCCAAAGTACTGGGATTACAGGCGTGGCGTAAGCCACTGTGCCTGGCCTTCCCTGACTTTTGTATTTTAGATTGTTGATGCCACAATCCATGCCCTATTACCCCCGACATCTAAGCCCCTGGGAGATCCCTCCTCTCACTCCCATCTGCCCCAGGCCCCACACCTGTCATCATCTTCACCCTCCTTCCTCCCACCACCAGAGGTCTTGGGCAACCAGTCTATCCTCTCCTTTACTCCCTACTGGCTCCTGGAAATATCCGTGGGCCTCTCAAATTGCAAAAAAGGGAGCCTAGGACTTCCAAATAGGAAAAGAGTATCCTATTTCTGTTCCCTATCCTAAGAGGTTGTCACCTTCCCAGAGGCAAGAGAAAGTCCAGAGGGTGCCTAGAGATCAATGTTTGGAACAGTGCTGGGAAACTGGATTAACAAGGTTTTCTAGCCCAGTCAAGACTGTTTGAATCAATATCTGTCTGAATCAGCTGGACAGATAGCACTTTTTAGGTATTTTACTAAGCTTTAGGCTTTTGGCTTGAACTTGGGAAGAGGCCAGGAGCTGAGCTGGCAAGAAGGAGGGAGCTCAAGATTGGGAAAAGGCAGGAAGAAAGGAAGGGGGAAAGAATTAGTAGGGTCTGTCCTTGGAAACTTTCCTGGCTATTTTTCTCTTTTCTTAAACTCTCCTGAGGCAGGATTTAAAGGGACAGAGCAATCATTTCACCACCTTCTACCTTCTCCATCCACTTACCTTGTTTCAGGTTCTCCCACCTTGTAATTGGGACCTCTTTATCTCTATGTATGTGGAGAAACAGGGAGAAAGATCATCGTTGATTCATGCTTTATATCTACAGAGCATTTCACTTATGTTTCTTCATGTGACCCTCATAACAATTCCAAGGTAGATGTGATTATCCCCATTTTGTTGACAAGGGAAATGAAGCTGTTGGGGGGAAAATGAGTTGCGGGTCACATAGCTATTCTGCAGCCTAGCTGGAACCCCATCAAGCTCCAGTGCCAGAAATACGTACTTCTTTTCCTCAGAAAAGGGGCTGCTCCTCCTACTGGTTTGGAAAAAGGATTGCTTGGCCCCTAGAATTCTTACCAACTATGCTGTGAGGTCAACTGGGTAGATTTTGGATTTTGATCTGTAGATTATTAACAACAGAAGCAGACACAGATATACTGTCAGGTCCCATCTCTGTGAAGTGCTTTCTGTTGCAACCCCTATTATAACAAAAAGAGACTGAATGCAGTTCTCACTCATGTGGGAGCTAAAAATGTCGATCCCATAGAAGTATGCAGTAGGCTGGGCGCAGTGGCTCATGTCTATAATCCCAGCACTCGGGGAAGCCAAGGTGGATGGATCGCTTGAGCCCAGGAGTTTGAGACCAGCCAGGGCAATGTAGTAAGACTCTGTCTCTATTACAAACAAAAAGTTAGCCAGGTGTGGTGGTACACACCTGTAGTCCCAGCTACTCAGGACGCTGAGACGGGGAGGATCACTTGAACCTGGGAGGTCAAGACTACAGTGACCTGTGATCATGTCATTGTACTCCAGCCTGGGTGACAGAGTGAGACCCCGTCTTGGGGGAAAAAAAAAAGGCCAGGCACAGTGGCTCATGCCTGTAATCCCAGCACTTTGGGAGGCTGAGGCGGGTGGATCACCTGAGGTCAGGAGTTCGAGACCAGCCTGACCAACATGGAGAAACCCCGTTTCTACTAAAAATACAAAATTAGCCAGGCGTGGTGGTGCATGCCTGTAATCATCGCTACTCGGGAGGCTGAGACAGGAAAATCACTTCAGCCCAGGAGGCAGAGGTTGTAGTGAGCCAAGATCGTGCCATTGCACTCCAGCCTGGGCAACAAGGGCAAAACTCCATCTCAAAAAAAAAAAAAAAAAGGCCGGGCGCGGTGGCTCAAGCCTGTAATCCCAGCACTTTGGGAGGCCAAGATGGGCAGATCACGAGGTCAGGAGATCAAGACCATCCTGGCTAACACGGTGAAACCCCGTCTCTACTAAAAAAATACAAAAAAACTAACCGGGCGAGGTGGCGGGCGCCTGTAGTCCCTGCTACTTGGGAGGCTGAGGCAGGAGAATGGTGTAAACCTGAGAGGCGGAGCTTGCAGTGAGCTGAGATCTGGCCACTGCACTCCAGCCTGGGTGACAGAGTGAGACTCAGTCTCAAAAAAAAAAAAAAAAAAAGGTAGAGAGTAGAACAGTGGTTACCAGAGGCTGACTGAGAAGGGTTGGGAGTGGGTGGACAGGGAGAGGCTGGTTAATGGGTAGAAGATTACAGTTAAATAGGAGGAATAAGTTATAGTGTTCTACAGCATAGTAGAATGACTGTAGTTAACAATAATTTATTGTATATTTCAAAATAGCTAGAAGAGATGATTTTTAATGTTCCCAACACAAAGAAATGATAAATGTTTGCCGGGCACGGTGGCTCACACCTGTAATCCCAGCACTTTGGGAGGCCAAGGCAGATGGATCATGAGGTCAGGAGATCGAGACCATCCTGGCTAACATGGTGAAACCCCGTCTCTACTGAAAATGTAAAAAATTAGCTGGGCATGGTGTCAGGCGCCTGTAGTCCCAGCTACTCGGGAGGCTGAGGCAGGAGAATGGCGCAAACCCAGGAGGTGGAGGTTGCAGTGAACCGAGATTGTGCCACTGCACTCCAGCCTGGGCGACAGAGTGAGATTCTGTCTCTAAGAAAAAGAGGAAAAAAAGATAAATGTTTGAGGTGACAGATATGCCAGTTACCCCAATTTGATCATTACACATCGTGTACATGTATGAAAATATCATATGTATCTCATAAGCATGTATAATTATTATGTATCAATTATCAATTAAAATTTGAAAAAAAAGAAAGCAGTTGGAGGATCATTCCTCTCCCAGATGCTAAACAGTTTCCCCAAGGGTCTTTGGGTGGATACGGACCATGGTGTTCATTTCCTTTTTTTTTTTTTTTTTGAGACGGAGTCTCTATCTGTCGCCCAGGCTGGAGTGCAATGGTGCGATCTCGACTCACTGCAACCTCCGCCTCCCGGGTTCACTCCATTCTCCTGCCGAGTAGCTGAGACTACAGGCGCCTGCCATAATGCCCGGCTTAAGTTTTTGTGTTTTTGGTAGAGATAGGGTTTCACCATGTTAGCCAGGATGGTCTCAATCTCTTGACTTCGTGATCCGCCCGCCTTGGCCTCCCAAAGTGCTGGGATTCATGGTGTTCATTTCATCCCTAAAATACAAGGGTTTACAGAGCCTGAGTAAAATGAAGTAGGTTGATTTAGTCAAAGCCCAGTTTTGGCATGGCAGGGTTAGGGGTGAACAGTAATTACCAACTTCCTAGAGATACCTTCTCCTGTCTCCCTGCTCAATAGCAGCAAGATACATCAAATATACAATACAAGCCGGGCACGGTGGCTCAAGCCTGTAATCCCAGCACTTTGGGAGGCCGAGACGGGCGGATCACGAGGTCAGGAGATCGAGACCATCCTGGCTAACCCGGTGAAACCCCGTCTCTACTAAAAATACAAAAAAAAATTAGCCGGGCATGGTGGCGGGCGCCTGTAGTCCCAGCTACTCGGAGGCTGAGGCGGGAGAATGGCGTGGACCCGGGAGGCAGAGCTTGCAGTGAGCCAAGATGGCGCCACTGCACTCCAGCCTGGGCGACACAGCGAGACTCCGTCTCAAAAAAAAAAAAAACAAAAAAGAGTTATCTTTAAATAAAGTACCACTCTGTTTTCCAATTTTTGTTTCTTCAGTAGAAACAACATCTTTTTTTTTTTTTTTTTTTTTGAGACGGAGTCTCGCTCTGTCGCCCAGGCTGGAGTACAGTGGCCGGATCTCAGCTCACTGCAAGCTCCGCCTTCCGGGTTTACGCCATTCTCCTGCCTCAGCCTCCCCAGTAGCTGGGACTACAGGCGCCCGCCACCTCGCCCGGCTAGTTTTTTGTATTTTTTGGTAGAGACGGGGTTTCACCGTGTTAGCCAGGATGGTCTCGATCTCCTGACCTCGTGATCCACCTGTCTCGGCCTCCCAAAGTGCTGGGATTACAGGCTTGAGCCACCGCGCCCGGCCGAAACAACATCTTTATAACCTGTTCTTTTATTACAAGCACATAAACAAACCAACCCAAATTTGTTGTTCTCTTTTTTTTACTCTTGTTTATTTTATTCTCTGTTCTTTTATTCCTTTTCTCTTTTCAGAATTACTCCATCAGTGATGGGCTTTCTAGAGCTCTCTTGGTATCTCAGTGTAGAGAGACAGAAAGACAAAATAATCAGTAAACCAGGCTAGGGCTGGAGGTCAAAATACAAGTAAAGGTCAATGAAAACTGCCCCCTCCCCACATTGGCAGATCTAAGGGCTCTCATTTCTGTCATGCCAGCCCACCAGTTTCCCCCAAACCAAAGCAGATAGTTCATAAAAAGCAAAAAATCCCCTTGTCTGGTAAACAGCACTTACATCCGCCTGCCAAATGGAAAGGTTAAACCACAGTCTGGGCCCCAGTCTCTGAGATCCTGCAGTGGGGCCTGCCTGCCTGCTAGGGATGATCCCCTACAAAGTCCCTGGGTCCTCACTTCTTTTGAGCAGCAATTTGGCCATGTTGAACAAGCCCACCACCAGTCTGAAGCCACATGCCCTAGGATTCCCTTGCTCCCATAACTGCACATTATCCCTCATCATCAAATATGGTTCATCTGTCCATGGTTGCAGCTGAAGTTGGGGAATGAAAGACAAGCAGAAGAACTCAATTTAGCAACATCCTTTCCTCCCCATGCCAGTGTATACTTGCTCTTGGCTGAATCTGCAGAGCCAGGGCACAGCGAGAAGTAGCTCTGATGCCATCTTTCCGCTCTCCTCCAGTCTCTTCTCCCACAGTGGGTAAGCCCTACAAGTGTAACTACTGTGGCCGGAGCTACAAACAGCAGAGTACCCTGGAGGAGCACAAGGAGCGGTGCCATAACTACCTACAGAGTCTCAGCACTGAAGCCCAAGCTTTGGCTGGCCAACCAGGTAGGGCTGTTGATGTACTACTGGGGAGTTAAAAGGGGATGGTGAGAGGGAGTGCTGGACAAGGGTGACTCCAGTATCTCCCGCACTGAGGGATGAAGTCTGTGGAACAGGGGATGGTTATCCCAGTAAATCTGCCAAACACCCCATTCTAGGTACCCCAGTTGGTGCAGAGCCTTGTCTGTGGTGGGTGCTTTAGGGAGATCAAGAGGTAGGGGAAGTTTGGGTCTATATCCTTGGCCTAATGGGAGAGAGAGAACACAAGATGTAACCAAGGGCCAGATATGTATGATTGTCCCCAGATGATCTGAAATGTTGCTGGAGTGAGCTTTAGGTAGGGTAAACAGAGCCCAGTTTCCCAGGCATCTGGTATGACCTTCCTTGGTTACTGACCTGCTGGTTTTCTCCAGGAAAAGGCTGTGGGGCCAATGCCACCCCTACTCAACTGCTACTACTTGTCCTCACCTCCTTCCCACTAGGTGACGAAATACGTGACCTGGAGATGGTGCCAGACTCCATGCTGCACTCATCCTCTGAGCGGCCAACTTTCATTGATCGTCTGGCCAACAGCCTCACCAAACGCAAGCGTTCCACACCCCAGAAGTTTGTAGGTAAGAGTCCAGTTGGAAAGAGGTATCAGCTTTAAGCCACAGCTCAAATAAATCTGAGCTGTGTGGTCTGGAGATTTGGTTTAGGGAAAGAAAGCAGTCTGGTGGGCCGGGCGTGGTGGCTCACTCCTGTAATCTCAGCACTCTGGGAGGCCGAGGCTGGCAAATCATAAGATCAGGAGATTGAGACCATCCTGGTTAACACGGTGAAACCCTGTCTCTACTAAAAATACAAAAAATTAGCCGGGCGTGGTGACAGGCGCCTGTAGTCCCAGCTACTCAGGAGGCTGAGGCAGGAGAATGGTGTGAACCCGGGAGGTGGAGCTTGCAGTGAGCCAAGATCGCGCCACTGCACTCCAGCCTGGGCGACAGAGCAAGACTCCATCTCAAAAAAAAAAAAAAAAAGGAAAGAAAGCAGTCTGGTGGCCTCTGTTACTCAAAATCTATCCTCAGGACAGGAGGAAAGTAAAGAGGGAGGATGTACTCAGAGTGGAGAAGGGTTGGCACTGAAGACTTGTGGTGGTTGTAAGGCACAGGGTTAAGGGATCGGGCTGTCTCAGTTTTTTTTTGAGACGGAGTCTCGCTCTGTCCCCCAAGCTAGAGTGCAGTGGCACGATCTCAGCTCACTGCAACCTCCGCCTCCTGGGTTCATGCCATTCTCCTGCCTCAGCCTCCCGAGTAGCTGGGACTACAGGCGCCTGCCACCACGCCCAGCAAATTTTTTTTTTGCATTTTTAATAGAGATGGGGTTTCACCGTGTTAGCCAGGATGGTCTCGATCTCCTGACCTTGTGATCCACCCACCTCAGCCTCCCAAAGTGCTGGGATTACAGGCGTGAGCCACTGGCACCCAGCCCAGGCTGTCTCAGTTTTTTTTTTTTTTTTTTTTTTTTTTGAGACAGAGTCTCGCTCTGTCGCCCAGGCTGGAGTGCAGTGGCCGGATCTCAGCTCACTGCAAGCTCCGCCTCCCGGGTTTACGCCATTCTCCTGCCTCAGCCTCCCAAGTAGCTGGGACTACAGGCACCCGCCAACTCGCCCGGCTAGTTTTTTGTATTTTTTAGTAGAGACGGGGTTTCGCCGTGTTAGCCAGGATGGTCTCGATCTCCTGACCTCGCGATCCACCCATCTCGGCCTCCCAAAGTGCTGGGATTACAGGCTTGAGCCACCGCGCCCGGCCGATGTCTCAGTTTTTAAGAATAAGAACTTCAGTCTGTGTGGGCCCTTAGAGAGTCAGAGAGAGGAAATAAGAATGTGGTTCCCCCTATCCCCAGCACTGGTCATTAGCTCTCTAAGGACCTGGAACTTAATGGAGAGTAAGAAAATGAAGTATTAAAACCGTGGCCTGGGACTGAGTCCTTCTCTAAGATTACAGCCTAGAGTCAGGGAGCAGTCCCACAAAGGACCTGACCCTGGGAAAGTAAATGCGGCATAGTAAATAATGTTACACCCAGCCCCGCAGGTAAGAAAACAAAGAATCCTGAGGAGAGTGTAAGAATTCTCCAAACCCAGTCCTGCTGAGTTCCTCTTCTCCACAGGCGAAAAGCAGATGCGCTTCAGCCTCTCAGACCTCCCCTATGACATGAACTCGGGTGGCTATGAAAAGGATGTGGAGTTGGTGGCACACCACAGCCTGGAACCTGGCTTTGGAAGTTCCCTGGCCTTTGTGGGTGCAGAGCATCTGCGTCCCCTCCGCCTTCCACCCACCAATTGCATCTCAGAACTCACGCCTGTCATCAGCTCTGTCTACACCCAGATGCAGCCCCTCCCTGGTCGACTGGAGCTTCCAGGATCCCGAGAAGCAGGTGAGGGACCTGAGGACCTGGCTGATGGAGGTTCCCTCCTCTACCGGGCCCGAGGCCCCCTGACTGACCCTGGGGCATCCCCCAGCAATGGCTGCCAGGACTCCACAGACACAGAAAGCAACCACGAAGATCGGGTTGCAGGAGTGGTATCCCTCCCTCAGGGTCCCCCACCCCAGCCACCTCCCACCATTGTGGTGGGCCGGCACAGTCCTGCCTACGCCAAAGAGGACCCCAAGCCACAGGAGGGGTTATTGCGGGGCACCCCAGGCCCCTCCAAGGAAGTGCTTCGGGTGGTGGGCGAGAGTGGTGAGCCTGTGAAGGCCTTCAAGTGTGAGCACTGCCGTATCCTCTTCCTGGACCACGTCATGTTCACTATCCACATGGGCTGCCATGGCTTCAGAGACCCTTTTGAGTGCAACATCTGTGGTTATCACAGCCAGGACCGGTACGAATTCTCTTCCCACATTGTCCGGGGGGAGCATAAGGTGGGCTAGCAACCTCTCCCTCTCCCCTCAGTCCACCACTCCACTGCTCTGCCTACAGGCATCGATCCCTGTCCCCACCATTTCCCAAGGAGTTTTGCTTTGTAGCCCTCACTACTGGCTACCTGACCTCACACCTGACCCTGACCCCTCCTCACCTATTCTCCTCCTCTATCCTGACCGATTTAAGCATTGTGATGAAACAGGTCTTTTGCTTATGTTTTTCCTTTTTCTCTTCTCTCATCCCAGCATACTGAGTTATTTATTAATTTGATTTATTTTTGCCTTTTTTTTTTTTAACTTATATCAGTCACTTGCCACTCCCCCACCCTCCTGTCCACAGCTCCTTTCCACTTTAGGTCAATTTTTCTCTCTTAGATCTTCCAGCAGCCCCAGGGGTAGGAAGCTCCTCTTAGTACTAAGAGACTTCAAGCTTCTTGCTTTAAGTCCTCACCCTTTACATTATCTAATTCTTCAGTTTTGATGCTGATTTACCTCCCCCCAGCCCTACTTTAGCTCTGTGGCATTATATCTCCTCTCTGGGACTCTTCAACCTGGTACTCCATACCTCTTGTGCCCTCTCACTTTAGGCAGCTTGCACTATTCTTGAATGAATGAAGAATTATTTCCTCATTTGGAAGTAGGAGGGGCTGAAGAAATTCTCCCCAGGCACTGTGGGACTGAGGGTCCTCTTGATGTTCCCCTAGTAACATGAGTTCTCAAAGCCTACATTCAGGATCTCCCTCTAGGATGTGACAGATCTGGTCCCTCTCCTTGAACTACCCCTCCACACGCTCTAGTCCCTTCAACCTACCGGTCTATTCAGTGGTGGCTTTTCTCTCCTTGGAGTGCCCCAATTTTATATTCTCAGGGGCCAAGGCTAGGTCTGTAACCCTCTGTCTCTGACACATTGGGAGCCTCAGGTGCCTAATTGGGAACCAGGGCATGGGAAAGGGGTGGGTCAAAATTCTTCTCTTTCTCCTCCACCTCTCAAACTTCTTCACTATAGTGACCTTCCTAGGCTCTCAGGGGCTCCTTCAGTCCCCATCCTATGAGAAACTAGTGGGTTGCTGCCTGATGACAAGGGGTTATCTCAGCCCCTCAGTCATGCTGCCTTCTGCTGCTCCCTCCCAGCAGGGTTCACCCTCTCATTCCCCGGCTCCTGGGCCCTGTTCTTAGGATCAGTGGCAGGGAGAAACGGGTATCTCTTTTCTCTCTTCTAATTTTCAGTATAACCAAAAATTATCCCAGCATGAGCATGGGCATGTGCCCTTCACCCCATTCCACCCTTGTTCCAGCAAGACTGGGATGGGTACAACTGAAATGGGGTCATCCTTTACTACCCCCTTCTACACTCAGCTCCCAAACACAGGGTAGGAGAGGGTACTCCTGGCTACTGCAGAGACCCCTGGCTATTTGAGTAACCAAGGATTAGTGAGAAGGGGCAGAAGGAGATACAACTCCACTGCAAGTGGAGGTCTCTTTTTACAAGAGTTTTCTGCCCGAGGCCACAGCCATCCCACTCTCTGCTTCCTTGAGGTTCAAACCAAAGGCTGTTTTTCTATGTTTAAAGAAAAAAAAAAAGTAAAAACCAAACACAACACCTCACAAGTTGTAACTCTTGGTCCTTCTCTCTCTCCTTTTCTCTTCCCTTCCTTCCCCTTCCATCTTTCTTTCCACATGTCCTTTCCTTATTGGCTCTTTTACCTCCTACTTTTCTCACTCCCTATCAGGGATATTTTGGGGGGGATGGTAAAGGGTGGGCTAAGGAACAGATCCTGGGATTAGGGCCTTAAGGGCTCTGAGAGGAGTCTACCTTACCTTCATATGGGAAGGGAGACCCTAAAAATCTTTATCCTCTTTGTCCTCCTTTTTCTCCCCCACTCTGAGGTTTCCCCAAGAGAACCAGATTGGCAGGGAGAAGCATTGTGGGGTGATTGTTCCTCCTTGACAATGTAGCAATAAATAGATGCTGCCAAGGGCAGAGAATGGGGAGGTTAGCTCAGAGCAGAGTGGTCTCTAGAGAAAGGAAGAATCCTCAACGGCACCCTGGGGTGCTAGCTCCGTTTTAGAATGTCAGCAGAGCTGAGATTAATATCTGGGCTTTTCCTGAACTAGTCTGGTTATTGAGCCTTTCCTGTTAGACCTACCCCCTCCCACCTCTTCTGTGTCTGCTGTGTATTTGGTAACACTTCATAAGGACTAGTCCCTTCTGGGGTATCAGAGCCTTAGGGTGCCCCCATCCCCTTCCCCAGTCAACTGTGGCACCTGTAACCTCCCGGAACATGAAGGACTATGCTCTGAGGCTATACTCTGTGCCCATGAGAGCAGAGACTGGAAGGGCAAGACCAGGTGCTAAGGAGGGGAGAGGGGGCATCCTGTCTCTCTCCAGACCATCACTGCACTTTAACCAGGGTCTTAGGTACAAAATCCTACTTTTCAGAGCCTTCCAGCTCTGGAACCTCAAACATCCTCATGCTCTCTCCCAGCTCCTTTTGCATAAAAAAAAAGTAAAGAAAAAGAAAAAAAAATACATACACACTGAAACCCACATGGAGAAAAGAGGTGTTTCCTTTTATATTGCTATTCAAAATCAATACCACAAACAAAAAAATTTCTAAGTAGACACTTTTCCAGACCTTTGTTTTTTTGTGTCAGTGTCCAAGCTGCAGATAGGATTTTGTAATACTTCTGGCAGCTTCTTTCCTTGTGTACATAATATATATATATATATATATATATAAATATATATATTTTTAATCAGAAGTTATGAAGAACAAAAAGAAAAAATAAACACAGAAGCAAGTGCAATACCACCTCTCTTCTCCCTTACTCTTAGGGTTTCCTTTGTAGCCTATGTTTGGTGTCTCTTTTGACCTTTACCCCTTCACCTCCTCCTCTCTTCTTCTGATTTCCCCTCCCCCACTTTTTTAAGGAGTTTTTCTCCTTTCTCAAGGGGAGTTAAACTAGCTTTTGAGACTTATTGCAAAGCATTTTGTATATGTAATATATTGTAAGTAAATATTTGTGTAATGGAGATATACTACTGTAAGTTTTGTACTGTACTGGCTGAAAGTCTGTTATAAATAAACATGAGTAATTTAACACCTCTGGTTGTTTTTGCAGACTTCCTTTGCCTTGATTTTCTACTAAGAGGGAGGGGTCCTCCTTCCAGTATGTTATACCAACTACTGAACAGTTTAGGAGGTGAACAAAAACAAAGAATTTTCAGCCTAGACTGGGAAATGGAGGAGATTTTCCTACCAGGAAAGAGTGCCTTCAGGATAGGACAGAAAGTCTGACTTGCCTGTCTACCCAAAGTAGAAATTAATCAAACATTTGTTGAGTACCTACTATGCACAAAACACATTCTATGCCGAGGGTAAAATAATGTGAATGATGATAATCATAGGGTCTACCACTGCTTGAGCATCTCATAAATGCTAAGTACTCATTGAATTGTAGAAACACCTACAAAAGGATGATCACAATTATTGGTGAAAAAATAAAAGCCCAAGAGAGAATAAATACCTTGTCCAAGGCTCATCAGCCAGTAAGTGACAGAACCAGAATTTGAACCCAGGGGTGTGTGACTCCAAAGCATGTGCTCATCCCTTTATGCCAGGGAATGCAGCCAGTGAAACCCCTAAGCTAGAAAAATCCAAAGTAGGAACATCAATTTGTTTCTGTCTTAAATAGTAACTATTTTCTGTTCCCTTCACTCTGAACTCTTTTCTGTTCTCTTCCATCTACCTCATTGCTATTCCATATAGTAATGTCTGCCTTCTGTTTTCCACGAGATTACAGTGAAGTGAAAATTAGAGACACTCCTATCTAGAGTCTATTATTTTCCATGTCCCATTGAAACTGGCAAATTCAAAGTCAAAACAGACAGGAAAGCTGGGAGTGGTGGAGCACACCTGTCATCCCAGCTACTTGGGAGGATCACTTGAGCCTAGGAGTTTGAGAACAGCCTCAGCAACACTGGGCAACACCATCTCTACAAGAAATTTTAAAATTAGCTAGGCATGGTGGTACATGCCTGTAGTCCCAGCTACTCGGAAGGCTGAGACGGCAGGATCACTTCAGCCCAGGAGGTCGAGCCTGCACTGAAGTGTGATCACGCCACTGCAGCCTCCAGACCCATCTTAAAAAAGGAAAAAAAGGGCTGGGCACGGTGGCTCACGCCTGTAATCCCAGCATTCTGTGAGGCCAAGGCAGGCAGATCACGAGGTCAGGAGATCAAGACCATCTGGCCAACATGGTGAAACCCCGTCTCTACTAAAATACAAAACATTAGCCAGGCGAGGTGGCGGGCGCCTGTAGTCCCAGCTACTCGGGAGGCTGAGGCAGGAGAATCGCTTGAACCCAGGAGGCGGGGTTGCAGTGAGCCAAGATCAAGCCACTGCACTCCAGCCTGGGTGACAGAGCAAGAAAAAAAAAAAAAAGGCTGGGCACAATGGCTCACGCCTGTAATCCTGGCACTTTGGGAGGCCGAATCAGGTGGATATCCTGAGCTCAGGCGTTCGAGACCAGCCTGGGCAACATGGCAAAACCCTGTCTCTACTAAAAATACAAAAATTAGCTGGGGCCGGGTGCAGTGGCTCACACCTATAATCCCAGCACTTTGGGAGGTCGAGGCAGATGGATCATGAGGTCAAGAGATCGAGACCATCCTGGCCAACATGGTGAAACCCTGTCTCTACTAAAAATATAAAAATTAGCTGGGCACACCTGTAGTCCCACCTACTTGGGAGGCTGAGGCAGGAGAATTGCTTGAACCTGGGAGGCAGAGGTTGCTGTGAGCTGAGATGGCGCCAGTGCACTCCAGCCTGAGTAACAGAGCAAGAATCTGTCTCAAAAAAAAAAAAAAAAGGAAAAAGAAAGTGAGAAAACAGATTTTAGCCCCAAAAAGTGGGTTAAAGGTTAAAATAAACCATGATGCATAATGTGTTGCTGGAGGGAAAGTGAATCTGGTGTGTTCAGACTCTAGAGTGACTCATGAATCAACAGTGGTTTCCATCTATACCATCTTGGGTCTGAATGCTAGGAGGCCCCCTTGCCACCCTAGTGTCTTCAGCTTTGGAGACAACTGGGTGGTTGGCTGTCTGTGGACAGCCATTCCTGCTCAAGGCTGAAGCTTTATTTTTTTCTTTTTTTTGAGACAGAGTTCTGCTCTGTTGCCCAGGCTGTAGCAAAGCAGCCCAGTCTCGGCTCGCTGCAACTTCTGCCTCCCAGGTGCAAGCAATTCTCTTGTCTCAGTCTCCCAAGTAGCTGGGATTACAGGTGTATGCCACCAGACCTAATTTTTGTATTTTTAGTGGAGACGGGGTTTCACCATATTAGCTAGGATGGTAAGCCACTGCACCCAGCCTAAGGCTTAAGTCTTTCTGATGGCTCTCCAGAGGTAAATGGAGTTTATACATAAGAATCTCTCACCGCCGGGCGCGGTGGCTCAAGCCTGTAATCCCAGCACTTTGGGAGGCCGAGACGGGCGGATCACCAGGTCAAGAGATCGAGACCATCCTGGCTAACACGGTGAAACCCCGTCTCTACTAAAAAATACAAAACACTACCTGGGCGAGGTGGCGGGTGCCTGTAGTCCCAGCTACTCGGGAGGCTGAGGCAGGAGAATGGTGTGAACCCGGGAGGCGGAGCTTGCAGTGAGTCGAGATCCGGCCACTGCACTCCAGCCTGGGCGACAGAGCGAGACTCCGTCTCAAAAAAAAAAAAAAAGAATCTTTCACTTAGGGGTCAGACTCACTAATCAGTGGTGAAATAACTTTCATGGTTTTTGATCAGCATTTATTAAAATAAAATAGAGAACAGAAAAATATAAAATAGAGAATAGAACATACCAGCACACCTATGATAAGGGTAAGTATCGTTTCATGAAGCTTGTGTTTCAGTTCTGCATGTGCATGTAATCGTGTTTGTGTGTGTACTGGGTACCAGTGTAAAATGTATTCGTGCTATGGATCTGGTTGAAAAACGTTTAAGTCATTAGTCCAGGCTATTTCCTCCATCCACTTGTTAGGTGACATACAGCATAGCACAGCGAGGCCAGAATACCTACTGCACCTCAGGTCTTCAATCTTTTTTTTTAATTGATTTATTTATTTTTGAGACAGAGTTTCGATCTTATTACACAGGCTGGAGTGCAGTGGCGCGCTCGGCTCACTGGAACCTCCGCCTCCCAGGTTCAATTCTCCTGTCTCAGCCTCCTGAGTACCTGGGATTACAGGTGCCCGCCACCACGCCCGGCTAAATTCTTCAATTTTTAAAGTGAGGATAATAATAGTACCTGCCTACAGGCTTGCTCAAAGTTAAATAAGTTAATATTTATAAAGGCGCTTACCACAGTGCCAGGCACTGTGCCAACAGGGTCCAGAGATTTAAAAAAATGAATGAGAAATAGCCCCAGCCTTAATGCACTTCATTGTGGGGTTTTCTCCATATTGGAAGGAAGTATTCACAAAATGCTTGTTTCCTCTCAGGCCTTCCTCTTAGTAATCCTACACCTACGTAGTAGCAGGACTGTCAGAGAAATGAGCCCAGGGCGTCCCCCGGTGGCGCAGCGCCGCCTTCGGTCTAAGGACTTGGGGCCAGGGGCGCCTCTTAGCTTCGCACTACAATTCCCACCAAGCATCTCTCCCTCTCTGGCCTCTAATAAGGAGTGCGCCTTGTGGTCCAGCGTCGGGCAACTTCCACGCCTACCGTCGCGTAAACCGGAAAACTGCGTCGTCCAGCATTGCGTCCGGTGCGGCGCGGCGCAAGGCTTGCTGGGAGACACATAACCTCGATTTTCTTCCGCCAGCCGGCTAAATAGTCCCATGTGCACATTGTTCTACAGATAAATAAACAGTAGGAACGCAATTTCCACCCTAGATTTCAGCAGAAATGCTGAATATAAGGGAATATTTGAGTAAAGTGAGTTGCTGTTCTTGACGCCCGTCTCCTAAGGATTCTCCCGGTGTGCGCGTAGGGATCTCATGCTATATAAGAGGGCCCTGCCAGGCAGCGCCTCCTCTCTTTGGTCCGTAAGTCCAAAATGGTGAGTCCTGTGGCGTGGTGAGGGTGGGGGTTCGGGTTCAGACTCTGGGAGTGTGGGGATTTGAGAACCTGGAGCACAGCTGAGGGGTGGACAGAGTACATTTGCTCTGGGGCTTGGCGGGATTTGCGGAGAAACAGGAGATCCGAGGGGCGCCTTCCTGGAGGCTCCCGATGCGGCCTGTGGCCGGAAAGGTGCTGAGGCTGGGTAAGTTGCGCCGCCTTCCTAACAGGTTTTCCGTCCTAATGCAGACAAAGAAAAGAAGGAACAACGGTCGTGCCAAAAAGGGCCGCGGCCATGTGCAGCCTATTCGCTGCACTAACTGTGCCCGATGCGTGCCCAAGGACAAGGCCATTAAGAAATTCGTCATTCGAAACATAGTGGAGGCCGCAGCGGTCAGGGACATTTCTGAAGCGAGCGTCTTTGATGGTGAGTGGATCACCGGCTAGAACTGCTTGAGGATCCCAGTACCTTAAAAGCCTTCACCCAACCTCGCCCTTCTGCAGGCTCTGTTCGTTGGAGCCTCTCAGGCACTTTCCACGTATGTAAGGTTGTTGGTGGTAGAAAAGAATATTATGTGCTCATGTTTGTCGTTTTGATTCTTTTCTGGGCAGAAGGTTAGTTTTTGTGATAGAGTGCACAGCCTTTGAGGTAAACGTTTGTCTGTTTCGGTTATGAGATTCCAAAAACTAGAAACGTGGTAAGGCCGGGCGCGGTGGCTCAAGCCTGTAATCCCAGCACTTTGGGAGGCCGAGACGGGCGGATCACGAGGTCAGGAGATCAAGACCATCCTGGCTCACACGGTGAAACCCCGTCTCTACTAAAAATACAAAAAACTAGCCGGGCGACCTGGCGGGCGCCTGTAGTCCCAGCTACTCGGGAGGCTGAGGCAGGAGAATGGCGTGAACCCGGGAGGCGGAGCTTGCAGTGAGCTGAGATCCGGCCACTGCACTCCAGCCTGGGCGACAGAGCGAGACTCCGTCTCAAAAAAAAAAAAAAAAAAAAAAAGAAACGTGGTAAATTTGACAATTCTTATACTATGATTATTTGAGTACTTGTGAAAATGTACAGGTGAGGAAGAATGTCTTCAACGTTTCTAGAATGGAGGCAGTCTAGTTTGGTGTGAAAGGATGATGTTTGGGCCGGGCGCGGTGGCTCAAGCCTGTAATCTCAGCACTTTGGGAGGCCAAGACGGCCGGATCACGAGGTCAGGAGATCGAGACCATCCTGGCTAACATGGTGAAACCCCGTCTCTACTAAAAAATACAAAAAACTAGCCGGGCGAGGTGGCGGGCGCCTGTAGTCCCAGCTACTCGGGAGGCTGAGGCAGGAGAATGGCGTAAACCCGGGAGGCGGAGCTTGCAGTGAGCTGAGATCCGGCCACTGCACTCCAGCCTGGGCGACAGAGCGAGACTCCGTCTCAAAAAAAAATAAAAAAGAAAAAAGAAAGGATGATGTTTGGAGCAATAAGAACGTCGCTTTGTTTCTTTTCCTTAAGTTATTTTTATAGAAAGAGCAAGGTTCACGGTAGGCATTAGGGCGGGTGTAGCTGTAGAAGGAACTGGATTATTGGTTTATTGCATCTAGAGTGTCAGTCTGGTCTTTGTAGTGTCAAGATGAACACATGTGCTCAGGTATTGGGCTGAACAGGTGCTTTGGGGATGCTTTTATGTGCGGGACAGGCATTTAAATAGGTTTAGTTTTAATTGACGTAAACATGTAAGATCATGTAACAAAAAAGCAAGGTAGGTATATAATACCAGCATAACTCTATTTTCTATTCCTTAGCCTATGTGCTTCCCAAGCTGTATGTGAAGCTACATTACTGTGTGAGTTGTGCAATTCACAGCAAAGTAGTCAGGAATCGATCTCGTGAAGCCCGCAAGGACCGAACACCCCCTCCCCGATTTAGACCTGCGGTGAGTATTTTAAAATAATGGAAGCCAGGGGAGTGTTGGTTTAAAAAAATTCATTCTGGCGGGTCACGGTGTCCTATGCTTGTAACCTCACACTTTGGGAGGCCGGGGCAAGAGGATTGCTAGAAACCAAGAGTTCAAGACCCCATGTTTTCAAAAAATATTTAGAAGGAAGCCAAGCATGATAGTGCGAACCTATAGTCCTGGCTGCTCGAGAGGCTGAGGCAGGAGGGTCACTTGAGCCCAGGGTTGCAGTGAGCTACGATTTTACCACTTGCACTCCAGCCAGGGCAAAAGTGAGACCTTATCTCTTAAATAAAAAAGTTGCATCCTCCTGTGGTGCAGGGGATATCAGATTAAGGTCTCTGCCTCAGGTTAAGCTGTAAGGCAGGTGAGACCCACACCTGAACATGCTTAGAGACAGGGCAGAGTAGTGTTCTCCCTCCACCTCTACCAGCTTCCCATGCATTTGTAGCCTGAATACATTGTTAGTGAGAGGATGGTGATCGAGTTCTTTCGGGGAAGGGAATCTTGAATCCATGGGTTTTAATTTACTCTTTTGTTTCTTTGTCTTTCAGGGTGCTGCCCCACGTCCCCCACCAAAGCCCATGTAAGGAGCTGAGTCCTTAAGACTGAGACAGACTATTCTCTGGAGAAAAATAAAATGGAAATTGTACTTAATATCGCATGTTAAGTGTATCTGTGCCAGATAGGGTGGGGGTTTTGTGTGTGTGTGACACATACCACTTTGATGGGAAAGAAAGTTTATTCGAGTCTCTTTTTTTTTTTTTTTTGAGACGGAGTCTGTCGCCCAGGCTGAAGTGCAGTGGCGCGATCTCAGCTCACTGCAACCTCCGCCTCCCGGGTTCAAGTGATTCTCCTGTCTCAGCTTCCTGAGTAGCTGGGATTACAGGCGTCTGCCACCACACCCGGCTAATTTTTGTATTTTTGGTAGAGACGGGGTTTCACTATGTTGGCCAGGCTGATCTTGAACTTCTGACCTCGGTTAATCCACCTGCCTTGGCCTCCCAAAGTGCTGGGATTATAGGCTTGAGCCAACCTCACCCAGCTATTTATGTAAATTTAAACCTTAAATTGTTTGTGATCATATCCTTGACCTCAATTTGCATAGCTGTGTAAAATAAAGGGAGATTTATTCTGTGAATTTTGGATTTAACCGCGTCAAGTTTAAGTTGGCATCCTAAAAATGGATAAACATTAGGAGAATGAGGAAAAGCTATTAGTTGAGTGAGGAGCACATTGGGAAGTGACTTAAACTGAGGTGTTTATACCCCTGGAGGGGCGGCGAGTTGATTAGTAGGTGTATGACTTGGATAGCTTCAGAGCATGAAAGGATTAATGTCCAGATGCTCATCTTTCCTGCCTTGGAAAAGACACTAAAGGTATTTCTTTTTTTTCTTTTGTTTTTTGAGACGGAATCTCACTGTGTCGCCCAGGCTGGAGTGCAGTGGCCGGATCTCAGCTCACTGCAAACTACGCCTCCCAGGTTTACGCCATTCTCCTGCCTCAGCCTCCCGAGTAGCTGGGACTACAGGCGCCTGCCACTTTGCCCAGCTAGTTTTTTGTATTTTTTTTTTTTTTTTTTTTTTTTTTTTTTTTTTTTTTTTTTTTTTTTTTTTTTGAGGCGGAGTCTCGCTCTGTCGCCCGGACTGGAGTGCAGTGGCCAGATCTCAGCTCACTGCAAGCTCCGCCTCCCGGGTTTACGCCATTCTCCTGCCTCAGCCTCCCGAGTAGCTGGGACTACAGGCGCCCGCCACCTCGCCCGGCTAGTTTTTTGTATTTTTAGTAGAGACGGGGTTTCACCATGTTAGCCAGGATGGTCTCGATCTCCTGACCTCGTGATCCGCCCGTCTCGGCCTCCCAAAGTGCTGGGATTACAGGCTTGAGCCACCGCGCCCGGCCAGTTTTTTGTATTTTTTAGTAGAGATGGGGTTTCACTGTGTTAGCCAGGATGGTCTCGATCTCCTGACCTCGTGATCCACCCGTCTTGGCCTCCCAAAGTGCTGGGATTACAGGCTTGAGCCACCGAGCCCGGCCTTTTTTTTTTTTTTTTTTTTTTTTTTTTTTTTTTAAGACGGTATTTCACTCTGTTGCCCAGGCTGGAGTGCAGTGGTGCAATCTTGGCTCACTGCAAACTCCACTTCCCAAGTTCATGCCATTCTCCTACCTCAGCCTCCCGAATAGCTGGGACTACAGGCGCCCGCCACCACGCCTGGCTTATTTTTTGTGTTTTTAGTAGAGAGGGGTTTCACTGTGTTAGGATGGTCTGGATCTCCCTGTGATCTGCCCACCTTGGCCTCCCAAAGTGCTGGGATTACAGGCATGAGCCACCACACCCAGCCTACTAAAGGCATTTCTGGAAACGTGAGACATCCTGGAAAGTATAGAGAAAGGCTTTACCTTATTTTATTTATTTTATATTTTATTTTACTTTTTTGAGACGGAGTCTCTGTCACCCAGGCTAGAGTGCAGTGGCATGATCTCGGCTCACTGCAACTTCCGCCTCCCTGGTTCAAGTGATTCTCCTGCCTCAGCCTCCTGAGTAGCTGCGATTACAGGCGCGTGTCACCAAGCCCGGCGAAGTTTTGTGTTTTTAGTAGAGATGGGATTTCATCATGTTGGTCAGGCTGATCTTGAACTCCTGACCTCGTGATCCGCCCACCTCGGCCTCCTAAAGTACTGGGATTACAGGTGTGAGCCACCGCACCCAGCCACTACCTTATTTTTGTGTGACAATAGTTTTATTTGTTCCAGAATTCAGGAAAAAAATCTCTTTAGGAGTGAATTGTTGTTACTGACTTTGCCACTGAAAGGTAACACCTATCTAGCTTGGAGATTTTAGACATTTGGGTGTCACCTGCACCATTCCCCCGTTTCAAGCAGTTTTGCCTCAACCTCCCAAACAGCTGGGATTACAAGTGTGTGCCAGCTAGTTTTTTTTTTTTTTTTTTTTTTTTTTTGGTAGAGATGGGGTTTCACTATGTTGGCCAAGCTGGTCTCAAACTCCTGACCTCAAATGATCCACTCGCCTCAGCCTCCCAAAGTGCTGGGATTATAGGTGTGAGCCACCGCACCCAGCCTAAGAAAGGTATAGAGTATTTCAGAATGTGGAGGTTGTCCTGTTAATTGGAATGCACTCCCCCACAGAAATCCCAGACAGGAACTGCTGACCTGACTTGACTCAATATACCAGTGTATGTACTGAAATAGCTGTGGCAAATCCTGAGTCTGGAAGAGCACTGAATGTAGGTGATAATCTACATCCTTTAGGGAGGCTCAAGACATCAGTGTTCCTTCCTTTATACTGTAGTAATCTGATCACACCAAGGGTAAATAGGAAGTGATAGAAGAAAATTAGAGGTCCAAGGCAAAAATGGGTACTGAATCTGAGTGATCCCAAAGTCCAGCTTGCTCAACAGAACCAGATTCAAATAGTAAATCGTGGTTGTGGGTGTACTTACAGAGCGGTTCCAAGATTCCTGTTGAAGTGTCTAGAGGCACAGCCTGTCACGTGGGTCCTAACTACTATCTCTTCTATGAGTTTACAAACTCACAACATACTCTGCATTCTAAGTGCAGAGTATGTTTGATTCTGTCTCTGGATTCTACTTTCAAGAACCTAGCTGCTAAGAATTGACTTAGTTTTTCATCTTGATAATCCCAAACTTTGTTGTTTTTGAGACGGAGTCTCACTCTTGTTACCCAGGCTGGAGTGCAGTGGCCCAATCTCTCTCACTGCAACCTCCGGCTCCCAGGTTCAAGTGATTATCCTGCCTCAGCCTCCCGAGTAGCTGGGATTACAGGCGCCCACCACCACACCCTGCTAATTTTTGTTTTTGTTTTTGTTTTTTTTTTTGAGACGGAGTCTCGCTCTGTCGCCCAGGCTGGAGTGCAGTGGCCGGATCTCAGCTCACTGCAAGCTCCGCCTCCCGGGTTTACGCCATTCTCCTGCCTCAGCCTCCCAAGTAGCTGGGACTACAGGCGCCCGCCACCTCGCCCGGCTAGTTTTTTGTATTTTTTTAGTAGAGACGGGGTTTCACCATGCTCGCCAGGATGGTCTCGATCTCCTGACCTTGTGATCCGCCCGTCTCGGCCTCCCAAAGTGTTGGGATTACAGGCTTGAGCCACCGCGCCCGGCCCACCCAGCTAGTTTTTGTATTTTTAGGAGAGATGTGGTTTCACCATGTTGACCAGGCTGGTCTTGAACTCCTGATCTCAAGGGATCAGCCCGTCTCGGACTCCCAAAGTGCTGGGGATTATAGGCGTGAGCCACCGCGCCTGGCCAGGAATCTGCATTTTAATAGTGTCCCAAGTGATTCTGATGCAACTGGTCTGCGGACTATACTGCAGAGCAGATGGTGAAAGGAATGTTGAGTTTGGAGGATTTTATTGATGATGAATCCTAGGTTCCAGAAAGCTGCAAAAGCATTTCAGAAGATGGGTAACAGTGCAAATGGGGTCAGAAAGGGCTGCATGAGAACCAGAATCTGAGAGATGTGGAATGAGCTGGAAGCCTGGGCTTCTGGTGGTGACTGTGCATGAACAGGTGCAGCTGAGCCCTGGTGAACATCATGCTCACAAGCTAAGTGTGCAGTGTGACCTGGAGTCCCAACTCACCATCTGCAGGTCCAGGGACCCTGACTTCACAGCTGCCTCCCAAGGCTATTTTCCTAACCTCTCTACTTTCTTAGATCAGTGTTGCACTCATCGTTTCTGAAATATGATAATGTGTGGGAAGGCAGCAAGGTGAGATAGGCCCAGAAACATTGGGAGGGGTGCGGGGAGCACTAGGAAAGGAGATAGATTGGGGTAGGGAGGAGGAATACAGTCTCCCTCCCACATCCCTAGACCCCAAAAAGAAGTTCTGAAGACACATCCTTTTTTCTAGTATAAGGCACTATTTACCCTCATCCAGGCACTCTGAGTGAAAGGTGACTTTTGGACCAGGCACCCTGGCTCACGGCTGTAATCCCAACACTTTGGGAGGCCGAGGCAGGTGCATCACCTGAGGTCAGGAGTTTGAGACCAGCCTGACCAACACGGGGAAAACCCATCTCTACTAAAAAATAAAAAATTAACTGGGTGTGGTGGCTCGTGCCTATAATCTCAGCTACTTGGGAGGCTGAGGCAGGAGAATAGCTTGAAGCCAGGAGCAGAGGTTGCAGTGAGCCGAGATCGTGCCACTGCATTCCAGCCTGGCAAGAAAGAAGTGCGAAATTCTTTCTCAAAAAAAAAAAAAAGAAAGTAAGTAAAAGAAAATTAGGTGACTTCCTCAGGCTACAGTTAAAGATAATGTCATGGGTAGGAAGCCAGGCCTCACTGATGTTAGTACCTCGGGATGACCATAGAGGGCAGTATCGTGCAGGAGTTAAGAGTCCAGCTTCAGAGTCTGACAGACCTGAGTTTGAATCCTTCCTTTGCTCTTTGGTAGCTTTGGGTAAGTTACTCTATCTAAAGCTCCAAAAATTCATTTAAAAGTACTTCATAAGAACATTTTGAGAACTACATGAAATAATCTATGCAAAGGACTTTGCAAAGAACCTGCCAGATAATGCAACATTACAAATGGCAGTGGTTACTATTTTTGGCCCAGTCTTACTCTGTGTAAGTCTTTAAAAAAAAATGTTTTTTTGCAGATTTATTGAGGATAATTGAAGTACAATACATTGTAGGTATTTAAAGTGTACAATTTGAAGTTTTTTGATTTTTTTTTGAGACAGACTCTCGCTCTGTCACCCAGGCTGGAGTGCAATGGCGCAATCTCGGCTCACTGCAACCTCCACTTCCCGAGTTCAAACAATTATACTCCCTCAGCCTCCCAAGTAGCTGAGATTACAGTCAGGTGCCACCACGCCCGCTAATTTTTGTTTTTGTTTTTGTTTTTGTTTTTTTTTTTTTTTGAGATGGAGTCTCGCTCTGTCGCCCAGGCTGGAGTGCAGTGGCCGGATCTCAGCTCACTGCAAGCTCCGCCTCCTGGGTTTACGCCATTCTTCTGCCTCAGCCTCCTGAGTAGCTGGGATTACAGGCGCCTGCCACTACGCCCAGCTAGTGTTTTGTATTTTTTAGTAGAGATGGGGTTTCACCGTGTTGGCCAGGATAGTCTCGATCTCCTGACCTCGTGATCCACCCGTCTCGGCCTCCCAAAGTGCTGGGATTACAGGCTTGAGCCACCGTGCCCGGCCTAATTTTTGTATTTTTAGTAGAGATGGGGTTTCACCATATTGTCTAGGCTGGTCTCGAATTCCTGACCCCATGATCCACCTGTCTCCACCTTCCAAAGTGCAGGGATTACAGGCATGAGCCACTGTGCCTGGTCAAAAAGTTCTGACATATGTGTATACCCATGAAACCATCACCATACTCAAGATAATTGACATATAGATCACCCCAGAAGTTGTCTCTTGCTCCTTTGTAATCTCACCATCCTGCTACTCCCAGCACTGTCCCCAGGCAACCATTGACCTGCTTTCTGCGACTATAGATTAGTTTGCATTTCTAGAATTGTAGAATTGTATATAAATGGAATCCTGCAGTGTATATGTGTGTATACTAAAAACATATAAATTAGCCGGGCATGGTGGCAGGCGCTCGTAATCCCAGCTACTCTGGAAGCTGAGGCAGGAGAATTGCCGGAACCCGGGAGGTGGAGGTTGCAGTGAGTCCACATCGCGCCACTGCACTCCAGCCTGGGTGACAGTGAGACTCAAAAAAAAAAAACCATTGCTACAAACATTTGTGTACAAAGTCTGTGTGGACATATGCTTTCTTTTCTCTTGTGTATAGTCATGTGTCCTCAAGCACAGGGATATGTTCTGAGAAATTCATCCTTAGGCAGTTTTATCATATGAACATCTTTGTACTTACACAAACCTAGATGGTATAGCCTACTACACACCAAGGCCATATGGTAGAGTCTACTACTCCCAGGCTACAAACCTGTGCAGCATGCTACTGTACTCAACACTGTAGGCAACTGTAACATAATGGTATTTGTGTATCTAACCATATCTAAACATAGAAAAGAAAAGATACAGTAGGCCAGGCATGGTGGCTCATGCCATGCCGGTAATCCCAACACTTTGGGAGGCTGAGGCGGCTGATTACTTGAGACCAGGAGTTTAAGACCAGCCTGGCCAACATGGTGAAACCCCATCTCTACTAAAATTACAGAAATTAGCCAGGCGTGGTGGCAGGTATCTGCAGTCCCAGCTACTGATGAGGCTGAGGCAGGAGAATCGCTTTAACCCTGAAGGCGAAGGTTGTAGTGAGCCAAGATCGCGCCATTGCACTCCAGCCTGGGCAACAAAGCAAAACTCCATCTTGAGAAAAAAAAAAGAAGAAAGAGAAAGAAAGAAAGAAAAAGAAAGAAAGAGAGCCTCCTGAGTAGCTAGGATTACAGGCATGTACGACCATTCCTGGCTAATTTTTATATTTTTAGTAGAGATGGGGTTTCACCATGGTGGTCAGGCTGGTCTCAAACTCCTGACCTCGTGATCCACCCACCTTGGCCTCCCAAAGTGCTGAGATTACAGGCATGAGCCACCGTGCCCAGCAAATTTATTTTAAATATTTTTAATTATTTTAAATATTTTTTCTTCAATAATAAATTAACCTTAGCATAATCATGGGTCATTGCAGCCTCCACTTCCCAGGCTCAATGGATCTTCCTGCCTTAGCCTCCTGAGTAATGGGACAACAGGCATGCTCCATCATGCCTGGCTAATTTTTCTTTTCTTTTCTCTCTCTTTTTTTTTTTTTTTTTTTTTTGAGATGGAGTCTCGCTCTATCGCCCGAGCTGGAGTGCAGTGGCCAGATCTCAGCTCACTGCAAGCTCCGCCTCCCGGGTTTACGCCATTCTCCTGCCTCAGCCTCCCAAGTAGCTGGGACTACAGGCGCCAGCCACCTCGCCCGGCTAGCTTTTTGTATTTTTTAGTAGAGACAGGGTTTCACCGTGTTAGCCAGGATGGTCTCGAACTCCTGACCTCGTGATCCACCCATCTCGGCCTCCCAAAGTGCTGGGATTACAGGCTTGAGCCACTGCACCTGGCCTGTAATTCTTTTACTTTATAAACTTATTAACTCTTTTATCTTTTTTACTCTTTTGTAATAACACTTAGTTTAAAACACAAACACATTGTACAGCTATACAAAAATATTTCTTTCTTTATATCTTTATTCTGTAAGCTTTTTTCTATTTTAAAAATTCTTGATCTTTTTACTTAAAATTTTTTTCTGGCCGGGTGCAGTGGCTCACACCTGTAATCCCAGCACTTTGGGAGGCCAAGGCAGGCAGATCACGAGGTCAAGAAATCGAGACCATTCTGGCCAACATGGTGAAACCCCATCTCTATAAAAATACAAAAATTAGCTGGGCGTTGTGGTACGCACCTGTAGTCCCAGCTACTCGGGAGGCTGGGTTAGAAGAATCACTTGAACCTGGGAGGCGGAGGTTGCAGTGAGCCAAGATCCTGCCTCTGCACTCTAGCCTGGCGACAGAGCAAGACTCTGTCTCAAAAAAAAAAAAAAAAAAAATTATTAAAAGGTAAGACATGGGCCGGGCGCAGTGCCTCAGATCTGTCATCCCAGCACTTTGGGAGACCAAGGTGGGTGGATTGCTTGAGGCCAGGAGTTCGAGAGCAGCCTGGGACACATGGTGAAACCCCATGTCTACTAAAATACAAAAAAATAGCCAGACATGGTGACACACATCTGTCATCCCAGCTACTCGGGAGGCTAAAGCACAATCATCACTTGAACCTGGGAGGCAGAGGTTCCAGTGAGCCGAGATGGCACAACTGCACTCCAGCCTGGGTGACAAAACAAAACTCTGTCTCAAAAAATAAAAAATAAGAATAAAAACTAAGACATGGCCGGGCACGGTAGCTCACGCCTATAAACCCAGCACTTTGGGAAGGCCAGGATGGGAGGACTGCTTGAGTCCAGTTCAAGACCAGCCTGGGCAACATGGTGAAACCTGTCTCTACAAAAAATGCAAAAAAAAAATAGCCAGGTATGGTGACGTGTGCCTCTCATCCCAGCTTCTAGGGAGGGTAAGGTGAGAGGATTGCTTGAGCCCAGAGGCAGACATTACAGTGAACTGAGATCACACCACTGCACTCCAGCCCGGGTGACAGAGCAAGACCTTTTCTCAAAAAAAAAAAAAAAGAAAAGAAAAGAGGCTGGGCGTGGTGGCTCACGCCTGTAATCCCAACACTTTGGGAGGCCGAGGAGGGTGGATCACGAGGTCAGGAGATCGAGATCATCCTGGCTAACACAGTGAAACCCCGTCTCTACTAAAAAATACAAAAAAATTAGCCGGCCATGGTGGCGGGCTTCTGTAGTCCCAGCTACTCGGGAGGCTAAGGCAGGAGAATGACGAGAACCCGGGAGACAGAGCTTGCAGTGAGCCTATATTGTGCCACTGCACTCCAGACTGGGCAACAGAGCAAGACTCCATCTCAAAAAGAAAAAAAGAAAAAAGAAAAGGAAACTAAGATATGAACATATACTTTAGCCTAGGTCTACCCAGGGATAGGATCATCAATCCACCCACCTGGGCCTCCCACCTCCACATCTGGTCCCACTGAAAGATCTTCAGGGGCAATAACACTCGCCTTTTGTGATGACATGTCTCTTTCTGGAATACCGCCCAAAGACCTGCCTGAGACTGTTTCACAGTTAACTTGTTTCTTTTTTTTTTTTTTTTTGGAGAGGGAGTTTTGTTCTTGTTGCCCAGGCTGGAGTACAATGGCACGATGTCAGCTCGCTACAACCTCCGTCTCCTGGCTTCAAGCGATTCTCCTGCCTCAACCTTCCAAGTAGCTGGGACTATAGGTGTGTGCCACCATGCCCGGCTAACTTTTTGTATTTTTAGTAGAGATGGGGGTTTCGCCATGTTGGCCAAGCTGGTCTTGAACTCCTGACCTCAGGCGATCCACCCATCTCGGCCTCCTAAAGGGCTGGGATTATAGGCGTGAGTCACCGTGACTGACCAACGTGTTTCTTTTAAGCAGAAAGAGTGCACTCTAAAATAACGATTAAAAATGTAATAAATATGTCAACCAGGCTAGGCGTGGTGGCTCAGACCTGTAATCCCAGTACTTTGGGAGGCTGAGGCAGGTGGATCACGAGGTCAGGAGTTCAAGAACAGCCTGGCCAAGATAGTGAAACCCCGTCTCTACTAAAAATACAAAAAATTAGCCGGGCGTGGTGGCAGGCACTTGTAATCCCAGCTACTCAGGAGGCTGAGGCAGAGAATTGCTTGAACCCAGGAGGCAGAGGTTGCAGTCAGCCAAGATTGCGCCATTGCACTCCAGTCTGGGCGACAGAGCAAGACTGTCTCAAATAAACAAACAAACAAAACAAAACATAAACCAGTAACATAGTTATTATCATTATCAAGTATTATGTACATAACTGAATATGCTATACTTTTAAACAACCAGCAGTGCAGTAGGTTTGTTTACACCAGTATCACCACAAACACGTGAGTAATGTGTTGGGCTATGATGTTATGATGGCTACGGTTCTAAGCCATAGGAATTTTTCAGCTGCATTATAATCTTATGAGACCACCATCATTAATGTGGCCATTGTCAACCAAAATGTCATCATATGGTGCATGGCTGTATCTAGAAGTGGAATTACTGGCTGGGTGAGTCATACAGTAGACATATACTTAACGTTATTTTTTTCCTCTGAGTCTGCTTGCTAGGGAATACATTTAACTTTTTAAGAAACCACTGCCGGCCGGGCACGGTGGCTCAAGCCTGTAATCCCAGCACTTTGGGAGGCCGAGACGGGTGGATCACGAGGTCAGGAGATCGAGACCATCCTGTGGCTAACACGGTGAAACCCCGTCTCTACTAAAAAATACAAAAAACTAGCCGGGCGACGAGGCGGGCGCCTGTAGTCCCAGCTACTCGGGAGGCTGAGACAGGAGAATGGCGTGAACCCGGGAGGCGGAGCTTGCAGTGAGCTGAGAGCCGGCCACTGCACTCCAGTCTGGGTGGCAGAGCAAGACTCCATCTCAAAAAAAAAAAAAAAAAAAAAAAAAGAAACCACTGCCAGGTGTGGTGGCTCATGCCTGTAATCCCAGTACTATGGGAGGCTGAAGTGGGAGGATCGCTTGAGGCCAGGAGGTAAAGGTTGCAGTAAGCCAAGATTGTACTACTGCACTCCAGCCTGGGTGACAGATTGAGACTTTGTCTCGAAAAAAATAAACAACTAACATCAGTCACTTTCTTGGGATAGTCCCTCCTGTCCAGGAAGTTAACTCAGGAGACCAAACTATAAAACTAAGGCTTATTTCATCAGCACAGGATTAGGGCTGGAGTAGTAAATTGCTCCTCTACTCTAGGAACAGTTTTATCTAGGAAAGATAATCATTTCTGTATAAACACGGCACAGTCTCTATGACTCTATAAACAAGATATACTTCTAGTAATCTTTTTTGTTTTTGTTTCTTGGGGCATTTTTATTGAGATGGAGTCTCACTCTTGCCAGACTGAAGTGCGGTAGCACCATCTCAGCTTTCTGCAACCTCTGCCTCCTGGGTTCAAGCAATTCTCCTTGCCTTAGCCTCCTGAGCAGTTGGGATTACAGGCATGTGCCACCATGCCCAGCTAATTTTCTACTAATCTTTCTCTGTTTTTTTTTTTTTTTTTTTTGGAGACAGAGTCTTGCTGTGTCACCAGGCTGGATTGTAGTGGCGCAATCTTGGCTCACTGCAACCTCCACCTCCCGGGTTCAAGCCATTCTCCTGCTGCCTTAGCCTCCAGAGTAGCTGGGATTACAGGCACCCACCACCACGCCCAGCTAATTTTTGTATTTTTAGTAGAGATGGAATTTCACCATTTTGGCCAGGATGGTCTCGATCTCCTGGGCTCATGATCCGCCTGCCTCGGCCTCCCAAAGTGCTGGGATTACAGGCATAAGCCACCGCGCCCAGCCATTTTCTAGTAATCTTTCTAAATCCTCCTCTTAAAAAACAATTACAACCTGCAATCCCAGCATTTTGGGAGGCTGACGCGGGCAGATCATGAGGTCAGAAGATTGAGACCATCCTGGCGAACACGGTGAAACCCCGTCTCTACTAAACATACAAACAATAAGCTGAGCATGGTGGCGGCACCTGTAGTCCCAGCTACTCAGGAGGCTGAGGCAGGAGAATCACTTGAACCCGGGGACAAAGGTTGCAGTGAGCCATGATCATGCCACTGCACTTCAGCCTGGGCGACAGAGCGAGACTCCGTCTCAAAAAAAAAGTTACAAATGCATTTGCTATATTTGTGCATGGAATATTTCCAGGATGATTCTCAAGAAACTATTAACAGTTGTTGCCTCCAGGGAAAAGAACTGAGTGACTGGAGGACAAATGGAAGAGAGACTTCTTTTTCAGTGCTGTGGTACTAGTCCAAGTCACCATTATCTCTCACCTAAATTATACTGGGACCTCCTACACAGCCTTCTTGCATCTATTCTTGTCCACCACAGTTCTTTTACCACACAGCAACAAGACTGATTATTTTATTTTAGTTTAGTTTTTGAGACAGAGTCTCACTCTATCACCCAGGCTGGAATGCGGTGGCACAATCTTGGCTCATTGCAACCTCTACCTCCCAGATTCAGCGATTCCCCTGCCTTAGCCTCCAAGTAGCTGGGATTACAGGCATGTGCCACCATGCCCGGCTGATTTTTTTTTTTTTTCTAGTAGAGACGAGAGCTCAGGATGTTGGCCAGGCTGGTCTTGAACTCCTGACCTCAAGTGATCCATCTGCCTTGGCCTCCCAAAGTGCTGGGATTACAGGCGTGAGCCACCACGCCCAGCCAAGGCTGATTATTTTATTTTTTTTTTTTTTTTTTTTTTTTTTTTTTTTTTTTTTTTTTTTTTTTTTTTTGAGACGGAGTCTCGCTCTGTCACCCAGGCTGGAGTGCAGTGGCCGGATCTCAGCTCACTGCAAGCTCCGCCTCCCGGGTTTTACGCCATTCTCCTGCCTCAGCCTCCCGAGTAGCTGGGACTACAGGCGCCCGCCACCTCGCCCGGCTAGTTTTTTGTATTTTTTAGTAGAGACGGGGTTTCACCGGGTTAGCCAGGATGGTCTCGATCTCCTGACCTCGTGATCCACCCGCCTCGGCCTCCCAAAGTGCTGGGATTACAGGCTTGAGCCACCGCGCCCGGCCAAGGCTGATTATTTTAAAAAGCAAACCGCTGCCAGGTGTGGTGGCTCACACCTGTAATCCCAGTGCTGCGGGAGGATCCCTTAAGTCCAGGAGTCCCAGACCAATCTGATCAACGTGGTGAAACCTCATCTCTACAAAAAAAATTTTAAAAATTAGCCAGGTATGGTGGTGTATGACTGTAGTTCCAGCTACTGGGGAGGCTGAGGTGGGAAGATCCCTTGAGCCTGGGAGGTTGAGGCTGCAGTGAGCCAAAATAGTGCCACTGCACTCCAGTCTGGGCAACAGAGCAAGACCCTGACTCTTAAAAAAAAAAAAAAAAAAAAAAAAACTGGGAGTGGTGCCTCACGCCTGTAATCCCAGCACTTTGGGAAGCCAAGGCGGTGGATCACGAGGTCAGGAGTTTGAGACCAGCCTGGCCAACATGGTAAAACCCTGTCTCTAATAAAAATACAAAAATTAGCCAGGTGTGGTGGCACGTGCCTGTAGTCCCAGCTACTTGGGAGACTGAGGCAAGAGAATAGCTTGAACCCAGGAGGCGGAGGTTGCAGTGAGCCGAGATTGAGCCACTGCACTCCAGCCTGGGTGACAGAGCAAGACTGTGTCTCAAGAGAAAAAAAGAAAAAAAACAAATACAAAAATACAATTTCATTACTCCCCAACTTAAATTCTTTTTTTTTTTTTTTTTTTTTTTTTTTTTTTTTTTTTTTTTTTGAGGCAGAGTCTCGCTCTGTCGCCCAGACTGGAGTGCAGTGGCCGGATCTCAGTTCACTGCAAGCTCCGCCTTCCGGGTTTACGCCATTCTCCTGCCTCAGCCTCCCGAGGAGCTGGGACTACAGGCCCCCGCCACCTCGCCTGGCTAGTTTTTGTATTTTTTTTAGTAGAGACAGGGTTTCACCGTGTTAGCCAGGATGGTCTCGATCTCCTGACCTCGTGATCCGCCCGTCTCAGCCTCCCAAAGTGCTGGGATTACAGGCTTGAGCCACCGCGCCCGGCCAGATTCTTAAGCTTCTCTCTGTAATTAAAATTTACACTCCTTACTGTGGTATATATGCCCCTGCATGGTCTGGCCCCTCCCTTCCTCTCTAACAACCTCCTCTCCCATGGCCTCCGTATGATTCTCTCTATTCCACCACACTGGCCTCCTTTCTGTTGCTCAGACCCTCCAAGCTCATTCTTCCTTCAGGCCTTGTCCCCTCGCTAGTTGCTCTGCCAGGAATGCTCTTCTTTCAGGTCAACACACAACTGGCTCCTTCTTATTTAAAGCTTGGTGCAAATGACACTGCCTCAGAGACCCCCATTCTTGACCATTCTGTCTAAATTAGCTCCTCCAGGTGCACAGCAGTGCTCACCTTCCCAGTACCTTGTTTCGTTTTCTTCATGCCACTTACTACTGAAGTTATTCCCTGAGTTGTTCATTGGCTGGCGCACTCTCTAGAATGTAAGCCCCTTGAAGGCAGAAACTTGTTTCTTGTTCTCCTGTATCCTCAGTGTTTGGAGCAACACATAACAATGAATGAATGAATGAATGAATGCATGTATGGGGGTGCATGGGAAGGATGCAGGTGGCAGGCAGTTGTATTCGTTTCTTCTCGGTACTGTAATAAATTACCACAAACTCAGTTTTATTATCTTATAGTTCTAGAGGTCAGAATCGAAACAGGCCTTACAGGACTACAAGGTGTTAGCAAAGCTGGATTCCTTCTGGAGGCCCTAGGGGAGAATCTATTTCCTTCCCTTTTCAGCTTCTAAAGGCTGCCTGAATTCTTTGGCTGAGGTTTCAGTGAGTCAAGATCGTGCCATTGCACTCCAGCCTGGGCAACAAGTGCAAAATTCTGTCTTTAAAAAAAAAAAAATTGGTCTGGGTACACCAATTTTACTAGTCCCTGGATGTTTCAAAGATAAATCAGATGCAGGCCAGGTGGCTCATGCCTGTAATCCCAACACTTTGGGAGGCCAAGGCAGAGGATCACTTGAGGACAGGAGTTTGAGATCAGCCTGGACAACATAGCAAGCCCCTCTTTCTTTCTCTCTCCTTTTTTTTTTTTTTTTTTTTTGAGACGGAGTCTCACTCTGTCGCCCAGGCTGGAGTGCAGTGGCGCGATCTCGGCTCACTGCAAGCTCTGCCTCCCGGGTTCACGCCATTCTCCTGCCTCAGCCTCCTGAGTAGCTGGGACTACAGGCGCCTGCCACCGCGCCAGGCTAATTTTTTTGTATTTTTAGTAGAGACGGGGTTTCACCATGGTCTCGATCTCCTGACCTTGTGATCCGCCTGCCTCGGCCTCCCAAAGTGCTGGGATTACAGGCGTGAGCCACCGCACCCGGCCTTCTCTTTTTTTTTTTTTTGAGATGGAGTCTCACTCTGTCGCCCAGGTTGGAGCGCAGTGGTGTGGTCTCAGCTCACTGCAAGCTCCGCCTCCCAGATTCACACCATTCTCCTGCCTCAGCCTCCTGAGTGGCTGGGACTACAGGTGCCCTCTGCCACGCCCGGCTAATTTTTTGTATTTTTAACAGAGATGGGGTTTCACCATGTTAGCCAGGATGGTCTCAATCTCCTGACCTCGTGATCCACCTGCCTCGGCCTCCCAAAGTGCTGGGATTACAGGTGTGAGCCACCGCACCCGGCCTCTTGCTTTCTTTCTTTCCTCTCACTCTCTCTCTTTTCTTTTCCTTTTCTTTCCCTTTCCTTTGCTTTTCTTTCTTTTTTGAGACAGAGTCTCACTCTCTTGCACAGGCTGGAGTGCAGTGGCATACTCTCAGCTCACTGCAACCTCCATCTTCCAAGTTCAAGTGATTCTCCTGCCTCAGCATCCCGAGTAGCTGGGATTACAGCTACCTGCCACCATGCCAGCTAATTTTTAGTTTTTTAGTAGAGACAGGGTTCACCATGTTGGCCAGGCTGGTCTCGAACTCCTGATTTGAGGTGATCTGCCTGCCTTGGCCTCAACTTAGACCTTAGCATCACCAAAAACTGTACCATTTTAGAAATCTCAATCCCAAATCTCCAATAACTTCCCTTTTAGCTCACTTACTCAACCATGCCCACCTCAGCAATTTGTGTCCTTCACTTTCACTCCAATCCATTTGTCTTACCATTTCCCCAGCATCCAGCAGTCTCCACATATTTATTCAAGAATCTTGGTTTCTTTAATGAGAAATGACAATTAGAGTTAGGCATAGTGGCTCACACCTGTAATCCCTGTGACTTGGAAGACTGAGGCAAGATGATCACTTGAGTCCGGGAGTTTGAGACCAGACTGAGGAACAATAGTGCCCAATGGTCTCTACAAAAATTAAAAACTTGGCTGGTGGGGGGCGGGTGTGGTGGCTCACACCTGTAATCCCAGTAATTTGGGAGGCCGAGGAGGGTGGATCACCTGAGGTCAGGAGTTCGAGACCAACCTGGCCAACATGGTGAAACCCCATCTCTACTAAAAATACAAAAATTATCTGGGCATGGTGATGCATGCCTGTAATCCCAGCAACTCGGGAGGCCAAGGCAGGAGAACCACTTGAACCTGGGAGGTGAAGGTTGCAGTGAGCCGAGATCATGCCGTTGCACTTCGGCCTAGAGGACAATAGCAAAACTCCATCTCAAAAAATAAAAAATAAGAAAAAACTTGGCTAGGCACTGTGGCATGTACCCATAGTTCCAGCTACTTGGGAGGCTGAGGGAGGAGGATTGCTGCAGTGAGCTATGATTGTGTCAGTGCACTCCTGCCTGAACAACAGAGTGAGACTCAACTGTAAAATAGAAAAAAAAGGTAATTAGAGACTACCATCTCTGCACCAGGTGCTCATTACTGTTGAAGATGTTCATTACTATTGGGTTTGTCAAATTTGGGACTAGGAAACTACAAAAAGTCTGTGTTTTCTTTCTTCCATCAAGAGTCATGGTTCTAGCCGGGCGTGGTGGCGGCCGCCTGTAGTCCCAGCTACTCGGGAGGCTGAGGCAGGAGAATGGTGTGAACCTGGAAGGCGGAGCTTGCAGTGAGCCGAGATGGGGCCACTGCACTCCAGCCTGGGCGACAGAGCAAGACTTCATCTCACAAAAAAAAAAAAAAAAAAAAAAAAAGAGTCATGGTTCTTATGGACACAGAAATGAGAGAATTAGAACATTCTATAATTCTTCATTTGTTTTATCCTACACAATACATTAAACAGTCTTAGAATAACTAGTATTAATACCTTCATCATTATGATTACTAAAAACATATTTAAACTTTTTTTGTAAATGCTGTTCCCTTTCTCCTATTTTTTATAGTTCTAATGTCTACATTATCAGATCATATGGCCATTACATACTATGCTCTCTCTCTTTTACCTATATTTAGTCTCATTTCCATGAGTAACTAATATACAATACTGACCCTCAACCCTTATGTTGACATCTCTCTTTTTTTTTGAAGACTCAATATATGCATTTATTTAAAAATATAAATATGGAAAAATAAATAATTTAAAAGACTAGATTGAATGTCTCTAGATTGTCACACATTCAAAGACTACATTTTTTCAAGAGATGGAATGGGACACAAAGCAAGAGTGAATGGTTCTAAACTCTCCAAGAAAGAAACCTGGGACCTGGTGGCGATCCCTGGCCTAGGTGTTCAAGGTGGTGGCATCCTAAGCTTCCAGCAGTTCCCCAGCCAGGCTCCACTAATGTCATTCTGTGGCTGGAGTTACAGAAGCAAATGGTCTACGTCACCAAAACCATGAGAAGGTTTCATGCCAACAGGCTTGGCTGATGAGAGGAGAGGGAAGGTGGCTTCTCACTCAGCCGGGGAGGCCCATATGCTGGGGTGCGGGCCTCTTTGCCCCACGGCAGGCGACCTGCAGCCCAGCGGAGGGGAACCGCGCCGCGTCCTGGAGGCCCTATGGCTTCCTCAGCTGGGCTCTGGGGCCCACTCAGAGGTCTGAGGCCCCAGGGGTCACCTAGCCCAGGTCCAGCCTTGCTCTGGACACCTGTGTGACATGGGGTGGTGTGTGTTTGAGGGGCTGCCAGGAGGACACAGATGGATGCCTGCTCCGGGTGTAGAGGGAGAGGCTGGCGCAGAGCACGCAGGGGCGGGGTGGGGGGCGTTCTGTGACTGCCCCCAGGGCATGGGAGCTGCTCAGGACTGGATTCTGACGTCTGCCCCCGTCTGCCCCCGAGAGTGGCTGGGGTATGTTGACATCTCTCTAGCCAGTTTGGTTGTCTGAAGTGCATTCTCTAGTGGATTTCTCAGGAAGGAGTCATGGGAACGATAATCCCTGAGTCCCTACGTATTGATAACAATTTGTCTGTGCCCATTATAGTTGAAGGTTAGCTTTGCTTTGGCTCACCTGTTCTTCCTATTTATTTATTTATTTATTTATTATTTTTTGAGACAGAGTCCTGCTCTGTCACCTAGGCTGGAGTGCAGTGGTGCGATCTCAGCTCACTGCAACCTCCGCTTCCCAGGTTCAAGCGATTCTCCTGCCTCAGCCACCCAACTAGCTGGGTTTACAGGCACACACCACGCCCGGCTATTTCATATATATGTATTTTTTAGTAGAGATGGAGTTTCACCATGTTGGCCAAGCTGGTCTCCAACTCCTGACCTCAGGTGATCCACCCACCTCAGCCTCCCAAAATGCTGGGATCACAGGCATTGAGTCACCACGCCCGGCTTGTTATTCCTTAAATATTTAAAATATGTCAGCTAGGTGCGGCGGCTCACGTCTATAATCCCAGCACTTGGGGAGGCCAAGGCAGGCGAATCACTTTGAGATCAGGAGTTTGAGACCAGCCTGGCCAATGTGGTGAAACCCCATCTCTACCAAAAAAAAAAAAAAAACCCACAAAAACTAGCCAGGTGTGGTGGCAGTTGCCTGTAATCTTTTTCAGATTACAATATTTGTCATTTTGGACAAATGAGATCACTTGATCACTTTGGATCACTTGAGTTCAGGAGTTCAAGATCATCCTGGCCAACATGGCAAAACCCCATCTCTACTAAAAATGCATAAATTAGCCAGGTGTCATGGTGCATGCCTGTAACCCCATCTACCTGGGAGGCTGAGGCATGAGAATTGCTTGAATCTGGGAGGTGGAGGTTGCAGTGAGCCAAGATTGCACCACTGCACTTCAGCCTGGGCAACAAAGTGAGACTGTCTCAAAAAAAATTTCTTTTATTTATTTATTTATTTATTTATTTATTTATTTATTTTAGAGATGAGGTCTCACTCCATTGCCCTGGCTGGAGTACAGGTGCAAGCCACAGCGCCCAGCTTCTTTCATTTTTTTTTTTGAGACAGACTCTCACTCTGCAATGCTGGAGTGCAGTGGCATCATCTCAACTCACTGCAACCTCCACCTCCCAGGTTCAAGTGATTCTCCTGCCTCAGCCTCCCGAGTGGCTGGGACTACTGGTGCACGCCGCCATGCCTGCCTAATTTTTGTATTTTTAGTAGAGATGGGGTTTTGCCATGTTGGCTAGGCTGGTCTCAAAGTGCTGTGATTCGCCTGCCTCAGACTCCCAAAGTGCTGGGATTACAGGCATGAGCCATAGCACCTGGCTTTATATTACTTTCTTAAGGTCTTTTAGCTCTTTTTTTTTTTTTTTTTTTTTTTTTTTTTTTGAGACGGAGTCTCGCTCTGTCGCCCAGGCTGGAGTGCAGTGGCCGGATCTCAGCTCACTGGAAGCTCCGCCTACCGGGTTTACACCATTCTCCTGCCTCAGCCTCCCCAGTAGCTGGGACTACAGGCGCCCGCCACTCGCCCGGCTAACTTTTTGTATTTTTTAGTTGAGACGAGGTTTCACCGGGTTAGCCAGGATGGTCTCGATCTCCTGACCTGGTGATCCGCCCGTCTCGGCCTCCCAAAGTGCTGAGATTACAGGCTTGAGCCACCGGGCCCGGCCCTTTTAGCTCATTTTAAAATAAAATGTTATGATTTTCATCTGTTTTATGAGCATCTCTCTGGCATGAATCTTTTTCTGTCCTCATTATCTGTTTTCTTTTTCTTTCTTTTTTTTTTAACCTACCTATTCTCAATTCTCTTTTTTCTTTTAAACATTTTTTTTTTTTTTTTTTTAATGAGACCAAATCTCATTCTTGTTCCCCAGGCTGGAGTGAAATAACATGATCTTGGCTCACTGCAACCTCCGCCTCCCGGGTTCAAACCATTCTCCTGCCTCAGCCTCCCAAGTAGCTGGGATTACAGGCACCTGCCACTATGCCCAGCTAATTTTTGTATTTTTAGTAGAGACAGGGTTTCATCATGTTGACCAGGTTGGTCTCGAACTCATGTTGACCAGGTTGGTCTCGAACTCCTGACGGATCACCCGCCCGTATCGGCCTCCCAAAGTACTGAGATTACAGACATGAGCCACCATGCCTGTCCTCAGTTCTCTTTTTTCTTATAGTAACTTTGTGTGGAATTTGACACGATACTCTTCTGTTGCTAACATTTATATAAATTTAATTTTTCTGAAGGATTTGTTCAGATGGCTTTCCTACCTAGACTGAGCTCCATTCTTCCGTCTGTCGTTTTTTGGTAGTTTTCAAAAACATGATGTCTTGCTCTCTGAGGCTCTCTACGTCTACCCCACTTTTGTCCAAACCTTCTCTTTCTTTGTCTCTGTTGTCCATGTCCTACTAAGTTTTTTGTTTGTTTGTTTGTTTGTTTGTTTTTAAAACAGTGTCTCATTCTGTCACCCAGGCTCTCTGCAGCTTTCGCCTCCCAGGTTCAAGCGATTCTCCTGCCTCAGCCTCCTGCTTAGCTGGGACTACAGGTGTGCAACATCACACCTGGCTAATTTTTGTATTTTTCACAGAGATGGAATTTTGCCATGTTGGCCAGGCTGGTTTCAAACTCCTGACCTCAAGTGATCTGCCCTCCTTGGCCTCCCAATGTACTAGGATTATAGGTGTGAGCCACTGCACCCAGCCCATGTCCTACTAAGTTGTTTTGTTTTGTTTTGTTTTGTTGAGACGGAGTCTCGCTTAGCTGCCCAGGCTGGAGTGCAGTGGTGCGATCTTGGCTCACTGCAGCCTTGACTTCCCAAGGTCAGGTGATCTTCCCACATCAGCCTTCCAAGTAGCTGGGACTACAGGGGTGAGCCACCGTGCCCAGCAAGGAGGGATTATTAACTGAGTCACTCGAAGACCAATGAGGACACAGAGATGTTTAGTTGGAGGAAAGAAACGTAAGGGAAGCCAGACATGGTGTCATGCACCTGTAGTCCCAGCTACCCAGAAGGCTGAAGCAAAGGGAAGGGGATCCCTTGAGTCCAGGAGTTCGAGGTCAGCCTCAGCAACATAACAAGACCCCATCTCTAAAAATTAAAAATAAAAATATTTTAAAGGCTGGGCACAGTGGCTCATACCTGTAATCCCACTACTTTGGGAGGCCAAGGCAGGCAGATCCTCTTGAACCCAAGAGTCTGAGAACAGCCTTGGCAACATAGGGAAACCCCATCTCTACAAAACGTCTAAAAATTAGCCAAGCATGGTGGTGCACACCCGTAGTCCCACCTACTCGAGAAGCTGAGGTGGGAGGATCATTTGAGCCTAGGAGGTTGAGGCTGCAGTGAACTATGATTGTGCCACAGTACCCCAGCCTAGGTGACAGAGCAAGACCTTGTCTCAAAATTAAATTAAATTAAATTAAATTAAATTAAATTAAATTAAAAAGAAAACTAAAGGAGAAAAGAGAGACATTTTCAAAGGTCTGAAGGGTTGTTATATACAACAGGGATTAACCAGAGGATAGAATTAGACTTGCTTGGTAGAAGTTATAGAGAAACACAACCGGTCTAAAATTTTTCTTCCTTCCTCCTTCTTTCCTTTCCAATTATTTTATTTTTGATCACATAAAACATGAACAAAATATAAAAAGTACAAAAGAATGTATAGTAAAGTCTTGCATTCAGTTCCTGTTCCTAGAGCCAGTTTCTTGTGTATCCTTCAGATATATTTTAAGCATATATAAACTTTTAAAAATTTTTTAAAGGAATTTAATATGCTTTTAGATAATGAAAATATTTCTTATTCTTGTAGCAGCAGTCTTGCAATGACTGTCTCAGGCATTTCCTGTCCTGGAGCTATTCAGGGGAAATAGACAAAAAAATCATCTGAAGTTTTTTTTTTTTTTTGCAATTTATTTGTTGAAAAAACTGGATTGTATCTCCACTGTTCCAGGTGAAAAAGAAGAAAAAAAGAAAAAAAAAACAGATTATTGTCCTATACAATTTCCTGCATTCTGGATTTTGCTGATTGTGTGCCATCTTTCCTCTGTCCTATGGATTTTTTGTAAATTGGTATTGGATTGAAAGGTTTGATCAAATTCAGATTTGATTATTTTGATAAGACTACTTCATAAACAGTGGTGAGTTCTTTTTTTTTTTTTTTTTTTTGAGATGGAGTCTTGCTCTGTCATCCAGGCTGAAGTGCAATGGCACGATCTTGGCTCACTGCAATCTCCACCTCCTGGGCTCAAGTGATTCTCCTGCCTCGGCCTCCTGAGTAGCTGGGATTACAGGTGCCCGCCACCATGCCTCGCTAATTTTTGTATTTTTAGTAGAGATGGGGTTTCACCATCTTGGCCAGGCTGATCTTGAACTCCTGACCTCGTGATCCACCTGCTTCAGCATCCCAAAGGGCTGGGATTGCAAATGTGAGCCACTGCGCCCAGCCGGTGAGTTCTTCCATCAGGAGACACGTAATATCTGGTATCTCTTTTTGTGATGGTCACAACTCTGGATGCTCAAAACCTAAATCTGTACACTCATCAGAAGACAAATGGGTGGCCGGTCAGGGTGGCTCACACCTGTAATCCCAGCACTTCGGGAGGCCCAGGCGGATGGATCACCTGAGGCCAGGAGTTCAAGACCAGCCTGGGAAAAAAAGTGAGACCCCCCCCCCATCTTTACAAAAAATAAAAAATTCAGCCAGGTGTGGTGGCGTACCACCTGTTGTCCCAGCTACTTGGAAGGCTGAGACGGGAGGATCACTTCAGTCCGGGAGGTCTAGGCTGCAGCAAGCTGTGATTTTACAAAAATTAAAAAATTTAGCCAGGTGTGGTGGTGCATGCCTGTTGTCCCAGCTACTTGGAAGGCTGAGATGTGAGGATTGCTTGAGTCTGGGAGGTCTAGGCTACAGCAAGCTGTGATTGCACCACTGCAGAGAATGGAAGATAAGGAAGTAGAAGTAGCAAATATGGACCAGTGGTCTCCAAAATTAGGATCACCTACATTAGGAGGTGTGTGAGAAAATCCATTATTAGGATGGGAGAAGAAAATATTAGATGTTCAATTTATATGTATCTAATAAATGTTTACTAATATTTAATTTGTGGATTGACAAGGATGTCTTCAACCAACACAAAAGAATAGTAGTCACATCCTAAAATATGGCACAAGAGGGGCCTGGCCTGATGGCTCATGCCTGTAATCCCAGCACTTTGGGAGGCCGAGGCAGGAGGATCACCTGAGGTTGGGAGTTCGAGACCAGCCTGGCCAGCATGGTGAAACCCCATGTCTACTAAAAATTCAAAAATTAGCCACGCGTGGTGACAGGTGCCTGTAATCCCAGCTACTGGGGAAGCTGAGGCGAGAGAATCGCTTGAACCTGGGAGACGGAGGTTGCAGTGAGCCGAGATTGCACCATTGCACTCTAGCCTAGGCAACAGAGCGAGACTCCACCTTAAAAAAAAAAAAAAATAGCACAAGAGGCCAGGCATGGTGGCTCATGCCTGTAATCCCAGCACTTTGGGAGGCCAAGGTGGTTGGATCACCTGAGGTCGGAAGGAAGTTTGAGACCTGCCTAACATGGAGAGACCCCGTCTTTATTTCCTTCCTTCTACCAGTTTTGAGTTTAGTTTGCTCTTCTTTTTCTAGTTTGAGATATGAAGTTGGATTATTGATTTGAGATATTTCTTCTTTATTTGTTTTATTTATTATTATTATTATTATTTTTGATACGGAGTTTCGCTCTTGTTGCCCAGGCTGGTGTGCAATGGCGCAATCTCAGCTCACCACAACCTCCGCCTCCCGGGTTCAAGCAATTCTCCTGTCTCAGCCTCCCACACAGCTGGGATTACAGGCGTGTGCCACCACGCCCAGCTAATTTTGTATTTTTAGTAGAGACGGGGTTTCTCCATGTTGGTCAGGCTGGTCTCAAACTCCCCACCTCAGGTGATCTGTCCACCTCAGCCGCCCAAAGGGATTACAGGTGTGAGCCACCACACCTGGACTATTTCTTCTTTTGGAAAGTAGGCATTTACAGCTACAAATTTTCCTCTGAGCACTGCTTCCACTGCATCCAGTAAGTTTTGATATGTTGTGATTTCATTTGCATTCATCTCAAAGTATTTTCTAATATTCCTTGTGATTTCTTCTTTGACCCACTGGCTTTTAACAGATTGAAAACACAAACCCAAAAGTTTGGTTATTTGGAAAAAATCAATAAAATTGGCAAACACTTAGCTAAGAAAAAAGAAGACAAATAATTAAAATCAGAAATAAAAATGAAGCCTGGGCATGGTGACTCACACCTGTAATCCTAACACTTTGGGAGGTGAAGGCAGGAGGATCATTTGAGCTCAGGAGTTGGAGTTCAGCCTGCGCAACATAGTGAGACCTTGTCTCTATACTATAAAAATAAAAACTAGGCCAGGCACGGTGGCTCATGTCTGTAATCCCAGCACTTTGGGAGACCAAGGCGGGCGGATCACCTGAGGTCGGAAGTTCAAGACCAGCCTGACCAACATGGAGAAATCCTGTCTCTACTGAAAATATAAAATTAGCCAGGCATGGTGGCACATGTCTGTAGTTCCAGCTACTGGGGAGGCTGAAGCAGGGGAATCACTTGAACCCGAGAGGCAGAGGTTTCGGTGAGCCATGATCACACCATTGCACTCCAGCCTGGGCAACAAGAGTGAAAATCCGTCTCAAAATTAAATTAAATTAAATTAAATTAAAAATAATAAATGAATAAATAAATATGAAGACATTACTACCAACCATACAGAAGCAGAAGGGACTATAGGAAAATACTATGAGTATTCAAATGAAACCCTAGTTTCAACACTCCGGTATGCCCTCACCTAGTGCCATGGAGGTGATGCTGCCACCCCAGTGACTCTGGACAGTGAAGCATCAAGCCAAAGAGGATTATTCTCTTTTTCTTTTTTTTTTTATTTTTGAGATGGAGTCTCCCTCTGTCACCCAGGCTGGAGTGCAGTGGCGCGATCTCAGCTCACTGCAAGCTCCACCTCCCGGGTTCACACCATTCTCCTGCCTCAGCCTCCTGAGTAGCTGGGACTAAAGGCGCCCGCCACCACGCCCGGCTGATTTTTTTTTGTATTTTTTTTTTTTAGTAGAGACGGAGTTTCACTGTTAGCCAAGATGGTCTTGATCTCCTGACCTCGTGATCCACCCATCTCGGCCTCCCAAAGTGCTGGGATTACAGGCGTGAGCCACCGCGCCCGGCCAAGAGGATTATTCTCAAGGCTTGTGATCTAATAGTTTCCCTTGCTCTATGTTTTTTTTTTTTTTTTTTTTTCTGAGACACAGTCTCATTCTCTGTCATCCAGACTGGAGTGCAGTGGCGCGATCTCGGCTCACTGCAACCTCCGCCTCCTGGGTTCAAGCGATTGTCCTGCCTCAGCCTCCCGAGTAGCTGGGATTGCAGGTACCCAGCACCATACATGACTAATTTTTTGTATTTTCAGTAGAGACAGAGTTTCACCATCTTGGCCAGGCTGGTCTTTAACTCCTGACCTTGTGATCCACCCGCCTCGGCCTCCCAAAGTGCTGGGATTACAGGCATGAGCCTCTGTGCCCAGCCTGCCTTGCCCAATTTTTTTACTTGTGTGGAACTCATCACCTTCTTCTTTCTGATTTCTACCTTTTGGAATGGGAGTATCTATCTCATGGCTGTTTCACCAGTGTGCTTTGGAAGCACATAGTCTGTCCGGTTTCATAGATTCACAGCTGGAGAGAAATTTTACCTCAGTATGAATCATTTCTAGAGCCTCACCCATACGTGATCTGATTTACCTATTAGATGAGACTTTGGACTTGGAACTGATGCTGAAAAGGTTTTAGCCTTTAGAGAGTGTGGGGGTGATAGGGTAAATGTATTTTGCATGCCAGAGGTACATGAATTTGGAGAGGGCAGAGAGCAAAATGATATGGAGTGACTGTATTCCCCAAAATTCATATGCTGAAGTCCTAACTCCCAGTGTGACTATATTTAGAGATAGGGCCTTTAACTGATTAACTTAAGGTTAAATGGGTCATAAGGGTAGAACCCTAATCCAAGAGGACTGTTGTCTATAAGAAGAGGAAGGGATTCCAGAGCTCTCTCTATATGTGCGCAGAGAAAAGGCCATGTAAGGACATACAGAGAAGCTGTCATCTGCAAGCTGAGGAGAGGGGTCTCACCAAAACCCAATCCTATCGGCACCTAAATTTTGAACTTCCAGCCTCTAGAATTGTGAGAAAATAAACTTCTTTTGTTTAAGCCACCCAGTCTGTGATATTTTGTTATAGCAACCTGAGTAGACTAAAATACTATATATTGGAAATTCCAAAGAATTTATAAGAAAGCTATTAAAGTTAAATGAATTCAGCAAAGTTGCATGTTATGAGATTACCACATGAAGATACATCAAACTAAAAGGAAGAAGCCAAGGCAAAATTAATGTTTTTTTGTTTTTTGTTTTTGTTTTTGTTTTTTGAGACAGAGTTTTGCTTTTGGATGCCCAGGCTGGAGTGCAATGGCTTGATCTCAGCTCACCACAACCTCCACCTCCTGGGTTCAAGCGATCCTCCTGCCTCAGCCTCCCGAGTAGCTGGGATTACAAGCGTGGGCCACCATGCCCGGCTAATTTTTTTGTATTTTTAGTAGAGACGGGGTTTCTCCATGTTGGTCAGGCTGGTCTCGAACTCCTGACCTCAGGTGATCTGCCCACCTTGGCCTCCCAAAGTGCTGGGATTACAGGCATGAGCCTCCGCACCTAGCCAAAATTAATGTTTAAGTAGACAGTCTGGGCCAGTCTTGAGGATTACAACCCAGGAGCACAGACTGAAGTTGTCCTGAATATACACTCTGATTAGCAGCAGTTACAAGTGCATTTTTCTCTCTTCAAAAAATTTTGAGAGAGAGTATCTCACTATGTTGCCCAGGCTGGTTTTGAATGCCTAGCCTCAAGTGATCCTCCTGCCTTGGCCTCACAAAGTGCTACAATTACAGGCATGAGCCACCCTGAAACTGCCCAGCAAGCAAGCAGTTTCAAGAGATGAATACACAGCTCAAACAGGAGGAGTAGGACGTGATTGTTGTCTTTTTTTTTTTTTTTTTTTGAGATGGAGTCTCACTCTGTAGCCCAGGCTGGAGTACGGTGGTGCAATCTCGGCTCACTGCAACCTCTGCCTCCCAGGTTCAAGCAATTCACCCTGCCTCAGTCTTCTGAGTAGCTGGGATTACAGGTGCCCACCACCACGCCTGGCTAGTTTTTGTATTTTTTAGCAGAGACGGGATTTGATCATGTTGGCCAGGCTGGTCTTGAACTCCTGACCTCAGGTGATCTGCCCACCTCGGCCTCCCAAAGTGCTAGGATTATGCCTAGTCTGTTGTCTCAATTTAATGTATCTCAGGGCCTCATAATTAAAAGAACTGGCATTCCTCAGATAAAAGCTTTCTTTTTTTTCTTTCTTTTTTTTTTTTTTTTTTTGAGACGGAGTCTTGCTCTGTCGCCCAGGCTGGAGTGCAGTGGCCGGATCTCAGCTCACTGCAAGCTCCGCCTCCCAGGTTTAGGCCATTCTCCTGCCTCAGCCTCCCGAGTAGCTGGGACTACAGGCGCCCGCCACCTCGCCCGGCTAGTTTTTTGTATTTTTTAGTAGAGACGGGGTTTCACCGTGTTAGCCAGGATGGTCTCGATCTCCTGACCTCATGATCCGCCCGTCTCGGCCTCCCAAACTGCTGGGATTACAGGCTTGAGCCACCGCGCCCGGCCGGACCAAAGAGTTAAACCATAAAACTCTTACAAGAAAACATAGGGGTAAATCTTCATGACTTTGAATTTGGCAGTTAATTTTTTCTTTTCTTTCCCTTTCTTTTTTTTTCTTTTTTTCTTTTCTTTTTTTTTTTTTTTTTTTTTTTGTCACTCCAGCTTTCTTTCAATTGGCAGCTGATTCATTCTCTGTTTTTTCTTTGAGACAGAGTCTCGCTCTGTCGCCTGAGCTGGAGTACAGTGGCGCAATTTTAGTTCACTGCAACTGCAACCTCCACCTCCTGCGTTCAAGCGATTCTCATGCCTCAACCTCTTGAGTAGCTGGACCTACAGGCGCCTGCCACCACACTCGGCTAATTTTGTATATATTTGGTAGAGACAGGGTTTCACCATGTTGGCCAGGCTGATCTTGAACTCCTGACTTCAGGTGGTCTGCCCACCTCGGTCTCCCAAAGTGCTAGGATTATAGGCATGAGCCACTGTGCCTGGCTTCATTCTTTTTTTTTTTTTTTTGAGACGGAGTCTTGCTCTGTCGCCCAGGCTGGAGTGCAGTGGCCGGATCTCAGCTCACTGCAAGCTCCGCCTCCCAGGTTTAGGCCATTCTCCTGCCTCAGCCTCCCGAGTAGCTGGGACTACAGGCGCCCGCCACCTCGCCCGGCTAGTTTTTTGTATTTTTTTAGTAGAGACGGGGTTTCACCGTGTTAGCCAGGATGGTCTCGATCTCCTGACCTCGTGATCCGCCCGTCTCGGCCTCCCAAAGTGCTGGGATTACAGGCTTGAGCCACCACGCCTGGCCCTGGCTTCATTCTTATATGACATCGAAAGTGTAAGCAGCAAAGAAAAAAAATAGATAAATCGGATTTCATCAAAATTAAGAACTTAGCCAGGCATGATCGCAGGTACATGTAGTCTCAGCTACTCAAGAGTCTGAGACAGGAAGATCACTTGAGCCCATTAAGTTCAGGCCAGCCTGGACAAAAGCAAAATTTCTTTATAAATTAAAAAAAAATGTTTTTAATGTCCAGGAGCAGTGGCTCATGCCTATAATTCCAGCACTTTGGGAGGCTGAGGCAGGAGGCTTACTTGAGCCAAGTTTGAAACCAGCCTGGGCAACACAGTGAGATACCATCTCTAAAAAATTAAACAATAATAATAATAATAAAAAATACAAATTTTTAAAAAAATTAGCCGGGCATGGTGGTGGGTGTCTGTAGTCCCAGCTACTCAGGAGGCTGAGATGGGATGATCACTTGGGCACAGGAGTTTGAGGTTACAGTGAACTGTGATCAGGCCACTGCACTCCAGCCTGGGCAACAAAGAGCTTGTCTCAAAAGAAAGAAAGAAAACAGGTATTCAAACAAGTATAAATACTTGTGCAGAATGTTCACTGTAGCACCATTCACAACAGCCAAAAGGTGGAAACAACCCAAATGTCCCTCTACGGACGAATGGATAAACAATTTGCAGTAGCCAGGTGCTCATGGCTATAATCCCAGCACTTTGTGAGGCCGAGGCAGTGGGATTGCTTGAAGCCAGGAGTTCAAGACCAGCCGAGGCAGCAAAGCAAGACCACACCTCTACCAAGAAAAAAAAAAAAAAAAGCCGGACGCGGTGGCTCATGGCTGTAATCCCAGCACTGTGGGAGGCCAAGGCGGGCGGATCACCAGGTCAAGAGAGACGGAGACTATCCTGGCCAACATGGTGAAACCCTGTCTCTACTAAATATACAAAAATTAGCTGGGCGTCGTGGTGCATTCCTGTAGTCCCAGCTACTTGGGAGACTGAGGCAGAAGAATTGCTTGAACCCGGGAGGCGGAGGTTGCAGTGAGCCAAGATCGCGCCACTGCACTCCACCCTGGTGATGGAGCAAGACTCTGTCTCAAAGAAAAAAAAAAAATTCGCTGGGCATTCTGGCATGTGCCTGTAATGCCAGATACTTGAGAGGCTAAGGCAGGCGGATCGCTTGAGCTCAGGAGTTCAAGGCTGCAGTGAGATATGATTACACCACTGCATTCTATCCTGGGTGACAGAGCAGCACCCCATCTTAAAAAAAAAAAAAAAAAAAAAAAAAAGCCCAGTTTGTGGAATCCAGTAGAATGTTATTCAGTCATAAAAAGGAATGAAGTACTAACTCATGCTACAACATAGATAAACCTTGAAAATATTATGCTAAGTTGAAAGAAGTCAGACATAAAAGATTATACATTGTATCATTCCATTTATGTAATTATCCAGAATAGGTAAATCCATAGAAATAGAAAGACTAGTGTTTGCCAGAGGCTAGAAATAGGAGATAGGGAGGAACTCTCTAATGGATATAGGGTTTTATTTTGGGATGACAAAAATATTTTGGGCTGTGCAGTGGCTCATGCCTGTAATCCCAGCACTTTGGGAAGCTCAGGCGGGCCGATCACCTGAGGTCAGGAGTTTGAGACCAGCCCGGCCAATATGGCGAAAACCTGTTTCTACTAAAAATACAAAAATTAGCTGGGCATGGTGGCACCTCAGGCCTATGTTAACTCTCTTGCCCTGTATCATAAAACAATCTGAAGAGATCTAACCAGCTAAAGGTCTCTCAAAACATCACTGTATTGATCTGCTACATTGATAACATCATGCAAATTGGACTGGTTGAGCAGGAAATAGCAAGTATGTCAGATACCTTGGTAAGACACTTATCTTCCAGAAGATGGGATATTAACTAACTTTAATTCAGAGCTCTTTTCAGGATTAACTGAAGTTTTTTGGGGGTGGTGGGGGCGGACAGAGACTGAGTCTCGCTCTGTCACCCAGGCTGGAGTGCAGTGGTGCAATCTCGGCTCACTGCAGCCTCCACCTCCCGAGTTCAAGTGATTCTCCTGCCTCAGCCTCCCAAGTAACTGGGATTACAGGTGTGTGCCACCACGCCTGGCTAATTTTTGTATTTTTGGTAGAGACAGGGTACCACCATGTTGGCCAGGCCAGTGTCAAATTCCTGACCTCAAGTGATTCACTCGCCTCGGCCTCCCAAAAGTGCTGGGATTACAGGCCTGAGTCACACACCTGGCCTTTTTTTTTTTTTTTTTTTTTTTTTGATATGGGGTCTCACTTTGTCACCCAGGCTGTAGTACCTGGTGCAATCACAGCTCACTGCAGCCTCAACCTTCTGGGATCAAGCTATCCTCCCACTTAGCCTCTTGAGTAGCTAGGACCACAGGTCCCCACCACCATGCCTGGCTGTTGGTGGGGTGTCTACTCTGCAGCCCAACTTCTCCTTCTGTCCAGTCCTGCTTCTTCCTTTTTTTTCCTACAAGTATTGATCCCAAGTGCACTCACTCATAAGCTTCCCACACTCTAGTTTCCACCTTATAATTGGCTTCCATGGAAACTAAAGTGTGGTAAAGCTTTGCTGTACCAGGCAAACATAACCCAAAAGCGAGGTGAGGTTTTTGTTTGTTTGTTTGTTTGTTTGTTTGTTTGTTTTTTGAGACGGAATCTTGCACTGTCACCCAGGCTGGAGTGCAGTGGCACAGTCTCCACTCACTGCAACCTCTGCCTCCCAAGTTCAAGCGATTCTCCTCCCTCAGCCTCCCAAGTAGCTGGGATTGCAGGAGTCTACCACCACGCCTGGCTGATTTTTTGTAGTTTTAGTAAGGATGGGGCTCCACTATGTTGGCTATGCTGGTCTTGAACTCCTGACTTTGTGATCCGCCCGCCTCAGCTTCCCAAAGTCCTGGGATTACAGGTGTGAGCCACTGCGCCCGGCCTAAGATTAGATTTTAATATGTGACAAAATTCAAGGGAAAAAGTTATGGGACAAAAGAGAAAGTGTTAGAATAAACAAGAAAGCAAGAAAATATAACCACTGTAAATGTACTTGCCAACATAGATTCAGAATACGCAAATATGGCTTCTGAATCTTCTTGTAAACAAGAAAAAAATATATACAAATAGTAATAGTTAACTTTATTGAGTACCTTTGATGTGTCAGGCATGTGCCATAGGCTTTATGTTTGTTTCTTTGTTTTTTTCTTTTTTCTTTTTTATTTTTTTTTGAGACAGAGTCTTGCTCTGTTGCCCAGGCTGGAGTGCAGTGGCTGGATCTCAGCTCACTGCAAGCTCCGCCTCCCAGGTTCATGCCATTCTCCTGCCTCGGCCTCCGGAGTAGCTGGGACTACAGACGCCCGCCACCTCGCCGGGCTAGTTTTTTTTGTTGTTGTTTTTTTTTTCTTTGTATTTTTTAGTAGAGACGGGGTTTCACCGGATTAGCCAGGATGGTCTCCATCTCCTGACCTCGTGATCCGCCCGTCTTGGCCTCCCAAAGTGCTGGGATTACAGGCTTGAGCCACCGCGCCCGGCCTGTTTCTTTGCTTTTTGAGACAGTGTCTCACTCTGTCGCCCAGGCTGGAGTACAGTGATGCGATCTCAGCTCACTACAACCTCCACCTCCCAGGTTCAAGCGATTCTCCTGCCTCAGCCTCGCGAGTAGCTGGGACTACAGGCACGTACCACAATGTCCGATTAATGTTTTTGTATTTTTGGTAGAGACAGGGTTTCACCGCATTAGTCAGGCAGGCTGCAAACTCCTGACCTCAAATAATCCGCCCGCCTCGGCCTCCCAAAGTGCTGGGATTACAGGCGTGAGCCACCACACCCAGCCTATTTGTTTTTTAAGACAGAGTCTAGCTCTGTTGACCGGGCTGGAATGCAGTGGCACAATCTCAGCTCACAGCAATCTCCACTTCCCGGGTTCAAGTGATTCTACTGCCTCAACCTAAGTAGCTGGAATTACAGGCATGCACCACCATGCCAGGCTAATTTTTGTATTTTTAGTAGAAACAGGGGCCGGGCGCGGTGGCTCAAGCCTGTAATCCCAGCACTTTGGGAGGCCGAGACGGGCGGATCACGAGGTCAGCAGATCGAGACCATCCTGGCTAACACGGTGAAACCCCGTCTCTACTAAAAACTACAAAAAACTAGCCGGGCTACGTGGCAGCGCCTGTAGTCCCAGCTACGCTACCCGGAAGGCTGAGACAGGAGAATGGCGTGAACCCGGGAGGCGGAGCTTGCAGTGAGCTGAGAGATCCGGCCACAGCACTCCAGCCTGGGTGACAGAGCGAGACTCCGTCTCAAAAAAAAAAAAAAAAAGAAACAGGGTTTTGCCATGTTGGCCAGGCTGGTCTCAAAGTTGTGACCTCAGGTCATCCACCTGCCTTGGCCTCTCAAAGTGCTGGGATTACAGGTGTGAACCGTTGCACCTGGCTGGCTTTCTGTGTATTAAGTCATAATCTTTATTACAGTCCCATGAGAAACTACTATTATTCTCCACAATTTATAGTTATAAAATAACAATTGGCAAATCTAGGAAAGAAAAAGTATATATTGGACGTGGTGGCTCATGCTTGTAATCCTAGCATTTTGGGTGCCTGAGCGGGGAGGATCATTTGAAGCTGGGAGTTCAAGACCACCCTGGGCAACACAATACAGTGACACCCCCCACCCCAAACACCCCCCTGGCCTCCCACCCTCATCTCTACAAAAAAATTTGAAAAATTATCTGGACATGGTGGCATATGCCTGTAGTCCCAGCTACCCTGGAGGATAAGGTGGGAGGATTCCTTGAGCCCAGAAGTTCTTGGCTGTGTGAGCTATGATTTCACCACTGCAACCCAGCCTGGGTGACAGAGCAAGATTCTGTCTCAAAAACAACAGGCCAGGTGCGGTGGCTCACGGCTGTAATGACAACACTGTGGGAGGCCAAAACAGGCAGATTACTTTCAGCTCCGGAGTTTGAGATCAGCCTGGGCAACATGGTGAAACCCCATCTCTACAGAAAAAAAGGCTAGGCGCTATGGCTCATGCCATCTCATGCCCACCTGTGGTCCCAGCTACTCAGGAGGCTGAGGTGGAAGGATCTTTTGAGTCCAGGAAGTCAAGGCTGCAGTGAGCCATGATTGTGCCACCACTGCACTCTAGCCTGGGCAACAGAATGAGACCCTGCCTCAAAAAAAAAAAAAAAAAAAAACAAAAAAAGTAATATATTGTATATTTTCAGTTTTTTTCTATGCTAATGTATTTTTTAAATTTAGGTTTCATTTAGGTTCAGGGGTACATTTTTATTTTGGGTTCAGGGGTATATGTGCAGGTTTATTAGTAAGTAAATTGTGTGTCATAGGGTTTGGTGTACAGATTTTTTTTTTTTTTTTTTTTTTTTTTTTGAGACGGAGTCTCACTCTGTCGCCCCGGCTGGAGTGCAGTGGCCAGATCTCAGCTCACTACAAGCTCCGCCTCCCGGGTTTACGCCATTCTCCTGCCTCAGCCTCCGGAGTAGCTGGGACTACAGGCGCCCGCCACTTCGCCCGGCTAGATTTTTTGTATTTTTTTTAGTAGAGACGGGGTTTCACCGTGTTAGCCAGGATGGTCTCGATCTCCTGACCTCGTGATCCGCCCGTCTCGGCCTCCCAAAGTACTGGGATTACAGGCTTGAGCCACCGCGCCCGGCCTGGTATACAGATTTTTAAATGCAGTATTAAGCCTGCCGTTGTAACTTGGTTCATAGCCATTTTTTGTAAGTGTTTCACATGTGCCAGAAAAAGTATATTATCTGTTTGTTAGATGTACAAATCTCCATATATCATAGATTGAGCTTATTAATTACATTATTCAGAATTTATAAATCTCTGCTTATTTGTCTGCTTGATTTATCAGTTTCTTTCTCTTCTTTCTTTCTTTTTTTTTTTTTTTTTTTGTGAGACAAAGTCTCACTTTGTCACGCAGACTGGAGTACAGAGGCGCAATCTAGACTCACTGCAACCTCCACCTCCCGGGTTCAAGCGATTATCCTGCCTCAGCCTCCCAAGTAGCTGGGATTACAGGTGTGTGCCACCATGTCTGGCCAATTTTTGTATTTTTAGTAGAGACGGGATTTTGCCATGTTGGCCAGGCTGTTCTCCAACTCCTGACCTCAGGTGATCCATTCGCCACGACCTCCCAAAGTGGTTTACAGGCATGAACCACTGCACCCAGCCAGTTTCTTTTTTTTCTTTTCATTTTTTTTACATACACATTCTGCTTATGTATGATCTATCAGTTTCTAAGAGAGCTATGTAGATATTTCCAGTTTCAATAGTGTTTTTCTTTTCTTTCTTTCTTTCTTTTTTTTTTTGAAACAAGGCCTCACTCTGTCACCCAGCTGGAGTGCAGTGTCAGGTTCACTGAAGCCTGTGTCTCCCCAGCTCGAGCTGTCCTCCCAGCCTCAGCCTCCTGAGTAATGGGACCACAGGCGCACACCACCATGCCCAGCTAATTTTTTGAATTTTTGGTGGAGACAGGGTTTCACTATGTTACCCAGGCTAAAAAAGAATTTCTGTTCAATAAAGAATATTATTAACTGAGTTAATGTTAAAGATTGGAGATATTGGCCGGGCGCAGTGGCTCAAGCCTGTAATCCCAGCACTTTGGGAGGCCGAGACGGGCGGATCACGAGGTCAGGAGATCGAGACCATCCTGGCTAATATGGTGAAACCCCGTCTCTACTAAAAATACAAAAAAATTAGCTGGGTGAGGTGGCGGGCGCCTGTAGTCCCAGCTACTCGGGAGGCTGAGGCAGGAGAATGGCGTAAACCCGGGAGGCGGAGCTTGCAGTGAGCTGAGATCCGGCCACTGCACTCCAGCCTGGGCGACAGAACGAGACTCTGTCTCAAAAAAAAAAAAAAAAAAAAAAAAAAGATTGGAGATATTTACAATGTCTAATATCAAAGAATGACTAATATCTGAAATATATAATAAACTATTGGAAATCAACATAAAAAATATGGGAAACTCTATACAAAAGTGGGCAAAGAAAAATAAATAGGTAATGCATAAAAGAGAAAAACCAAAAGTAAGGAAAAAATGTGAGCAAATGCTCTAACATATTAATAATTAAAATTGCTACTTTTTTTTTTGAGACAGAGTCTTGCTCTGTCACCCAGGCTAGAGTGCAGTGGTGTGATCTCAGCTCACTGCAACCTCTGCCTCCTGGGTTCAAGTGATTCTCCTGCCTCAGCTTCCCAAGTAGCTGGGATTACAGGTGTGCACCACCATGCCTGGCTAATTTTTATATTTTTAGTAGAGACCGGGTTTCACCATGTTGGCCAGGCTGATCTTGAACTCCTGACCTTGTGATCCATCCTCCTTAGCCTCCCAAAGTGCTGGGATTACAGGTGTGAGCCACCGCACCTGGCCTTATTTATGTATGTATGTATGTATGTATGTATGTATGTATTTATTGGAGACAGTCTCTCTCTGTTGCCCAGGCCTCGAGGTACAGTGGCATGATCTCAGCTCACTGCAACCTCAGCGTGCGTACTTAAGTGATTCTCATGCATCAGCCTCCCGTGCAGCTGGGATAAAAGGCACCAGCCAGGCACAGTGGCTCATACCTGTAATCCCAGCATTTGGGGAGGCTGAGGCAGGTGGATCACGAGGTCAGGAGATTGAGACCATCGTGGTTAACACGATGAAACCCCGTCTCTCCTAAAAATACAAAAAATTAGCTGGGCGTGGTGGCAGGCGCCTGTAGTCCCAGCTACGTGGGAGGCTGAGCCAGGAGAATGGCTTGAACCCGGGAGGCGGAGCGTGCAGCGAGTCAAGATCGCGGCACTGCACTCCAGCCCGGGCGACAGAGCGAGACTCCAACTCAAAAAAAAAAAAAAAAAAAAAGACCAGTCTGGCCGACATGATGAAACCTTGTCTCTACTAAAAAATACAAAAATTAGCCGGGCATGGTGGCAGGCACCTGTAATCCCAGATACTCATGAGGATGAGGCAGGAGGAATTGCTTGAACCTGGGAGGCGGAGGTTGCAGTGAGCCGTGGTCGTGCCATTGCATTCAATCCAGCCTGGGTGACAGAGCGAGACTCTGTCTCAGAAGAAGAAGGAGAAGGAGAAGGAGAAGAAAAAGATGACTGCCCAACTAATTTTTGTATTTTCAGTAGAGACGGGGGTTTCACCATGTTGGCCAGGCTGGTCTCGAACTCCTGACCTCAGGTGATCCACCTGCCTCGGCCTCCCAAAGTGCTAGGATTACAGGCATGAGCCACCATGCCCGGCTGAAATACCATTTTAAGCTCAAGACAAATTGGAAAATCGGAAACTTCAATGATATCAAGTATTGGCAAGGAAGTTGGAACATAGAAATCCCACTATTGGTGCTGGGAAGGTAAAGACATTCCAGAGAGTGTAGAGCTCTGTATGCACAAGAAATTATAGTACAACTGGGCCGGGCGCGGTGGCTCACACCTGTAATCCCAGCACTTTGGGAGGCCGAGGCGGGCGGATCACAAGGTCAGAAGATCAAGACCATCCTGGCTAACATGGTGAAACCCCTGTCTCTACTAAAAATACGAAAAATTAGCCGGGTGTGGTGGCGGGCGCCTGTAGTCCCAGGTAGTCGGGAGGCTGAGGTAGGAGAATGGCGTGAACCCGGGAGGCAGAGCTTGCAGTGAAACGAGATCGGCCACTGCACTCCAGCCTGGGCGACAGAACGAGACTCCGCCTCAAAAAAAAAAAAAAAAAAAATTATAGTACAACCAATTGAGTCATGTAGGAGCATATTTATTGCAGTATCTCTTGTGGCAACAGGAAGTTGGAGGCAATCTAACGGTTTGTCACTGGGGTTGCAAACAAAGTGTAGGGATCCACAAAATAGAACATTTTGCCGCAGTTAAGAGCAATGAGCCTGGGCAACATGGCAAAATCTCATCTCCACAAAAAATACAGAAGGTGGCCAGGCGCGGTGGCTCACGCCTGTAATCCCTGCACTTTGGGAGGCCGAGGAGGGTGGATCATGAGGTCAGGAGATCGAGATCATCCTGGCTAACACTGTGAAACCCCGTCTCTACTAAAAATACAAAAATTAGCTCGGCATGGCGGTGCGCGCCTGTAGTCCCAGCTACTCGGGAGCTGAGGCAGGAGAATGGCGTGAACCCGGGAGGCGGAGCTTGCAGTGAGCCGAGATTGTGCCACCGCACTCCAGCCTGGGTGCAGAGTGAGACTCCGTCTCAAAAAAAACCCAGAAGGTTAAATTTTGTAGGCCAGGTGCAGTGGCTCATGCCTATAATGCTAGCACTTTGGGAGGCCAAGGTGGGTGGATTGCTTGAGCTCAGCAGTTCAAGACCAACCTGGGCAACATGTTGAAACCCCATCTCCACAAAAAATACAAAAATTAGCCAGGTGTGGTGGATTGTGCCCATAGTCCCAGCTACTTGGGAGGCTGAGGCTGGAGGACTGCTTGAGCCCAGGAGACAGAGGTTGCAGTGAGCTGAGATCACGCCATTGCACTCCAACCCAGGTGACAGAGTGAGACCCTGTCTCAAAAAACAAATAAGGACCAGGCACAGTGGCTCATGCTTGTAATCCCAGCACTTTGAGAGGCCGGGTGGGGCAGATCATGAGGTCAGGAGATTGAGACCATCCTGGCTGGTGAAACCCCATCTCTACTAAAAACACAAAAAACTAGTCGGGCGTGGTGGCAGGCGCCACCTCTCGGGTTCAAGCGATTCTCCTGCCTCAGCGTCCCAAGTAGCTGGGATTACAGTCGCCTGCCACAACACCCAGCTAATTTTTGTATTCATCTGAAGAAATGAAAGAAGGGAGGCTTTATTTATGAACAATCTCTGCAGTTTTCCAGCATCCCTTTATCTTTCCTTACTCTTAGCTGATGACTTTGGCTATTATTTTACTGTGAAAATAAAAGTAAAAGAAAACATCCTGGGCCAGGTGCGGTGGCTCATGCCTGCAATCCCAGGACTTTGAGAGGCCAAGGTAGGCGGATCACCAGTCTCAGTAGAACAGTAAGAAATCTGAGGTAAGGCCAGGCATGGTGGTTCATGCCTGAAATCCAAACAATTTGGGTAAACTGAGGTGGGAGGATTGCAGAGGGCAGGAGTTCAAGACCAGCTTGGCCAACATGGCCAGACTCCCCATCTCTACATCATACAAAAATAATAAATAAATCCTAGGTAGGGCCAGGCCTGGTGGCTCACACCTGTAATCCCAGCACTTTGGGAGGCCAAGGTGGGTGGATCGCCCGAGGTTGGGAGTTCGAGACCAGTCTGGTCAACACAGTGAAACCCCATGCCTGGCCTTATCTAGGATTTTCATTTATTCAGTCAGGACAGCACCCAACAGAGCTGGCCGGTTACCTGGCAGCTTTATCTATTGTGTATATCCCAGATGCTTAGCATGATGTTTCCCTAAGTGTTGAAGAATCCATCGCATCTTGGGATCTAGCTGAGAGGGAAGGGTTGGGGTTGGGAAAATAGCAGAAGATACAGCTAGCATTCATTGAATGCTTCTTAAAGGTTGAGCACAGTAATTCAGAGTTCCACTTGACTTTTCTCATTGAATCCAAACAACAGTCAGCTGGATGCGGTGGCTCATGCCTGTAATCCCAGCACTTTGGGAGGCTGAGGCGAGTGGATTACCTGAGGTCAGAGGTTCAAGACCAGCCTAGCCAAAATGGTGAAACACTGTCTCTACTAAAAGCACAAAAATTAGCCAGGCGTGGTGGCAGGCGCCTGTAATCCCAGCTACTCAGGAGGCTGAGGCAGGAGAATTGCTTTTTTTTTTTTTTGAGACGGAGTCTTGCTCTGTTGCCCAGGCTGGAGTGCAGTGGCCGGATCTCAGCTCACTGCAAGCTCCGCCTCCAGGTTCCCGCCATTCTCCTGTCTCAGCCTCCCGAGTAGCTGGGACTACAGGCGCCCGCCACCTATCCCAGCTAGTTTTTTGTATTTTTTATTAGAGACGGGGTTTCACCGTGTTAGCCAGGATGGTCTCGATCTCCTGACCTCGTGATCCGCCTGTCTCGGCCTCCCAAAGTGCTGGGATTACAGGCTTGAGCCACCGCGCCCGGCCTGAGAATTGCTTGAACTCGAGAGGTGGAGGTTGCAGTGAGCTGAGATCAACCCATTGCACTCCAGGCTGGGCAACAAGAGTGAAACTCCATCTCAAAAAAAAAAAAAAAAAAAAAAAAAAATCCAAACAACAGTCTTATAAGTAGATACAACAGTTTATAAACAAGGAAACCAAGGAAGATTTTCTCCTTCAGAACTTGGACCCTGAATACTAGGTTGAGCTGGACTGAGTGAGTAATAAAATGAAAAGCCCTTTAATGTGGGGGAGGGTAGGTAGGAGTGGAGACCCTTAAGTGGCATCAGCTCTGTTATCCGATGGGAGTGTGAATCCGAACACATGAAGCTCCAGTCTCAGTAGAACAGTAAGAAATCCTAGGGAAGGCCAGGCAGGGTGCTTCACACCTGAAATCCCAACAATTTGGGTAAACTGAGGTGGAAGGATTGCAGAGGCCAGAGGCCAGGAGTTCAAGACCAGCTTGGGCAACATAGCCAGACCCACCTCCCCATCTCTACATCATACAAAAATAATAAAGAAATCCTAGGTAAGGCCAGACGGTAAGGCCAGGCGTGGTGGCTTACACCTGTAATCCCAGCACTTTGGGAGGCCAAGGTGGGTGGATCTCCTGAGGTCAGGAGTTCAAGACCAGCCTGGTCAACACAGTGAAACCTCATCTCTTCTAAAAATACAAAAATTAGTCGGGTGTTGTGGCAGGCGCCTGTAATCCCAGCTACTTGGGAGGCTGAGGCAGGAGAATCACTTGAACCCAAGAGGCAGAGGTTGCAGTGAGCCGAGATCGAGCCATTGCACTCCAGCCTGGGCAACAAGAACAAAACTCTGTCTTTTTTTTTTTTTTTGAGACGGAGTCTGGCTCTGTCGCCCAGGCTGGAGTGCGGTGGCCGGATCTCAGCTCACTGCAAGCTCCGCCTCCCGGGTTTATGCCATTCTCCTGCCTCAGCCTCCCGAGTAGCTGGGACTACAGGCGCCCGCCACCTCGCCCGGCTAGTTTTTTTTTTTTTTTTTTTTTGTATTCTTTAGTAGAGACGGGGTTTCACCGTATTAGCCAGGGTGGTCTCGATCTCCTGACCTCGTGATCCGCCCATCTCGGCCTCCCAAAGTGCTGGGATTACAGGCTTGAGCCACCGCGCCCGGCCAAAACTCTGTCTTAAAAAAAAAAAAAAGAGGCCGGGCGCGGTGGCTCAAGCCTGTAATCCCAGCACTTTGGGAGGCCGAGACGGGCGGATCACGAGGTCAGGAGATCGAGACCCTCCTGGCTAACACGGTGAAACCCCGTCTCTACTAAAAAATACAAAAACTAGCCGGGCGTGGTGGTGGGCGCCTGTAGTCCCAGCTACTCGGGAGGCTGAGGCAGGAGAATGGCGTAAACCCGGGAGGCGGAGCTTGCAGTGAGCTGAGATCCAGCCACTGCACTCCAGTCCGGGCGACAGAGCGAGACTCCGCCTCAAAAAAAAAAAAAAAAAAAAAAAAAAAAAAAAAAAAAAAAAAAAGAAAGAAAGAAAGAAAGAAAAGGGGGAAAAAAGAGAAAGAAATTCTAAGTAAAAGTCTGAGCCCCACTTGTCAGTCACCTGATCACCTCAACCACTGTCACCAGTCACCAGGTGGATGACCTTGGAGAAGTCACACATTTCAAGTTCTGTAAAATGGAGAGTTATGTTGCCTAAATCATATAACTTTTATGTTAAGTGACACATTCTCTAAGGCACTAAGTTTGAGGACACACTTTGTAAATGAAATGATATATGGAGATACTGTATATGTTAATGGTTTTGTTGTTGCTATTATTATTATGACTGCTATACACGTGATCTGGAGAAAGCCAACCTCCCCAAAGCAGAGGTTCTCCAATACAGAACAGGCCCTCTAGGTTGCATATCAATAGGGAGCCTGTTTAAGGAATGTTAGCCTGTAGTCCTTGCTAGGCCTGAGGGGTGAAATTTTTGTTTATCAAGACTCAACTGTTTTCGAAGTCTTCAGGCTTGAAGTTCTGGGGAAAATAACTAGGCTCTCTGGGCGAGATCCCCAATACCAGTTTAAGGGATCTGAAATGCAAGGCCGTCTGGGACTCCACTGCCACAGGCTGGGCACCAGGCGGCGCCGGTCGGATCCGTCCCGGGACTAGCAGGGCTTTGGGCAGCAGCCCGCAGCGAGCCCGACCGCCTCTGGCCAGTCCGGGCAGCTGGTGCTGGAGGTTCCAGAGATCCACGCCATTGGTGGACGCAGTCTCTAGTGTCCTCTCCGCATCCCGCTTCACCGCCCCACCCCTTTCCTGCGCGAGCCTGGACTTAGAAGGCACCGGGGAGGGTGTGAGCGCCTTGGTGTGTGCCCATCTGAGTCCCCAGAAGAGCGGCGGGAACTGCGGCCGCATGGACGGTGCGGCCAGACTCCAGAGTGGAAGGAGAGGCAGCTGTTCTCCCAGGCGGCCGTGGGGGGCAGCAGAGGGGACGGCGACAGGTGCGGGAGCCCCTCCCGGGGTAGAAGTGGAAAGGCGGGCTCCGGGGTCTGTTCTCAGGCTGGAAACCACCCCCGCCCCCCATCCAAATCCCGGGAGAGGCCCGGCCGGCGCCGGGTCTGGAGGAGGAAGCGGCCGGAGACAGTGCAATTTCACGCGGCCTCTTTGGCTCGGGTTCCTGGGCTGGGTGGATGAGTTATGGGGTTTCGAGTCTGGGAGAAACTGAGGTGGCCTGGACGTGAGGCAAAAAACACCCTCCCCCTCAAAAACACACAGAGAGAAATATTCACATTCTGAGAGAAAATCCACCAAGTGAACCAACCGGCTAGGGGAGTTGAGTGATTTGGTTAATGGGCGAGGCCAAATTTCAGGGGGCAGGGCTTTGGAGCGCTTACCACTCCCTCATTCATTACCCTTCCCTGGATCTGGGGGCTTTTGGAATCTTGACCTCCCCTTGGCCCAGCTCCTGCAGAAAAATTAGGGTGAGCCCCATCCTCGATCTGCTCCGCCAAGTTGCGGGACCGCGGGGCGTGGCGCGCTCGGGGCGGGCAGTCCGAGGCTCCGCAATCCCTACTCCAGCCTCGCGCGGGAGGGGGCGCGGCCGTGACTCACCCCCTTCCCTCTGCGTTCCTCCCTCCCTCTCTCTCTCACACACACACACCCCTCCCCTGCCATCCCGCCCCGGACTCCGGCTCCGGCTCCGGCTCCGATTGCAGTTTGCAACCTCCGCTGCGCCGTAGCAGCCACCAATTCGCCTGCGGTTCAGGTGGCTCTTGCCTGGATGTCCTAGTCTAGGGGCCCCCGGGCCGGACTCGGCTGGGCTCCCTTCACCCTCCGCGGAGTCATGAGGGCGAACGGCGCTCTGCAGGTGCTGGGCTTGCTTTTCAACCTGGCCCGGGGCTCCGAGGTGGGCAACTCTCAGGCAGGTAAGTGGCGCGAGAGCACTGGCGGGCTCGGCACCTGGGAGCCGGAACCCAGTGCGCGCAGCCTCTAAGGGCATGGGCAGGGTCTCAGGCGGCGCGGGGGTGTGGGTGGTGCCCCCGGTACGCCGGGACCACCTGGGAGTGGGGCGATCAGGCTCGGGTTATCGGCGTGGTCCGGCCGAGGGCGGCATTCCTGGACCCTCACGCCCCCTTCCCCAGAGCGTCGTCGACCCTCTAACTGGTCTCCCCAAAAGAGGCTGAGGCCGAAACAGTAGTTCACACTTCTGAGGGGCCCTGCAGGGAGCGGAGCAGGGACCTTAATTCTGTAAACAAGAGGTGCTTGGAGGTGGGGGCCTTGGCGGAAGGGTCTCGGTTTGCTCGCCAGCCTCCTGCCCCCCACCCCGCACCGATTTCTGCTACTCCTAGTTTCGTTGTTTTGCCGACAGGGCGGAGCTACAGAAGGTTGGAGGGGGTTGTTGTTCTCTGGTGTTGGAAAAACCGGAGCGGCACCTCCTCTTCCGTGAGTGAGCCTGCCCTGGGGAGGTCTGAGATTAACCAGAGGGCCAAGTTCAGGTGACATCAGGCGGGAGGCCCAACAGAGGTTGGCGCCCGCTTTCCTCAGAATAGCAGAGCTTGAGCAACATCTCTTTGTCAAGATCCAGGTCAACCCAACTCATATTTATTGAGCATCTACTATACACAAGGCGCTGGGCCAGGAACTGTAGGGGCAAGGATGTCCAGCCTCTTGTCTTTTCTCTCCCCAACCGGAGGATCAAGAGGGCACCTCTACTACTTTCTAAGCCTCCTGCCTTGGGGAGTCCTACCTGGGCCCATCTCATCTTGTGCCCCCTGCCCCCATTTTGCTTATTGTCTGAGGACCCTCGACAGAGCCCTGGATTGCTCTTCTCCAGTCCTCCCCCAACTCCCATGCTATCTGAGCCCACCCCTTTGGGGTGTCTCTGGGACCGCGGACACCTGAGGTTTGAAGTTCTGTGGATCTCCTCCCTTCCCCCCAGATTTCAGCTTGGGGTTTGGCACAGCCAGGGCCCCTTCCCCAGTGTGGGAGTGGAAGAAACCACCTGTGCTTCCCCCACAGTTGCTGGGCCTAAATTTAGATCCTGGGATTTTTAGATGTGAACACTCCCAGCTGGTGGAGGGGGGTGGTCTGGGGACTGGCGTGGGAGGGAGCAGTGGGGTGACTGTATAACTGTCCCATCCAGACTCCTGCAATCTTCACCCAGAAACCCAGGAGTACCAGAGTCTGGCCACCCTCCCTGGGTAGGCAGGAGGCAGGCATGGTTGGGTCTCTTTACCCTTTATCTGGGTCCTGCAGCCTCTGGGCATCCGGCCCTGTCTCAGTCCTTCTATAGCCCCTTTGTCCTGGCTCTGATGGGGGTGGGGGATGTTGGAGGGGAGGCTTCTGGTTGAGGAGGGGCTGGAGATTCTGGCTCTATCCCACCCCTAGTGCTCTCTACCAAAGGAGGGCCTGTGCCACTGCCCCTCCTTATGTTCCTGGTCCCTGGGTACAGGAGGGATTTTTATGATTCCCTTCCCCTGCCCTGCTCCCCAAGCTGCCTAGCTCCTCCCCAGACGTGTTGTTTGTGCTCCCTTCCTGCCTAGGCCCTTTGCCCCCTGTTTGTGTAATATGGACTTTACCCTCAGGGAAGCAGGGAACTGGGCTACCTCTAACACTGTAGCCTTCCAAGCACAGACACAAAGTCTGCACAAACACATACGGGCACGTGGGATAGATGGGGCCACCTGAAATACTTCCTGCAAGGAAACCCAACTATAGGTTCCTCGGCCAGCAGGACCAATGTGTACGTGTTCATGTGTATGTTGTGTGTGTATGTGTGTGCCTACACTACTACTTCCCTGTGCAGAAAACTTGGCTCCTCCCTTATCTGGGGAGAAGGGTTGGCACTATAACTTGGGAAAGGGGGTGTCCTGCCAGGAAGGGGATTGGGGTGGGGCTGTTCCAGAAATGACTAACCTTCCTAGTCTCTTTCATTTCAACCCAAGGACCCTGGAGTTACCAGCTCCTCTGGAACTAGCTCTCTTTGCTGGGGCTAGCCAGCCTTCATGGGGAGTGATAAGGAGCCCTCCAAGGTCAAGAAGTCAGACTGGGGGTATATAAGAGGGATTGGGGCCTCACTGGTCTCCCTCCCTCCATTCCCACTGTTGCCTCCCACTGACTACCACTGCCTCAGGGAAGGGTGGCTGGAACAGGTGGTATCTACCCCCTATTCCCCACCCCACACATGGTCTTTCGCTGAACCAGGGGAAAGAGACTGGGTTAGGGCTTCAGAGTCCAGGATTTCTCATAGCCCAATGTCCACCACATTTGCAAAGAATGAACTCCCAAGGCTGACATGCCATGTGCCTCTAGTCTAGGCTCTCCCCTAGTGCGGGTGAAGATTGCCATGGTGAAAGGCTTTTTCATGAACCTCTTCTAACAATGAAATTGGGTGGAGGCTCAGTGTGGGGCATCTCCTACTACTTCTCTCCAGGTGTCTCTGTATTTGCTAAAAAACACTCTAGGGCTGGAAAGTGATGCTGAGGTTGCTAGAGTGTGTTGGGATAGGGAGAGAAAGTGAGAAGGAAAGCCTGAGTTTAGGAACGGGGGGAGGCAACCAGCTTCTTATCTTCCAGCTTTAAAGACAAAGCTCCCATTGACCCCCCCTTCCCCACCACTGCCAGAGCTCCCTCCTATACTGAGGTCACTTGTCTGAGCCCAAGGCTTGAGGGTGGAGGGCAGTGCTGCTGAGGACGGGGTGTCTAGGGATAGGGTGGGGCAGCCCCCCTCCTGGATAGAATCGCCTCATTGTGGGCTGGACTGTGGCCCCAGGCACTGCCCCCACCCTCTGCCCCCATCCCACCCTCAGTTGACACAATAGGGGCTGTGTACTAGCCCCAAAGAGATATTTATTCCAGGACCTAGAGAGAGGCAGGATGAGGGTAGAGAAGTGAGTGCCCTACTTGGAGGGGGAGAGGAGGGTAATCAAAGTTTCGACCCTTTCCTAACTTCTCTTTTCTAGGGAGGGAAACAAATTCACTGTCATCCTTCTCTATTAACCCCTTAGTACCCAAAGTGGCACCCAAAATAGGCACAGAGGGGTCCCAGGTAGAAAAAGGAAATCTTTTCACCTTCCCATTCATGGGATGGTAAAGGGATTCTGAGAAGAGAGAAAGCTCTCACGCCACTACAGCTTCTGCCTATCGCTTGTGGGAGGGTTGGAGGCAAATGCCCTCTGATCCTGTCTAATGTAACTGGAAGAGGGCAACCAAGGGGGTGATCTTGGGGGATGGTAGATGGGCTGAGAATTTGTGTCCAGCCCTCAGCCACTCTTCCCTCTGCTTTGAACAGTGTGTCCTGGGACTCTGAATGGCCTGAGTGTGACCGGCGATGCTGAGAACCAATACCAGACACTGTACAAGCTCTACGAGAGGTGTGAGGTGGTGATGGGGAACCTTGAGATTGTGCTCACGGGACACAATGCCGACCTCTCCTTCCTGCAGGTTAATGTGCCCGCCACCCTCCTTCCTCAACCTGCTCCTCTTTATTCTCCCCTAGAACCCTCCTTCCCTCTTCAGGGCTACCTTCTGCTGGAGTTCACCCTTCCTAAGACTCAGGAGCTCCTAAGATCCAAACCTGCATATTTCTGGGGACAGTGGCTGTAATCTGGGACCTATGGTCTCGCTGTTGTAGCCAGGGATATATAGGGGACAGGGGCAGAGGCAGGGGCAGGGGCAGGTGGTGTTCTGTGGTAGTGCAAGGTCAGCAGGGACTAGCGCAGAGAGACACCTGAGGACTGAGAGGGTACCTAGGGAGATGAGGAAAGGGCCCTCCTGGCATGAGGAGCTTTGAGGAGAAAGCTGCCTGTCTTCACTCCCAGAAGTGACACAGTAGTGTGACACAGTCTACTCCCTACTCCAAAATAGGAATTAGCAAGAGTTAAGGCGAGGTGCAGTGGCTCATGCCTGTAATCCCAGCACTTTGGGAGGCCGAGGAAGGCAGATCACTTGAGGTCAGGAGTTCAAGACCAGCCTGGGCAACATGGGAAAACCCTGTCTCTACAAAAATACAAAAATTAGCTAGGCATGGTGGCACGCACCTGTAGTCCCAGCTACTTGGAGGGCTGAGGTGGGAGGATTGCTTGAGCCCAGGAGTTTTACGCTGCAGTGAGCAGAGCTCATGCCACTGAACTCCAGCCTGGGTGACAGCGAGACCCTGTCTCACCAAAAAAAAAAAAAAAAAAAAAAAAAAAAAATGGTCAAGTGCGGTGGCTCACGCCTGTAATCTCGGGACTTTGGGAGGCCGAGGCAGGCGGATCACCTGAGGTCAGAAGTTCGAGACCAGCCTGACCAACATGGAGAAACCCCATCTCTACCAAAAATACAAAATTAGCCAGATGTGGTGGCGCATGTGTGTAATTCCAGCTACTTGGGAGGCTGCAGCAGGATAATTGCTTGAAGCCGGGTGGCGGAGGTTGTGGTGAGCCAGGATCGCGCCATTGCACTCCAGCCTGGGCAATAAGAGCTAAACTCTGTCTCAAATTTAAAAAAAAAGAAAGAAAGGAAAGAAAGAAGGAAGAATTAAGAGTTAAAGAGTCTTTAATGCCTGAAGGAGGAGAGGGGATTGAGATTTTTTTGCCCTGTTGTCTCTCTCATTGACATAATCTGCTCTGTCACAGTGGATTCGAGAAGTGACAGGCTATGTCCTCGTGGCCATGAATGAGTTCTCTACTCTACCATTGCCCAATCTCCGCGTGGTGCGAGGGACCCAGGTCTATGATGGGAAGTTTGCCATCTTCGTCATGTTGAACTATAACACCAATTCCAGCCACGCTCTGCGCCAGCTTCGCTTGACTCAGCTCACCGGTCAGTTCCCGACGGTTCCTTCCGGCCTCACCCCTCAGCCCTCAGACTGGTACCTCCTTGATGATGACCCAAGGCTGCCCACTCTAAGTGCCTCTTCCAAGGTGCCTGTCACCTTGGCAACTGTCTAATGGTCCATTGCTCCCTAAGCAATAGAGGGCCCCCAGTAGGGGGAGCTAGGGGCATCTACTCCAGGGAAAGGAACCACGTGTCCTGGTGGGGCTGGAGTCAGAGCCGGATCTGTTACCATTTCTCTAACTTCAAAGTACAATGTACTGGAGGCCAGGTGTGATGGCTCACACCTGTAATCCCAGCATTTTGGGAGGCCAAGGAGAGCAGATCACTTGAGATCAGGAGTTTGAGACCAGCCTGGCCAACATGGTGAAACCCTGTCTCTACTAAAAATACAAAAAAAAAAAAAAATTAGCTGAGGATAGTGGTGTGCACCTGTAATCCCAGCTGCTCAGGAGGCTGAGGCAGGAGACTCACTTGAACCTGGGAGGCAGAGGTTGCAGTGAGCTGAGATCGCACCACTGCACTCCAGCATAAGTGACAGTGAGACTCAGTCTCAAAAAAAAAAAATAAAAAAAAAAACCAAAGCACAGTATACCTGGATGTCCCTCCTTCCCTAGGAATTCTACCTTTGCTCTCCTAAACCAAACCCCTATGAGCTGGAGGAATATAGGAGTTAAAAACCACCTGTCCATCTTCTACTTCTCCCTGTCCCAGTCAGTTGGAAAACATATGGGCAGGGCTTGTGGGAGGGGATGTTGAGTCAGAAATCTTCTCTCCCTCTCTCCCTTCCCCTCCCCGACTAGCTAAACCGGATCTGGACAGGTGACTGAGGAGGCAGGAGTTTCTTTTGGCCTGACTCCTCGTCTTATAAAGGGAGCCTTCTCTGCAGCTTGGATTTAATTGGACCTATCTGTCTGCCTCGTTCTCCCACTCCTGAGTCTCAGGTGTCCTTTTGGATGGGTGGAGAGGTAAGGAAGAGGCGTACTGCTGTGGCCCTTAACCCTGTCACTTCTTTCCCTACCTCAGAGATTCTGTCAGGGGGTGTTTATATTGAGAAGAATGATAAGCTTTGTCACATGGACACAATTGACTGGAGGGACATCGTGAGGGACCGAGACGCTGAGATAGTGGTGAAGGACAATGGCAGAAGCTGTAAGTGACTGTGATCAAGACGGCTCCCCAACCCCACCAAACCGGAGTGACTCCCTTCTTTCCATCATCCTTACATTCCTGATCTGAACCCGCCTCCCCACTGAACAAACACCTCAGGTCCCTGACTCAGCAGCCCACCAGGACAGACCATGCCAGTCCCCTGGAATCTAAACTACAGAGGAGATGTTTCAAGAAAAGGAGCAGATAGGCCGGGTGCGGTGGCTCACGCCTGTAATCCCAGCACTTTGGGAGGCCGAGGCGGGCGGATCACGAGGTCAGGAGCTCAAGATCATCCTGACTAACATGGTGAAACCCCGTCTCTACTAAAAATACAAAAAAAAAAAAAAAAAAAACCACTAGCTGGGCATGGTAGTGGGCACCTGTAGTCCCAGCTACTCAGGAGGCTGAGGCAGGAGAATGGTGTGAACCCGGGAGGTGGAGCTTGCAGTGAGCTGAGATCGTGCCACTGTACTCCAGCCTGGGCGACAGAGCGAGACTCCGTCTCAAAAAAAAAGAAGAGGCCGGGCGCGGTGGCTCAAGCCTGTAATCCCAGCACTTTGGGAGGCCGAGATGGGCGGATCACGAGGTCAGGAGATCGAGACCATCCTGGCTAACACGGTGAAACCCCGTCTCTACTAAAAAATACAAAAATCTAGCCAGGCGAGGTGGCGGCGCCTGTAGTCCCAGCTACTCCGGAGGCTGAGGCAGGAGAATGGCGTAAACCCGGGAGGCGGAGCTTGCAGTGAGCTGAGATCCAGCCACTGCACTCCAGCCCGGGCGACAGAGCGAGACTCCGTCTCAAAAAAAAAAAAAAAAAAAAAAAAAAAAAAAAAAAAAAGAAGAAAAGGAGCAGACCGAGCATGGTGGCTCATGCCTACAATCTCAGCACTTTAGGAGGCCAACGTGGGAGGATCACTTGAGCCCAGGAGTCCAAGACCAGCCTGGGTAACATAGCAAAAAATCTACAAAAAATTTAAAAATCAGAGAGGCGTAGTGGTTCACACCTGTAATCTCAGCTACTCAGGAGGCTGAGGCAGAGGATTGCTTGAGCCTAGGAGGCTGCAGTTGCAGTGAGCTGTGATTGTGCCTTTGTACTCTAGCCTGGGCAACAGACTGAGACCCTGTCTCAAAAAAAAAAAAAAAAATTCCCTGGGTACTAAGCAGGGAAGCCAGATCTTTAGACTTCACATCTGTTACTTGTTCCACTAGAATATACTCCCTTCTCCTCGGAGCCCACCTTCCCCTGACCATTCACATGCATATATTCCTGCATATATTCAGTTTGCCCAGGAGGAACCAAGTTCCTGGGTTGGGACTGGGACTAAGGTTGGCATTTGCCCCAGTCCCTCCCCTGCAGCTGCCCACTGGGTAGTGTGGAGGCGTGGCCCCACCCCTTGTTGACAGGTTCACTTGAGCCCAGCCCTGCTCTCCAAGGGCAGGGAGGGACACAGCCCTGGCTTTTTGCTTCCCGGGATTGAGGTGCCTGTGTAGTGACATCATACCCTGTTGATTCAAACAAGCCTTTCTTAGCCCTGATGGCCCCTTGTGTTGCCTTCCTTCCCAACCAGGTCCCCACTGTCATGAGGTTTGCAAGGGGCGATGCTGGGGTCCTGGACCAGAAGACTGCCAGACATGTGGGTTTGAACTTTCCTCCAAAAACTTTACTCATACACTTTCATATCCCTTCTTCCCCAAGCCTGGGTCAACACTGCGGGGGAGGAATGAGCAGTGGCCTCAGGATTCAGTCCTAGGAGCCCTAACAGCCATGCTTTCTCTCCTTCCATAGTGACCAAGACCATCTGTGCTCCTCAGTGTAATGGTCACTGCTTTGGGCCCAACCCTAACCAGTGCTGCCATGATGAGTGTGCTGGGGGCTGCTCAGGCCCTCAGGACACAGACTGCTTTGTATGTACTCTTTCCATTGCCTGGGTTCTGAAGTTGGGATGTGGCCTTTGAGGACGAGGTGGGGGTACACACATAACATAAATCTGATGAGCCTCCTTTTTTCCCAGGCCTGCCGGCACTTCAATGACAGTGGAGCCTGTGTACCTCGCTGTCCACAGCCTCTTGTCTACAATAAGCTAACTTTCCAGCTGGAACCCAATCCCCACACCAAGTATCAGTATGGAGGAGTTTGTGTAGCCAGCTGTCCCCGTAAGTGTTTGAGGGGAAGGAACAATGATCAACAATAGTAGATCCAAGATTTTAGACAAAATTGTGGGAGGCAAAAAGAATTCAGTTGGTGATAAATAGGGAGATTGGTGAATGGTTATGATCATCTAACCACTCCAGTGAGTGACCCCTATGTCCTGTCCTCCCATGACTTCAGCTATCACCCTTACTTCTGCTCCTTGTAGCAACAAATAGTGAAGAGACTTTTGAATCTATAGGGCAGCACTTAAGGGACCTAGGGTGGCAGATGGGGACAAATCCAGTGCAGAGCCGGAGGGAGCCCAGGCCCACAGCAAGGGTTCCATTGGTAGCTGGTAGTGTTCTTCCCTCATCTCTAATGGTGTCCTCCTCCTCTTCCCTAGATAACTTTGTGGTGGATCAAACATCCTGTGTCAGGGCCTGTCCTCCTGACAAGATGGAAGTAGATAAAAATGGACTCAAGATGTGTGAGCCTTGTGGGGGACTATGTCCCAAAGGTGGGTAGGAGATGGTAAGAAGTTGTAAAGAGACAGCCTTTCCTCTGAGCCTGCTCAGACCACCCCCACTGAATCTCTCTTACATTTATAGCCTGTGAGGGCACAGGCTCTGGGAGCCGCTTCCAGACTGTGGACTCGAGCAACATCGATGGATTTGTGAACTGCACCAAGATCTTGGGCAACCTGGACTTTCTGATCACCGGCCTCAATGGGTTAGAGATCCTGCCTTCCCTCCTTAGACCCCAGCCCATGCACCCCTCACAGTTCATTTCATTGGCCTCAACTTTCCTATGTGGAGCTGACTAGGAATCAAAGTCACAAAATTCTAGCCTGTTACAAAGGACCTGAAAGAATGCTTAACACATCCTCCATCCAGGCCTTGGGTCCCCTCAGGAACATCTTTGAGCAATTCAGTGTCACCCTACCAAGGAACGAGGGACAGGAACAGCATATCCTCTTTCTGAAAGTTTTCTTTTCTATTGTCTTTTCTTTTTTGAGATAGAGTCTCGCTCTGTCACCTAGGCTGGAGCGCAGTGGCGTGATCTTGACTCACTGCAGCCTCGACCTCCTGGGATCAAGTGATCCTCCCACCTCAGCCTCCTAAGTAGCTGGGACTATAGGCACACACCATCATACTTGACTAATTTTTTTGCATTTTATGTAGAGACAGGGTCTTGCTATGTTGCCCAGGCTGATCTCAAACTCCTGTGCTCAACTGATCCTCCCATCTTGGCCTCCCAAAGTGCTGGGGATCACAGCACCCAACCTACTTAAAGTTTTCTAAAAGTTCTTCTTTAAATTTGGATAAAAATCTGTCTTCAGGCTGGGCATGGTGACTGTAATCCCAGCACTTTGGGAGGCTGAGGCGGGCGGATTACGAGGTCAGGAGATCGGACCATCCTGGCCAACATGGTGAAATGCCATCTCTACTAAAAATACAAAAATTAGCTGGGTGTAGTGGTGCATGTGCCTCGGGAGACTGAGGCACAAGAATCACTTGAACCCAGGAGGTGGAAATTGCAGTGAGCCGAGATTACACCACTGCACTCCAGCCTGGCAACAGAGCAAGACTCTGTCTCAAAAAAAAAAAAAAAAATTCTGTCTCCCCATGACTTTTAGGTGTTTTCACTCATTCTGCTCCTTGGAGCAACAAAGAACAAAGGGACTTTCTAGACTGTAGGACAGCACTTAATATATGTGTATGTGTATGTGTCAGAAAAAGAGAGGAAAAAAACCCACTATGACCACCTGTTTTTTTTTCCTTTTTTTATTTTGACATAATTTTAGATCTACACTGAAGTTGCAAGAATGGTGTAAAATTCCCCATATACTTTTTTTTTTTTAATTGAGACAGAGTCTCACTCTGTCACCCAGGCTGGAGTGCAGTGGCGCGATCTCGGCTCACTGCAAGCTCTGCCTCCCGGGTTCACGCCATTCTCCTGCCTCAGCCTCCCAAGTAGCTGGGACTACAGGCGCCCGCCTCCACGCCCGGCTAATTTTTTTGTATTTTTAGTAGAGATGGAGTTTCACCGTGTTAGCCAGGATGATCTCCATCTCCTGACCTCATGATCCGCTGGCCTCGGCCTCCCAAAGTGCTGGGATTACAGGCGTGAACCACCATGCCTGGCCTCTTTTTTTTTTTTTTTTTTTAAGACAGAGTCTCACTGTCTTCCCCAGGCTGGAGTGCAGTGGTGCAGTCTTTGGGTCACTGCAACCTCTGCCTCCTCTGCCTCCCAGTTTCAGGCAATTCTCCTGCCTCAGTCTTCTGAGTAGCTGGAATTACAGGCATGTGCCACCATGCCCGGCTAATTTTTGTATTTTTAGTAGAGACAGGGTTTCACCATGTAGGCCAGGCTGGTCTCGAACTCCTGACCTCAAGTGATCCACCCGCCCCAGCTTCCCAAAGTGCTGGGATTACAAGCGTGAGCCACCGCGTCCGGCCCCCCATATACTCTTTACCCAGATCCTCCAAATGTTAACATACCACATGTGGCTGGACGCAGTGGCTCATGCCTGTAATCCCAGCACTTTGGGAGGCCGACGCAGGTGGATCACTAGGTGTGGATCACAAGGTCAAGAGATCGAGACCATTCTGGCCAACATGGTGAAACCCCATCTCTACTAAAAATACAAAAATTAGCTGGGTGTGGTGGTGCACACATAGTCCCAGTTACTCAGGAGACTGAGGCAGGAGAATTGCTTGAACCCAGGAGTCGGAGGTTGCAGTGAGCCGAGATTGCTGCCACTGCACTCCAGCCTGGGCAACAGAGCAAGACTCTGTCTCGAACAAAAAGGAAAAAAAGTCTTCCTTTCCTATTTGTTTACTCTTACGGATACTTATTTTATTCTAGTCAATGGTTATAATCTTTTACAATCATTATTTATTTTAGCCAGCCCCTCCAAACTGGCTCCTGTGTTCTTTGGGCTGTACCCTTAATTATTTGAGTCTTTTCTTATCTGCACAAGATGCTCTAGGCTCATATTATAGTTCCCCCATCCCAGCCATTTCTCCAAGGAATGTTTCCTTTCAGTGGAGAATGATATTTAGAAACCAAATTCTGAGGCTTGGTGTGCTCACTGCCACTGAATTATACCTTTACCTTATTGACTGGTTTCTACTGTTCTATTCAGAGACCCCTGGCACAAGATCCCTGCCCTGGACCCAGAGAAGCTCAATGTCTTCCGGACAGTACGGGAGATCACAGGTGAGTGGTAGAGAGTTTGGCCTTTCTAAAATAGGCGAACCACTGGCATAAATTGTGGTATAACTACTTGAGAAAATCATGTCCCAAGTTACAGGGGAGGAGCTAGGAGAACCCAAGAAAGATGAAGTCTGCCTGCCCATATGCCTCTCTCCAACCCCTCAGGTTACCTGAACATCCAGTCCTGGCCGCCCCACATGCACAACTTCAGTGTTTTTTCCAACTTGACAACCATTGGAGGCAGAAGCCTCTACAAGTGAGTAAAGACTATGGCGGAAGTGGCATCTTCGGGCAATGAGGCCTGTGTCATAGGCATTCTTGAGTAAAATACAAGGCACCATCTCATACAGCAGTGCCTCAAAACCAAAGGGTTTCAGAGTTTCATGAGGAAAAGGCAAAAGGAGGGGGATTCCCTCTCAGTGGATCTGACTAGCACTGAGCAAATTTCTTGACTAACATGAATCCGTTGAATAGTTAATGTTCCCTTAGTAGTCTCTCCTCTCATCCTGTCTCCTTATTCTCAGCCGGGGCTTCTCATTGTTGATCATGAAGAACTTGAATGTCACATCTCTGGGCTTCCGATCCCTGAAGGAAATTAGTGCTGGGCGTATCTATATAAGTGCCAATAGGCAGCTCTGCTACCACCACTCTTTAAACTGGACCAAGGTGCTTCGGGGGCCTACAGAAGAGCGACTAGACATCAAGCATAATCGTCCGCGTAGAGACTGCGGTGAGGGAAAGGGTCTGCTGGGTGGTGAGAACAGGGAGTCAGGGAGGAGAGAGCTGAAAGGACTATTCCGCCCTAGACGTGGGAGTAGGGTTGAGGGATGGAACCAAGGAGAAAGGGGCTGTTAGGCTGGAAGCAGTAACGAGAAAGAATAATGAAGAGAGGGCTTGCTGGGAGTCCTCAGACTCCTCTCCTAACCCACCCCTTCCTTTCCAGTGGCAGAGGGCAAAGTGTGTGACCCACTGTGCTCCTCTGGGGGATGCTGGGGCCCAGGCCCTGGTCAGTGCTTGTCCTGTCAAAACTACAGCCGAGGAGGTGTCTGTGTGACCCACTGCAACTTTCTGAATGGGTACAGTGAGGGGAGCCAGTCAAAGATGGGTGGGGTTGGGGCCCTGCCATGGAACTGTTCAGGTGGCATAAAATAAAAGCCTTTAGACAGCTTTCTGCATATGCCTTGGTGGGAGTGAGGTAGGAGACCAGGTCATGAAGGTCAGGACTTGGAAGTGACCCCTCTCCCTTTATTCCCACTGCAGGGAGCCTCGAGAGTTTGCCCATGAGGCTGAATGCTTCTCCTGCCACCCGGAATGCCAACCCATGGAGGGCACTGCCACATGCAATGGCTCGGTATAGTAGCAGCACCAGGATCTCCCAGGGAGACAGAGAAAGGGCAATACTTGGAGCATCTGGGGAATGATATGGCTAAGGATAGCACAGAGAGGCCAGATAATGCTAGGGCCTGCAGATAGAAGATCCTGAATGTCTGGGTTGGTCTTTGCTGGGAGGTATGGAATTGACCTTGGGATCTGATTCTTCCTGACCTTCTCTCTTCCACTCAGGGCTCTGATACTTGTGCTCAATGTGCCCATTTTCGAGATGGGCCCCACTGTGTAAGCAGCTGCCCTCATGGAGTCCTAGGTGCCAAGGGCCCCATCTACAAGTACCCAGATGTTCAGAATGAATGTCGGCCCTGCCATGAGAACTGCACCCAGGGGTGAGTGATGGGATAATAAGGAGAGGGGGTCAGGTGGAAGGGTAGGAGCACAGAACTAGGGTGAGGGAAGCAGAAGCAGAAAGAAGAGAGAGGCTGTGATTTAAGAATCACTCCCAGCTGGCCGAGTGCAGTGGCTCACACCTGTAATCCCAGCACTTTGGAAGGCCGAAGCGGGTGGATCACCTGAGGTAGGGAGTTCGAGACCAGCCTGACCAATACGGAGAAACCCCGTCTCTACTAAAAATATAAAATTAGCTGGGCGTGGTGGCGCATGCCTGTAATCCCAACTACGTGGGAGGCTGAGGCAGGAGAATTGCTTGAACCCAAGAGGCGGAGGTTGCGGTGAGCTGAGATCACATCATTGCACTCCAGCCTGGGCAACAAGAGCGAAACTCCGTCTCAAAAAAAAAAAAAAAAGGAAAAAAAAAGAATCACTCTCAGCTGTGTAGCGAAGGATTGGAGAAAGGGAAAATCAGTAATAACACAAAATTACACCACAGTTTTGGGAACGTGGAATAACCTCAGTTCAAGAGGGTTTCACTGAAGAGGGGCTTGGGGAGAGCTAGTGAGCTGGGGGTGGAGGCCATGTCTTGGCATCAGCTTTGGGCTCCAGGATGGGATGCCATGGTAAGTTCTGAAACAAGCTTTTGTATATTGAGGCTGTTGAAATTGAGCCTCTGTTGTCCAAGCTCTCATTTAAGGTAGTGACTTTCTTCCCTAGGTGTAAAGGACCAGAGCTTCAAGACTGTTTAGGACAAACACTGGTGCTGATCGGGTATGATGGGGTTGGAGATTCTGGAAACTGGGGATATTTGAGAGTTGGGAGAGAGGTGGTTACCTGGAGAGAAGAGCAAGGCTCTCTTCATTCTGGCCTTTTATGTACGCAGTCCACGATCACTGGACACTTGGGACTCAAGAATGCAGGCTTCTGGACTTCCCTTCCTAAAATTAACTTTCAGTAGTCGAAGAGTGGTCCAGATTTAGGTTGGTCCCTCTAGTGCTTAAGGATATATATGTGAATGTTAATTTCTTGCCCTAGATCTGCATCATACCTTCAGCACAAGTATAGTTGACATTTGTAAGGAAGATACAAACCCAGGATAATGTTGGGTTTCTATATATCCCATAGGAAAACCCATCTGACAATGGCTTTGACAGTGATAGCAGGATTGGTAGTGATTTTCATGATGCTGGGCGGCACTTTTCTCTACTGGCGTGGGCGCCGGATTCAGAATAAAAGGGCTATGAGGCGATACTTGGAACGGGGTGAGGTGAGTACTTAGCTTTTGTTTTTTCTTTTCTCTCTCTTTCTTGCTTTTCTTTCTTTCTTCCTTTCTTTCTCTCTCTCTCTCTCTCTCTTTCTTTCTTTCCATGCCCCGGAAGTCTCTTTATAGCTTAATTTTGAGTGGTACCCTGTGCACCCAGGGGTCAATGATGACATGAACATCACTCCCCTCCTCTTTCCCCAGAGATTTGATCCCTTTCTTCAAGGAAGTAGTGTGGTCCCCTAGAAAGAACACTGGTCAGCGAAATAGGAGGCATGCATTCTAGTCCTGATTTTGCCATTAATTTGCCACATGACTTTGAAGAAGTTCCTTATCTTCTCTGTGCCTCAGTTTATGCATCTATACAGAGGAAATAACATTTATCCTTCCAGGATGGCAATACGGTTAAAGGGGAATGATGTATGTGACAGTGCTTTGGAAAGCACAGAGCACGGTATAAAAGGTACTCAGAGTGGTAATAGTATTACCAACTCTCCCTAGCTGTCTCCTTCCCCACTTCATGTTCCTCCATCAAAGGGAAAACCCTGATTCCTGATCTCATGAGCACAAATAACTTCCTCAATTCTAAGGGTCTGTACCTCAATATGCCTATGATGCATTCCAGGACTAACGGTCCTTCCTCTTCCTGCCCTTTCGGCTCTGCCACTTTTGGCATTCACCTATGGGGAGCGGGTTGGAGTGGGACATGGGAATAGCCTTTCCTGAGCACCTCCTTCCCATTTGCTCCTCAGAGCATAGAGCCTCTGGACCCCAGTGAGAAGGCTAACAAAGTCTTGGCCAGAATCTTCAAAGAGACAGAGTTAAGGAAGCTTAAAGTGCTTGGCTCGGGTGTCTTTGGAACTGTGCACAAAGTGAGTGACCCATAGGAATTCTGGAGAGGTGGGGAAGGCATCTAGGACAAAGGGGTGAAAGATTTTTGCAAAGGACTGACCTAGGGAGAATGACCTTATGCCAACTGCTGCCCCAAACTTCCCAGGGAGTGTGGATCCCTGAGGGTGAATCAATCAAGATTCCAGTCTGCATTAAAATCATTGAGGACAAGAGTGGACGGCAAAGTTTTCAAGCTGTGACAGATGTAAGTGAAGGAAATTCTGTATGCTGCTAGGAGAGAGGACAATATTAGATACAATCATGTAGAAGCACGGTCCTGTGCTTCTCAGCAGCTACTATGTTAGCCAGAATGTTGGCGGGGGGCCTGGGCTGGCTGTGCACATGCTGAGTGTATGTGAACCTGTTGGTTTCCTAGATATCACCTTTTGTGTCTCTTAGCACATGCTGGCCATTGGCAGCCTGGACCATGCCCACATTGTGCGGCTGCTGGGACTATGCCCAGGGTCATCTCTGCAGCTTGTCACTCAGTACTTGCCTCTGGGTTCTCTGCTGGATCATGTGAGACAACACCGGGGGGCACTGGGGCCACAGCTGCTGCTCAACTGGGGAGTACAAATTGCCAAGGTGAGAGAAGCCTGGAGGAATTCTGTGATAAGAACTGCCTGGCTGAGGGCCAGCCAGGAAAAAGTGGGAAGGTTGAAGTTCTGAGAGGTGGGGTCCCCAGCCCCCGGGCTGCAGACCGGTACTGGTCCATGGCCTGTTAGGAACCGGGCCACACAGCAGGTGAGTAGCAGGAGAGTGAGTGAAGCTTCATCTGTATCTACAGCCAATCCCCATCACTTGCATTACTGCCTGAGCTCTGCCTCCTGTCAGATCAGGGGCAGCATTAGATTCTCTTAGAAACATGACCTCTATTGTGAACTGTGCATGTGAAGGATCTAGGTTGTGCACTCCTTATGATAATCTAACTAATGCCTGATGATCTGAGGTGGACCAGTTTCATCCCAAAACCAACCCTCCCTTTCCCCTGGAAAAACTGTCTTCCACAAAACCGGTCCCTGGTGCCAAAAAAGGTTGGGGACTGCTGCTGAGAGGTACCTTCAAGATTTGGGAGAATTCCAGATCTCAGTGACTGATTCCCCCAACCTTAAGAATACTTTCTTCCCCTCTACCTACAGGGTATGTACTACCTTGAAGAACACGGTATGGTGCATAGAAACCTGGCTGCCCGAAATGTGCTACTCAAGTCACCCAGTCAGGTTCAGGTGGCAGATTTTGGTGTGGCTGACCTGCTGCCTCCTGATGATAAGCAGCTGCTATACAGTGAGGCCAAGGTGAGGTGACACAAAGGATAAGGAGGTGGGGGTAGAGTGAAGCGTGGGGATAGGGAGCAGCCAGTGGTCTCTTCTGGAGGCAAGCAGATGCTTCATGGTAAGTTCAAGGAGTGGAGGCTGCAGATGCCAGATATTTTAGTTCAGAGAACACCAAAGAAAAGAATGGTCAAGAACTTGGGACTTGGAAATGCTAAGAAAATGTGTGGAAATAAACTTGTGATACCTCTTTCTTTAATCTGCAGACTCCAATTAAGTGGATGGCCCTCGAGAGTATTCACTTTGGGAAATACACACACCAGAGTGATGTCTGGAGCTATGGTCAGTGCATCTGGATGCCCTCTCTACCATCACTGGCCCCAATTTCAAATTTACCTTTTGAGACCCCCTCTTAGAATCTCTAAGCACTTCAGATTTTTATGTCAGATCAGGTTCTGCCTGCCCTTCACTTCATGCCCATGTCTACTATTTTGCCAGTGACTAGTCCATTTCTTCCTGCACCAGGTGTGACAGTTTGGGAGTTGATGACCTTTGGGGCAGAGCCCTATGCAGGGCTGCGACTGGCTGAAGTACCAGACCTGCTAGAGAAGGGGGAGCGGTTGGCACAGCCCCAGATCTGCACAATTGATGTCTACATGGTGATGGTCAAGTGTGAGTTACCAGCTGAGCCCAACCATTTTCTTTCTTTCTTTTTTTTTTGAGACGGAGTCTCACTCTTACACCCAGGCTGGAGTGCAATGGTGCAATCTCAGCTCACTACAACCTCTGCCTCTCGGGTTCAAGCGATTCTCCTGCTTCAGCCTCTGGAGTAGCTGGGATTACAGGCGGCCACCACCACACCTGGCTAATTGTTTTATATTTAGTAGAGAGGGGGTTTCACTATGTTGGCCAGGCTGGTCTCAAACTGCTGACCTCAGGTGATCTGCCCGCCTCAGCTTCCCAAAGTGCTGGGATTACAGGTATGAGCCATTGTGCCCGGCCTGACCGCGGCCATTTTCTTACTTCCCTCTGTACTCCTCTTGTGGCTCTATTCCCTTTTTTTTTTTTTTTTTTTTAAATGGAGTCTCACTCTGTCGCCCATACTGGAGTGCAGTGGCGTGACCTTGGCTCACTATGACCTCCACATTCCAGGTTTAAGCAGTTCTCCTATCTCAGCCTCCCAAATAGCTGGGACTTTAGGCATGCACCACCATGCCCAGCTAATTTTTTTGTCTTTTTAGTAGAGACGGGGTTTCACTACATTGGCCAGGCTGGTCTCAAAGTCCCAACCTCAGGTGATTCACCCGCCTCGGCCTCCGAAAGTGCTGAGATTATAGGTGTGAACCACCGCGCCCGGCCATGGATGTATTCCCTTTTATGTCTCTACCTCCTACATCTTATCTCTAGGTTGGATGATTGATGAGAACATTCGCCCAACCTTTAAAGAACTAGCCAATGAGTTCACCAGGATGGCCCGAGACCCACCACGGTATCTGGTCATAAAGGTGAGCAGGGAGTAGGAGATACTAAGGAAATTTAGAAAAATGAAGGGTTGGCTGGAACCAGGATTCCCCCTAACAATCACTTATCGATATAGAGAGAGAGTGGGCCTGGAATAGCCCCTGGGCCAGAGCCCCATGGTCTGACGAACAAGAAGCTAGAGGAAGTAGAGCTGGAGCCAGAACTAGACCTAGACCTAGACTTGGAAGCAGAGGAGGACAACCTGGCAACCACCACACTGGGCTCCGCCCTCAGCCTACCAGTTGGAACACTTAATCGGCCACGTGGGGTAAGACACCTTCTAATTACCCAACACTTTGCACCCTGAACCCTCACAAACCCTACAGATACCCAGATTAACTACTTAAAGGCCCCCATGGTGAATATAGATTTCTCCCTTCATCTTAACCTTTTCCTTATTTTTTCATCCTAGAGCCAGAGCCTTTTAAGTCCATCATCTGGATACATGCCCATGAACCAGGGTAATCTTGGGGAGGCTTGCCAGGTAAGTTCTGATGCTGAGAGGCTGGGTTTTAGGATCAGATTGATAGGAGTAGTGTGGAAGACATTAGAAACCTTTGAGGTTTAATCAGTGTCCTGCAAAAAAGAAGGCAGCGAGGGCCGGGCGAGGTGGCTCATGCCTGTAATCCCAGTACTTTGGGAGGCCAGAAAGAGTGGATCACCTGAGGTTAGGAGTTTGAGACCAGCCTGGCCAACATGGTGAAACCCCATCTCTACCCAAAATACAAAAAACTAGCTGGGTGTGGTGGTGCACACCTGTAATCCCAACTACTCAGGAGGCTGAGACAGGAGAATCGCTTGAACCCGGGAGGGAGAGGTTGCAGTGAGCTGAGATGGTACCACTGCACTCCAGCCTGGGTGACACAGCAAGACCCTGTCTCTTAAAAAAAAAAAAAAAGGCCAGGTGCGGTGGCTCACGCCTGTAATCCCAGCACTTTGGGAGGCCCAAGGTGGGCAGATCATGAGGTCAGGAGTTTGAGACCAGCCTGGCCAACACAGCAAAACCCCATCTCTACTAAAAATACAAAAACTAGCTGCACACGGTGGCAGGTGCCTGCAATCCCAGCTACTCAGGAGACTGAGGCAGGAGAATCACTTGAACAGGGAAGCGGAGACTGCAGTGAGCCAAGATCATGCCACTGCACTTCAGCCTGGGCAACAAGAACAAGACTCTACCTCAAAAAAACAAAAAAAAAAAAAGGCAGGGAACAACTCAATTTCCTTCTAAACAAATGTCTCTTCTTTCCTCATCATGTAAATCTCCTTGCATTATTTTCTGTTTATTTTCTTCCTTAGGAGTCTGCAGTTTCTGGGAGCAGTGAATGGTGCCCCCGTCCAGTCTCTCTACACCCAATGCCACGGGGATGCCTGGCATCAGAGTCATCAGAGGGCCATGTAACAGGCTCTGAGGCTGAGCTCCAGGAGAAAGTGTCAACGTGTAGGAGCCGGAGCAGGAGCCGGAGCCCACGGCCACGCGGAGATAGCGCCTACCATTCCCAGCGCCACAGTCTGCTTACTCCTGTTACCCCACTCTCCCCACCAGGGTTAGAGGAAGAGGATGTCAACGGTTACGTCATGCCAGATACACACCTCAAAGGTGCCTGACTCTTCCTGAGGCTTTCCTCAATTCTTCCTCAAATCCTTTCCCCGGGCTCCTCTTGTTTTTTCTTCTCTGATCATATGCCTCTCTGTCCTATTAATTTTTTCAAATTTTCCCCTACCCCCATGAAGTTATCCGCATACCTATCCTTTCTTCTCAACCCCCAGGTACTCCCTCCTCCCGGGAAGGCACCCTTTCTTCAGTGGGTCTCAGTTCTGTCCTGGGTACTGAAGAAGAAGATGAAGATGAGGAGTATGAATACATGAACCGGAGGAGAAGGCACAGTCCACCTCGTCCCCCTAGGCCAAGTTCCCTTGAGGAGCTGGGTTATGAGTACATGGATGTGGGGTCAGACCTCAGTGCCTCTCTGGGCAGCACACAGAGTTGCCCACTCCACCCTGTACCAATCATGCCCACCGCTGGCACAACTCCAGATGAAGACTATGAATATATGAATCGGCAACGAGGTGGAAGTGGTCCTGGGGGTGATTATGCAGCCATGGGGGCGTGCCCAGCATCTGAGCAAGGGTATGAAGAGATGAGAGCTTTTCAGGGGCCTGGACATCAGGCCCCCCATGTCCATTACGCCCGCCTAAAAACTCTACGTAGCTTAGAGGCTACAGACTCTGCCTTTGATAACCCTGATTACTGGCATAGCAGGCTTTTCCCCAAGGCTAATGCCCAGAGAACGTAACTCCTGCTCCCTGTGGCACTCAGGGAGCATTTAATGGCAGCTAGTGCCTTTAGAGGGTACCCTCTTCTCCCTATTCCCTCTCTCTCCCAGGTCACAGCCCCTTTTCCCCAGTCCCAGACAATTCCATTCAACCTTTGGAGGCTTTTAAACATTTTGACACAAAATTCTTATGGTATGTAGCCAGCTGTGCACTTTCTTCTCTTTCCCAACCCCAGGAAAGGAGGTTTTCCTTATTTTGTGTGCTTTCCCAGTCCCATTCCTCAGCTTCTTCACAGGCACTCCTGGAGATATGAAGGATTACTCTCCATATCCCTTCCTCTCAGGCTCTGACTACTTGGAACTAGGCTCTTATGTGTGCCTTTGTTTCCCATCAGACTGTCAAGAAGAGGAAAGGGAGGAAACCTAGCAGAGGAAAGTGTAATTTTGCTTTATGACTCTTCACCCCTTAGAAAGACAGAAGCTTAAAATCTGTGAAGAAAGAGGTTAGGAGTAGATATTGATTACTATTATAATAATTCAGCACTTAACTATGAGCCAGGGATCATACTAAACTTCACCTACGTTATCTCACTTAGTCCTTTATCATCCTTACAACAATTCTGTGACATAGATATTATCTCATTTCACAAAAAGGGAAGTCGGGCATGGTGGTTCATGCCTGTAATCCCAGCACTTTGGGAGGCTGAGGCAGAAGGATAACCTGAGGCAAGGAGTTTGAGACCAGCCTAGCCAACATGGTAAGACCCCAACTCTTAAAAAACAAAAAAATGAAGAAGAAAAAAAAAAACTGTAGAACTGGGCGCAGTGGCTCATGCCTGCAATCCCAGCACTTTGGGAGGCTGAGATGGGAAGATCACTTGAGCCCAGAATTAGAGACAAGCCTATGGAAACATAACAAGATGCCGTCTCTACAGGGAAAAAAAAAAAAAAAAAAAAGAAACTGAGCCTTAAAGAGATGAAATAAATTAAGCAGTAGGTCCAGGATGCAAAATCCTCCCAATTCCTGTGCGTGTGCTCTTACTGTAAGGTGCCAAGGAAAACTGATTTAAGTCACAGCCCTTGTTTACAGGGCACCGTTTCTTGTTTTTGCACTGAATCAAGTCTAACCCCAACAGCCACATCCTCCTCCTATAGCCAGACATCTCATCTCAGGAAGTGGTGGTGGGGGTAGTCAGAAGGAAAAATAACTGGACATCTTTGTGTAAACCATAATCCACATGTGCCGTATATGATCTTCACTCCTTATCCCCAAGATCCACTTTTAGAAGCCATTCTCATCTAGCAGTGAGAAGCTTCCAGACAGGACAGAAAGAAGATCCAGCTTCAGCTTCACACCTCTGTCCCCTTGGATGGGGAACTGAGGGAAAATGTCTGTTGTATCACTGAAGTTTTTTGTTTTGTTTTTATACATGTCTGAATAAAAATGCCAAAGTTTTTTTCAGCTTCCTGTCTGTCAAATGAAAACATTTCGTATAAGAGATCTGTTCCTCAGCAGTGGATAGTCACCTTTCTGTCTTCTGACAGTGCTACTGTCCCATGCATATTTCTCTAGTCCTACTATTACTTGGTATTTCTTTAGAACAAGCATAGAGCATAGTCCTTTTCATTAAGGGTTTTAGTAGGAATCTACAAGGCAACCAATTGGGAATAACAAAAAGAACCCACGTGCTTGATGATTTATAAAAAGCCCTATACGTGTCCGGTCTCCTTCAGAGGCCAAATACTGAAGACTTCAGATGCTTCTGAATTCATTATCTTAGAAAAGTCACCAAACCTTTTTATTTTTTCACGGTAAGAACTCTCAACAAACATGTCTTTCTGAACACTTCCCTTAGGTGCCCCATCCAGGTGCCTGTTATTGGAACAATAATGTCATGTTACTTCATTAGGAGTCCGGCCTCTAGATTGCGAGGCCTTTAAATGGATGATCCCTCCGGTGTCCGGCTGCGCAGTTGGCCCCTGTTCCCAGCACCCTTGGTCTTCTTCCACCTGTCTGCCCCTCCCTGTTCTCCCAGCTTCGGAGGACGACTGGACCGGCTGGACGGGTTTCGCCAGCCGACCCAAGTACCCAAGGAAGGGCGCACCCAGCCTCCCCGCCCTAGGTGCCGACACTGCCCACCCGCCGCGGCTCCACTCTACTCCACCCCTGCTCGTTCGACTCTAAACCTATTTCCCCGCCGTAGCTCCGCCCCTCTTCCCTCAGCCCGCCCCTCTGTTACTGGCTTTCGCTCCGCGTTCCCGGTGGAAGAGGTTTTTCCGGGAGAGACCACGCTTCCCCTCAAGTTCCCCAACGGCTCCGCCTTCCCGCCGGAGCCTGACCCTTCCCAGTGTGCCCGGCGATTCCGGCGTGCGAGGCCCTTGGAGGGCAAGGCCCCAGGGCCTGGCTTAGGAGCGCGAGAGGCAGGCTGGGAGTTGTAGTTCGAAAGCCCTCGAGGGCGGCTAAAGGCTGGCGGTGGAGAGGACTAGTTTTCCCAGCGTGCCCTGCGCCTCAGCCCGCGCGCTCACAGCTTCTCGCTCTCGCCTGCCTGCCCGCTCCCTTGCTTGCTCGCGCTTTCGCTCGCCCTCTCCTCGAGGATCGAGGGGACTCTGACCACAGCCTGTGGCTGGGAAGGGAGATAGAGGCGGCGGCGGCTCAGGGGAAACGAGGCTGCAGTGGTGGTAGTAGGAAGATGTCGGGCGAGGACGAGCAGCAGGAGCAAACTATCGCCGAGGACCTGGTCGTGACCAAGTATAAGATGGGGGGCGACATCGCCAACAGTGAGTGCGGCCTCGGGGGTCGGGGAATCAAGGCTGACAGGGAAAGGTGCCAGGCTGGCCCCGAAGGGGCTGGAGCGGAGGGGTCATGCGAACTGAGCTACTGAGCTACTGAGCTACGCTGGGGGCGGCGTGGTGGGAAGACCCGGTGTCGCGCCTGGGACCTGAGCGGCCAGGCCCAGGCTGAAGTCTATGGAGGTGCGGGTTGGCGACCGGGATGAGCGCAGAGAGGGTAACCTGGCAGGCTCCGACCCGAGGCCGTTTGTTAGGAGGCAAGACGTGTTTTCTCTTGTTCCTATCCTTCATTCCCGATTTCTGCTTCCTCTGATTCTGGCAACGGCGAGGCCACCTCGAAAAGGAAGCGCCCAGCTATTGGCGACAGAAGCGCCCCTCTGTTTTTGTCGCGTCTCCGGGGCGTCAGGAGCCCAGCCGGCAAGTGTTGCTGGGTCCCCTTGCGGATGGCTGGCCCCCTTCTTCCTCCACTACTGTCCCTGACACCAGCTTCCCCACCACGTGCTTTACTGGAGCCTTTCCTTCTTCAGCTCTTACCCTGGTGGGGGCCCCCTTCTACCCTTGGGCCAGCTAAGGGGACCGTTGGAGAGCACTCCTGGAGCTTCTAACACAAGTTTTGGAGCTATATATGGCTTTTCTTGAAGTTACTCATTACTACTACCTTTTCAATCTGTGCAGATAGCCTTAGTTAGCATTCACATTTGTTGTTCAAAGTGACTTGACAACTCAAATATTTTGGGGTCTCCGTCTTATCCCAACTAGGCAAGCTTGCGAACATTACTGGAAAAGGGAGGACTGATTTTAGGATTTTCATAAGTCAAACTTATTCCAGCTGTGCTCTGAGGATCTCAGCAGTTGCCTGCCACTCTAGGCAATGTCACTTTCTCTTTTCTCTCTTTCCAGTTAGCCTTTCCATTTTATTTAAAACCCAGTTAGGGAGATAAAAACTGCTTGTCATTGTGTTTTTAAATGGTTTTAACAGCAGAGATGGTGGGGAAGAGGTATTTAGGATGCCTCCCATCCTGTGGGTGAAAATCTGAGTTTTACTGGCTTTCAAAGAATCACCAAAACTGAGATTTCAAAACTCAAACCTGTGCATTATATCACAGTGGACATTTAGTATAGTACCCTGATTTTTGGTGCCTTTTAGTATTTGAGATACTAGGGGTTTGAATCAGAAAATCCCTTTCTTACAGTTGATAACTTTGGCCTCATATTTCTTTGAGATAAGCCATGATCCCCTGAAATGAAACCCAGGGACCTTAGATTAAGTCCCCTTGGCGTATACACTTGTTTATGAGGAATTAAGTCTACATAGATTGAGATTCCTAACACCTAATTAGAGTGTCTGAGAAAGGAAGGCGGTAACATTTAACAGTGCTTCAGCTTCGAGTCAGCAATTCTGTCTACATTCTTGTCCCTGATGCCTATAAATTTCATCTAGTCTTTCCATGTATGTGGGGATACCATGGCAAGAACCCTCTGAAGTTCATAACTCTGTCCTGTCACACCAAAGGTAGCATCTTTGGAAAGTCCGAGGCCTTGCCTAGGGAGATGGATTGTATATACCCAGTTGTCACATAATGTAAGGAAGAGAAGTGAATGTTGACTTTTCAGCCTCAGGGCAATGGCACTAGGGAGTATTAAAAACTCTTAAGTTCAACTTCCAGGTATTCCTTGGGAGGTAACTAGACAATGAATACACACAAGGTTGACATGATGGGATTCTATCCTCAGGGGTACTTCGGTCCTTGGTGGAAGCATCTAGCTCGGGTGTGTCGGTACTGAGCCTGTGTGAGAAAGGTGATGCCATGATTATGGAAGAAACAGGGAAAATCTTCAAGAAAGAAAAGGAAATGAAGAAAGGTAAAAAAAAAAAAAAAAAATCCCTCACTAATTTCCTGTTTGACCCTTATTTGGTCCTATATGTTTTTATTTTTTTTCACTGTAATGATGCAGTCCCCACCCTGGCTCTGTCTGAGATATTTGGAAATCTGGAATGGCAAGTGGGATACAAGCAGTTTCCTACCTAATACAAACTGATGAAACTTAAGCAAGACCCTGAAAAAATCCTTCCACTTTTCTGAAGGGCACTAGGGCTTCTGGGAGACAGCAAGGCAGTAGGCTGATGGTTTTTTCTTTACAGGTATTGCTTTTCCCACCAGCATTTCGGTAAATAACTGTGTATGTCACTTCTCCCCTTTGAAGAGCGACCAGGATTATATTCTCAAGGAAGGTGACTTGGTAAAAATGTAAGGTTAAACCGTTTTAAAGCATTTTTCTTTTTTTAAAGCATTTACAAAATGCCAGTTCCTAATGCAGTACACTCTGATCTTGCCTTTCAGTGACCTTGGGGTCCATGTGGATGGCTTCATCGCTAATGTAGCACATACTTTTGTGGTTGGTGTAGCTCAGGTAGGTGGCCTGCTTTTGATCTCTGTTCAGCCCTGCGGGTGGAGGGAATGTACCCGCTATTTCCTTCTTATTCCCACCCCCAATCACCACGCAGGTCGAGAGAGTGTCTAGAGAAGCAAAAGGAGAAAGGCTTTTTGTTGTTTTTGTTGTTGTTGTTGTTGTTGTTGCTGTTGCTGTTTTTACCCTCCTGTTCATTGGCTGGCCTTCACATATGGGTTCACAGATATTAGCCAGATAGCCAGCTGAGTTAACAGACTTTCCAGGAAGATACTGATTGCATGTCCTTATCTACAGGGGACCCAAGTAACAGGGAGGAAAGCAGATGTTATTAAGGCAGCTCACCTTTGTGCTGAAGCTGCCCTACGCCTGGTCAAACCTGGAAATCAGGTAAGCTATTTTATCCAGTTCCAAAGCTTGGTTGAACCAAAGATGCATTAGGCACCTGTTGCTACTCTATATGAAACTACCAACCTCCCCTATAGACCCCTTATAAAACAGCTTTTTAAAATTAGTTATATTTGGCTGGGCACAGTGGCTCACGTCTGTAATCCCATCACTTTTGGGGGCCAAGGTAGGAGGATAGCTTGAGGCCGGGAGTTCAAGACCAGCCTGGGGAACATGGTGAAACCCCATTTCTACAAAAAATACAAAAATTAGCTGGGCATGGTAATGTGTGCCTGTATTCCCAGCTGCCAGGGAGGCTGAGGTGGGAGAATCACCTGAGCCTGAGAGATTGAGGCTGTGGTGAGCTATGATCATGCAACTGCACTCCAGCCTGGGCAACAATGAAACCCTGTTTCACAAAAGAAAAAGGAAAAATAAGCATTTGCTGTCCCCACAAAACAGATTAGAATGCCATGTAAAAAAGGATAAACACTAAACTTAACATTATAGGCATGTGGTGGCACATACCTATAATCCCAGCACTTTGGGGGGCCAAGGTGGGAGGATTGTTTGAACCCAGGAGTTTGAGACCAGCTTGGGAAACAGCGAGACCCGTCTCTGCAAAAAGAAAAAAGAAAACCCAGGTTTGTGACCAAGTTCTTTCACTTAGTCATTTAACCTGGGGCAAATCATTTAACCTGAGACTCAGTTTCCTTGTCTTCTAGATTGGGATATACATCTGCCCTGTTCACTTGCAAAATTTATTGAAGTAGACCATCTTTGTGAAAGCACGGGGTAAAATGATATGCAAATACACCTGGTCCTTGGCTTGATGCCACATTCAGTAGAAGCTATGCTTTGAGTACCCATACAGCCATTCTGGTTTTCATTTTCCATGTAGTATTTAGTAAATTACATGAGATATTCAACACTATTATAAAATACACATATGTTAGATAATTCTGCCCAACTGTAGGATAATGTTTTTTAAGTGCTCTGAGCACATTTAACATAGGCTAGGCTATGATGTTAGGTAGGTTAGGTGTATTAAATGCATTTTTGACTTAGTGATATTTTCAACTTATGATGAGTTTTTTTGAGATATAACCCCATTGCAAGTTGGGGAGCATCTGTATAAAGTATTTTTAGATTGTAGGGATAATCAAACTATGAAACGAAAAACCAGTGAATAAGTATCATTGGGACTTGACAGGATATTAGAAGGCTCAGTTCTGCCAGGTTCGGTGACTCATGCCTGTAATCCCAGCACTTTGGGAGGCTGAGGTGGGCGGATCACGAGGTCAGGAGATCGAGACCATCCTGGCCAACATGGTGAAACCCTGGCTCCACTAAAAATACAAAAATTAGCTGGGCGTGGTGGCGCATGTCTGTAATCCCAGCTACTCAGGAGGCTGAGGCAGGAGAATAGCTTGAACCCAGGAGGCAGAGGTTGCAGTGAGCCGAGATCACGCCACTGCACTCCAGCCTGGCAACAAAGTTAGACTCCATCTCAAAAAAAAGAAAAAAGAACGCTCAGTTCTTTTATGCTTCTTATTCTCATTGTAGAGAACTTATTAGCTCCTGATATCTCACCTTTCGTTTGATGTTGTACTTCTAGAACACACAAGTGACAGAAGCCTGGAACAAAGTTGCCCACTCATTTAACTGCACACCAATAGAAGGTGAGAACAGATAACAGGGTTGAGGGTCTAAGAATGAGTGGCTTTGCCGGGCGCGGTGGCTCACTCCTGTAATCCCAGCACTTTGGAGGCCAAGGCAGACGGATCACCTGAAGTCAGGAGTTTGAGACCAGCCTGGCCAACATGGTGAAACCCCGTCTCTACTAAAAATACAAAAATCAGCTGGGCGTGGTGGCGTGCGCCTGTAATCCCAGCTACTTGGGAGGTTGTGGCGAGACTTGAACCCGGGAGGCGGAGGTTGCAGTGAGCTGAGATCGTGCCATTGCACTCCAGTCTGGGCAATAAGAGCGAAACTCCATCTCAGAAAAAAAAGAAAAGAATGAGTGGCTTTGCAGAATTGCCCCCTTGAAGATCTATCTGGCTATAACCCAGTCTAAGCCAGAAATCTCAGAGCCCTGTGTTTCCATAACCAGGTAGTTTTCTCACTGCCTACCCCTTCAAACTACTGAAGTAGGTAGATTCGGAAACCCTTTGGGATACTGGATAGCTCGTTCCATGGGTTGTGTCCTGTCTACAGGTATGCTGTCACACCAGTTGAAGCAGCATGTCATTGATGGAGAAAAAACCATTATCCAGAATCCCACAGACCAGCAGAAGTAGGTGCCAACCCTATTCATCACCTTCTATCACACCAGACTAGTCATCAGGTTTTTTTCTATACTCCCAACTGAATCTTGTCTACCCTTTACTCCATGCTTTCAGGAGTGACCTGTTGCTCTTAATATTTCCTTTCTCTAGGCTGGGTGTGGTGGCTCACGCCTGTAATCCCAGCACTTTGGGAGGCTGAGGCGGGTGGATCACCTGAGGTCACGAGTTCGGAACCACCCTGACCAATATGGCGAAACCCTGTCTCTACTAAAAAATACAAAAATGAGCCAGGCGTGCTGGTGTGTTCCTGTCGTCTCAGCTACTTGGGAGGCTGAGGCAGGAGAGTTGCTTGAACCTGGGAGGCGGAGGTTGCAGTGAGCTGTGATTGCGCCACTGCACTCCAGGCTGGGTGACAGAATGAGACTCTGTGTCAAAAAAAAAAAAAGTTCCCTTTCTCTCTATTCCTTTTAGGAAGGACCATGAAAAAGCTGAATTTGAGGTACATGAAGTATATGCTGTGGATGTTCTCGTCAGCTCAGGAGAGGGCAAGGTGAGGAGAGTACCAGAGTTGGCAAAGAGGGGTGACTGACAGTGTTCACCAGACCAAATGTTACTTAAATTACTCTTTCAGGCCAAGGATGCAGGACAGAGAACCACTATTTACAAACGAGACCCCTCTAAACAGTATGGACTGAAAATGAAAACTTCACGTGCCTTCTTCAGTGAAGTGGAAAGGCGTTTTGATGCCATGCCGTTTACTTTAAGGTACTACACTTAGCAATGATAGTACGTGGAACCAGTCTGACTCACAGACCATACACCCAGGAACACTTTTTCCTCTCCCTTCCTGCCTAGACTTGTAGCGTGCACGTGCTCACTCCCTCCCTCTCTCTCCCCATCTCCTTCTCACTGAAGGTAACGTAAAAGAGCAATCCTAAGCATGATTTCTGCCTGAGGGTAGGAGCTATTTTAAAATATGAGCAAAATGGTAAGACTTGATGGGGAGTTAAGGATACCTCTGAATGTCATCTTCCCTGCCAGAGCATTTGAAGATGAGAAGAAGGCTCGGATGGGTGTGGTGGAGTGCGCCAAACATGAACTGCTGCAACCATTTAATGTTCTCTATGAGAAGGAGGGTGAGTTCTAAAAAGAGCTTCACTTTGGATTCCCTGATTATATGATATCCTTCCTATAAATTCAGAAGAGCTAAGTATGACAGAGGAACTTTTTATCGAAACACATCTTCATTTTTGCCATAGGTGAATTTGTTGCCCAGTTTAAATTTACAGTTCTGCTCATGCCCAATGGCCCCATGCGGATAACCAGTGGTCCCTTTGAACCTGACCTCTACAAGTCTGAGATGGAGGTCCAGGATGCAGAGCTAAAGGTTAGTGTGGAATAGAAGGTGGTGAATACGTACATGGTACCTGCCTGGAAGTGAGGGCTAAATGCCAGCAAAATCCTGAAGAGAGCTACAGTACTGAAAGTAACCCTTTGTTTTCAATTTCCTCTACATTCCTCAAAATTTTTTTCCTTCTTCCTGTTTTCCAGGCCCTCCTCCAGAGTTCTGCAAGTCGAAAAACCCAGAAAAAGAAAAAAAAGAAGGTGTGTTATTACGATCATCCTTCTCTGTTAGGGTGAACCTGATCCCTCTTTCTCCCACGGTGTTAGGTTGTAGTGGGATACGGATGTTTGTACAGATGCTCCTCAACTTAATATGATAGGACTTTGTCCCAGTAAACCCATCATAAATTGAAAATACTGTAAGTCAAAATGGATTTTAAAATATATATATATATATTTTTAAGAGACAGGGTCTCAAACTCCTGGCCTTGAACAGTCCTCCCACCTCAGCCTCCCAAACTGTTGAGATTACAGGCATGAGCCACCATGCCCAGCCTTGTTTTGGCCAGGCACAGTAGCTCACGCCTATAATCCCAGCACTTTGGGAGGCCAAGGCGGACGGATCACCTGAGGTCGGGAGTTTGAGATCAGCCTGACCAACATAGAGAAACCCCGTATCTACTAAAAATACAAAATTAGCTGGGCATGGTGGCACATGCTTATAATCCCAGCTACTCGGGAGGCTGAGGCAGGAGAATTGTTTGAACCTGAACCTGGGAGGCAGAGGTTGCAGTGAGCCGAGTTCGCACCATTTCTGCTGGACAACAAGAGTGAAACTCCGTCTCAAAAAAGATGATCTCACTCTGTCACCCAGGCTGACATGTAGTGGCATGATCGTAGCTCACTGTAGCCTCATGCTCCTCCTGGGTTCAAGTGATCGTCCGGCCTTAACCTGCTGAGTAGCCACCACCATGCCTGACTCAAAATGGATTTGATATACCTTAACCTACCATGAACCTCATAGCTTAGCCTGGCCTACCTTCAGTGTGCTCAAAACATTTATTGAACAAATTATCATGTATTGAAATATCCATATTGCTTTCACACCATCGTGAAGTTCAAAAATCACAGGTTGACCATTATAAGTCAGAGACCTGTATATCTTTATTTTAGCTGTGACCCAGAGGATTGAGATAACTTTATGGCTGGGTGTGGTGGTTCACACATATAATCCCAACAGTTTGGGAAGCCTAGGCAGGAGGATCACTTGAGCCCAGGAGTTCAAGATCAGCCTGGGCAACATGGTGGCATGTGCCTATAGTCCCAGCTACCTGGGAGGCTGAGGTGGAAGGATCACCTGAGCCCAGGGAAGTTGAGGCTACAGCGGGCCATGTTGTACCACTGCACTCCAGCCTGGACGACACAGTGAGACTGTCTCAGAAAAAAAAAAAAAAAAAAAAAACACTTTTATCTCTGGTCCCAGACACTACCCGCAAATAGTTAGAAACTGACACGTCTTCTCCCTCTCCTTTTCTTGCATATAGGCCTCCAAGACTGCAGAGAATGCCACCAGTGGGGAAACATTAGAAGAAAATGAAGCTGGGGACTGAGGTGGGTCCCATCTCCCCAGCTTGCTGCTCCTGCCTCATCCCCTTCCCAACACACCCCAGACTCTGTGAAGTGCAGTTCTTCTTCTCCACCTAGGACCGCCAGCAGAGCGGGGGTCTCCCTGCCCCCACCCCCGTTCCCCAACCCACTCCCTTCCAACAACAACCAGCTCCAACTGACTCTGGTCTTGGGAGGCGAGGCTTCCCAACCACGGAAGACTACTTTAAATGAAAAAAAGAAATTGAATAATAAAATCAGGAGTCAAAATTCATCGTCTTCAAGCCCCTCTTTCTAGCCTTTTCTACTACTATGCTTGGTCAAGGTTTGTGCCCTACTACAGAACAGGGCTAAATTAGCCATCACCACTGAAAACTCAGCCGAATTTTTTTATACCACTCTGATGTCAGCATTTTTCCATCTGTTTGGGGCTTTTTCCTCTTTTTTTCCATTCTCCCCAAGTATTTTATCTGGCTTCAAAATTAGGAGGATTATTTTTCAGATTGTTTTTATTCAGTGTGGCCGATTCCTCATCTGATTCAGGGTGTCCAGTCAGGCCCCTCCCATTTTAGGAGCTGGAGCCTTCATTTATGAAGAGATTCTCATCTATGAAATGGATCCTCATTTGTAAATCTTTTTTCTTCCATTTTCACAAAGCTGTAAAGAAATAATCCATCTGAACCTTACCCTTTTCTCTGGAGTCAGTGGGGTCTTTCCTCACTCCATCTTACACAAACCTGAGCTGGAAGCTCAACTGGTTTTGTCCCTGTTTGAAATATTGTGATCTCCCTCCCTTGAAAGAAAAACCAAGAACCAGAGGAGTAGACTGACTGAAGATACAACTCCTGGCTTTCTGAAGCTATGGACTTGGATTGGATTGCTGGGGGTTTGTAGAGAAAGGTGACAAATTTCAGTACCTCTGGCATGCTGGAAACTAGGGCTCCCACTAACTTATGAGGTTTTTAAACACATTGAAAATGACATGACATTAAAATAAATTTGGATTTGCTCATAATGATGTGCTTTGTATGCTGCTCTTATTTGATGGAGATGGGGAGAATGTCAGTTGTAGTATTGGAACTGTTCCTCCACAGTGCCATGCTCTGCCTTCCCAAACCGAGCAATGTCTTGACTTGCAGAAGACACAAATCCTAGAATCTTTGATGACATAGTAAGTTATCTGCTGGAGTTGGGTGATGTAATTTTCTAAGTAGAAACAGTCCTCACTGCTAAGATTTGTTTGGGGCTAGGACACTTAATGTGTACTGCAAAAACAGCACTGCAAGTGTTTATTTTGAATTCAGGAAGCCAGGAAAAATGTCTGGTACACTAGTTTTCAGGGCCAGACTGAGGTCAGATGGGTAATTGGTTTATCTTACTGCATGTCAGGCATTGCTAAACTAGAGATACTACAAGTGAACAGAACTGAACACAGGACAAATGTCTAATGACGTATATCCACCATTAAAATAGTGGTTTCAGTGCCCTAAAAATCCTCTGTGTTTTGCTTGTTCATCCCTCTCTCCTTGCTTACACATTTGTCCAAAGGCAAAGAATGTACAATGCCAAGAGTGAACCGTAGTGTAAACTAAACTATGGATTTGGGGTGATAATGGTATATCAACGTAGGTTCAATTGTTAACAAATGTATCACTCTGGCAGGGTGGAGGGATGTTTATAAAGGGGAAGGCTATATGTGTGGGAAATGTCTAACCTTCCTCAATTTTGCTGTGAACCTAAAACTTCTAAAAAAATAAGTCTTTTTTTAAAAAATATACTAATAATGTTTATTGAGGGAATCAGGATAAAACTAAAATAACAGACTTAAAGTACGTAAGAAAGGGGTAATTGAAGTGAAAGCATTTTTTTTTTTTTTAGGTAGACAGGAAGTAGAATTTATTGGTGAGTATTAAGAGGGGGCAGCACAGTGGAAGCCCTCATGAGTGCAGGGCCTGCCACTTGTCCAGAGCACCACGATTGAGAACGTACTTGACCCATCTGGGGTGAGCCGCTTCTCAGCCACCATGTCTTCAAATTCATTGGCATTGAACTTGGTGAAGCCCCACTTCTTTGAGATGTGGATCTTCTGGCGGCTGGGGAGCTTGAACTTGGCCCTGCACAGGGCCTCAATCACATGCTCCTTGTTCTGCAGCTTGGTGCGGATGGATATAACTTGGCCAATGTGAACCCTGGCCACAGTGCCTGGGGCTTTCCAATGGCACCTCCCATGCCTGTTTGGAGCCTACACTGGGGTAGTGCAAGGTCAGAAACATGAACATCCATCTGAAAGGACTGTCTCCAAGGTCCCTTAGAGCAACCCATACAACAAACAGGCTGCATCACTACCAGGGAAGCTGCTGTTTGCAGCCATTGCACACTGGGCCCCCATGAGGAAAGGAACTCAGTCGGCTTAATTGGCTGCAGGAAATTAAGTCTATTAAAAAAAAAAAAAAAGTGGTCAGGTGCTCATGCCTGTAATTCCAGCACTTTGGGAGGCCGAGGCAGGCAGATCACCCGTGGTCAGGAGATCAAGACCAGCTTCACCAACATGGTGAAACCCCATCTCTACTAAAAATACAAAAAGCTGGGCTTAGTGGCAGGCATCTGTAATCCCAGCTACTTGGGAGGCTGAGGCAGGAGAATTGCTTGAACCCAGGAGGTGGAGGTTGCAGTGAGCCAAGATTGTGCCACTGCACTCCAGCCTGGGTGACAAGAGACTCCGTATCAAAAACAAAACAAAATTTCCCTCAAAGAGCTTATAGACCAGTTGGCAATCATCAGTTGAAATCTTGGTGGAATCGATACAAAATAATTCTGAAGGGATTTTTTTTTTGTTTCAAAAAACTTGTCATATACGTTTGGGTGGTGACAATACTAGAACTACTTAGAAGGAACCTAATTTTAAAAACGTTTTTCAGGGATTTAAAGTGAAATGCTGTAGAATATAATAAAGGGAAACCACAAAAAAAGAGGGATTGTAACAATCACATACAAAATGTTACAGTATTTTAAACTATAAGATGAAGTCTCTCTAGGGAAAGGGTTCTTTTTCATCCCCCATTAACTCAAAACTTTCCTGTAGCCAAATAGGGGATCTGGTTGTTTTCCAGTGCTTCTCACCTGAGCATACAATCAAACTGGGAAGTTCTTTATCTTAACACCAAATGTCACACTTTCCCTAGATTTGGCTAATTTTCTCCCAATGTCCATTGGTTCGCTCTTCACGCCTAGAGAATCACTGCATAGGTCACTGCAGCCTCGACTTCCTGGGCTCGAGATTCCCCCACCTCAGCCTCCCAAAGTGCTGGGATGATCGCGCCCGGCCCGCTGACGTATTTTCTGAACAAATGATGCATTGTAGCCAGGAATCTCTAGTGATATTTTCCTTCAGGCTTCGTGAGGAAAGACCATAGTCAGCTATTTTATTCTCGAAGTTTAGGAAAAAGAATTGCTCTATCTTAAACAGTGAAAGGATATTTTTTGAAGTATGGAAGCTTTCCCGAATCCCCACTTTATATCTTCCTATGTTCTGAAATCTTAGAACCTTCCATGGTTCCGGAATCGAATCACTCTGAAGCAATTTATTTTAGAAAATAAGGCAAACCGGCTGGGCGTGGTGGCGCATGCCTTTAATCCCAGCACTTTGGGAGGCCGAGGCGGGCGGATCCCTTGAGCTCAGGAGTTCGAGACCAGCCTAGGCAACACGGCGAAACCTCGTCTCCACTAAAAATACAAAAATTAGCCAAGTGGCGCGCGCCTGTTGTCCCAGCTGCTCGGGAGGCTGAGACGGGAGAATCGCTTGAACCCAGGAGGTGGAAATTGCGATGAGCCGAGATCCCGTCACTGCAAACCGGCCTGGGTGACACAGTGAGATCCTGTCTCAAAAAAGAAAAAAAGAGAAAAGAAAAGAAGGTAAACCAGTAAAACAAGAATTTCTGTACAGTTCGCGCCTATCCATAGCAAAATGGAGGACTTCTCCAGGGAACTGCAACTCCCAAGAAGCAATGCGAGGGACGGTGGCGGTTACTACTTTTTCCCCGTGGGCACCTCTCGGTCCAATATTGGAAAGAAGTGCTAACGTTTAAATAACACAGCGCCCTCATACTAAATCTGGGGGGGAATTGGTAACTCGAAAACCAAATACTCAAGTCTTCAGAGAGAGCTAACTCAACCTACTCCTCCTCAATAGGGTCCGAAAACCATTGCTACGCCTATTGGGTAACCCCGCCCCTGGGGAAAAGGGGTGGGAAGCGGAAGTGACGACACCCGGCGCTGCATTAAATAGCCGTAAACGGAACCTCGGCTTTCTCTCGGCCTTAGCGCCATTTTTCTGGGTGAGTGTGTTTGATTCCTGTGATCGGATTCCGCGTACAATCCGTAGACATCTGACCTCGGCAATTACCATCATCACACCAAACTAACTGTAGCCTTTCTCTCTTTCCCTGTAGAAACCTCTGCGCCATGAGAGCCAAGGTGAGCAGTTCCTGGTAGTAAGCTTGGGAGGTAGGAGTTGGCGATTAGTATGGTGAGACTAAGGCAAGTCCGCCATACCTCCTGAACTACTGGGTTTCAAGGGTACCAAGAGCTGGTGGGAGAGGAAAAGTAGTAGTTTGTAAGAGAGCTAGCGGTTAAGTGCTATGGGTAGAGAGGGTGGGAATTAGAAAAGGGTGGAATTCTGATTTTATGTTGCGAGGGTGTCCAAGTTACTGATGTAGTTGCTACGACCAATCTCATACTTGGTTAAGAATCTGCCCGGTTCTAAAGAGTGCATTTCATATCCCTCCTAAGCCTACTAATAAGCTTTATCTCTCTTTTTTTTAAAAAAATTATCTGCTGCTTGTGAACGGTTGCTAGTGGAGGAAGAAGCGAATGCGCAGGTATGTTGGAGACTTGGCCAGCCCAGGAGGAGGGAAGTTCCTTGGACAAAACTTAGGAGAAACATTTGGTTTGGAAATCTTAAAAGATCTTTAGGAGAAAAATGTTGGAGTGTTTTCTTCCTAGAGCAAAGGATAGAACAGAGGACGATAGAACCGTAGTGCTTTTTCATTTTACCACCTCATGTTATGTGCACGTTTGATTTTATGTGGGAGGGAGAGAACTCTGGTTTGAGAATAGGTATATTCCATTCCTGTGTCTGCTTTTCAGGCTGAAGCGCAAAAGAAGAAAGATGAGGCAGAGGTCCAAGTAAACCGCTAGCTTGTTGCATCGTGGAGGCCACAGGAGCAGAAACATGGAATGCCAGGCGCTGGGGATGCTGGTACAAGTTGTGGGACTGCATGCTACTGTCTAGAGCTTGTCTCAATGGATCTAGAACTTCATCGCCCTCTGATCGCCGATCACCTCTGAGACCCACCTTGCTCATAAACAAAACTGCCCATGTTGGTCCTCTGCCCTGGACTTGTGACATTCTGGACTATTTCTGTGTTTGTGGCCGAGTGTAACAACCCTAAAATAAATCACCTCTTCCGCTCTTTTAGTTGAAGAATTAAATCGTCTTGTCTATTATGTTTTTTATGGTTCCATTGGGTGGGGGTTTTCTATCATTACAGTTTGCCTTTTCCCTGTCACTACCTGTGCTATGGAGGATATCAAAAGCAACAGCCCGGGTTATGTGGTGTGGTTTGCATCTCGGTGGAGCTGGATGGAATATGATAAATCTCTGGAGGCAGGTTTTAGATTTCGTGGGTCATTTGGGGCCAATGCTGGTACCGCCCCTACCTTCCAGGAGGCCTGCTTTGACGACTATTGCTTAGAGTATGTCGCGCGTTTGGGTTAGGTTGCCATGGTGACACGCAAAGCGTGGTGGGAACTTCCTGCGCATGTCGCACGCATACTTTGTACACCATAGAGTATGGTTCCGGGTCTGATAGCTAGAGCGCCACTTCTTCCGCAGGAAGCGGAAGAGCGATCGGGTGGGCGGCTCTTTGTCGAAGCTAGAGGACCGGCAGGCGGCAGCAGCAACTACGGCGGCGGCGGCAGGTGAGGGAGGCGGGAGACTTAGGTGGAGGCCGCGCCCGGAGGGGAGGAGTCGGGGCCGGCCCAGCGACTGGGCTCGGCCGGGCCACACAAGGCCCCCCAGAACCGAGCTGGCTCGTCCTCACACCCCAGGGCAGTGCCCCTTTTCTGACTGACCCCGCATCGCGAGCAAACGCCAGCTTCGTGACGTCACAACCCTGCCCATCCCCTCAGCTTGATGACACCTGGAGCCCCAGCTCCCCGCTTCACTTCGCGCGCCCTTAGTGTCCCTTTCATGTAGCCCACGGCTGAGCGCCAGCGGCACTGCACGGAACCTGCCAAGCTAGAAGACTTGCTGCGGGAAAACTCCTAGGACTTTTTTTCGCAAACTCTAGGGTGTTGGGAAGCGTCACAATCACTGCCTCCAAGTCCAATCGGCCATCCCACTGCACTGTCAGGCGCTGCCCTTTTAAGGTTCCTCACTAGCCATTACTAACTCCAACCCTTAGCCGGGCTCTGACCCTCACATCCTCTTTCATCTTGATGCAGGGCGTCCCGCACCCTTTGTTCACTCAGAGCTAGTTTTCCAACCCATGCTCCCAGTCCTTCCGAATTAGTTTTATCTCTTACTCTTCTTACTGGCCGCTTCTCCCTTGGACAGGTGAAGTTCAGTTTAAACCCTGAGAAAATCCTGACGTTCCCAAAGAAAATCCTTTGCCGTTTTGTCAGATTTCTTTCTTGTGACAACCACCCCATAGTCCTCCACTCTTACCTCTCCTTCCACCCAAGTCTCTGTTTTTTTCCTGCTCAGAACCCAGCAGTGATGTGGAGGTGGAGACCCACAGGAGCCCCGGACTTCACCTGAGCTACCTCAGGTATCAATTCTGGGAGAGTTGGGTGGGGAGGAGCATCATATCTAATTATCTGCTGCTGGTGCGACTTGCAACGTGAGCCAGGTTTGGATAGATGGCATTTGTACTTCACCTGGTCATTCCCCTTTACTAAAAGTTTGTATCTTTTACCACTTCTTTCCTTGTTGCTTCTATTATTCTGGGACTATCTCCCTTTAGAGGAGGAGGATGCTCTTACAGATTCTCATGTAACTGTGGTCTCTGGTTTGGTTCATTCATTTTAGGGAGATCTAAAGGCAAAGTCACAGCAGTGGGGTGGGGTAGGTCAAGGCCAAAGTAATCAGGAAAGATTCCCTTATGCCCAAAGGGAACAATGTGAAGTTTTCCTATTTCAGCAGCAGGGGGAGCCTGAACACCGCATAGGAAAGGCTTGGGAGGTCAGACACGTGGTAGCAGGGACTCCAGGTCTTACTAGGGGTGGAGAGAGGGGAGGGCTAGAACCAGGGCAGTGGACTGACATTCCAAAGCTCTCTTGGGAAATAGGAGACTTAAAAAGCTTTTATGGAGTCTATAAATAAAGAGGATTTTTATGGGTTGAGGAATGGTGTGGCTGGATGTCAGTGGGATCTTCACAAAGGGGAGTAGGAAGGGGGTGGAGAATGGGGAAAGGTCACTGGTTCCTGTGAAATTAACTCCTTCCCACCTTGACCTTATCACAAATGGTTAGCCCTGGAAATCTAGAAGTGGAGATTCTAACTTAGAACTGCTACCCTGAAATAGAGGGGGCTGACCTCTCTGCCGCTGACAGTGATGATGGGTAGGAGGGAATACTAAAATATGACAAGTTTTGAGACTCCCCTCAAGCTGGCGACACCAGTCTCTTCACCCAGGATTTCTTGGCTTCTAGAGATTTGATATGTACAGAGCCCTCACCTGAGGAAAAGGAAAAGGGGTTAAGGAAGTTTTGTTACCATCTTCTACAACCCTAATAGCTCAGTAGCCCATCTTGGGCACTATTCCCAGTTTCCTCCCAGCCTGTTCAGATACTGACTGCAGTTTTAATTTCACTTCCACAACTTTAATAAGGTCAGCTCAGAAGGAAAGATGAAATCCAACACTGTTTCTTCCCTGCTTCCTCCTGGGCCTATCGTCATTAGTGAAATTAGGTGGCTTCACCCCAACTCCTTCCCTCCTCTGTTAGCAAGGCAAGTGTGAATCATTCTGACCCAGACCAGGTGCACAAAAGCCTGGGCGGGACTTTTGATGAGTCAGACGTTTCAGCCAGAATTCTTATCCCTTAGATTCTCCATCTCTAAAGCCATTGCCCCTCTGGGCTGCCTGCTCTATAGTCAGGAAGAGTGGGATCTCCCTGGAGGACTTCTGTTTAATACAGTTCTCCTCTTTTGTAGTGGTCACCAAGAGTGGCAAGATAAAGAAAACCCTGAGTTGGGCGGGACCAGGATGCCTGACCGGGACAGCTATGCCAACGGTACCGGGAGCAGCGGTGGAGGCCCTGGAGCTGGTGGCAGCGAGGAGGCCAGTGGGGCAGGGACAGGCAGTGGCGGGGCCAGCTCAGATGCCATCTGTAGAGACTTCTTGAGGAATGTGTGCAAGCGAGGCAAGCGTTGCCGATATCGCCACCCAGACATGAGCGAGGTGTCCAACTTGGGGGTGAGCAAAAACGAGTTCATCTTCTGCCATGACTTCCAAAACAAGGAGTGTAGCCGCCCAAATTGCCGTTTCATCCATGGCTCCAAGGAGGATGAAGATGGCTATAAGAAGACAGGAGAGCTTCCCCCACGGCTGAGGCAGAAAGTAGCAGCTGGCCTTGGCCTTTCACCGGCAGACCTACCAAATGGCAAGGAGGAGGTCCCTATCTGCCGTGACTTTCTCAAGGGTGACTGTCAGAGAGGAGCCAAGTGCAAGTTCCGTCACCTGCAGCGGGATTTTGAGTTTGATGCTCGGGGTGGAGGAGGCACTGGTGGGGGCTCAACAGGCTCAGTCCTCCCAGGACGACGTCATGACCTCTATGATATCTATGACCTTCCTGACAGGGGCTTTGAGGACCATGAGCCAGGCCCAAAACGCCGGCGAGGTGGATGCTGCCCCCCTGATGGCCCTCATTTTGAGTCATATGAATATAGCTTGGCTCCACCGCGAGGGGTGGAGTGCAGACTGCTAGAGGAGGAGAATGCCATGCTCAGGAAGCGGGTAGAGGAGTTAAAGAAGCAGGTCAGTAACTTGCTGGCCACCAATGAGGTATTACTGGAACAAAATGCTCAGTTCCGCAATCAGGCCAAGGTCATAACCCTGAGCTCCACTGCACCAGCGACTGAGCAGACTCTGGCCCCCACTGTGGGCACTGTCGCTACTTTTAACCATGGCATTGCCCAGACTCACACTACTCTCAGCAGCCAGGCTCTACAGCCTCGTCCAGTGTCCCAGCAAGAACTGGTGGCCCCTGCTGGAGCTCCAGCGGCTCCCCCAACTAATGCTGCACCTCCTGCTGCTCCACCACCCCCACCCCCACACTTGACCCCAGAGATCACGCCACTGTCAGCTGCCCTGGCTCAAACAATTGCCCAGGGAATGGCACCCCCACCTGTCTCCATGGCTCCTGTGGCGGTATCTGTGGCTCCTGTGGCCCCTGTGGCTGTATCGATGGCCCAACCCTTGGCAGGAATCACAATGAGCCACACCACCACTCCCATGGTGACTTACCCTATCGCTTCCCAGAGCATGCGCATCACGGCCATGCCACACTGATGGGGCTAATGGACACTCCCCTGGTATAGCCTCCCAGGGCTGGGTTCAAGGGGCCCTTGCCCACTTGCCTAGCCCTCCCCAGCCCTGTCTGAAGGGCTCCCTTGAGAACTAGGACAAGAGACTACAAGGAGTATGTCCTGAGGAGGGGTTGGGTTGGTGTGTTTTCTCTCACCTCCCTTTTATGAGGGTCCTCTTGTCCATCTTCAAGCCTCACAGTGGGGGCTTGCAGAGGAATGCAGACTGAAGCCAGCAGAGAGGAAGGACTGACTGAAGGGCTGTGTCCTCTTATGGGAATTTGGGAACATCCCTCGTCTTGTCCTCTCTTCTGCACAGCACAGGTTCCAGCACTGGTTTTGGAAGAAAAAAATACCCTGCCCAGAGGGAAAGCCAGGAAAGATTGGGAAGTGGGTGGTTAGGAGAGAAGGCCTGACAGGAGCCTTCAGACAATTTGGGTCCTAGTTGGTTGGGTTGGACAATAAAGGAATTGCTTCTGGGCCCTGGGAAGGCTGGGACCATAGTGCTCCAGCCCAAAGACTAGGGAAGCATTCATTACCCTAGTTTGGCCTGAAAATCCATAGGGCAGGGCCCACTACTTTCCAAAGAAATAAAAGAACAATTATTTTTAACAAATGGAGGCAGTGAAAATTTGCTTAGATATTCTGTGTGGAAGATGGGAGCAGTAAATAGATCTCATGCCAAAATGGGATAAAGACCCCAGCCTCACATAGCTTTGGTAAGATAGATAGAAGCCAGTGAAGGGTAGGGACCCAGAACAAGACCAAATGGGGCTTTGGGGAAGGCACTTTATGGGGCAAAAGGTTTGGAGCCACCTAGTCTAGTTTAAAAATAGTCCCATCTGTTTCTGGTCTCTGTCGGTATGTGCTATTCCCAGGTTGCCTTAGTAACCAGGGCTCCTAGGGTCATTTAGCGGGGCAGGTAGTAAGGAGGGCGTATTTGCTGAGAAATGGGGATGGGATGTTACATAGTTGACAGGTCCTTATTCAAACAGAGCAGGACAGGTGGAGTTGATGGCAGTTAATGTCCCTCCTACGCCAGCCCTTCCTCAGTGGCCAGTTCCTTAAGCCTTCAAGGCTTGGGAGGTCTGGGAAAAGAGTCCTTCTAGGGACACAAGGCTTAGGGTCCATCCCTTTCCTCTGTCTCCACATAGGACCAGAAGTTTTAAATCTGCTTAAGTCAGTAAAGCCAGGGGCCCCAATAGTCAAACCTCAGTTCCTCTTCAGCTCACGGCTGATGTAGGGAAAACAACTCAGGTGTCTAGTTTAATGGGACAGTAGATTTGGGGGTAGAGAGTGATCCTGGATTGTGTTCCCCTTCATTATATCTCCTGCTACCTCTTGCTGTTTTGTCTGGTTGATCACTCAGGTCACATCTGGGATTGCAGATGGTGGGCTAGGTCAAGGCCAGTCATTAAAAAGCCTAAAGACAAAGTGGGCTAACATTGTTTGTGGATTTTAGAAGCAACACATTGATAAGCTTAATGTTGTTTTTGGGGGCACAATTTTTTTTTTTTTTTTTTTTTTTTTTGAGATGGAATCTTGCTCAGTTGCCAGAAGACTGGAGTGTAGTGGCACAATCTCAGCTCGCTGCAACATGCGCCTCCTGGGTTCAAGCGATTCTGTTGTGTCAGCCTCCTGAGTAGGTGGGACTACAGGCGCCCCCCACCAAGCCCAGCTAATTTTTTTATTTTTAGTAGAGACGGGGTTTCATCATGTTGGCCAGAATGGTCTCGATCTCTCGTGATCCACCCGCCTCAGCCTCCCAAAGTGCTGGGATTACAGGTGTGAACCACCGTGCCCGGCAATTCTAGACTATTAAAAGAGATGGCTTACAAGCATTTAGAGAAGAATGTAACAATAGATACCAACATGAATTATCAGTCAAATCTTGACTGACTGTATTTCCTCCTTGCCAAGTTATCTCCAAAGAGGTAGATTTGGAAACTTTAGACATTGTATGTCTTGTATGTATTTACTCCAGCTAAAGACCACCAAGAATACACCTGGTAATTGAGCAAGTTGGGTTTAATGCTCATTGCAGTGAGAGGGAGGGCTCACCATTGAGAATACGTGGTGTGTCAGCATGAGGGTGTTAGGAAGGACGTAGAGGACTTAGACTTTGGTTAAGTGATTTTGGGGAAGATTCAAGAAAGTGGGTGTTTTTATGGGTTGGGTGCTGTTAAGGGAAGCAAGGCTAACTCTATGATTGGGTAGCTTGTCTAGAAGAAGGGCAGACAAGTGAACCTAAGCTGCAGTCGATGAAGTCACTAGCTGGGAAAGGGGATGTTTGCTGTTTTGTGGTTTGCACACTGACCTTGTTTTGTGCTTAAACAAAATTGTCAAGTGATTTTGTTTTTTGTCTCACTTCATCACAGTCGCTGAGTGATCTTGTCCAATGCTGGTGTTTTGTGAGATTGTGTCCAAGAGAACTGCTGACCTCAAATAGAAGAGAACTTTTGGACACAAACACACGTAGCTTACAGGTGCTACCTGTGAGCACCAGGTCAGCCCTAACAGCTCTGAAGCCTGGCTGTGTCAGGCCAGTTCCCAGATTACAGGAGCTGCTTTCCTCTCACCTGCTAAGTCATCACAGATAAGAGGAAAATTACTGGTCAGTTAATAGTAGCATTTTTTCCTTTCAAATGGCTCTGGTTAAAAAATAATAAGAAGGCCAGGCGCGGTGGCTCAAGCCTGTAATCCCAGCACTTTGGGAGGCCGAGACGGGCGGATCACGAGGTCAGGAGATCGAGACCATCCTGGCTAACACGGTGAAACCCCGTCTCTACTAAAAAATACAAAAAAACTAGCCGGGCGAGGTGGCGGCGCCTGTAGTCCCAGCTACTCGGGAGGCTGAGGCAGGAGAATGGTGTAAACCCAGGAGGCGGAGCTTGCAGTGAGCTGAGATCCGGCCACTGCACTCCAGCCTGGGCGACAGAGCAAGACTCCATCTCAAAAAAATAAAAAAATAAAAAATAATAATAAGAAGAAAAAAAAGTAGCATTTGGTGGAATCAAACTGAACACTTGTACTTAGTGTTGGTTAGTGCATTTTTTTTTTTTTTTTTTTTTTTTGAGACGGAATCTAGCTCTGTCGCCCAGGCTGGAGTGCAGTGGCGCGATCTCGGCTCACTGCAAGCTCCGCCTCTCGGGTTTACGCCATTCTCCTGCCTCAGCCTCCCGAGTAGCTGGGACTACAGGCGCCCGCCATCTCGCCCGGCTAGTTTTTTGTATTTTTTAGTAGAGATGGGGTTTCACCGTGTAGACCAGGATGGTCTCGATCTCCTGACCTCGTGATCCACCCGTCTCAGCCTCCCAAAGTGCTGGGATTACAGGCTTGAGCCACCGCGCCCGGCCGGTTAGTGCATTTATGTTGGAGAAATCTCTGTTCTCTAGTGATAAGCCCAAGGGCTGTGTTTTATTATAAAAAGAAAAAACCCAACTTGGGTAAACATAAAAAGCCCATTTATCAACAGTAACACAGGAAGAGCTAAATAATATTCAAAGTGTCTGTAACTTGGATTGACTAAAACACTGGAGCGCTCTCACACTAAAAAATTGCTTAGATCTTGAGCTTGTCAGGGGAACAATGTTAGAGATCTATATGAGCAATAATTCACATGAGAACAACCTGGGACTTCCAGTTGGCTGCAAAAAAATAGAATCTTAGCCCTCAATGTGTCCATTTATAAATATTTATTAAGAGCATGCTATGTTCTAGGCATCTTTCTAGGAGGCTCCATAAGGGCAGTAGAACCTTGGTAATGGATTATAAATACAGCAGTCTATGTTCTGCGTTAAGTATAACCACTTAGTAGTGTGTTCTTCTAAATGTAATTTTTAAAGAGGGCCATTGACAAACCAGTGTGGTTTGCTGGAAAAAAGAAAAGGCTGGCAAGAGAAAGCTTCAAATAGAAGTCTACAAATATTTGAAGGGCTGCCCAGTCGAGGAAGGTCCTGTTTGCTACACAGGAAATAAAAAGGGAGTTCTAGAATAATGGCTAACATTTGTTTTTTTGTTTGTTTTTTGTTGTTGTTGTTGTTGTTGTTTTGAGACGGAGTCTCGCTCTATCGCCCAGGCTGGAGTGCAGTGGCGCGATCTCGGCTCACTGCAAGCTCCGCCTCCCAGGTTTACGCCATTCTCCTGCCTCAGCCTTCCGAGTAGCTGGGACTACAGGCTCCCGCCATCTCGCCTGGCTAGTTTTTTGTATTTTTTTGGTAGAGACAGGGTTTCACCATGTAGGCCAGGATGGTCTCGATCTCCTGACCTCGTGATCTACCCGTCTTGGCCTCCCAAAGTGCTGGGATTACAGGCTTGAGACACCGTGCCTGGCCTGTTTGTTTTTTTTTTTTGAGACACAGTCTCACTGTGTCGCCCAGTCTGGAGTGCAGTGGCGCGATCTCCACTCACTGCAAGCTCCACCTCCACGGTCCATGCCATTCTGCCTCAGCCTCCCAAGTAGCTGGGACTACAGGTGCCCGCCACCACGCCTGGCTAATTTTTTTTTTTTTTTTTTTGTATTTTTAGTAGAGACGGGGTTTCACCGTGTTAGCCAGGATGGTCTCGATCTCCTGACCTCATGATCCGCCCGCCTCGGCCTCCCAAAGTGCTGGGATTACAAGTGTGAGCCACCGCACCCGGCCAGCTAACATTCGTTGACTGCTTCATGTAAGCCAAGGCTCTGTGCCAGGCACTTTACATGCAACATCTCACTGACACAAGGGGTGCACCCATTTTACTATTATTGTACTATTATTGTACCCTTTTTACAGAGGAGAAAGCAGGCTTAAAAAGTAACCTGCCCAGGGTTCTGCAAGTAAGGAATGGGGCTAGGAATCTATTCAGGCAGTCTGACTCCAGACTTGACATAAGAAAGTTCTAATGATATAGCCATCCAACAAAGGGATCATTACCTGGCAGTTTTTTTGTTTGTTTTTTGAGACGGAGTATCATTCTTGCCCAGGCTGGAGTGTAGTGGCGTGATCTCAGCTCACTGCAACCTCCACCTCTTGGGTTCAAGTGATTCTCCTGCCTCAGCCTCCCAAGTAGAGTATCTGGGATTACAAGGTGTCTGCCACCATGCTTGGCTAATTTTTGTATTTTCAGTAGAGGAGGTTTTGCCATGTTGGCCAGGCTGGTCTTGAACTCCTGACATCAGGTGATCCGCCTGCCTTGGCCTCCCGAAGTGCTGGGATTACAGGGTGAGCCACTGCGCCTGGCTTGGCAGTAACTTCTGAGGAATAAAGAATACAGAAGGAATTTCCTCAAATCTTGTTGCCCTTCCCATCTTTGTGAGCTGAGATCAGAGTACGGTATCTCTCCCTCTGCCTCTTGGAGGCGATTATGGTTTACATATTAATGCAGATTGCAACTCCAGGAAGTTTATTCTCTCTCCTCCTGTAGGCCTCATGCTGTAAGACACTTCCTCTAGGCCGGGCGCGGTGGCTCAAGCCTGTAATCCCAGCACTTTGGGAAGCCGAGACGGGTGGATCACGAGGTCAGGAGATCGAGACCATCCTGGCTAACACGGTGAAACCCCGTCTCTACTAAAAAATGCAAAAAAAAAAAACTAGCCAGGCGAGGTGGCGGGCGCCTGTTGGCCCAGCTACTCCGGAGGCTGAGGCAGGAGAATGGCGTAAACCCGGGAGGCGGAGCTTGCAGTGAGCCGAGATCTGGCCACTGCACTGCAGCCTGGGCGACAGAGCAAGACTCCGTCTCAAAAAAAAAAAAAAAGACACTTCCTCTAACAAATGGCCATCCCGCCATCCCTTCCTGTTGTCCACTTACTGCTTATCACCACCAGGTGGCACCTGGGCAGCAGAATTGTCAGTGGGCGGGGACACACCCTGTTTACTTGTGTTGGTAACTAACTGCATTGCAGCTGCTGATCCGGTGGCTCCTGGGCCCCAGCCGGGACAAGACCTTCCTGAGGATGAAGTTTTATCCCCTATATAATTTCTGATGATCTGGATGAGGTTAGGAAGGGAGAAGTTTGGAAAGGAACATCCATAGGTCATCCTTTCCATTCGCCCATCCTCAGGAACCTCCTCCCCTACTCCAGTGCTTGGCAAATTTCAGTTTATAGAGAGGTTTCTCTCTCAGGAGTTTCATCCATGTTCCTGCTGTAGTTCTGCTTTATCAGTTGGTGAGCAGATCACTCATAATTCCTCCAAGTTCCTTGTTTCCTTTTCTACCTGCTCACCTCTGGGAATACGGAGGATGTAGGAGAGAGAATATTGTTTCTTAAATAGTTCTGCAAACTGAATGAAGCAGTTGAGATACTACTGGCCCTAGGGAAGCAGAGAAAAGGAAGTGAAAAAATTTAAGTGATAGAGGCTGGGCAGGGACAGGTTTTAAGCAGCTTTGGTAAACACAGGCTGATGAAATCTATGCCCTGCAGAACCAGATAAAATTTATCAGCTGCAGGCCTCATCCTGTAAGACACTTCCTCTAAGAAATGGCTAGTTTCTCCCCAATGATCAACCCCAGTTCTGCTGCTGCATCTGACAGATTTACATAATATGCCCCATATATACTGCATAAAAAGGTAATCATCTTATGACCAACACTTCCGTCATCAACGTCCACTTAGCCTAGTACCTAGATCCCAGGACAACACTCTACCTCTAAGGCCAGTTAACTAGTAACAATAGTCATCGGTGTACCCTGCACTTTTTCCTTCCTAAACCTACACAGTACACTGTGGGACTGCATTAGTTCCGTACCTGACTGGCAAACCTTCCTTCTAACTCAGGCAAATGTGAAAGGGAATTGTCTTTCCCTCACTCTTGATCCCTCATTTTAGTGTCCTAGAAGTTCCTCAGGGTCAGAAAATTCTTGGAAAATGTAATAATTTGCGCTGCCTCCCTCCCTTTTGGAGCCAACTAGTCTTACACCCATCCTCTATGATAGAGATGACTTATTAACTCTTGGAAATTTCCAAAAAGAAATAAAGCCTCACTTTCTATTCACTCCTCTGCTTTTTTCCCCACTTTCCCTGAAGGCTGGATTATCTCAACTCTATAATTCTCTGACTCTCCAGTTTTCTCCAGGGTCAGTCGTTACACCACACAAACAAGGTAGGGGATTGGGGACAGGATAGACAGGGTCAATCTTCAAACACTTTCATTCCAAATACGATCGTATCCTTTCCTTTTGTAAAGGCAGGCAGGAAAAAGCTGAAGGATAAGGAATGTGCTTAGAGTATGAAAACTAAAAGTCGGCAAAAGAATATATACATATCCCAGACCAAATCCTGTCAAACTGTCCGAATGAGTGGAGGGAAATCCTGACGCTCCACAACCCCTCAGCTTCGCAACTTGGGCTTTCTCCAAAACCAAGAAATTGGCGGTGCGGCTCTGCATGACGTCATACCACAGGCACTCCAATCCCACGTGGGGGAGCTCTTGGTCCCGCCTCTCCTGGAATGGTGCACCACGCCTTCTCCTCTTTATTACCAATCGAATGCCGCCCCTGAGCCCCTTTCTTCCTTTTCCCGCCATCCCAGACCTCCCATCTTGGCCTTCGGGCCCAATCAGGGAGGCCCTACCTATCCGAAACCCGGGGCCTTCCCCGCGGAAGAGGGGAGGAGTTTCAACCTTTTAACCCCGCCTTGGTCTGTGCAGCGCGGACCAACCCAAATCGCCAGAAAGGAGGGGCGTGGCTTGAAGTCCCCCTCCTCCATCCCGGGGATCACGTTTTGCCACTGGCGGGGGGGAGCTGATCGCAGGACTAGGCAACCTCTATCCAGTCCCTGGGTCGGGCGGATCCTCCCAAGAGGTGGCACAATGGAGCGATCTCCAGGAGAGGGCCCCAGCCCCAGCCCCATGGACCAGCCTTCTGCTCCCTCCGACCCCACTGACCAGCCCCCCGCTGCTCACGCAAAGCTAGACCCAGGTTCTGGGGGCCAACCTGCTGGCCCTGGCGCGGCGGGTGAGGCCCTGGCGGTGCTGACTTCGTTCGGGAGGCGGTTGCTGGTGCTGATACCGGTGTATTTGGCCGGGGCAGTGGGACTCAGCGTGGGTTTCGTGCTCTTCGGCCTCGCTCTCTACCTGGGCTGGCGCCGGGTCCGCGACGAGAAAGAACGGAGCCTTCGAGCCGCGAGGCAGCTACTGGACGACGAGGAGCAGCTCACGGCGAAAACTCTTTATATGAGTCATCGAGAGCTACCTGCCTGGGTGAGCGACCACCCTCGGTCCTCTGTGCAGCATAGCCCCCTTCCACTCCTTCCGTCTGGGGCTTTTCCTCCTTGTGCCTAGAGTCAGCTCCCCGCCTTGGGACAGTGGGCCCCAGACTTTCCCCTCTCTCCCCGCTAGCCGCCTGCCTGCTGGACGCGCCACTCTTGGGACCGACTGCTGACTCTCCCCACCCACCCTTTCCCACGCCCAGACTGGATCCTTCCACAGAATCAGGACTTCTTCCTCTACTCTTGGGCAACAGCAGTCATAACATCTGGGGACCCCGTCTCAGCCGAAGCTCTCCCTCCTAGCCAAGCCATCTTCAACGCCCCTCTTGCTTTTGGTGCCACTCGCGCCTTTGCTGCTCCTGGAAATCCTGGTCCCGTTACCTCTCAAAGGTTTCCCTAGTCTTTGCTATGCTCCTCGAGACTTTTTACCTACTTAAGGCCTTATGGTTCTCTCTTTTCTCGCTTTTATCCCCGGTTACCCGCTGGAACCCAGCCCCGGCCCCTGGACGACCCTCGGGCAGCCACCTTCAGGCCTCCAGCCGCCAGGCTGCAGCGCGGCAGAGGCGGCTGCTGGAGGGAGGGCGGGGTACGGGAGGAGGTGGTGCGGCTGCTGCAGTGCCCGCGGCCCATACTCCCCCCCACCCCCTCGGCCGGCCACACCCGTTTCCGGACTGTGGGCTGCGCTTGTTCCGTTGGGGCAGAGACCCTTATTTCTGCGGCGGCCGAGTCTGCTGTGCTGAGGCGGATGCCTTCTCTTTAGCCTTGCAGAGGCAAAGCCCGTTACCCGGCCCCTCCCAGCAGAGGTGCCAGTCTAGGGGGAGAATGGTAGCAGAGAGGAGTCAAAATTGACACTAGGCAGACACAGCCAAGCTTTCCAGGCCCAGGACTGGAAAGGGGAGGAGAAAGAGGGTGAAATGGCCCTAGGGGACCTGTAGCCTAGGCAGCAAGTGTTTGTCTCCTCCTCGTCATCATGGAAACCAATCTACCCGCAATACAAAGCACAGGTGTTCTTTCCCTTAAAAGGAGTCACACAGAGAAAGATAGAGAAAAAAAAACAAAACAAAAAAAAAAACACGCACCCCCCCCCCAAAAAAAAAACCCACAAAGCCAGGCCGAATTAGGTCTTCTGGCCCCTCCCTGACTCAAGGAAGGACTTGCTTCCCCCTTCACCTTCCTGCTCTAGAAGCCCCGTCTGAGGGGAGTTGAGAAGGCAGGACTTTTCTGTTTTCTTTTTTTTTTTTTGAGACAGAGTCTCTTACTCTGTTGCCAGGCTGGAATGCAGTGGCCCGAACTTGGCTCACTGCAACTTCTGCCTCCCGGGTTCAAGAGATTCTCCTGCCTCAGCCTCCTGGGTAGCTGGGACTACAGGCATGCACCACCATTCCCAGCTAATTTTGTATTTTTTGTAGAGACGGGGTTTCACCATGCTGGTCAGGCTGGTGTCGAACTCCTGACCTCATGATCCACCGGCCTCGGCCTCCCAAAGTGCTGAGATTACAGATGTGAGCTACCGCGGTCAGCCTGGAACCAGGACTTTTTAAATCCCAGGATTCCCTGAAACTTTGATTTGACTGGGCCTCCCCCTCCAGAAAGAATGTGCCCTCCTCCTCCTCCTGCTCCTCTCTCTCTCAGCAGCTGTCATTTCACCATGTCCCTGAGCTACCCACAGGGTAACAATGTGACCTCTACCCTGTCAGCTCCCCTTATTAGAGAGATCTCAGCCCCCAAATTCTGTGAGGAATGAACCTTTGGGATATCCCAGCCCCTCATCCACCCCAAGTATGAGGAGTCTGTCACACTTACACACTCCCTCTCCTCTGCGGCATACCACCAGCATCTTAGTAGGAAACCAGAGGCGAGGGTGTGCACGTCACTGTCTCTGCCTTCCCCACCTCCAGGTCAGCTTCCCAGACGTGGAAAAGGCTGAATGGCTCAATAAGGTGAGGATTGATTTGATTTTTAGTCTTCGTGAGGGGAGAATGGGAATTTGTTTCTTCTTGCCAGACCCACCCGCATCCCTCAGTGCTCTCCGTGGGGATTCTGAAGGAACTTGCCTTGAGAGGGAAGACTGGGTTCTCCTCTGACCATCTCTCTTTCCTCCCAGATTGTGGCCCAGGTCTGGCCCTTCCTGGGCCAGTATATGGAGAAACTTCTGGCCGAGACTGTGGCTCCGGCTGTTAGGGGATCTAACCCTCATCTGCAAACATTTACATTTACACGAGTGGAACTGGGTGAAAAGGTATGTGTGGAGGAGGAAAAGTGAGGAGGTGGGATAGGGAGGGTGAGTGACCCGGAGTAGACTGAGGTACTTCTCCCTTTCCCTCCCCTGTCTCAGTACTTTCTCTCTTCCTAGCCATTGCGCATCATTGGAGTCAAGGTTCACCCAGGTCAGAGAAAAGAGCAGATCCTGCTGGACTTGAACATCAGGTAATACCACTCACCACTGCTGCTTCCCCTTCAATGTGTCCTGGTCAGTCCAGGCTACTTCACTCCCCCTCCCCGCAACTTCAGCCAAGGACTAACCCTCTTGGTTCTCTTCTTTACCAATCCCCAGCTATGTAGGTGATGTGCAGATTGATGTAGAAGTGAAGAAATATTTCTGCAAAGCAGGAGTCAAGGGCATGCAGGTAGGCCATATGTCAGGGGCCCACATAATAGGGAATGTTTGTCCTACGTTTCATGGGATATGGGGAACTGTGAGGTTGGAAAGACCAAGGCTGAGAAAGTCTGGGAGGACAGAAGAGGGACTTTTCTGGGGAAAGGCTTTGATTTTCTCTTCTTGCCTCAGCTACATGGTGTCTTGCGGGTGATTCTGGAGCCACTCATTGGGGACCTTCCCATTGTGGGGGCTGTGTCGATGTTCTTCATCCGACGCCCGGTAAGGGAAAACAATGAAGGGGTATGGGGAAGCAGGGGAAGCAGAGAGGACTGGGAGGATGAGGGCAGCCAGCGATGCGGAATGAGAAGGGAATTGACAAGAAGGCCGAGGGGTTCTGGCAACTGTTGGATGGGTATGACCACACCCCATAGGATCTGTCCTGACCCCTGCTCTTTCCCTGCAGACCCTAGACATCAACTGGACAGGGATGACCAACCTGCTGGATATCCCAGGACTTAGGTATCAAGGACTTACTGAGCACCTGCTGAGTGTTCCAGCGCTGGGTTAGGGGTTTAAGGGACACAGAGCAAAGATGCTGCTTGTGTCCTCTAGGAGCCTCAACTTCAGTTGGGGAGCGAAGACAAAAACCCCTGGAAAGTTTGATACTGTGATTTTTCTTCGGGTTGAGGGAGCAGGTAGGGAATGAAGAGGGCTGAAGGCTGCAAAAGGCAATGGGGATGGCAGTGAGGAAGGGAGAGAGCAGTAGGTGGGGAATTAGGGTAGAAGGGTAGCACAAAAGATTTTTACAAAAGGACTTTCTTTTTTTTTTTTTTTTTTTTTTGAGACGGAGTCTCGCTCTGTCGCCCAGGCTGGAGTGCAGTGGCCGGATCTCAGCTCACTGCAAGCTCCGCCTCCCGGGTTTACGCCATTCTCCTGCCTCAGCCTCCCGAGTAGCTGGGACTACAGGCGCCCAACACCTCGCCCGGCTAGTTTTTTGTATTTTTTTAGTAGAGACGGGGTTTCACCATATTAGCCAGGATGGTCTCGATCTCCTGACCTCGTGATCCGCCCGTCTCACTCTCCCAAAGTGCTGGGATTACAGGCTTGAGCCACCGTGCCCGGCCTCCAAAAGGACTTTCTTACAGCTTTAGGTGTGGGAAACATAGTTGGAGTTAGGCGAAAACTGGAAGTTGAGGCCATACCCATTCCTTTCTACTCCCCCATGCAGCTCTCTCTCTGACACCATGATCATGGACTCCATCGCTGCCTTCCTCGTGTTGCCCAACCGATTACTGGTGCCCCTTGTGCCTGACCTTCAAGATGTGGCTCAGTTGCGTTCCCCTCTGCCCAGGGTATGGCCTTTTCCCCACTAGATAGATCCTTCTCTCAGGAACCCCTTGCTGGGTCCTTAGTTTCTCACCATCTGATTCCTTCCTCCAGGGCATTATTCGAATTCACCTGCTGGCTGCCCGAGGGCTGAGTTCCAAGGACAAATATGTGAAGGGCCTGATTGAGGGCAAGTCAGACCCGTATGCACTTGTGCGTTTAGGTACCCAGACGTTCTGCAGTCGTGTCATTGATGAAGAACTCAACCCACAGTGGGAAGAGACTTACGAGGTGGGAGAGTTGAGCAGCTGTGTGAAACGGGGAAGCCCCAAGAGGCCGTGAGAGAAGACGCTGATTAGATGATGCTCACAGCTGCAGCCCCATGAGACACTCAACCTTCTGTGTTCCCCAGGTGATGGTACACGAGGTCCCAGGGCAGGAGATTGAAGTGGAGGTGTTCGACAAGGATCCAGATAAAGATGACTTTCTGGGCAGGTGAGACTCTGCCTGTTAGGATTCTAAAGCCCATGCTGGCCGGGTGTGGTGGCTCATGCCTATAATCCCAGCACTTTTGGAGACCGAGGCTTGCGGTTCATGAGGTCAGGAGACCAAGACCATCCTGGCTAACACCGTGAAACCCCATCTCTACTAAATATGCAAAAATTAGCCGGGCGAGGTGGCTGGCGCCTGTAGTCCCAGCTACTCGGGAGGCTGAGGCAGGAGAATGGCGGGTGAACCCAGGAGGCAGAGCTTGCAGTGAGCCAAGATCGTGCCACTGCACTCCAGCCTGGGCGGCAGAGTGAGACTCCGTCTCTAAAGAAAAAAAAAATAATAAAAAAAAGTAATAATAATAAAGCCCATGCTACTGAGGTTCTGGAGGTAATTACTCACTTTCTGGGCCGGGAATCATGTATCGTTTTCCTTCCTAACCTCCCCACCCCTAACCCCTACCATGCACACACTCACGCAGGCAGGTGAATATCTCCTGAGAGGAATAAGGGAGTCTGAGATCTGCCAGTCATTTCTCGGTGGGTGAGTGGAGGGCCACTGACCTGCTGCTAATTACAACACTCCCTTTTTCTTCCTTTCACTACCCTCTCCCCTCCCCACCCCAGAATGAAGCTGGATGTAGGGAAGGTGTTACAGGCTGGTGTTCTGGATGATGTAAGTTGGGAGAAGAGGAAGGTGTGGGCTGATCTCACCCTTTGGGCAGACGGTAGTTGCTACATTGGTAGGGAAGTAGTTAAGCAGATATCTGATCTCTATTACATCTCAATTTCTTCTAGTGGTTCCCTCTACAAGGTGGGCAAGGCCAAGTTCACTTGAGGCTAGAATGGCTGTCGCTTTTGTCAGATGCAGAGAAACTGGAGCAGGTACGCCACATGGGAAACAGGAAGCTGGCAGGGGAGAAGTAGGTAGCTGGAAGTGTAGGGGACTTGGAATGGGGACCAAGATCTGACTACTACCACCCCTTCCTAGGTTCTACAGTGGAATCGGGGAGTCTCCTCTCGACCAGAGCCCCCATCAGCTGCCATCTTAGTTGTCTACCTGGATCGGGCCCAGGATCTTCCTGTGAGTTTGGGTGAACAGGAGCCCTGGATGTAGCATTCCCCAACCCTGCCTTGCTGAGGATGCAATTGTCACTGCCTGCTTTGCTCCAGAAGTATCAGCATGTAACACAAGGGTCCCAGGGAGGGGATCAGATCCATTGCAGGGAAAGGATTCTGATGTGATCGCACCTTCCTTCACCAAAACCAAAACCAAATCCCCCAAGATGGTGACCTCTGAATTGTACCCACCACAGCTGAAGAAGGGGAACAAGGAACCCAACCCCATGGTACAACTGTCAATTCAGGATGTGACTCAGGAGAGCAAGGTGAGGGCCAGGACATCATTGTCGGGGGCCAGGTGGGACAGGGAGAGGCCTGTTCTTGGAATGGTTTCCCCTTTGGAATGCCTGTTATGTGCGAGGTTTTCTGGAGAAACAGGAGTGGTGCTGTGGTATACACCCTTAATCCCTCCTCCACATCTCCAGGCTGTCTACAGTACCAACTGCCCAGTGTGGGAGGAAGCATTCCGGTTCTTCCTACAAGACCCTCAAAGCCAGGAGCTTGATGTGCAAGTGAGATAATCACCTCTTCACCCCCTCTTGAATACCCTATTCTGTCTTCCCAGATCAGTACCATTTCTCCTCTCCTTCTTTTCCCTTCATTCCGATTTTTAATCCATCTGCCTAGACTCCCCACCTCCCTGAATATCTCTCCACTGTTCCCCAACTGTTGCTCCAGAATACTTTTTTTTTTTTTTTGAGATGCTGTCTCGCTCTGTTGCCCAGGCTGGAGTGCGATGGTGCGATCTCAGCTCACTGCAACCTCCGCCTCCCGGGTTCAAGCAATTCTCCTGCCTCAGCCTCCCAAGTAGCTGGGATTACAGGCACGCACCACCACGCCCGGCTAGTTTTTGTATTTTTAGTAGAGATGGGATTTCACCGTGTTGGCCAGGCTGGTCTCAAACTCCTGATTTCAGGTGATCCGCCTGCCTCAGCCTCCCAAAGTGCTGGGATTATAGGCGTAAGCCACCGCACCTGGCCTTAGTTCGTATGTACTAGTTCTTGAATGATTTTATATATGTGTGTCTTGTCTATGAAACTGGCCAGTAAGCATTGTGAAAGCAGATACTATGTTTTGTGCTTTTTCTGTGACCTTTAAAATTCTGAATGTTAACAATTTTATTGAGGCATAATTTACATACCATACAATCACTCATTTTAGGTATACAATTCCCAATTATAAAAAATTATTCTGGCCGGGCGCAGTGGTTCATGCCTGTAATCCCAGCACTTTGGGAGGCCGAGGCAGGTGGATCATGAGGTCCGGAGATTGAGACCATCCTGGTTAACACGGTGAAACCCCATCTCTACTAAAAATACAAAAAATTAGCTGGGCGTGGTGTTGGGCGCCTGTAGTCCCAGCTACTCGGGAGGCTGAGGCAGGAGAATGGGGTGAATCCGGGAGGCAGAGCTTGCAATGAGCAGAGATTGCACCACTGCACTGTGCAGCCTGGGTGACAGAGCAAGACTCCGTCTCAAAAAAAAAAAAAAAATTATTCTGAGGCTGGGCACGGTTTCTAAAATGAGTGATTTTATGGTATGTAAATTATGCCTCAATAAAATTGCTAACAGTCAGCATTTTTTTTTTTTTTTTTGAGACAGAGTTTTGCTCTTATTGCCCAGGCTGGAGTGCAATGGCATGATCTCGGCTCACCGCAACCTCCACCTTCTGGGTTCAAGTGATTCTTCTGCCTCAGCCTCCGGAGTAGCTGGGATTACAGGGATGTGCCACCATGCCTGGCTAATTTTTGTGTGTGTTTTTAGTAGAGACGGGGTTTCTCCATGTTGGTCAGATTGGTCTTGAACTCCTGACCTCAGGTGATCTACCCGCCTCAACCTCCCAAAGTGCTTGGATTACAGGCGTGAGCCACCATGCCTGGCCCAACATTCAGCATTTTAAAGGTCATAGAAAAAGCACAAAACGTAGTGTCTGCCTTCATAATGTTTACTGGCCAGTTTCATAGACAAGACACATACATAAAATCATTCAACAAGTACATATGAACCAAGGCCAGGTGCGGTGGCTCATGCCTGTAATCCCAGCACTTTGGGAGGCCAAGGCAGGCGGATCACCTGAGGTCAGGAGTTTGAGACCAGCCTGGTCAGCATGGTGAAACCCCATCTGTACTAAAAATACAAAAATTAGCCAGGCATGGTGGTGCATACCTGTAATCCCAGCTACTTGGGAGGCTGAGGCAGGAGAATCATTTGAACCCGGGAAGTGGAAGTTGTAGTGAGCCGATTTCATGCCACTGCACTCTGGCCTGGGTGACAGAGCAAAACTCTGTCTCAAAAAAAAAAAAAAAAAAAAAGAACAGAAGAACAACAATTACATACGAATTTGTGGGAGTAACATATCCATAGTATAAGACTAAGGAGGGTCAGAGAAAGGGACAGGCTGGAATAACTAGGGAGATTTTGTGAAGCAAGAAGTAGGATTTTAATTGAGTCTTGAAGGATAAGTAGGATTTAAATAGGCAGAGGGAAGAGAATGAGGACTTTCCAAATAGTGGGAGCAGAATGAACAAAGGTGGAAGAGGCCATGGATTGGGCAGAGGACTATAAAAGATGACTCTGGCCGAGGTGGGCGGATTGTCTGAGCTCAGGAGTTTGAGACCAGCCTGGGCAACACGGTGAAACCCCGTCTCTACTAAAAAATACGAAAACTTAGCCGGGCATGACAGCATGCGCCTGTAGTCCCAGCTATTTGGGAGGCTGAGGTGGAAGAATGGGTTGAACCCAGGAGGTCGAAGTTGCAGTGAACCAAGATGGCGCCATTGCACTCCAGGTTTTTTTGAGACTCTGTCTCAAAAAAAAAAAAAAAAAAAAAAAGATGGCCCTGAGTGGAGCAGGAGGTTTGTGATTGGTCCAGAGAAGAATGAAGCTGTAGCCATGTTATCATTTTCACAGTATGCCTTCCTTTCCCCTAATCCCTTCACTATAGTCCTTCCTCCTGTTCCTGTAGGTGAAGGATGATTCCAGAGCCCTGACTTTAGGAGCATTGACACTGCCTCTGGCCCGCCTGCTGACTGCCCCAGAACTCACCCTGGACCAGTGGTTCCAGCTTAGCAGCTCTGGCCCAAACTCCAGACTCTACATTAAACTAGTCATGAGGGTATGGAAACGGAGGAGGTACTGAGGTGTGGGGGAAAGGCCTGTTGATTCTTTGGTATTAAGAGTAAGCAAAGGGAGCCTTCTAAGATTAAATGAGCTAATACATGTAGAAGTGCCAAGCAGGCACAAAAACATATTGATCTGACTGGTGGAAGGAATGGCTTATGAGTTGAGGGGGTGTGGAGGGAAGCCTCTAGAGATGAGCCCAGCCAAGGCAGCACCTAGTTCCCCTGTCACAGCCCCTCCTCTATCCCACCCCACATGCCTTGCCTGCTGGTGGCAAGCTGCACTACTTTGATTTGACATCACACTACCCTTCCCAGATCCTGTACTTGGATTCATCAGAAATACGCTTCCCCACTGTGCCTGGTAGTCCTGGTGCTTGGGACGTGGACAGTGAGAGTCCCCAGAGAGGCAGCAGTGTGGATGCCCCACCTCGACCCTCTCACACTACTCCTGATAGCCAGTTTGGGACTGAGGTGAGTCTATATCTGGAAAGGACTAGGGTCTGTTTGCCCTGCTAAGTGTGCAAAGCCTGTTTCAGGGCAGATTCTGACAGGTCTCTCTCCCTTTGCCATCTGGCACCGCCCTGTCCCTTTTGCAGCATGTGCTTCGAATCCATGTATTAGAGGCCCAGGACCTGATTGCCAAAGACCGTTTCTTGGGGGGACTGGTGAAGGGCAAGTCAGACCCCTATGTCAAACTAAAGCTGGCAGGACGAAGCTTCCGGAGCCATGTTGTTCGGGAAGATCTCAATCCCCGCTGGAATGAGGTTTTTGAGGTCAGAATTGAATGGCTGTGACTCCTGGTTCTGCCCCATTTTTCCCCCAATCCCAAAAGTGGTCCAGAAACCTCTGAGGTTCAGTTGAATGGGGGGTCTGGTCATTTGCAGAGGAAAAGGAGAGAATCCTCTTTCATCTGCACTATTGTCTCCCACTAGGTGATTGTCACATCAGTTCCAGGCCAAGAGCTAGAGGTTGAAGTCTTTGATAAGGACTTGGACAAGGATGATTTTCTGGGCAGGTGAGAGCATAGGAGTCTAGGTGAAAAACAGGCTGGGGCCCTTTAGGCCATGGAGTCTGGCCTCCTTGGTTCTCACCATCTAGCTTTTGTCTTAATCTTTCTCTTCCACAGGTGTAGAGTGAGTCTCACCACAGTCTTAAACAGTGGCTTCCTTGATGAGGTGAGCATGGAATTAGAGTCAACGACCCCTCCTGATCCTGCCCTTGCCTCATTCTCATAGTTCTCCTGTCTGCATATCCCCAAGTCTTCACCCTGCCTACTTCCACAGTGGCTGACCCTGGAGGATGTCCCATCTGGCCGCCTGCACTTGCGCCTGGAGCGTCTCACCCCCCGTCCCACTGCTGCTGAGTTAGAGGAGGTAGGGCAGGAGACTGGAGGAAGGAAGAGACCCAAGATGGGGCAGGATGAACTCTTCTCTTAGTGTTCAGGCCACATGCCAGAACCCAAGGTGTCAGTTACCACTCCCCAGCCCCGTGTGCCCCCCAACAGGTGCTGCAGGTGAATAGTTTGATCCAGACTCAGAAGAGTGCAGAGCTGGCCGCGGCCCTGCTATCCGTCTATATGGAGCGGGCAGAGGACCTGCCGGTGAGATCCCACTCCCCACGCCCCATAACTTCTTGGCCCTTCTTCCACCTCCCTCTGGTTTGGATGCTCCTGGAGCATTTGGAATAGGAAAAATGGCCCCTCTCTTTCTGAGGGTGGTGCACGGGTGGGAAAAATTGTCTGTTCGAGGCCACGGGGTAGTGGCTGCCAAGTAATAATGGTGACATGGCTGCTGGCTGTGGATATAATTTGTGAGGGCAATCTGCCTAACTAGATCCAAATTTAAGACTAACACAGTATTCTCTTTCTAGCTGCGAAAAGGCACCAAGCCCCCCAACCCTTATGCTACTGTCACTGTGGGAGATACTTCTCATAAAACCAAGGTATGAAGAAATGCTGCAGGGTAAAAATGGGAGGGACAAGAGGAATAAGAGTATCAGCCACTGATAATAAGCCCTCATCTCCACCAGACTGTTTCACAAACTTCAGCCCCTGTCTGGGATGAGAGTGCCTCCTTTCTGATCAGGAAACCACACACTGAGAGCCTGGAGTTGCAGGTACTGTAAATTCATTCTTCATATATTTAGCAAATTTCTGCCATGGCCAGGCAGTAAACCAGGCACAGAGCATTCAGAGATGAGATAAAAGATTGACTGGGTTTTTTTTTTTTTTTTTTTTTTTTTTTTTTGAGACGGAGTCTTGCTCCGCCGCCCAGGCTGGAGTGCAGTGGCCGGCTCTCAGCTCACTGCAAGCTCCGCCTCCCGGGTTTACGCCATTCTCCTGTCTCAGCCTCCCGAGTAGCTGGGACTACAGGCGCCCGCCTCGTCGCCCGGCTAGTTTTTTGTATTTTTTAGTAGAGACGGGGTTTCACCGTATTAGCCAGGATGGTCTCGATCTCCTGACCTCATGATCCGCCCGTCTCGGCCTCCCAAAGTGCTGGGATTACAGGCTTGAGCCACAGCGCCCGGCCAGAGACAGAGTCTTGCTGTGTCACCCAGGCTGGAGTGCAGTGGCGCTATCTTGGCTCACTGCAAGCTCCGCCTCCTGGGTTCACGCCATTCTCCTGCCTCAGCCTCCCTAGTAGCTGGGACTACAGGCGCGCGCCACCACACCTGGCTAATGTTTGCATTTTGTTTTAGTAGAGATGGAGTTTCATCATGTTAGCCAGGATGGTCTCAAACTCCTGACCTCAGGTGATCCGCCCACCTCGGCCTCCCAAAGTGCCGGGAATACAGGTGTGAGCCACCGCACCCAGCCAAAAGATTGACTTCTTATCTTTATGGAGCTCACACTCTGTTTTGGGAGAAAAATAACCAGATAAAACTTCCAGAATGATAACTGAGGTAAAAGGGACTGTGGGGAAGAAAGGAAGGGTTCAGGCTGGGGAAAAGCTGGAGATAGAAAGGCATCTTTAGATGACCCCTGAGCTTGAGGGTAGATTCTTTTTTTTTTTTTTTTTTTTTTTTTGATACTAGAGTCTCGCTGTTGTTGCCCAGGCTAGAGTGCAATGGTGCCATCTCAGCTCACTGCAACCTCCGCCTCCCAGGTTTAAGTGGTTCAGGTTCTCCTGATTCAGCCACCCGCGTAGCTGGGATTACACGCACATGCCACCACGCCCAGCCAATTTTTAGTAGAGACAGGGTTTCGCCATGTTGGCCAGGCTGGTCTCGAACTCCTGACCTCAGGTTATCCATCCACGTCAGCCTCCCCAAGTGCTGGGATTACAAGTGTGAGCCACCGCACCTGGCCTTTTTTTTTTTCAGACAGGGTGTTACTCTGTTGCTCAGGCTGGAGTACAGTGGTGCAATCAGGGCTCACTACAGCCTCAACTCCTGGGCTCTAGCAGTCCTCCCAACTCAGCTGGGATAACAGGTGCACACTACCACACCCAGCTAATTTTTGTATTTTTTTGTGGAGATGAGGTTTTGCCATGTCGTCCAGGCTGGTCTCGAACTCCTGGACTCAAGCATTCTGCCCACCTTAGCATCCAAAGTGCTGGGATTACAAGCATGAGAACCGCGCCCCAGCCTAAGGGTAGATTTACCGGTTCTTTTGGACCAAGGAAAGAAGAGCAGGAAAACTCTTTAGGCTGAGAAAAAAAGGAGGAGAGAGAAGGCATATTTATTATAGATCAGAGAGGCAGGTAGAGCAAGATCAGAGGGGCTGTTGAATAATATGCTAGAAATACGGATTTTATCCTAAGGCTTAGAGAAGGCTTTATTTTATTTATTATTTTTTTGAGATGGAGTCTTGCTCTGTTGCCTAGGCTGGAGTACAGTGATACGATCTCAGCTCACTGCACCCTCCACCTCCTGGGTTTAATCGATTCTCCTGCCTCAGTCTCCCAAGTAGATGGGATTATAGGTGCTCGCCACCACACCCAGCTAATTTTTGTATTTTTAATAGAGACGAGGTTTCTCCATGTTGGTCAGGCTGGTCTCTAAATCCTGACCTCAGGTGATCCACCGCCTCGGCCTCCCAGAGTGCTGGAATTACAGGCGTGAGCCACCGCACCCAGCCAGGCAAGCCTTTAATGAGAGGTCACGTGTCCAGATTTGCATTTTGGGAAGATCATGGGGATAAAAGGGTAAAGAATGGACTGGAGAGGGACAACACTGGGGGCAGGGAGATCAGTGAGGAGACTGTTAGAGCAGTCAAAGCAAGAAACGACTAAGGCCTGATGGGATTTGAAGATTGCTGTGATATGGAGCAGGTGGAGGAGCAAGTAGCAGCCTAGACTCTGGGGTTTTTGGCACAGGGTGACTGGATGGATGAGGGTGCTGTTGCTGACTTAGGGAGTGCACAGAGAGGGAATTTTTGAATTTGAGATCTCTGCAGGACATCGAGGAAAGACATGCAGAAAACAAATCTATTGCCCATGAGATGTTCCTCCTTTGCCCTCTTACTGGAATGTCATGAGCAAGCAACCACTTGCAAGGGTAGTCATGGGTGAGATCTCTTAGGCAGTGTGGAGAGTGAGAAGGAGACAAAAGATGGCCATGAGCCATCTTACAGGTGTGGGCCACCTATGCCCGACCGAAATTAATAGAATTTAAAATAATGTAACTTAATGCTAGCAGGGTAGAAAGGAAGTACAAATGAGCTCAATTCTTCATCTTTTATAGCAGGGAATCAATAGATACTACAAGCACATTAGAATTCTGTGAGAACAAAGAAAACAGGACAGTTTTAAAGGTTGTTACATTTGGAATATGGCAATGGGAGTAGGATGGACAGGAAACATTTAGTTCTCTTTTTACTGTTGTTTTCTGTACTCTGTGCAGGTATTACTGGTATAATTTCTGAAAGCTTATGAGGTAAAGATGGTCCACTCTACTCTGGTTAAGAAAGGAAGGACAGGCCAGGCACAGTGGCTCACACCTGTAATCCTAGCACTTTGGGAGGCCGAGGTGTGTGGATCACCTGAGGTCACGAGTTTGAGACCAGCCTGACCAACATGGAGAAACCCCAGCTCTACTAAAAATAAAAAATTGACTGGGCATGGTGGCAGGTGCCTGTAATCCCAGCTGCTCAGGAGACTGAGGCAGGAGAATCGTTTGAACCCGGAAGGCGGAGGTTGTGGTGAGACCAGATGGCGCCACTGCACTCCATCCTGGACAACAAGAGCAAAACTCCGTCTCAAAAAAAAAAAAAAAAAAAAAAAAAAAAAGGCAGGAAGGACAGAGGGACTAGCAACTGTTACCATGGCTTCCCTGCCTTTCTCAAAGGGCAATCTCGCCAAACCACCTATGAATGCAAGCGTTTGGACCTTTACCACCAGGATTAACTCATTTGTGGATGTATTCGCCTCCTGATCATGGTCCTGTTGCCCCACAGGTTCGGGGTGAGGGCACTGGCCTGCTGGGCTCATTATCCCTGCCCCTCTCAGAGCTCCTCGTGGCTGACCAGCTCTGCTTGGACCGCTGGTTTACACTCAGCAGTGGTCAGGGGCAGGTGCTACTGAGAGCACAACTAGGGGTGAGTGACAGGAGATGGTGGGCAGGATGAGAGGGAGGAGGGGAGGGCCTTCACAGCTGAGGGACACCCAGGAGGGTGGGAACAGAGGGCTGTGTCCTTAGACTGAGGGAACTGAGAGAACTCTGCCTAGCTCACAGCTTTCTTGCCCCTAGATCCTGGTGTCCCAGCACTCAGGAGTGGAAGCTCATAGCCACAGCTACAGCCACAGCTCCTCATCCCTGAGTGAAGAACCAGAGCTCTGGGGGGGACCCCCTCACATCACCTCCTCAGCCCCAGAGCTCCGGCAGCGCCTAACACATGTTGACAGGTAAAGGGCTGGTACAGGAAGGTGGGATGCAGTCAGAAGTAAAAAGTATTACAGGTTCACTAGGCTCTAGCTTTTCCCAGACCTACTGATATTTCTCCACAGTCCCCTTGAAGCTCCAGCCGGGCCTCTGGGCCAGGTGAAACTGACTGTGTGGTACTATAGTGAAGAACGAAAGCTGGTCAGCATTGTTCATGGTTGCCGGTGAGACCCCATCCCTTCCCTCCCATCCTCCAGGTCGCCTCCATCCCTGCCCTCAGGTTACCGTATCACCTACATCCTCCTGTTGTAGGGCCCTTCGACAGAATGGACGCGATCCTCCTGATCCCTATGTGTCACTGTTGCTGCTGCCAGACAAGAACCGAGGCACCAAGAGGAAGACCTCACAGAAGAAGAGGACCCTGAGTCCTGAATTTAATGAACGGTCAGTCAGTGGGCATTCAGGTGGAGAGATGGCAGGCTTGGAAAGGACTCCTGGCCCCTAACACCTAGTCCTACCCCAGGTTTGAGTGGGAACTCCCCCTGGATGAGGCCCTGAGACGAAAGCTGGATGTCTCTGTCAAGTCTAATTCCTCCTTCATGTCAAGAGAGCGTGAGCTGCTGGGGAAGGTAAGAGGGCAGGATGGCAGGGCAGAGGTGAGGGCTGGAAGCTGCTGGTACCAAGGTTATAGTCCCTGTGAGAAAGGAAGTACCCCAGGTGATCCTTTAGAGGTGACTGTCACCTCTGCAATGGTTTGGGACGAGTATGTGATGAAGGAATAAGGTCTTTGGAGATTTCAAAACGGCATCATCAGAATGAGATCCTGTCTCAAAAAATAAAAAAATAACATCTTTCCCCCACCATCCTCCAACACAGGTGCAGTTGGACCTAGCTGAGACAGACCTTTCCCAGGGTGTAGCCCAGTGGTGAGTGTCTGCGTGGGTGGGGGTGGTCTGGATATTTCAGTGGGAGAAATTCCAATCATAGGAAAGGAAAAAAAGATACAATCTGAGCAGAGAACCATTGATTCTATGAAGTGGAGAAGCCCTTGGATCGTGTCTCATTTATAAATAAGACGACACAAGAGTCATCTTTCTACATGAGCCCTCTCGTTTTCACAGGTATGACCTGATGGATGACAAGGACAAGGGCAGCTCCTAGGAGCTGGCGAGTCCCAGCCTGACTCTGCTCTGTCTTCCTGCCTTCGTCTCGCTCTGTCACCGCCTCAATGTGATGAGCCTAAAGCTAGGGTCCAAGGGCAGAGCCTGTGCCCTTCAGCCCTTTCACCTAACAGGCCCATATTCGGGCCTTTGACCAAAGAGAAGAACCGTATGTTCCCTTTACTGCACGGCCTTTATCCTTCTGGGCCCCTGGGGTGGGGACCTGAGCTGGCTGTTTCCTGCTCTGCCTGCACATTGTTCTCCCTTCCTCCCAACTCCTCAGGGCCTCCAGTATCTGTGCCTGGCCACTGGCAGCACTAGCAGTGGTATTAGCTTATGCCAAATACAGCTTTGAAAGGATCTTTGTTTCTTTAACTAGATGGTCACCTTCCTCCCTACCACACATGGGTGGGAAGGTGGACAGGCTAACCTCTCCAGCTGTGAGCCTCTTAGACTACTGCATGTAGCAAATGTTCAGCAGCTCAGGCCCCCATGTCCAGTTCTGTCCCCATTCTTCTCAACCCTGTCCTGAAAATTCTACTGCTTTGATGGCTGGGGCCAGTCTCTTGTCACTTTGGAAGCTGGGGACACTTGGATTCTACCCAAGCCTCCAAGTAGTGGCATATCAGTTTTGGAGCGCCTAGCTGGTGATACACAGAGGGCTTTGGAGGACTTGGGACAGCTGGGCCAATTTTTTTGCCCAAGTGCCTAGGCTGCTAACTCACTGACTAGAACTGAATCTGGTACTCTTTAGTTTTGCACCAACTCTGCCAAGCCACTGTATCTTACATTAAACATCCTACTCAAACCAGCTGTGGTTCTTTTCCTTAAAGATAGGGAATCAATCTACGCATCTGATGTTTATTCCAACTGTCAAAAGCCTTTATCCTATTTGTGAATCGTGTCAGTTTAATTAATGGTCAAAGCCTACTAAGGTTGCAGCCACCAAGAATGTTGAGGATGGTCACGAGACCTGTGTAAAGTAGCTGCTGTTGCATTTCAGGTGAGACTCATTTCCAGTCACAGTGATGAACTCTGTTACCCATCCAACTTGTCTGCTGACCACTATAGGCTTTCTAGGGAAGGGATTCCTCAACTTGGTAAACCTGGGAGCTCTGTGCCACCGCCCAGGCTCCTGGTGTCTCCGAGCCATCAAGGCATGCTCAGGTACATTCAAAAGGGCTTCAGGCCCATCTGACAGGAGCTGAGAAATATACCCATTTCGATCATCTGTTCACCTTGAACTCTGCTCCTTGCAGGAACTTTCCTGGAATGCAAGCTAGAGAAGCTGTGCTCCATCTGTTCTGCCAATTGAAAGGAGAGAGATGGACAGAGTGAACTACTGAAGACAGGGTCACTGACATAGGAACGTGGGGATTTCATAACTGCCTCAGGGAGACTACCATCTTCTCTTGAAAAATATAAACCTCAGGATGCTGCCCACTGGGAGATGAAGGAAGACTCAGGGGAAAGGATTAAGCTCAGTTCCACAAGTTGTCAAAATTTGCTTAATTAGCAAAAACTGAATTTAAACTCCACATCATCCACAAACTCAACCTCTATGTTTTCAGTGACCCTTTTGTAATCACTGCTGGTTCCTCTGCCATCTCCACTTCCTTCCCATCAATGTAAGAAGACCCCAAGCCTTGGCTATGAGCAAGAAGGTCTTATTTGCTCCATTCCCCAACTCCAGCTCTAGAATCATAGGGGGAAAAACTCCAAAAACAGAGCAGAGAAACTTAATTTTTAAGGTCTCTTGTTAAATTTCTAGATACTGGCCGGGCGCGGTAGCTCATGCCTGTAATCCCAGCACTTTGGGAGGCTGAGGCGGGCAGATCACGAGGTCAGGAGATTGAGACCATCCTGGCTAACACAGTGAAACCCCGTCTCTACTAAAAAGACAAAAACTTAGCCGGGCGTGGTGGCGGGCGCCTGTAGTCCCAGCTACTCGGGAGGCTGAGGCAGAAGAATGGCGTGAACCCAGGAAGTGGAGCTTGCAGTGAGCCAAGATGGTACCACTGCACTCCAGCCTCGGCAACAGAGCAAGACTCCATCTCAAAAAAAAAAAAAAAAAAAAAATTCTAGATGCTAGCTGGGCATGCAGCCCAAGGCCTGCTGTTCTAGCTGGCTTCAGATAATACAACCTAGGATTTTACAATGTGTGATTTTAAGAAACATTCTTGAGCTAATTTGTCACTTCAAGTAATTACATTTCCAGAAAACTAGAGGACATGGCACAAATTCTCCCATCCCAGAAGGGTCCCTACTCTTTCCTAACCTTTTTGAGTTCAATATATATATATATAAAGGAAGAGGTACTAATCTACATATTAAATACAAGATGATGGCTAAGTGCGATGGCTCATGCCTGTAATGCCAACACTTGGGGAGGCCGGCCGAGGCAGAGGATCCAGAGAAAACCCCCACCCTTAAAAATCATTAGCCAGTCTTGGTGGTATGCACCTGTAGTCCCAGCTATTCAGGAGTCTGAGGTAGGAGAATCGCTTGAGCCCAGGAGTTCAAGGTCATAGTGAGCTAGGCTCGTGCCACTCTACTCTGCCCTGGGTGACAGAGTGAGACCTTGTCTCCAAAAAAAAGAAAGAAAAAAAAAGCAAGATGATGACAACCAGATAAAAAAAAAAATACAAGATGAGACACAAAACACAATTGCACTTTTATATATGAAGATGGAACACATTTTAAGGGTCATTAATCACATGAATTAAATATACTTCTGTCATTTCTCAAACAGCTGACTTTTGACACACATACACAATGCATACCTTTTCCAGAGAAAGATATGACTGCATATGGTTACGCGATCACTGATGTTTGCAAATACTATCCTCTTGGAATGTGTTTTTATTGGACCAAACGACATGCTGTAGTTAACTAGGTGTGGCAACACAGTTGTCTACCCAACAGCCATTTCCCCTCTTTCCTACATACAGAATCCCAGAATGTCCCTGGTGGCAGTATGCCAGCCCCCAAAATTAATCAAGATACCCTTTGCTGAATAATCACTTTCCCTTGCAACTTGAAATGACCCTGACCCAGTCATTTCTAACATCTAACAAGATGTTAGAGGAAGTCAGTTGGGGATTGTAGCATCTGAAGAAGAAAGCCCTCATTGCCCCTTCCTTTCTGCGTAGGTCATTGGTATGGGGATATTATGTCTGGAACTGCAGCAGCCTTTTTTTTTTTTTTTTTTTTTGGGGGGGACAGAGTTTCACTCTTCTCACATAGGCTGGAATGCAATGGCGTGGTCTCGACTTGCAGCAACCTCCGCCTCCTGGGTTCAAACAATTTTCCTGCCTCACCCTCCTGAGTAGCTAGGACTACAGGCACCTGCCACCATGCCTGGCTAATTTTTGTATTTTTAGTAGAGACAAGGTAATCCCAGCACTTTGGGAGGCCGAGGATGGTGATCACCTGAGGTCAGGAGCCTGACCAACATGGCAAAACCCCGTCTCTATTAAAAATACAAAAAAATTAGGCCAGGCAAAGTGGCTCATGCCTGTAATCCCAACACTTTGAGAGGCTGAGGCGGGAGGATCATAAAGTCAGGAGATCGAGACCAGCCTGGCCAATATGGTGAAACCCAGTGTCTACTAAAAATACAAAAAAAAAAAAAAAAATAGCTGGGCATGGTGGTGCATGCCTGTAATCCCAGCTACTCGGGAGGCTGAGGAAGGAGAATTGCTTGAACTCAGGAGGCAGAGGTTGCAGCGAGCCAAGATTGCGCCACTGCACTCCAGTCTGGGTGACAGAGCAAAACTCCATCTCAAAAAAAAAGCCTGGCGTGGTGGTGCTGGGATTGCACCACTGCACTCCAGCCTGGGTGACAAGAGTGAGAGTCCGTCTCAAAAAAAAAAAAAAAAAAAAAAAAAAAAAAAAAAAAAACTATAACACCTAAATATAAGAAATAGCCAGGGATGGTGGCCCACGAATCTGAGGTTGCAGTGAGCTATGATTGTGCCACTGTATCTAGAGCCTGGTCAACAGAGCAAGCCCCTGTTTCTGGGGGGGAAAGGGAAAGAAATGTATACAGAGGCTGGGCACAATGGCTCACGCCTGTAATCCCAACACTTTGGGAGGCCAAGGAAGGTGGATCACCTGAGGTCAGAAGTTCGAGACCTGCCTGGCCAACATGGCAAAACCTTATCCTACTAACAATACAAAAAAAAAAAATTAGCCAGGTGTGGTGGCACACACCTGTAATCCCAGCTACTTGGGAGGTTGAGGCATGAGAATCACTTGAACCCAGGAGGTGAGGTGGAGGTTGCAGTGAGCTGAGATACACCACTGCACTCCAGCCTGGAGGACAGAGTAAGACTCTTGTCTCCAAAACACAAAAAGGAATGTATACTGAATAAACACGCTTGAAGAGAGCAGCTAAAGGACCCTAATACAATCTCCTTCTGCTTCTCTTCCTCTCAACCTTTTCCACTGTGCTCTCTGGGAGCCTATTTCCACATAACACTTCCCACCCATTCCACCTTTTTTTTTTTTTTTTGAGGGGGGTATAGAATTTTGCTCTTGTTGCCCAGGCTGGAGTGCAATGGTGTGATCGAGGCTCACTGCAACCTCCACCTCCCGGGTTCAAGCGATTCTCCTGCCTCAGCCTTCCTGAGTAGGTGGGATTACAGGCATGCACATTACGCCTGGCTAATTTTATATTTTTAGTAGAGACAGGGTTTCTCCATGTTGGTCAGGCTGGTCTCCAATTCCTGACCTCTGATGATTCACCTGCCTTGGTCTCCCAAAGTGCTGGGATTACAGGCATGAGCCACTGCGCTTGGCCATTCTTTTTTTTTTTTTTTTTTTAGATGGAGTCACCCTTTGTTGCCCAGGCTGGAGTGCAGTGACACAATCTCAGCTCACTGCAACCTCCACCTCCTGGGATTCTCATGCCTCAGCCTCCCAAGTAGCTGAGATTACAGGTGCCTGCCACCATGCTGGGCTAATTATTTATTTATTTATTTATTTATTTATTTATTTTGAGACGGAGTCTCACTCTTTCGCCCAGGCTGGAGTGCAGTGGACGGATCTCAGCTCACTGCAAGCTCTGCCTCCCAGGTTCACGCCATTCTCCTGCCTCAGCCTCCCGAGTAGCTGGGACTACAGGCGCCCGCCACCTCGCCCGGCTAGTTTTTTGTATTTTTTAGTAGAGACAGGGTTTCACCGTGTTAGCCAGGATGGTCTCGATCTCCTGACCTCGTGATCCACCCGTCTTGGCCTCCCAAAGTGCTGGGATTACAGGCTTGAGCCACCGCGCCCGGCCTTAATTTTTGTATTTTTAGTAGAGACAGGGTTTCACCATGTTGGTCACGCTGGTCTCAAACTCCTGACCTCAGGTGATCCACCTTCCTTGGCCTCCCAAAGTGTTGGGATTACAGGAATGAGCCACTGTGCCCGGCCTGCTTTTAAAAAAAATTTTTTTAGGGACAGGATCTCACTCTGTTGCCCAGGCTGGAGTGCACTGGCACAAACATGGCTCACTGCAGCCTTGACCTACTGGGCCCAAGTGATCCTCCCACCTCAGGCTCCTCAATAGCTAGGATCAGAGGCACACGTGCCACCATGCCTGGCTAATTTTTGAATTTTTTTTTTGTAGAGTTGGGGTCACTTGCTATGTTGCCATGGCTGGTCTTCAACTTCTGGGCTCAAGTGATGATCTCACTTTGGCCTCCCAAAGTGCTGGGAATGTTGATTTCTGATTAACCCCAGTTTGGGGAATGCCTCTAAGATTTCTATCTTACTGTTTCCTGTGTTAAGAGCATGTACTTACCACAATTTCTCCTTAGATCAAAACAATCTTGGCCAGGCGCGGTGGCTCATGCCTGTAATCCCAGCACTTTGGGAGGCCGAGGTGGGCGAATCACAAGGTCAGGAGATCGAGACCATCCTGGCTAACACGGTGAAACCCCATCTCTACTAAAAATACAAAAAAATTAGCCAGGCGTGGTGGCGGTTGCCTGTAGTCCCAGCTACTCAGGAGGCTGAGGCAAGAGAATGGCGTGAATCCAGGAGGCGGAGCTTGCAGTGAGCTGAGATTGTGCCACTGCATTCCAGCCTGGGCGACAGAGTGAGACTCCATCTCAAACAAACAAACAAACAAAAATCTTGATCATAAACCCTGCCCTTACTGAGTATTCTTGCCTTTCCCCGCAGGGTAGACTTCAATTGTCCTCCAGGTTCCTTCCCTGTGGTAAGTCCTGGGTCAGGACTTACCCCAGGGGATAATGTCCTGGGGACCCACCATCATGTCTCACCACTACCCAAGCACAGACATGGCTTCTGTTCATAAATTCCTATTAAATATTTCTAAGAAAGTGGATTTGTCAGCCTCCTTCATCAACCTCTTAGCTTCCTTGGACTTTGGGGGTAAGTGTGCATAGACCTGTGCACTGCGGAACAGCTCCCCAGTGGCTTTCCATATTCTTTCAATCTAACAGGCCACTTTGGATAGCTGAACACGTGGAGGTTCCTGGAGGATGGCATGCCTAGGGAAGGCAAGGAAGCTCCAGACTCACCTCCCTTCCTGCCCACAAAATGCAATCTCTAAGAATATACGGGCTGGTCGAGGTAGGTCATGCCTATAATCCCAGCACTTTGGGAAGCACCTGAGATGGGAAGATCCTTTAAGCTCAGGAGTTTGAGACTGGGTAACACAGTGAGACCTCATTTCTAGAAAAAAACAAAATCAAAGAAAAGTAAGAATATACAAATCACATGCTAAGTGGGGAAGGAAGATAGGAGAGACAGGCATTTCTCACAGATAATTCACATATATAATCACCCTATGCCCAGTTAAGATCACGTGTAGTCCAGTTTATGTTATTTATGATCAAGACAGGGATGGCACAGAAAATGAAGGATAGCCTTCCAATCTCTCCAAGGGTCTTAATGTTTTTTCCCTGTACTACTTCTATATAGAAAATGCTAGAAAGTTGCCGGGCGTGGTGGCTCACACCTGTAATCCCAGCACTTTGGGAGGCCGACGTGGGCGGATCACCAGGTCAGGAGATCGAGGCCATCCTGGCTAACACAGTGAAACCCTGTCTCTACTAAAAATGTATCAAAAAAATTAGCCTGGCATGTTGGGGGGCGCCTGTAGTCCCAGCTACTGGGGAGGCTGAGGCAGGAGAATGGCGTGAACCCAGGAGGCGGAGCGTGCAGTGAGCTGAGATCACACCACTGCACTCCAGCCTGGGCCACAGTGAGACTCTGCCTCAAAAAAAAAAAAAAAAAAAGAAAAAAAGAAAAGAAAATGCTAGAAAGTCAGCTGATGCCATAACCACTCACACTTGGCAAAATGCCAAAAGTGGGAAAAGGAAAGAAAAAAAAATTACAAGAGCCATATCTTTGAAATCAATGTCTGCAAGAGTGATAAAAGCCACACAGGCCGGGCGCGGTGGCTCAAGCCTGTAATCCCAGCACTTTGGGAGGCCGAGACGGGCGGATCACTAGGTCAGGAGATCGAGACCATCCTGGCTAATACGGTGAAACCCCGTCTCTACTAAAGAATACAAAAAACTAAATACAGGCCGGGCGCGGTGGCTCAAGCCTGTAATCCCAGCACTTTGGGAGGCCGAGACGGGCGGATCACGAGGTCAGGAGATCGAGACCATCCTGGCTAACACGGTGAAACCCCGTCTCTACTAAAAAATACAAAAAACTAGCCGAGCGAGGTGGCGGGCGCCTGTAGTCCCAGCTACTCGGGAGGCTGAGGCAGGAGAATGGCGTAAACCCGGGAGGCGGAGCTTGCAGTGAGCTGAGATCCGGCCACTGCACTCCAGCCCGGGCGACAGAGCGAGACTCCGTCTCAAAAAAAAAAAAAAAAAAAAAAAAAAAAAACTAAATACAAAAAACTAAATACAAAAAAAAAAAAAAAAAAAAAAAAAGCTACACAACGGCATCCATAATGTGGCCCTTTCCCAGTCTTTTTTTTTTTTTTTTTTTTTTTTTTTTTTGAGACGGAGTCTCGCTCTGTCGCCCAGGCTGGAGCGCAGTGGCCGGATCTCAGCTCACTGCAAGCTCCGCCTCCCAGGTTTACGCCATTCTCCTGCCTCAGCCTCCCGAGTAGCTGGGACTACAGGCGCCCGCCACCTCGCTCGGCTAGTTTTTTGTATTTTTTAGTAGAGACGGGGTTTCACCGTGTTAGCCAGGATGGTCTCGATCTCCTGACCTCGTGATCCGCCCGTCTCGGCCTCCCAAAGTGCTGGGATTACAGGCTTGAGCCACCGTGCCCGGCCTCCCAGTCTTATAACCACTTAAAAATGTATTATTCCTTCTTCCTCTCCGTCTTTTCACAACACCTATTGGTCCTCACTTCATTGATGTAAAATGGGTAAAATATCAGCGACCTCATACCTTGGGAAGATTAAAGGAAAGTTATTTAACAAACACTTATACAGCACTTACGCTGTGCCAGGCCTATTCTATTTTACAAACTTTGTAGTTTTTTTTTTTTTTTTTTTTTTTTTTGAGATGGAGTCTCACTGTCACCCAGGCTGGAGTGCAGTGCTGGAATCTCGGCTCACTGCAACCTCCCGGGTTCAAGTGATTCTCCTACCTCAGCCTCCCAAGTAGCTGAGGTTACAGGCACCTGCCACCACGCCTGGCTATTTTGTTTTGTTTTTTTTTTTTTTTTTGCATTTTTAGTAGTGACAGGGTTTCACCATGTTGGCCAGGCTGGTCTCGAACTCCTGATCTCAGGTGACCAGCCTGCCTCGCCTCCCAAAGTGCTGGGACTACAGGCGTGAGCCACCAAGCCCGGCCCTATTTTATCAATAATAACACTTCGAATCCTCCTAAGAGCCCTATGAGGTAGGTACCATTATCATTATTTTATAGATGAGGAACTGAGGCCCAGAAGAGACAACTAAACCTGCTGAGGGTCACTAACCAGCACCTGGTAGAACCAGGATTCAAATATGAGCAGGCTCGTCTGAACCCCATGCACTTGAGCACCCTCTGAGATAATTTAGCCCCTTCATCGGTACCAGATCTATGGTGGCCTCCAGAAATGGTTGCTAACTTACTATCATCGTTATTTCTGTCGTACAATTCATTTCCACCTTTCCAATAAACTTTCCCCAACCAGTGAACCTCACTTACTGCCCATAAAGTTCACCTGTGCCTCACCACCCTGCCCTCGCCCGAGTTTTCTGCTCTGACCGAATCCTCACACGCCCGTGCAGCCCCAGCCTCCAACACCAGGTGCACCACCAGGGTATTTACTGATCCAGTGAGTGAAGGTGGGCCCGGCCGGGCTGGTTTCCATCCTCTGATCAACGCCCAGGGGAACCAGTAAACTCCAATGCTGACCATAAGTGCCTCAGAAAGTAGGTCTGCAAAGCCCAGCCCTCCGCTCAGGAACCTATGAAGACCGGGGAGGATGGCGCATATGCAGCCGCAGGATGGAAACCTCGATCAGAAGGCTGGGGCAGGTGACTGGGCTTAATTGCAAATTTTAACATTTACTTCAGCAACCAGTTCATTAAAAACAAACTACTCGCCGGGCGCGGTGGCTCAAGCCTGTAATCCCAGCACTTTGGGAGGCCGAGACGGGCGGATCACGAGGTCAGAAGATCGAGACCATCCTGGCTAACACGGTGAAATCCCGTCTCTACTAAAAAATATAAAAAACTAGCCGGGCGAGGTGGCGGGCGCCTGTAGTCTCAGCTACTCGGGAGGCTGAGGCAGGAAAATGGCGTAAACCCGGGAGGCGGAGCTTGCAGTGAGCTGAGATCCGGCCACTACACTCAGCCTGGGCGACAGAGCGAGACTCCGTCTCAAAAAAAAAAAACAAAAAACTATTCTGAGGCCTCTTTTTTTCCTACCAAACCGCGAGAGGAAGCGAAAGAGAGCGCAGCCGCTCTCCCCGGGGCCGTAAGTGCTTCCAGCTATCTGACCTCCACGCTGCCTGCTGCAGCCTCAACCTTTCCCCTGGTTCGGAGTTCTTTCAGCAGTAGGTCCAGGAAAACATCTGCCCCGCTCCCCCACCCCGCCTCCCGAGACTAGGAGCCGGCCAGGACTAAGTAGGAGGGATACCCTAGGGACCCTGCAGGGTTTTAGGGTTGGGGTGGATTGGAAATTGTTCATTGCCTTTCAGTTCCGGGACATAGAAGGACACTGAGTCACCAAGCGCCGCCAAGGGCCGGAAGCCACCGCCCTAGCCTCAGCTGCAATCTAGAGCGCCGCGTATCCCGTGAGCCCGCTGGGGACTACGACTCCCGGCATGCTCCGCGGCCGTCGGAATTAACCCTTCAGGGCTAGGGGCCGCGCTGTGCCCCGCCCCCTCCCCAGCCCCAGACGCGGACCCCGCAGGGTGAGTTTTTGGGGGCTGAGGAGGGCCGCTTTCTTTAAGGTTTAGTGGGGTGTACGTGAGTGTGTGTGTGTGTGTCTGTGTGTCGTGTGTGTGATGTATTTTGTAAAAATGGGACAGTTTGCAGTAATGAGATTCAGACACTGTTTTGCGAATGGGAGACCCAGCATCAACCCCGGGGCCTAAGTGGAGTCACTGCTATCTTCCTCAGAATGCTACCTAAATCCTTTCCTAATTTCCCCCAGAACAAAAGTAGGCCGCAACCCCTCCCCACTCCCAAACGCCCGCCAACTTGGACTCTCTCCCAGTGCCCCCGGCAAGGTTTGTGACCTGGCCCCTGAGTCAGGATTTTTATTATACCCCTGGTTGTGGGGTGAATACTCATGGAGGCCATAGGAGTGCCCACATCCTCTTGGATTAGGGAATTTAAGCCATCTCCCAGAGCCCGCCCTTCTCAGGTGCCACCATAGGGTCCCCACAGGTTCAGCAAGCGCCCTACCTTTTGTTTGTCTTGAATGACAGTGGGCTTGTGGAAGAAGGTCCTTCCATGGAAGAATGGGTAGCAGATGTTCAACCTGATCTTTGCCCCGACTCCTTCCCCAAAACAACACTGCGCACTAGGAGACAATGAGGGATGTCACACTCCTGTTTCTATGACTATTCTTCCTTTATACTGTGAATAGTTTCAATTCTTGGCTGGGTGCGGGCTCAGGAACTACAAGTATTAGGGATTATTAGACTCTATGGTTAACTACCCCTGCTCTTTACAAAGCCATGGTCAGAAAGGAGTGGAGGGGCTGGGCAGATGGGCTGCTTGTTTTTGTCATTGCTCCCAGACCACACTTTAACTTGTTCCAGTTCACACAAGCCTCCCTGACTGCTACCCCTCACCCCACCCCTCAAGAAGACTAAAGCTGCTGGATGACCTGCTTTGACTCACCACCCCCATCTCAGTGCAAGCATCCTATCCTCACCCTGGAGGTTAACTACCTCTCATTCTGGGCAGTCCCTAGCTTCCTCCCCTGCCCCTAAAGGAAACATTTTTCTTTTCTGGACAGCCTTTGGGGATGAGGGAACAGAGGGAAGAAGACCTTGGGGCAGGAGTCCTGAACCATAGGAGGCCAGGGGAGTGAGGGCAGACGGTTATATCTCTCCTTTACCTCATCCTCGCCACAGCCAACTGGCTCCCTGCCCCTGCCCCCGCCCCTTGACATCCCAGACTCCCTGGCTATTTAAACAGAGATGGGTGCCCCCGTCCACACACTGTCCTTTGGCCACCGGACATCATGCCTCCCAAGAAAGATGTTCCCGTGAAGAAACCGGCAGGGCCCTCCATCTCCAAACCTGCTGCTAAGCCAGCAGCAGCAGCAGGGGCTCCTCCAGCCAAGAGCAAAGCTGAGCCAGCTGTCCCCCAGGCCCCTCAGAAAACCCAGGAGCCTCCAATCGATCTCTCCAAAGTGGTGGTGAGTCTCTGGAAAGTGAAGATAGAATTGGAGGGGGTGGTTTGAGGGTGGGGTACAGCCTAGGGGATTGGGGGTATCTAGAAGGTAGGGAATCAATGAACCCTGGAATGAGATTGGGGTTTTCCCTTAGTTCCCCATTTGGAAGCATCCAGGCTTATGACTCTGCTGTTGTCTTTGCTCTTCTCTCCCTCTAACCTATAACCATGTGTGTACAGCACATGCACACTCACTTACCCCCTGCTGGAGGCAGGGACTCTTAGATGGGGAACATCTGGGTTCTGAGGACAGTTTCAAGGTGAAGGGAAAAGAGCTGTTGCCTGCCCCTGGCTGGTGATTCAACTCAAAAGGCCTGCAGCTCTGAACTCCAGGAGGGGAGGCTGAAGAGGACAGACTTGTTAGACAATCACAGCTGGGGGCCAGGGGTAAATTTAGCCTTTGTTCAGCCCCCAGTTATGTGAGGGATGCAGGGCTCAGGGCAATGGAGGGAGGGAAACAGGTGGCATGGGATTAACCCTGTTCCCAGGAAACCCTCCCCACTGTAATTCCTCTTCTTGGGATTCTCCCAAGGCCCAGAGCTGGGAATGGGACTGAGGTGGCTGGGCTTCCAGCCTGGTCCCTTTGGGCCCCTCCTCAGAAGTGGCTGCCAGTTGGTTGGGAGGAGTGCTGGAGAGGGACTGAATAAACTGTCATCTCTCCCCACCTGCTTTTTTCTTCCACAGATCGAGTTTAACAAGGACCAGCTGGAGGGTGAGGAGAAGCTGGTCTAAGCCCACTGTCCAGTCCCCAATCCCCTGGTCAGATTCTCTTTCTATTCCCCTAACCCCAGTCCCGACCTTGAAACCTCCCAGACTAGTCCTCTTTTCCTCCCTTGTTCTGTTCACATAGTTTGTGAAATTCCCTTCTGTCTGGGGGTGATGGGAACCCCTAATCAGTGTCTACACTGACCCTTCCTTATACCTTAGAGTTCAAGGAGGCCTTCGAGCTGTTTGACCGAGTAGGGGATGGCAAGATCCTGTACAGCCAGTGTGGGGACGTGATGAGGGCCCTGGGCCAGAACCCCACCAACGCCGAGGTGCTCAAGGTCCTGGGGAACCCCAAGAGTGATGGTGAGGGGACCCTTGGAACAATTCGGGTTTTTAGTTTTCAAAAGTTGGATGTTGGTAACAAAGAATGAGGTGGATCTCAGGACTTCAAAAACTGTCAAACACAGAAGCAGGAAAATATCCTAAATGCTGAACAGGATGAAAGCATTGTGGTAGGGTTGGGAGCCGGGTCCTACGTGATACTACAGTGACCTCTCCTTCATCTCTCTCCAACCTCCAGAGCTGAAGTCCCGGCGTGTGGACTTTGAAACTTTCCTGCCCATGCTCCAGGCAGTGGCCAAGAACCGGGACCAAGGCACATATGAGGACTACTTGGAGGGGCTTCGTGTGTTTGACAAGGAGGGGGACGGCAAAGTCATGGGAGCAGAGCTCAGACATGTTCTCACCACCCTTGGTGAGGCAGGCAAGGGGGACCAGAACTCCTTTAGAGTGGAGAGGGGAATGGGGTGGGCCAGAAAAAAGACTGGCCAGATAAGCAGAGCCAGCAGGAGGATTACTATCCTGCAGGTTGTCAGCAGGAGACTGAGAAGGTCAGAGCTGTGGGGGTAGAATCTGAAGGACTTGCTCTTCCAGAGTCTAAAGTGCCTTCCAGAGGACAGAGGAAAAGGGATGAGGCAGGAAATCTGAATTTTCGTTTTGGAAGAGACGTGTGGGTTGTGTGTTCTGGTACAAGTCTCTTAACCTCCTGGAATTGTTTCCTTGTCAGTCAATACTTTCACCAGTACTAGGGTGAAATGGAAAGCAAGAAGCATCCATGACTAGGGAGGATTCCCTTGAGGACTGAGGCTATGAGAAGTCTCCAGGGTGGGAGACTCTAAAGAGTGTGGCCTGGCCAGGTGCAGTGGCTCACGCCTCTAATCCCAGCATTTTGGGAGGCCAAGGCGGGCGGATCACCTGAACTCAGGAGTTTGAGACCAGCCTGGCCAACATGGTGAAACCCCGTCTCTATTAGTAATACAAAAATTAGGTGGGCATGGTGGCACATGCCTGTAGTCCCAGCTACCCAGGAGGCTGAGGCAGAAGAATCGCTGGAACCCGGGAGTCTGAGGTTGCAGTGAGCCAAGATCACACCACTGCACTCCAGCCTGGGGGACAGAGCAAGATTCTGTCTCAAAAAAAAAAAAAAGGCCGGCATGGTGGCTCAAGCCTGTAATCCCAGCACTTTGGGAAGCCGAGGTAGGCAGATCACTTGAGGTCAGGAGTTTGAGACCGAGACCAGCATGGCCAACATGGTGAAACCTCATCTCTACTAAAAACACAAAAATGATGGTGGGTGCCTGTAATTCCAGCTTCTCGGGAGGCTAAGGCAGGAGAATCGCTTTAACCCGGGAGGTGGAGGTTGCAGTGAGCTGAGACCGTGCCACTGCACTCCAGCCTGGGCTACAAGAGCAAGACTCAGTTTCAAAAAAAAAAAAAACAAAAAACAAAACAGCGTGGCCTGGCCGGGCGCAGTGGCTCACTCCTGTAATCCTAGCACTTTAGGAGGCCAAGGCAGGAGGATCGCTTGAGCCCAGGAGTTCGAGACCAGCCTGGGCAACATAGTGAGATTCATTCTCTATTAAAAAAAAAGAGATTACAAGGCCAGGCGTGGTGGCTCACACCTGTAATCTCAGCATTTTGGGAAGCGGAGGTGGGCAGATCATTTGAGCTCAGGAGTTTGAGACCAGCCTGAGCAACATGGCAAAACCATGTCTCTACAAAAAAATAAAAAAATTAGCCAGGCATGGTGGTGTACACTTGTAGTCCCAGCTACTTCGAAGGCTGATGTGAATCACTGGAGCCCAGGAGGTGGAAGTTGCAGTGAGCCATGATGATGTCACTGCATTCCAGCTGGGTGACAGAGGGAGACCCTATCTAAAAACAAACAAAAAAAATTACAATTGTTATGTTCATATTATTGTTTACAAAAATACATGGAAAAAGCCAGGGGCGGTGGCTCACACCTGTAATCCCAGCACTTTAGGAGGCCGAAGCAGGTGTATGACCTGAGGTCAAGAGTTTAAGAGCAGCCTGCCCAACATGGCGAAACCTCATCTCTACCAGAAATACAAAAAATTAGCCGGGAGCCTGTAGTCCCAGCTACTCGGGAGGCTGAGGCAGGAGAATCGCTTAAACACGGGAGGCGGAGGTTGCAGTGAGCCGAGATCGCTCCACTGCACTCCAGCCTGGGTGACAGGAGCGAAACAACGTCTCGGAAAAAAGCGTTGCCTGGGTGAGTGAAGGAGGGAAACCAGGGCCTTAGACGTTGTGTCTGGGATTCAGGAGAGAAGATGACTGAGGAGGAGGTGGAGACTGTTCTGGCAGGACATGAGGACAGCAACGGCTGCATCAACTACGAGGGTGAGGAGCCAAAAAAGCAGGAGCGGGGCCGGGAGAGGAGGGGAGCCCGGCGTCTTGCCGCGTGTGGGCGGGGGCACCCCTGAATTACCTAAAGTCAGATGTATTATCCAAAGGCCTGCTTCTAAAGCCCCTCTTGCCTCCTCTCTCTGCAGCCTTCTTGAAACACATCCTAAGCGTCTGAGTGCTACAGGTAGGGCCTTCCCACCCCTTCACCACGTCTTAAGAGGCAAATCTCCCGCGCTTCTCAGCCAGCATAGAAAAGTAGCGGAGTTCGTTCTGCTGCCCGGTTGCTGCGCGGGCTCCAGCGCTTAGCAACTTTCGTTTTTTTCCACAGATCCAGTGGGGTCCGGACACTGGGCCCCGCAGGCGGAAGCACGTTCCAGCCACCAGGAGGCCACCTATTGTTTCAAAATAAAGACTGGGTTCCTCTCTTGGTTTCAGACTATTTTTTTCATGGTTGGGGGAGCAGGGGGAGACGGGGAGGGTGCTAGGAGGAGAGGGCGGGAAAAGAGGGCTCTCTCTTCTTCCAGTCCTCCGATATTCCTGCTGTTGGGAGGCGCAGATTAATTGTGCCCCACCCCCCCACTCCCATCCCGGAGCGGTTCTGTGCCCAGGTAGGGCTGGAGAAAGGACGGCGGGCCCCACCCACTTCATTACTAATGTAGCAATTATCTGCATAAACCCAGGTCACGGTTCCTATTGGCTGAGTCCGCTGAGGGTGACGTCATTGGGACGTACTAAGACTAGGGTTGGGCCGAGAGTCGGAGCCATTACTGCAGGAAAAGGTCCCGCAGAGCTGAGCAGTCAAGATGGTGGGGCCCAGGTCCTGGGAGATGGGCAGGATTGGGGGCGAGAGGTGGGAAGAGACGGGTGGGGGGCGAGGAGAAGGCAGGGGTAGGAGGCAAAGGGAACCTGAGGACCCGAAAGGTTGGAGGTGGGGTTGGAAAGCCTGGGGCCCTATCCTGCGGGGAAGCGAGTCTGCAGCCTGAAACAGGAGTTTGTGGGGCTGGGATAGAAACTCGGGGGATTGGCATTCAGATGCTGACCAGTTCCCTCTTCTCTGAGCAGTGTGACTTCACCGAAGACCAGACCGCAGGTAGGTTATCACTGATCCCTACCGAGGTCACCCTTAGGGAGAGGGACACCCGCCCCCCAGCACCTATCCTCTAATCTTAATCTATCATCTCTTTAGCACCCCTATGGGATTACCCCCTGGATTATTTTCTCTTCTTTTGGATCCTCCATTTTCTTTTCTCACTTTCTTCCTCCCTCCCCTTCCACTCTAGATCTGAGTCCCAAGCACTGGGTGAGTTTTAGGTGGTGTGGGTATGTGAAAAAACTTGGTCAGCTAATGCCTGCTGTGTGTGGGGTCTGGGGAGGGTGTATAAAGCTGCCTGAGCTCCTTTGTCCCTTAATCAACTACTTCTTTTTTCTCCTCCTGTGATAACTGCCCCTGACCTCCCAGCTTGCAGTTGTGAACACTGTAGAGCAGTGACCTGATATTCTGTGCAGATGGGGACAGGACAGGGGAGTTTGCTAAGGATATGACTGTAGCTCTACCCTCTGGAAGTTCTCTTTGTACTGGAGGGGTGCGAAGTGGCAGGTTGGGATGACCCTAGTCCCAGGCTGCTGCTCTCACTTCCTTATAAGGACAGGACTGAGACTGGGCGGTGGCGAATTCCTGCCCTGAGAAGTGTAGTAGCAGCAGTGGAGATTGGCAGGTCTGCTGCAGGCAGAGGGAGGTGTGTAAATGGATGTTACCAGGCTGCCAGAGGGGGAGGAAGGCTCTATATAGGACACCTGAGTTGGGAGGAAGATAAATAGATCCCTCTTAAGTAGACTTCGGTGTACAGTTTGGTGCAGATATCTGGTTTCCTCAGCATGATCAAAGTTGAATGGGCAGCAGGCTCTGAGGTAGGGTTTGGGTTAACCCTCAAATCCTGTGTTGACATTCATCTGAATCCTCAGAGTTCAAGGAGGCCTTCCAGCTGTTTGACCGAACAGGTGATGGCAAGATCCTGTACAGCCAGTGTGGGGACGTGATGAGGGCCCTGGGCCAGAACCCTACCAACGCCGAGGTGCTCAAGGTCCTGGGGAACCCCAAGAGTGATGGTGAGGGGCCTCAAGAACAACTCAGTGTGGTCATGGGCCCACAGTTCTTCAGCTAAGAGCTTCCCTTTATCCTCATAGGCCCCAAACTCAAAGTCTGGATTAGCAAATCCCATGGATTTCCATGGATTTCCCTGCTTATAGGAGGGAGTCATCTCTCATCTCTCTGTTCAGTTGAGGTCTCTATTATTCCCTGTCCTGAGAACTTGTGTTACTTCTCTGGCCTGACACTTCCACCTCCTTTATGGCAGAGATGAATGTGAAGGTGCTGGACTTTGAGCACTTTCTGCCCATGCTGCAGACAGTGGCCAAGAACAAGGACCAGGGCACCTATGAGGATTATGTCGAAGGACTTCGGGTGTTTGACAAGGAAGGAAATGGCACCGTCATGGGTGCTGAAATCCGGCATGTTCTTGTCACACTGGGTAAGGTTCTGTGTCCTTGTCCTTGAGCTGAGATGCCACCCTGAATTCCTCACTTGTCTCCCAATTACAAAGATGCTTTTTTTTTTTTTTTTTTTTTTTTTTTTTTGAGACGGATCGCTGTGCCGCCCAGGCTGGAGTGCACTGGCTGGATCTCAGCTCACTGCAAGCTCCGCCTCCAGGGTTCCCGCCATTCTCCCGCCTCAGCCTCCGAGTAGCTGGGACTACAGGCGCCCGCCACCGCGCCCGGCTAGTTTTTTGTATTTTTAGTAGAGACGGGGTTTCACCGTGTTAGCCAGGAGGGTCTCGATCTCCTGACCTCGTGATCCGCCCGCCTCGGCCTCCCAAAGTGCTGGGATTACAGGCTTGAGCCACCGCGCCCGGCCTTTTTTTTTTTTTTTTTTTGAGACGGAGTCTCGCTCTGTCGCCCAGGCTGGAGTGCAGTGGCCGGATCTCAGCTCACTGCAAGCTCCGCCTCCCGGGTTTACACCATTCTCCTGCCTCAGCCTCCCAAGTGGCTGGGACTACAGGCACCTGCCACCTCGCCCGGCTAGTTTTTTTTTTTTTTTTTTTTTTTTTTTTAGTAGAGACAGGGTTTCACTGTGTTAGCCAGGATGGTCTCGGCCTCCCAAAGTGCTGGGATTACAGGCTTGAGCCACCGCGCCCGGCCCCCCAAAGATGCTTTCTTTCCCCCTGCAGGTGAGAAGATGACAGAGGAAGAAGTAGAGATGCTGGTGGCAGGGCATGAGGACAGCAATGGTTGTATCAACTATGAAGGTAAGGGGTGAACTACGCTTTCTTGGAGGAAGCAGCCGTATGGGGCAGGTCAAATATAGTGTTTGGGGCTTTCCCTATCCCTGGACTTGGGCTCCAAAAAGAGCCAGGAGGCAAGGTGCAGGGCCCTGCCCAGCCCAGCCCAGGAGTGGGAGGTCAGGGGGGTGTAACAGGAAAGGAAGGGGTAGTATTGTAGAGGGTGGGAAGGAATGAGAAGTGAAATAATGGAATGTCTGTCCCCACCGCCTGACCCCTCACCCCATGTCTGTGTCTTGTCTTCACCATGAATGTCTCTTCCTTCCTGCAGCGTTTGTGAGGCATATCCTGTCGGGGTGACGGGCCCATGGGGCGGGTACGGCTCCTCCCAGCCTCTCCTCTAGTTGATCTCCCCAGTGTTTCTTTTTTCCTCAACCTGTGCTCTTTATCCCCTGCCCTTACCCTACTACCATCTGCCTTCCTCCTGGCATGTTTCTGCATGGAGCTGACTAGGGAGGGGAGGGATTCCTCATAGAGGAATACAGCCTGGGGGTAAGGTAGCTCCTTACTTCTAGAATGGGCCCTGAGGTTTTACTTATAGGGCCCTGGGTGCTGGTGTCTGGGAACTCTCACCAGTCTGTATACCAGTCTGGCTTTAGGGTGACCTGGCCCTGGAGCATGGGTAGCTGGCATAGAGGGGTATGGGTTGCCTGCCCCATTCTGCTGCTATAGCTGAACAGTCCTTTCCCCTTCCCTTGCTGGGCAGCTTGGAGGTACCCTAACCCAAAACTCTTGTCCTCTCCTCCCGCCAGTGGCTGACAGTAGCTGTAGGTGTAGTTAAGAACTTTTCTGCCTCTGCTGTGTTCTTGCTGCTCAGGGTGGGGTGGGTGACTAACAGCTGGTGGGAGGGGAGCTAGGGGCAGGGAGAACTGGTCAGACTCAAGGTGGCTCCTCTGCAAACTGACCCCAGGGTTGGTTGCTGTGGGCATGTTCCCTCTTATGCTACCTTTGCAGTCTTGTAGTCCCCTGGCCCTTGGTGTACCCCTCCACAGCCCTGTTCCCTGGCTCATTCCACCTTTCCTTTCCACAGAGCTCGTCCGCATGGTGCTGAATGGCTGAGGACCCTCCCAGTCTCCCGACTCCGTGCCTTTCCCTGTGTGAATTTTGTATCTAGCCTGAAGTTTCCCTAGGCTCTCTTGTCTCAGCACCTTTCCCATCTTGTCTCTCTTGGATGATGTTTGCCGTCAGCATTCACCAAATAAACTTGCTCTCTGGGCCCTCGGTTCGGTTCTGCTTTCTTTCCTGAACAGGGTAGAGGGGAAGAAGGTGAGGTGGTGATGATTTCTGCCCTGAGGCAGAGTCCAAGGTCAATGGTGCAGGGGTTGAGGAAAGCTGAGGAAGGAAGGCCCTGTACTAGCCGTCTGGGCTTCATTTAAAAACTGCTGGCCCCATTCATCCATCTTAAACAAGCTACCTCTTGGGAGATTAGGAAATCTCCCACCTAGATTGGTCCTACCTAGATCCTGGTAGGACCAAGGCTGGCCATCCCTGTTCCATTCCATATCAGGCTGTCTTCTCCTAGCCTTCCAGCTCCTTAAATCTGGCCCCCGTCCTCCCAAGCTCCCAATAAGGCCTTTTGTGGGGAAGCCTGTGGAGTGTTTATTGGAGCTAAAGCCAGGCCATTATTAGCACCGCCTAAGCCTGTCCATCACCTTAGCAGGGCGAAGGGCCAATACCAGCAAAAGAAGGTGCGGGGCCGCCTCCTCCCTTTACAGTAAGGGGGAGCGAAACCACTACTTCTGAAGGGATAAAGACACAAAATTCCATTATTGTGGGAATGTCCTTCCAAGTCTTCAACAGCTTTAGGGCAGGTGAGAGCCTCTGCTCCTATACCAGCACATAGTCTTGACATCTATGCTGCTGTTCATGTTTTGTGGGGAGGCGCAGTGTCTGTAGGCCCTGTCTGTGGCTTGCAGAATGTCTCTCCGGCCCAGGTAAACGCCGCTGTGAAGGACTCCAGGAAAGCTGCTCCAATCCCAATCCCCCTGCCTGACAGCCACAGGTAAGAAGAACACAGAATGCACCCACAAGATGGAACTGAAAGCAAATTAATTTATAAAAAAAAAAAAAAAGAAAAAAAAGAAAAAAAAAAGAAAAAAAGAAAAAGAAAATTTACAGAAAACTTTGAACAGAAGAAAGGTGCTAAGACGCAGAGGGAGAGAAACACGGGGACATAAGGAACAAAGGGCCTGGCGGGAGGAACCAAGAAGAACCAGTGCAGAACCTGGAGGCACACCTGCCTTCCAGTCACAGGGGAGGAGCTGGGACGTGGAGCAGGAATGAAGGAAGCAGAGTTGAGCTCCGAGCCAAGGGTTGGTCCAGCCCAAGGTTGGGCACCCTCTTCCACTGCTCCCAAATCCCTGCATCCTCATCTGGGGAGCCCCCAGCTATCAGCTGAAGTTCTCACAGTCTTGGTGGGAGAGGGAGGAGGCTAAGGGGTGACCCACCAAGTCATAATAAGGAGGTGCTTAAGTGCTTTAAAAAACAATTTCAGGTTTTAAAACTTCGCATCCTCTTACAGTTCCCTTCTCTGCGCCTTCCAGGAGTCCATGGATACAGCCCAGGGAAGGAAGGAGAACAGCCCCCACTGCCCTTTCTTCTATTACCTACCACAGAAATCCCCGAAATTAGGTTTTCCCCACCAAATACACATACGCTGACATCAACTAAGCAGGTGACTTTTAAAAACAAAACTGACATTCAGAGGGAAGAGAATCATTGGCTGAGCTGGGGTGGCCTACAACAGCAACAATGAGGAAGCCGCAGGAGGGATCATTAGTACGAATAAACTCGAATAAGCTCAGTGTAGGGTGGGGGTAGGGGAGCTGGGGCCTTGACTCAGTCACTAAAAAGGGGCTTGGGGAGAGACGGAATCTGCACCCTGTTCTATCCCCAGAGCTCTCCCTGGAATTTTAATTCCCCTTTCCTAAAACTCACTCCCCCTCAAAAAATGTAAAAATTGGTTATTTTTTAGTGGGTAGAAGGGAACTCCAATGTGGCTTTTTAAAATCTACTTTTTTTTTTTTTTTTTTTAATCCATAGAAAATGCAGTAGTTTGGAGGGAGGTGTACCCTTAGAAGTGGTTAATAGAACCTTGTATAAACACCTTTCACCAGCCCTTCCTTTAGGGCAGCATTCCCATCCTATCCTCTCTCCCAGACATTAGAAACATCTTTTAAACAGAAGTCCTTGAATAATCTGATATAAAAATGCACGCCTCTGTTAGGCATGGTGAGGGCTTTGGAAGGGCGGAAGGAGCTTTCCTTACGTAGTGATGAACTCTCCAGGCTGGGGAGGGTCCCAGTGGTGGGGGAAGGGCTGTTCCTGGAACCGTGATCTCCAGAGGGGGTGAGGGGGAGAGATGTCTGGCTGGCTCCTCACTGTGGAGGTGGCACAGGGGTGACCGTGCCTGGGCTCGGGGCTGTGGGGTCTGGAGGCAGGGGGGTGCCTGGGTCTGTGGAGAAAAGTAAGATGAATCAGTTAGAGTGCGCAGGAGAGAGGGCTCCAGACCCAGACCAACACAGACAGAACCAGGCATGGCATGCAGTGGTTGGGTGGATGAATGAGGTACCCACAATGTTCAACTTCTGTTCCCAACACCCTCTTCTACCTCATACTGAGAAAAACTGATAGAAAGGAGACTCTCTAAATGGGGCATCTGAACGTGATAGGAATAAGCAAAGGGATGATAATCAATCATCATGCAAACAGCTGCTTTTCAAGTTTACAACTGAGATGCTCTCTGCCACAGGATTGCTCCATGACCCACCAGTGAAAGGCCCCAATACCATCCCAAAGGTGGCAGCTGCCAGGCTGGGGACTGGTGGAGGACAGCCAAAGAGGCCCTTCCTCCTGTATTCTAATTTTACCAGAGTGTTCAAAAAAGATTGTGGAAAGTCTAGTACCTGACCTCTTCCCCACCTGCCCGCTCACCCTCCCTCCATGTGGACCCCTCTCCCTCACCCTTCTCCCCTCTTGGCCCCTTCTCACCTGGCAGTGGGCTGGCACTGGGCAGGAGGTTGCCCTGAACAGCTGCCACAATGGCAGGGCTTTGGGCTGCGGCGGATCCGAGCCCCGGCCCGAGAGGCAAGGAAGATGGCATGGTGGTGGTCGCCGGCAGGTTAGGATGTAGAGGGTTCGCCATGGACACAGGCAGGTTAGGTGGGGGGAGAGTGCCCGGGGCAAACGGGAGATGGTGGTGATGCCCATGCAGGTTAGGAGGAGGGGGGAGGTTAATACTGATGGAGTCAGCTAGACTACCAAATGGGATGATGGATGGAGCAGGAGGAGGAGGAGGAGGCGGCATGCCAAAAGGCAAACCCAAAGGAGCATTACCCGCCACGCCTGGGTGCCCGCTGCCTGGCACTGCCCCTGGCATCATTGAGGGAGGAGTTTGTTGGTTGGGGAACGGTGAGGGGCCTGAGAATAAAGATGAGAGATGGAGAAAGTTAGGTATAAAATGTTGCTTAACAACTCACCTTTTCTTTTTTATTTTTCTTTTAGACGGAGTTTCACTCTGTCGCTAGGCTGGAGTGCAGTGGCACTATCTTGGCTCACTACAACCTCCGCCTCCCAGGTTTAAGCAATCTCCTGCCTCAGCCTCCCGAGTAGCTGGTACTACATGCGCCCACCACCATACCCAGCTAATTTTTGTATTTTTAGTAGAGATGGGGTTTTACCATGTTGGCCAGGATGGTCTTGATCTCTTGACTTCGTGATCCACCCGCCTCTGCCTCCCAAAGAATAACTCACTTTTACAAACAAGGATAATCTAGCCATTCCTTGGCACCATCTTCCCTTTTTCTGACACTAGAGTAAGTGAACAAAATTCCAAAGCTCTCGAGTTTGGGGAAGGATTCCTGCTGGTTTAGGGGCCTAAGAGACATAGGCCCATCTATAGAAATTAAGGCTAACCTCATCTCCAGACTCATCTTGTATTCCCTTTGTGGGGAACTGAGACATTCACCTGGATTCTTCTAGTCAACAAAAGTTCTGGAACATAACACTTACCATGGGGTCCAGGGGGGGGAACCCCTGGTGGGACTGCCCCAGGCTGGGGGGCTCCAGCTGGTTGCTGCTGCTGTGGCCCTGCAGTTGACCCTGCCTGCCCAATCTGTTCAGAAGGGCCCAAGCTTCCTGGAGGGGCCCCACTGCCAGCAGGAGCAGGGACTACAGAGGCTGGAGCCACAGCCAAGCCATGGACTGCGGGTGGCCCAGCAGCCCCTGTCGGGGGGATAGGCTGGGAGCCTGGGGGCAGGGCTGGCGGTGGCTGCTGCTGCTGTTGGTGCATCTGTTGGAAGTGCTGCTGCCGAGCCCTCATCTCCGCATACTTCAGCTGCTCCATGTGGAAGGCTTGTCTGTCGGCCAGGAGCTGCTGCCTCTGATACTCCAGCTGCCAGTGCCAATTGAGTATTGTTATCCAATTTTCAGCCGATCCCAAAGGCAAATGCCTTGACCCCTGCTTTGTCTTCTTCTGAAAGATCCTGCCTCTCAATCAGAAGGTTCCCAAAATCTACATCTTACGCTTGTGCCTCCTCTGTCCTCCCCACCCCACTTCGTGCAAATTCCCATGACCTTTATGTCTCCTGGGTGCCTACATGGTTTCTTATTGCAATGACTTTAACCTGGTCCCAGTTCACTTCAGCTACAAAGCTCTGAACTTGCCATTACCTTGTTTTGGAAAATGCTTCCAGTTCCTTTTGTCAACTCAAGTTCTTTTCTTACTTCAAAATTCACTAAAAACTCACTGTTCTCAGGAAGCTATCCCAGATCAATTCATTTGCCTCTGAGCTTTAGCTTTATTTTATGATCTCAGGACTTAGAAACTTGATGTGCAATCTCTCTCTTTTTTTTTTTTTTTTTGAGACTGAGTCTCACTCTGTTGCCCAGGCTGGAGTACAGTGGTGTGATCTCACTGCAACCTCCGCCTCCCTGGTTCAAGCAATTCTCCTGCCTCGGCCTCCCGAGTAGCTGGGATTACAGGTGTGCACCAGCATGTCACGCTAATTTTTTGCATTTTTTATTCTTTAGTAGAGACAGGGTTTCACCGTGTTAGCCAGGATGGTCTCGAGCTCCTGACCTTGTGATCCACCCGCCTCAGCCTCCCAAAGTGCTGGAATTACAGGCATGAGCCACCATACCCGGCCGATGTGCAATCTCTTAACGTGAATTTGTCAGATACTTTAAACCTTCTTAACTGTTTCTGATGTCTCCATATTGTATATTCATTTGATGTCTATCATTAAACCTTAAGTTCTCTGAGATCCCTATCTTTTATTTCTTTCTTTTTTTTTTTTTTTTTGAGATAGGGTCTCACTTTGTCAACCAGGCTGGAGTGCAATGGTGCAAACATGGCTCAGTGCAACCTTGACCTCCTGGGCTCAAACGATCCTCCCACCTCTGCTTGCTGAGTAGCTGGGACCACAGGCTCACGTCACCACGCCCGGCTAATTTGTTTATTTTAAAAAATTTTTTGGTCTGGGCACGGTGGCTCTTGCCTGTAATCCCAGGGCTTTGGGAGGCTGAGGCGGGCGGATCACCTAAGGTTGAGTTTGAGACCATCCTGGCTAACACAGTGAAACCCTGTCTCTACTAAAAATACAAAAATTAGCTGGGCATGGTGGCATACACCTGTAATCCCAGCTACTTGGGAGGCTGAGGGAGGAGAATTGCTTGAACCCAGGAGGCGGAGGTTGCAGTGAGCTGTGATTGCACCACTGCACTCCAGCCTGGGCGAAAGAGTGAGACTCCATCTCAAAAAAAAAAAAGCATGGTGACTCACACCTGTAATCCAACACTTTGGGAAGCAGAGGTGGGCCAACCACCTGAGATTGGGAGTTCGAGACCAGCCTGACCAACATGGAGAAACCCCATCTCTATTAAAAATACAAGGCCGGGTGCGGTGGCTCACGCCTGTAATCCCAGCACTTTGGGAGGCCGAGACAGGCGGATCACGAGGTCAGGAGATCGAGACCATCCTGGCTAACACGGTGAAACCCCGTCTCTACTAAAAATACAAAAAATTAGCCAGGTGTGGTGGCGGGCGCCTGTAGTCCCAGCTACTGCGGAGGCTGAGGCAGGAGAATGGCGTGAACCCACGGGGGCACAGCTTGCAGTGAGCTGAGATCCGGCCACTGCACTCCAGCCTGGGCGACAGAGCGAGACTCCGTCTCAAAAAAAAAAAAAAAAAAAAATACAAAATTAGCTGGGCATGGTGGCACATGCCTGTAATCCCAGCTACTGGGGAGGCTGAGGCAGGAGAATCACCTGAACCCAGGAGGCAGAGGTTGTGGTGAGCCAAGATCGCACCATTGCACTCCAGCCTGAGCAACAAGAGCGAAACTCTTGTCTCAAATAAATAAATAAATAAATAAATAAAATAAATTGTCAAGACAGGGATCTCACTATGTTACCCAGACTGGTCTTGAACTCCTGGGCTCAAGTGATCCTCTGCTTCAGCCTACCAAAGTACTGTGATTACAGATGTGGGCCACTATGCCTGGTCCCTATCGTCTGTTTCTTTTTAGTGTCCTCCAAAGATAAAATGGTTCAACACTATGTCTGTTCCATTCCCTTTCCAAGTTCACCTCCTGGATCTGAGGCCCTAACCCTCTCTCTCATCGTTCCTTAAGCCCATTTACTCAATCACTATTTGAGTCTACTATGGGTCAAGCACTGTTCAAGGACCTGGTGATGCAGCAATCAAAACAACCAACTAGAGTCCTTGCCTCATGGAGCTGACCTTCTGTGGGACCTCAGTCCCCAGACTTCACTTGTGAGACCACTTAACTGTCCTTAACTGGCTGCCCTACTCCTGTCCTGCTCTGCTTTGAAGCCCTGTCAGTCTCAGGCTTTCCCCGCTGTTGCTTATATCTCTTTCACTGAAACGCGCGCATGCGTGCGCGCGCGCACACACACACACACACACACACACACACACACACACGCCCCTCTGATTTTAAACTGAGGGACAGCACAGCAGGGTTCTAGGGCTCCTGCTACTCACTGCTTCTCGTTCCCGGTCCATGATAGTCTCCAGCTCCTCAAAGTGCCGAAGTTTGATCTCCAACTTTTTCATCTGGGTCTCCACCAGCAGGGCCACCAAAGATTTGATCTTCCTTTCCTCAACAGCAGCCAAGTGCTAGGGAAGGAGGAATGAGACAACACATCAGTGGGAGGACCCAACTGAAGACAATACAGAAGAAAGGTAGGGTGGATGCTGGCAGGTATAAGAACAAACTTGCTGTGGTAACAACTCATGGTGAAAGGGCTTGACTTTTTTTGTGCTGGGATGATAGGTGTGAGCCACCGTGTCTTTTTTTTTTTCTTTTGAGACAGTCTCACTCTTTTGAGACAGCTGCCCAGGCTGGAATGCAGTGGCATGATCTCAGCTCACTGTAAACTCCGCCTCATGGGTTCAAGCAATTCTCGTGCTTTAGCCTCCCCAGTAGCTGGGATTACAGACATGCACCACCACGCCGGCTAATTTCTGTGTTTTTAGTAGAGACAGTGTTTCACCATGTTGGCCAGGCTGGTCTCAAACTTCCAACCTCAGGTGATCCACCTGCCTCAGCCTCCCAAAGTCCTGGGATTACTTACACGTGTGAGCCACTGTGGCCAGCCTTTTAACAAATTAAATTATTTTGGCCAGGTGGGGTGGCTCATGCCTGTAATCCTAGCACTTTGGGATGCTGAGTCGAGCAGATCCCTTGAGTCCAGGAGTTCGAGACCAGCCTGGGGCAACAGGGTGAAACCCCGTCTCTACTAAAAATACAAAAATTAACCAGGCATGGTGGCAAGTGCCTGTAATCCCAGCTACTCGGGAGGCTGAGGTGGGAGAATCGCTTGAACCCAGGAGGTGGAGGTTGCAGTGAGCCGAGATTGTGCCACTGCACTCCAGCCTGGACAACAGAGTGAGACTCTATCTCAAAAAATAAATAAATAAATAAATAAATAAATAAATAAATAAATAAATAAATAAATAAATAAAACATGGAGGTTGGGTGTGGTGGCTCACACCTGTAATTCCAGCAATTTGGGACGCCAAGGCGGGTGGATCACCTGAGGTCAGGAGTTCAAGACTAGCCTGGTCAACATGGTGAAACCCCGTCTCTACTAAAAATACAAAGAGTTAGCCAGGCATGGTGTTGTGCGCCTGTAATCCCAGCTACTCGGGAGGCAGAGGCAGGAGAATCACTTGAACCTGGGAGGTGGAGGCTGCAGTGAGCCGAGATCTGACAGAGCAAGACTCTGTCTCAAAAAAAGAACATGGAGATACTATGGCAAAGGGTAACACGGAATGAAATACCGACAGGGTTGAAAACAGGCCCAATCGTGACATATTTTTTAAAGCTTAGAGAAGGGATGACCAACTTTACCTCCTCCAGAGATTAAAAATAAAAAATAAATAGGTCAGCATTATTTAAGGTGTGAGTGAGGAAGGATTTCCTCTAAGTGACATGAGATTAGAGAAGTGGGCATTTTCTTCCCTGAGGTCTTCAAGGTCTGGCCTCACCTTGGCTTTCACTGCGGCAGCAGCCAGGGCGGCAGCAGCAGCGGTGGAGAGGTTGCCCTCGCCAATGTCCCGCTCCACCTTTGTCTTCCTTTCCCCCTCAGACTCCACCACTTCCTTCAGCACTTCCTCCTGCCCTTCCTTTGGCTCCTTCTCCTTCTCAGGATCGACTGGGCCAGGACAAGGGTTAAGTTAGCCCACAGTTTCACCTCTCTTCCCTGCACCCCCACCTACCCTTGTGGGAGGCTCACCTATTGGGTCTCCATCACTCTTCTCAGACTCCTTCTCACTGTCACCTTCTTTCCCTTTCTCCTCATCCTTCTTGGGAGCCTCGCTGGTTTTCTCCTTTGCTTCCTCCTCTATGGCACCCCCTCCTTCTCGGGGTTCCTGAAATTCCAGTGACAGAAAAGGAGAGTTATCAGGGATTGGGGTGATTAGTTCTCACACAGAGGGGCCAGACAGGGAACTAAATTTATTCCTCTTACTTCGGAGGTGATTTCATTCTAGGAGACAACCCTGTCCAAAACCAGCCCTTGCCCACCTAAGCTGAACAAGGCCAATTCCCCCATCACCACAGTGCTGCACGCAGCCCCTGCAGCTCCCAGCAATCCCTCTGTACCTTGGGCTCCTTCTTCTCATCTGTAGCCTGGCCTTCCACCCGAGCCTCGTCATTCCCGCTCTCCTCTGGGCCCATGGGAAAGGAAAATAGGAAATGTCTAATACACAGTCGTCTGTCTGTGTCTAACACTCTTCTTTTTTTTAGAGACAGGCTCTTGCTGTGTTGCCCAGGTTGGTCTCAAACTCCTAGGCCCACGCAATCCTCTTACCTCAGCCTCCTGAGCAGCTTGGACTACAGGTGTGAGCCTCTGCACCCAGCTTCTCCATAACACCTGTTTTTTTTCTTTTGAGACAGGGTCTCACTCTGTCACCCAGGCTGAAGTGCAGTAGCACAATCATGGTTCACTGCAGCCTTGACTTCCTGGGCTCAAGTGATTCTCTCACCTCAGCCTCCTGTGTACCTGAGGCTATAGGCGCACGCCACCACACCTGGCTAATTTTTTTGGTATTTTTTGTAGAGACGGGATTTTGCCACGTTGCCCAGACTGGTTTCAAACTCCTGGGCTCAAATGATCTGCCCACCTCAGCCTCCCAAAGTACTGGGATTACAGGCATGAGCCACTGTGCCCAGCCTTCACAAGACTTTTTTCTTTTTGAGACGAAGTCTTGCTTTGTCACCCAGACTGGAGTGCAGTGGCCTTGATCTTGGGTCACTGCAACCTCTGGCACCCAGGTTTAAGCTATTGTCCTGCCTCAGCCTCCGAAATAGCTAGGATTACAGGTGCGTGCCACCACGCCCAGCTAATTTTTGTATATTTAGTAGAGACGGGGTTTCAGCATCTTAGCCAGGCTGGTCTTGAACTCCTGACCTCATGATCCACCCGCCTCAGCCTCTCAAAGTGCTGGGATTACAGGCGTGAGCCACCACGCCCGGCCTTCACAAGACTTTTCTAATAGCCCCTTCTACAAGCCAAGATTTTTCTACCCAAAATCTTCATGAGAGGACCAGTAGGGGTCCAGAGCCCCTGAGGTAAACTCATGGGGAAAATAAAAACCCTACCGATTTTCTCATTCATGTTGTGCTCTGATGCCAACTTGAGGCAGAAATGGCACAGGGAGGCCAGGGTGGCTCCGGCTCTTGTGAAAGGCAAGAAATGTGGGAACCTGCCTGGCCTTACCAATCCGCTCAGGCTCATCAGAGGTGGTTCCTGCAATGCCACTGCTTTCCAGACCGAAGGCCGGGTCCGCCTTGCCTGTTACTTTGGCTGCTTCTTCCACTTTCCGAACATGGGCCTCCACCAAGGCCGTGGGTACCTCCTCCTTCATTTTGGAGAACTCCTCTGTAAGACCCAGAAAGGATGAGGCTGGGAGTGGCGCAGGGGGACAGTTCTGGCAATCCCTGCAAAAGCTTACTCACAAGCCCATGTCTTCATCTAAGCCAGCATGGAGCCTAGACAGATGCCTGAGCTGAGGCCCGCACAGACAAGGCCAGCAGGGCAGCCAAACTTGAGAGGATTCAGTCTGAGTAACTAGCCCTTCAAAAGCAAACTAAGAAGGCCAGGTGGAACCGCCCACCCCCATTACCTAGGGCTGACTTTGCAGCAGCAGAGGCGACTCGGGGATCGACGACAGAGGCCAAGAAGGCAACAGTGCTCATAACAGGGTTGCCCGACTGACTGAAGGGGATGGGTTGGTAGGCCAGGGGGCCTAGGGAGGCCTCTGAGTCCTCCAGGTATGGGTCTTCAATGGGAAGACGAAGAAAATGCAAGATGCACTCGTCCTGTGTGCGGCTTCCCACATGCTCGGACACTTTGTTCCAGTCATCTTTGTACATTTCCAGTGCCTGGTGGTAGTGGTGGAGACATAACTCCGCTTACTTAGCCACTTTTCTCGAAGGCCGACTCCCCCCATCCTACTAAGGGCAGCTGGTTTCAAAGCTCTCTATGTTCTGGTATTTGTGTACTCTGCTAGGTCCAAGAGGGATCTTGAAGTAGCACTAAGAAAGGATATGAAGTTAATGAAATGGCCCAAATCCCCAGCCTGGAGCTGGTCCCTGGGGCAGGTGCAACAGGCATTGGGAACGGGAGAGACAGGGCAAGATCATGCTCTGCTCATGCCAAACTCCACGATCTCTCCTCACTCACAAGTGTGGCCAGCAACTTCAACATGTCTGTTTTCTTTTTTTGTTTGTTTGTTTTTTGAAACAGGGTCTTGTCTCACTCTGTCACCCACGCTGGAGTGCAGTAGTATGATCACAGCTCACTGGAGCCTTGACCTCCTAGGCAATCCTCCCACTTAGCCTCCTGAGTAGCTGGGACCACAGGTGTGTGCCACCACACCTGGCTAATTTTTAAAATTTTTCATAGAGACAGAGTCTCACTATGTTGTTCAGGCTCATCTCGAACTCCTGGGCTCAAGCAATCCTCCTGCCTTGGCTTCCCAAAGTGCTGGGATTACAGGTGTGAGCCTCTACACGGAGCCCACTTCTGTTTCCAGAGAAAAACTCTTTTCTTTGCCCCAATTACCTCCAGGAGAAGCAGGGTTTCCTGTTCTGTCCACTCACGAGTGGCACTGGCTGCAGCTTTGCTCTGCAGGGGAAACACAGGCAGGTCAGAAGAGAGGAGCCTGTGACCTCTGAGGAGTGAGCATTCTCTACCCCTAAAGTCGGCCCCCACCTCCTACCTTGGAGGGAACATTCTTTTTTGTGTACATGTCTGTGCGCAGCCCAAAGTTTTGCATGTCTGTTGGTTTCTCTTTGCCTTTGTCAGGAAAGTTGAGCATTTGTTGGGAAGCAGAGGTCTGCTATTTGTGGAGGGAAAGAAAGAGGTGAGTACAAGTGACCACTGGGAGCCAGGGGCTGACAGAGAGAAAAAACAGACAGAAGGAGCTTCTTTCCCAAAGCCAGGGACACCCCTGGGTGGGACTTCCTCCCTTACTGCTGTAGTTCCTCTGCTCTCATGTCTCTTCTTCCCGGGCAGGGGCCCCCCAATAAAGGGGCAAATGAGCAGCCCAGCAGGGTCTGCACCCCACCTACCAGCTCTGGCTTGCCCTTAGCCGTCTCTGGCACCAGGTCATCCAGCTCTTTGCCCTTTCGCCCAGCCTTGGTATCAGCATCAACCTGGCGGCCCTGGGGGACAGAGCTTGGCGTCATGGAGGCTGGGCAGGAAATGACCAGGCCAAGGCCCTGGAGGCCTCAAGACCAAATGCTGGGCGGCCCGCAAGCTCTGGGGGCACTCATGCCACTGTTCCATGTTCCCTTCATGATTAGTAAGACATGTCATTGGCATGATATCCATATATATTCACATTATCTTTACAGGTTCTCTTAGGAGCTGGACAATTACGTTCTAATCCTAGATTTGGTACTCTGTGACCTTGGGCAAGCCACATAACCTTCTTCCTAAATTTTATAATGGATGAAGTGAAAATGGAAAAAAAAAAAAAAAAAAAGAAAGTGATAATTATGAGGCAAAAATGAAAAAATGTGGCAAAGATGACAAAGTTTAAAAATTTCATGCAAGTTAATTTTAAGCCATTTTTTACTATCTATTGAATCCCCTACATTAGCCTGTCTGCTCCTTGAGTAAAAGGATAATCTCTTCTCCCTCAGCAATTACAGCCTTAGGTACAAAGGCTAAGAGAGGGTGCTAAACACATGGGGCTGATTCCTGTGGCCCTTTGCATCCCATGGAAAAGGAAGAAGCCTCAAAACACTCCTGAACCATTAGCCTAAAAACCAGAAAAAGAAAAGTTCAAAGAAGCCCAATCTTCCCAACCCTGCCCCGTCCCCATAGCACCTCACCCTACCTGAGGGGTCTTGGGCTGCAGAGGCACCAGCCCTGATGGTGTGTCAGCCAAGACATGGAAGTGAGAGGTAGGCGGAGGCCCCATTGGGGTTGGTCGACTCTCAGCATCCACTTGGTAGTTAATAAGACCCCACTGTTCTAGGAAGGCATGGACCCTGTGTGGAGAGAAGCAGAGACAGTGTCACACGGATAGCCAGAAAGGTGCACGAGAAAGAGGAAAACTGGGGGTAGAAGTTGGGGCATAAACCCCTTCCCCACGCAACCCTGGCCTTTTCCTCTGTTCATTGTACTCCTTAGGAAATTTTACCTACTCCAGTTGTTCATTTACCACCTAAATGCCAGTGACACCCAAGTCTACATCTCCAGCCTGGGCCAATCTCTATATCCACCTACCTACTGAACATTTCTTCCTGAATAGCTAGTAAAACTGAACCAGTTTCTTTCTTTTCTTTTCTTTTTTTTCTTTGCCCTTCCTCCCTCCCCCCTCCCTCCCTCTCCCTCTCTCTCCTTCTCTCTCTTTTTTTCTATCTCTGAGAGGCTAAAGTGCAGTGGTGTGATCACCGCTCACTGCAGCCTCCACCTCTAGGGCTCAGTGATCCTCCTATCTCAGCCTCCTGAGTCACTAAGAGCACAGACACGTGCGACCACGCCTAGCTAACTTTTTTGCATTTTCTGTAGAGATAGGGTTTCGCCATTTTGCCCAGGCTGGTCTCGAACTTCTGGCCTCCAGCAATCCTCCCACCTTGGTCTCCCAACATGTTTAGATTATAGGCATGAGCCACTACACCTGGCCTGAACCAGTAGCTTTCAATTACACACGTGCTCCTTCTTTGTCCTATATTCTACACTTCAGAGAATGCCACTGCTAATCCCTCAAGTCATTCATTCCCAAACCTGTACTTCACCTTTCTCTAGAGGTGTTTTTTTCTGCCTGCTCCTCTATGTTCCTTGCTGGCATCTCTACTGTTGTCAAAACACATCCATAGGCAGGCATCCTCATGTACCCCCTTCCCCTCAGCCACAAGACCCACCTCATGATGGCACAGACATCACCCGCTAGGTTTCGACGACAGGCGGTAGAGGTAAGATACTCTTGGGGGTTCAGTCGGTAAGTGTCAATCATAAAGTTTCGATAGGCCAGGTAGCTTAGAAGAGAGAGAGAGAAACAAGAAAAAAAATAAATGTTTGTTAAAGGGCTAAAGGAAAAAATGGTAAGAGAGCTAACAACTTCTCCTGCATGATAAAGGTGGAAAAAAGTAGATTATTTGACTCAATACACTGAGTGCCTGCTATGTGCTAGATGAAAGGGTTTCAGATAGGTCTTACTTTTCCTAGATGGTGTTTTCTTTTTTTTTTTTTTTTTTTTTGAGGCGGAGTCTCGCTCTGTCACCCGGACTGGAGTGCAGTGGCCAGACCTCAGCTCACTGCAAGCTCCGCCTCCCGGGTTTACACCATTCTCCTGCCTCAGCCTCCCGAGTAGCTGGGACTACAGGCGCCTGCCACCTCGCCCGGCTAGTTTTTGTATTTTTAGTAGACACGTGGTTTCACCGTGTTAGCCAGGATGGTCTCGATCTCCTGACCTCGTGATCCGCCCGTCTCGGCCTCCCAAAGTGCTGGGATTACAGGCTTGAGCCACTGCGCCCGGCCTTTTTTTTTTTTTTGAGATGGAGTCTCGCTCTGTCGCCCAGGCTGGAGTGCAGTGGCCAGATCTCAGCTCACTGCAAGCTCCGCCTCCCGGGTTCCCGCCATTCTCCTGCCTCAGCCTCCGGAGTAGCTGGGACTACAGGCGTCCGCCACCTCGCCTGGCTAGTTTTTTGTATTTTTTAGTAGAGACGGGGTTTCACCATGTTAGCCAGGATGGTCTCGATATTCTGACCTCGTGATCTGCCCATCTCGGCCTCCCAAAGTGCTGGGATTACAGGCTTGAGCCACCGCGCCTGGCGATGGTGTTTTCTTTAAGTGAATTATCTCCTTGGCTATACTTATGGATATTTCATACAATTTTTTTTTTTTTTTGAGATGGAGTTTCACTCTTGTTGCCCAGAGGCTGGAGTGCAATGGCGTGATCTTGGCTCACAGCCACTTCCGCCCCCTGGGTTCAAGCAATTCTCCTGCCTCAGCCTCCTCAGTAGCTGAGATGACAGGCATGTGCCACCACGGCGGGATAATTTTGTATTTTTAGTAGAGACAGGTTTTCTCCATGTTGGTCAGACTGGTCTCGAACTCCTGACCTCAGGTGATCCTCCTGCCTCAGCCTCCCAAAGTGCTGGGATTACAGGCATGAGCCACTGCGCCTGGCCATTTTATACAATTTTTAAACAAGGAATTAGAAGAAAAAGTACTCATTTCCAAACTCAGATGTTAATAAGGAAGTCCTTATTCATGCACACAGCTAGTCAGCATAACATGGTAAAAAACATATGTTTTGAAGAAAAGACCTAAGTTCAAATCCCAGTTCTACCATAAGGACCTTGGCAATTTACTTCGATTTTTTTAAACCTCAGTTTCCTCATCTGTAAAACGGAACATCCGTTGAGAATGAGAGGTCTATAGAGTACTAGTACAGTGCCTGGGGCACTGCCAGGGGCTAAAAAAAATGACGGCTATTATGTGGTACAGTGTAAAGTTTCAGATCATGGGCCAAATTAAAGGATTCAGATCCTGGTTTTACTTACTAGCTCTGTGACTTTATGCAGGTGACTTGACTCCTCTGTACCCTATCTGTCAACTGAAGATGATATCTACCTCTAAGACTGATGTAAAGATTAAATTACTCAATGTATGTTGGACATTTAGGATAGTGCCATTTAGGATAGTGCCTGGAAGATACTAAGCTCTCAACAGATGTAGGCAATTATCATCATTTACTATTTTTTTTTTTTTCTGAGATGGAGTTTCACTCTTGTTGCCCAGGCTGGAGTGCAATGACGTGATCTCGGATCACTGCAACTTCCACCTACAGGGCTCAAGTGATTCTCTTGCCTCAGCCTTCCAAGTAGCTGGGATTACAGCTGTGTGCCAACACACCCAGCTATTTTTGTATTTTTAGTAGAGATGGGGTTTTACCATGTTGGCCAGGCTTGTCTCGAACTCCTGACCTCGTGATCTGCCCCCGCCTCGGCCTCCCAAAGTGCTGGAATTACAGGTGTGAATCACCACGACGAGCCCATCATTTACTATTTTATACCAAGAGTTCAGTTCCTACTCCAACCCTGCCTGCATGTCATGTTGAATTCATTTCACCTGATCACTACTTTCTTTTCACACATACTGCTTTCTCCAGGAAGAGAAGAGAGAACCATAGCAAGCTATGAGGAAAAAACATGGAGGGACCACTAGAGAAGGCAAGCTGTGGAATAGCTAGGAAGAAAACTTGTTCAGTTCTCAGTCTCACCCACCTCATCAATGGGGTTATCTTGAAGTATTCCTAACCAAAGAAGATTGCCACGTCTTATCCAAAGCCAAGCAGGTTTGGCCTGAGGCAAAATCTTTTTTTTTTTTTTTTGAGACGGAGTCTCGCTCTGTTGCTCAGGCTGAAGTGCAGTGGCGGAATCTCGGCTCACTGCAAGCTCTGCCTCCCGGGTTCACGCCATTCTCCTGCCTCAGCCTCCCAGGTAGCTGGAACTACAGGTGCCCGCCACCACGCCCGGCTAATTTTTTTGTATTTTTAGTAGAGACAGGGTTTCACTGTGTTAGCCAGGATAGTCTCCCATCTCCTGACCTCATGATCAGCCTGCCTCGGCCTCCCGAAGTGCTGGGATTACAGGTGTGAGCCACCACGCTCAGCTGGCCTGAGGCAAAATCTTGAAGGAGATGAAGACTTTTGAGCCCCAAACCCATACTTTTATTTATTTGTTCATTAACTTTTTTTTTTTTTCTGAGACAGAGTCTCGCTCTATCGCCCAGGCTGGAGTGCAGTGGTGTGATCTTGGCTCACTGCAACCTCTGCCACCCAGGTTCAAGCGCTTCTCCTGCCTCAGCCTCCAGACTAGCTGGGACTACAGATGCGTGCCACCACGCCCGGCTATTTTTTTTTTCCCCCCCAGACAGAGTTTCACTCTTGTTGCCCAGGCTGGAGTGCAGTGGCATGATCTTGGCTCACCACAACTTCCGCCTCCCATGTTCAAGCGATTCTCCTGCCTCAGCCTCTGCAGTAGTTGGGATTACAGGCATGTGCCACCATGCCCGGCTAGTTTTGTATTTTTAGTAGAGATGGGGTTTCTCCATGTTGGTCAGGCTGGTCTCGAACTCCCCACCTCAGGTGATCTGCCCACCTGCACCTCCCAAACTGCTGGGATTGCAGGCATGAGCCACTGCGCCTGGTCTTTTTTGGTATTTTTAATAGAGACAGGGTTTCACCATGTTAGCCAGGATGGTCTCGATCTCCTGACCTTGTGATCCACCTGCCTCGGCCTCCCAAAGTGTTGGGATTATAGGCATGAGCCACAGTGCCCAGCCTTGTTGATTAATTTTTTTAGATATGGGGTCTTGCTGTGTCAGCTAGGCTGGAGTGCAGTGGCATGATCATGGCTCAGTGTAGCCTCAAACTCCTAGGCTCAAGCAACCCTCCCATTTCAGCTTCCCAAGTAGCTGGGACCACAGGTATGCCCCACCATGCCCAGCTAATTTTTTTTTTTTCACTTCTTTAGAGATAGGAGTCCTGCAATGTTGCTCACGCTATTCTTGAACTCCTGGCCTCAAGGAATCCTTCTGTCTCAGTGTCCCAAGTAGCTGGGATGATTTACAGTCGTGAGCCACCGTGGCTCCTACACTTCTTTCCCAGAGAGCCCTCTCCATCCCTTAATTTATATAAACTGGTCTTCTATTAGTTCCTTCTCTTGTTTTTCTATGAAAACCTACTCTCAGGAACCAGCCTGATAATAGTAATTTACACTTTAATCAAAGCTATTACTTGTGCTAGGAATATCTGCAGTATAGACAATATCAGTAATATGGATTTAAAGGCTCTATACCCTGTTAAAAAGAATTTGAGGCATTAAAGTACTTGTTATATATAGAATACCCTTGGGCAAATCCTAAAGAACATGTGTCTACATGCTAGGCCAGGGCTGCCTAAAGGCAGATATTGTGTCTTTGTAAGCCTAGCACAGTGCCTGGCTCATGGAAGGAGCTCGAGAAATGTTTGCTAAACTGAATGTTACTGGATCAGGAAGGGTGAATGGGGGGACAGGAGGGAGAAAGAGAATCATGAGCTGAGATTTCCTTACATCTCTGGAGTCTTGGACTTGTTCTTGCCGTTGAAGAACTCAGGGAGAGCCCTCCGCTCAATGGCATGAACGCTGTAAGAGAAGCCAGAGTGGTTTCAGAAGAAGGCACTGTTGAAGGGATGGGGGCCCCAAGGGAGGAAAAGTCTAGAAGGCAAAGAAGGAAAAGACCTTGAAATTGCTGGAGTTAGAAGCTTGGGGAGAACATCCCACAGGGCCGTAAGACTCAAGAGGACACCAGGAGCGCCCCTAAAACTAAAGTGTACTCTGGTCTATCTGGCTGAGGAAAAAATAACTTACTTGGAGGAGGCAGGGAAGAGAACAACCTGTTGACCCCTGGAGGCAGGGAAATAAGGACTCAGTGCGAAGTTGGGGACAACCATACCTATTGTAGTCAAACCAGGCAGCATAGCTGGGAATGATGATGTGGTGGGTCTGTTCAGTCACGTTGTCCTCATGCAGGTCTGGATTCTTGGTCTGTTCTCCCTTGTTCCCGGTACTGTTCTCATCCTCATCCTATAAGTATGGAGGCTGCTGGACACTCAGCATTCCTGTTTCCTCCCTAGCAACCCTCTGCTTCTCCCACACCCCAGGAATGTGGACACTACAGATAGGTGATGGGACTGAGCAGTCATGGGCCCCAGGACTCTGAAAGGGTCAGAGTTTTGAACAACAGCTAGAATTAGTCTACAGTGGGTAAAGTCTGGGCATTGAAAAGTTTGGGCAGAATGAACTCTATAATCACAAATCAGAATCACATAGAGAGGTAGGGCCTCTCTAAACTGGCTCCACCTTGCCCGTTGTCTCCATGCTTTCATCTTCCTGTTCATCTGAAAGACAAAGACCAAGATGTAAAGCTGGAGCCTCCCGAGAGGCAAGAAAGCCCTACCAAAAGCCTATCAGGTTAGCGAAAAGGGCGCAGCTGAGCCCTCCCCTCCCCTTGGCTCTGACTGCCTTGCCCAAGAGGCTCCTGTCTTACCTAGGTCAGTCATGGTGCCGCCTTTGACTGGGGCCGACTCTGAGTCTTTCTTTGTGTTGACTGCCAAAACAGAGAGTCATTTTATTAGACAGATTTTGCCTAATTCAAGCCTTCAATTTAATAGTTACGGAGATCCTACTTTCTCCAAAAATTTTCTTCATCTGATTGCAAAATATAGTAATTCTCTCCAGTCACAATTATTCTAGGGCCTGAAACTTGCTTGCTACTTCTCTAACCAAAAATTAGCTTATTTCTCTATGTACATTCATTAATCATTCTTGTCTTTGATAGGTCTTTATCTCCATCTATGTATCTGTAAGCTTTTAATGGTCTGATACTGAACCTGACCAAATCACTCTGTGGAGGAATGGTTAGGTGTTAAACATTTTTGAAAGCATACTTTCCTCAACTGAATTCATATGCATATGCTCAGGAGCAAACATAGAGAGGAGAGCTGATTGATGAGGAGGTGGAAGCCAGAACTCTTCTTGGCGGCACCCCCAATCCTACCCCTGAAACACACGTCTGGAATACCTGGGGTGAGTCTATAGAATACAGACTGTAAACCAGCATTAGTGGAGCAATGGTCTCCAAAGTGGGGTTCTAACATAGGATGCAAAAGATGATCCACTGCAACTCAGGAAGAGAATACAGAACTTCTCTTCATGTTTTTGTATTGTTTTGTTTTTTTGAGATGGAGTCTCACTCTGTTGCCCAGGCTGGAGTGCAGTGGTGCGATCTTGGCTCACTGCAAGCTCCGCCTCCCGGGTTCAAGTGATTCTCCTGCCTCAGCCTCCCGAGTAGCTGGGATTACAGGCGTGTGCTACCACACCAGGCTAATTTTTGTATTTTTAGTAAAGACAGGGTTTCACCATGTTAGCCAGGATGGTCTCGATCTCCTGACCTCATGATCCGCCTGCCTCGGCCTCCCAAAGTGCTGGGATTACAGGTGTGAGCCACCACGCCTGGATACTTCATGTTTGTTTTTATCATTTTTTACATTTTTCAATTTTTGAGATATGTTTGTGTTTTATAACGTTCCCACAGTAGTGACTTAATAGTACATGTACAGGCCGGGTGCGGTGGCTCATGCCTGTAATCCCAACACTTTGGGAGGCCGAGGCGGGCGGATCATGAGGTCAGGAGATCGAGACTATCCTGGCTAACACAGTGAAACCCCGTCTCTACTAAAAATGCAAAAAATTAGCCAGGTGAGGTGGTGGGTACGTGTAGTCCCAGCTGCTTGGGAGGCTGAGGCAGGAGAATGGCGTGAACCTGGGAGGCAGAGCTTGCAGTGAGCCGAGATCACGCCACTGCACTCCAGACTTGGCGACACAGCGAGACTCTGTCTCAAAAAAAAAAAAAAAAAGTAGCATGTAAAATATCATCTAGTATGATTATGATTATGTAAAAACTAAATTGTGGATCCTGTAGACTGGAGGTGGACCTGAGAAATCAGCTCACTCAGGGTTTGGCAAAGGAGAATCAGGATGGGGAGTGGGGGTGAATTCCAGGAGCTCAGCCTGGCCTGTACCTGTTTTGGGAAGTGTCACCTCTTCTACATTGGGGACTGGTGAGGGCTCGTCCATGTCCTTTGTGAGGTCTTCTTGCTCCTCTTCTCTGTGGCCACGCTTTGACTTAGTGTAAGGTGTTGAGGGACTGGGAAGGAAAGAGAGTGAAAGAGAACTCAGTCATCCTTGGACAAGGAGTCCCTGGAAGCTGAAGTTCAAGGGAAGGGAAGTGACAGAGAATTCCAAGGGTAGAGCTGAGTACAAACAGAAACCAGTAATTACAGAGTAATTGGAAGTGGCAAAGGCTTTTCATTTGATAAAGCTCTCTTTAAATTTCTAGTGGGGCCAGGACCAGAACTAACAACCGAGTAGCTGAAGATCTCATCGGCCGGGCGCGGTGGCTCAAGCCTGTAATCCCAGCACTTTGGGAGGCCGAGACGGGCGGATCACGAAGTCAGGAGATCGAGACCATCCTGGCTAACACGGTGAAACCCCGTCTCTACTAAAAAATATAAAAAACTAGCCAGGCGAGGTGGCGGGCGCCTGTAGTCCTGGCTACTCGGGAGGCTGAGGCAGGAGAATGGCGTAAACCTGGGAGGCGCAGATTGCAGTGAGCTGAGATCCAGCCACTGCACTCCAGCCCGGGCGACAGAGCGAGACTCCGTCTCAAAAAAAATAAAAAAAGATCTCCTCATCTTCCCTCTCAGGACACCTGCAGTATTACGGCACACCCAGGTCAGGACCAGGTGCTTATAGGAAGGGATTTGTCTTTCCTTCCTTCAACATGATGTGGAGAGAATGGTGAACTCGGGGGCAGGCTAGGGGCTGGCACACCCTTTCTTAGCATTTTTCTTCTTCGCTTCTGGGGTTGGTGAAGGAGAGGGGGAGCGCTTCCTCTTCTTATAGTTTCCTCCTTTCTTGTCCCGTCGATCTGAATCTGGGCTGTTCACCTACAGGATGAAGAATCAGGACAAATGTCAGCCTACAATCCCCAATGAAGATTTGTTCTGAGACTTATGCTAAGGGCGCCAGGAAAAAAGAACAGGATTTGTCACCTCATCTGTCAATGTCTTCGCTGAAATCTTCTTTCGGCGGGAGACAGGGTTTTTGTCATCATTTACTTCGTAGTCTTCCTCATTCATCCATTCATTGAAGGTGTCGGTGTCCAGGATCCACTTTGCATGAATCTAAAGTACAAAGGCAGATCATGCTGCAGAGAAGCCTGGAAGCTACAGCTCTGTCTGGGGACCCTTAACAGAAAAAGCCCAAGGGCACACGAGCCTCTGTTTCACTTTCCAAGAGTAGACTGCTTCTGGCATTCTTTTTGGGGAAGAGGGGGTACAAGAAAAGCTCACCTTCCTAGGTTTCTCAGGAGTTGGAGCATCTTCCACAGATGCTTCAATTTCACTCGCTGGGATCCATGTGTCATAACTGCCATGGGAAATTGAGCATACAGTAGAATCAATGGGATAGAATTGTGGAAAAGTGAAGTGCAAATCTTTTATCCTTTCCATTTACAGAAAGTACTGGGTTGGCTTATTTTTTTGGTATTCTATTTATTATAAAGAAGTAAAAGCACATTACGAAACATTTCAAAAATAGAGAACAAAAAGAATTACCCTTACATAACTACTCTTGACACATGTATATATGTTTTTTCACAGTAATTTTTGTTTTGTTTTGTTTTTTTGATACGGAGTCTTGCCTTGCTCTGTCGCCCAGGTTGGAGTGCAGTGGCGCAATCTCGGCTCACTGCAACCTCCACCTCCCAGGTTCAAGCGATTCTCCTGCCTCAGCCTCCTGAGTAGCTGGGATTACAGGTGCCTGCCACCACGCCTGGCTAATTTTTATATTTTTAGTAGAGACGAGGTTTCACCATCTTGACTAGGGTGGTCTCAAACTCCTGACCTCATGATCCACCCACCTAGGCCTCTCAAAGTGCTGGGATTACAGGCGTGAGATACTGCGTCCAGCCGGGGTTTTTGTTTTTGTTAAGACAGGGTCTCACTTTGCTGCCTAGGCTGGTCTTGAACTTCCAGCCTTTAGTGATCCTCCTGCCTTGGCTTCCCAAAGTGCTAGGATTACAGGAGTGAGCTACTGTTCCTGGTCCACAATTTTGTTTTTACATAATCATAATCATACTAGATAATATTTTACACGCTACTTTTTTTTTTTTTCTGAGACAGGGTCTTGCTCTGTTGGCCAGGTTGAAGTGCAGTGGTTCAATCACGGCACAATGCAGACTCAACCTCCTGGGCTCAAGTAATCCTCCCGCCTCAGTCCCCCAAATAGCTAGGAGTACAAGTGCGTGCCACCATGCCCAGCTAATTTCTGTATTTTTTTTTTGTAAAGACAGGGTTTCACCATGTTGCCTAGGCTGGTCTCAAACTCCTGGGCTCAAGCAATCTGCCCGCCTCAGCCTCCCCAAGTGCTGGGATTATAGGCATTAGTCACTGCACCTAGCCTACGTGATACTTTTTGTTTTGTTTTGTTGAGACAGAGTCTCGCTCTATCGCCCAGGCTGGAGTGCAGTGGTGTGATCTTGGCTCACTGCAACCTCTGCTGCCCGGGTTCAAGTGATTATACTACTTCTCAGCCTCCCAAGTAGCTAAAACTACAGGCGTGCGCCACCACGCCCTGCTAATTTTTTTTTTTTTTTTTTTTTTGTATTTTTAGACACAGGGTTTCAGCATGTTGGCCAGGCTGGTCTCGAACTCCTAACCTGAGGTGATCCGCCTGCCTTGTCCTCCCAAAGTGCTGGGACTACAGGCGTGAGCCACCATGCCGGGCCTACATGCTACTTTTTGCAACTATTAATAACATTCACTTATAAATTATCCATGTTATTTTACATCACTTTAAAGGCTGCATAATAGCCCACTGAGTAGATATACAAATTTACTGAAACATTTTCCTACTGTTAGACATTTAGATTGTTTCTAACATTTACATATCAAAAATTATGCGGGGATAATCAATTCATACATAAAGCCTCAATTGTTTTAGCCCAAGGCTTACTCACTAAGTCCAAACTTCCCCCAAGACTGAGGTTCACTTAATAGGTGAGAGGAGAACAAATTAAGTGATCTAAAAATAACTCTGAACGAGTGGATTCTTGCTCTGCTAGATGTTCCAGGGCTTCTGGGTCTGGCTCTTATACTTAAACCTGCCCCAGGAACCCATCCTCACCTGTCAGGATAGTAGCCCCAGTGCAGAAGAACCTGCTTATCCCTCTTCATGACTGGTCGTACCCATTCCTCTGGGGATAGAGGAAGAGAAGGGAGAGATATAAGCTAAAGAGGGACACACAAAAAATACTGTACATAAGCCCTAACTAATGCACTCTCCTGTTGTAGCAGGGGACTTGGTAATAGGAACTTAAGGTGGTAGGAGGATTCAAGATTGAAAGAGGAGCAGCCCAGGTACTGAATGGTGATCTTAGTCCTCTGCCTCCTAGTCCAAACCATCCACTCAAGTGGCCAGGAAAACCCAGGTCTCACCTTCTTCTAGATTCCCCGGGACAGGATACACAACATGGGAGGCATTGTTCTTATCCTCAGTGACTGTTCCCTAGATGGTACAAGGAGAAGCAGGTAAATTACGGTCCCCTCTGAATTACTCAAGGTTTAGCCACAGAGCTGCCTTCCTAATCATATTTTGCTTATAATAGTATTAAAGATAGTTTGCATTCTCTAAGCACACACCAGCTAAGTGGCAGACGGAAACAGCTGGGATTGTGCTAATAATGGAGAAAAGTCAAAGAATTAAAAATTGCTACAAATAATCCTCTGAACAGATAATCTACACATGGGAAATTTAAAGTCAACTGTACGTCCTTATCAATGACATCTGTTCATTATTATAAAGTTCTAAAGAGCAGGGATTTCATTTATCTGAAATCAAGCAATCTCTAGCTCAATAGAAGTGGATACTATTTTTCCCCAGGCCAACATAAGTCTCTAGGAACATTAATGCAAACCTGTCAGGACTGAAAAATGGGAGAAGCAGACAGAAAAAGACAGACTCAAGGCTTTAACTCAAGTCTTTTTCCAAGTAGACAGAGCCACCTCTGAAGCAGAAAACATGGTAGTTCAGGGCTGCTGCTTGGTATAGAAAACATCGGGAAAAAAGTCATGGAGTTTCTGAAACCTCTCCTGACCAGACCATTTACCTGGTGTCTCTTGATAATGTCCTTTAATTTCCCTAGTAGTTTGGGCTCAATTTCTGGGCACAGAAAAATGTTAGGTCGAGACAGGCAATTATTCTGTGGAGAAAAGAAATAGAATGAGATTACGGGAAAGGAGTTTTTTAGATTCTCACTGAGGGAAGGGAGATAAATAGGGGATATGCCTATTACCTGCACCAAGGACTTCTCGATAGTCATAAACATTTCCACATTGCGGTCCATGCGTGATGGATTCTGGAAATCGTAACGCCGCCTTGTGAAGAGGCAATAATCTAGTGAGTGGTATAGCTCAGGTCTGCAGATGAGGTGAGGGCATGTGACTTTTTTGTTTTTTGAGATGGAGTCTTGCTCTGTCACCCAGGCTGGAGTGCAGCAGTGTGATCCTGGCTCACTGCAACCTCTGCCTCCCAGGTTCAAGCAATTCTCCTGTCTCAGCCTCCCCAGTAGCTGGGACTATAGGCACATACCACCTCGCTTGGCTAATTTTTGTATTTTTAGTGGAGACGGGGTTTCACCATATTGGTCGGGCTGGTCTCGAACTCCTGACCTCAGGTGATCCACCTGCCTCGGCCTCCCAAAGTGCTAGGATTACAGGCATGAGCCACCACACCCGGCGTTGTTTTGAGAGGGAGTCTCGCTCTGTTGCCCAGGCTGGAGTGCACTGGCGTGATCTTGGCTAGCTGCAACCTCTGCCTCCCCTGTACAAGCCATTATCCGGCCTCAGCCTCCCAAGTAGCTGAGATTACAGGTGCCCACCACCATGCCCAGCTAATTTTTGTATTTTAGTAGAGATGGGGTTTCGCCAAGTTGGCCAGGCTGGTCTTGAACTCCTGACCTCAAATGATCCAACCACCTCGGCCTCCCAAAGTGTTGGGATTACAGGCATGAGCCACTGCGCCGAGTCATGACTTCTTAATATGGGAAATTAGGAGGCAAGCTTGCTTACAGCTATTGCCAAAATCACCTGGGATCTGAGGTTCACTGATCTCAACTCCATGAATCACTCTCTGTGCTTACTCCAAAGGGACAAAAAAAGGTTTGAGATGCCAACCTAAGAATCCCTTTTCCTCTACAAAACACACACTGATACTCGCGTACACACTCACTGTTGGCGACTGTTTTGGCTCTGACTCCCAACCATTTTTCTGACCTAACAAGTCAGGTCTACTGACCTAGCAAAATAAAGACTCACAAGAATTTCTACCCCAGAAAGACCCCAGGGAATCAAAAAGAGGGATTTCCTCTAAACTAAATGTAAGAAGAATAGAGAGAATCATCTCACCATCCCTGGTCACTCTTGAATTTGTAGGCAGCTGCAAGAATGTGGCACAAGGAGCCTCCCGCTTTGAAATCTAGGAAACATTTGATCTACAAAATCAAGGTATGGAAGAAGCATGTCAAGGTTCCATTGTAAATTCTATCATCACTTAAAATCCTTTCACAAAATCCCATGCTGAACTGATCTCCTTTTTTTTTTTTTTGGGATGGAGTTTCGCTCTTGTTGCCCAGGCTGGAGTGCAATGGCACGATCTTGGCTAACTGCAACCTCTGCCTCCCAGGTTCAAGCAATTCTCCTGTCTCAGCCTCCCAAGTAGCTGGGATTACAGGTGCCTACCACCACACCCAGCTAATTTTGTATTTTTAGTAGAGACAGCGGGGGTTTCTCCATGTTGGTCAGGCTGGTCTCCAACTCCAGGCCTCAGGTGATCCGCCCACCTCGGCCTCCCAAAGTGCTGGGATTACAGGCGTGAGCCACCATGCCCAGCTCAAAGCTGAAATTCTTTAACCCTTGTGCCATTCCATCATGTGGCCTGCAAGAGGGGAGTAAAAGAAACCAATATACAGAAAGCACCACCTTGTGCTAACACTTTACTGGATTATCTCAGGTGCCATTATAGAAACCCTACACGGTAGGTTTACTAATCCCATCTAGAGATGAAGGAACCAAGACTCATGAATGCTGCCCAAGATCACACAGCCATCAAGTGGCAAAGCCAGGATTTGAACACAAGCCCGCACAAATCCAAATCTCAAGTCCGCTTTTAACCATGCCATGAGAGACTTGTGGACTGATCCCAGGCACTCTGAAATAATTTGTTGCACAAGGTATTACTAAGACAAAAAGAATGGTAAACTGGAGACTAGGCCAAGCCAACAATGCCCTGACCAGGGATAGGGATGGTAGAAAATAACCCAAATTTCAAAAATTACAAAATTCGCAAATCTTTTTTTAAAACACAACTCTCCAGTTTGGAGGACTCACCACCACCACCCCCCGCCCTCTCTGCTACTTCTGCACTCACCGGCAGTTTAGTGAGCGGTGCATTGCTGACATGTTTGCCAAAAACTTCTTCCTGAAATTGTAGTAACTGTACAACCAGGCTAGACAGGGACTTGTTGGTGGGTGGTTCAGCTTGTATATACTAAGGGAAAAGAGGGAAAGGAAAGCAAAATAGATCTCAGATAAATTGTCCACTATCTCCCACATTTCTCCCCCAGAGGCTCTGGAAGTATCTGGAGCAAAGAAAATAGTACCTTTCTCCCTATTTAGTCTCTATAAAGAAAATGGCAAAAGGGATGCTCTGGACACCCGAACCAGGAAGCTGAAATTCTGCTGTCACCAGCCCAGATGGCCAGTGTTGGGGAGAACAGGGAAGCTTACTACTCTTCCTCAGCTATACTCTGAAATTGGAGTTGCAGGACCCTATTATCTTGGCACCTCATCTTCAACCAACAGCACTGAGGGTTGTAAAATTCTGGAGGTTTATAGAGTTCAGGTCATGGAAGCAATACCTTTGGAGCTCTAAGAGAGACATTTCTTAGGGGAACTCTGTGTAAAGCCATGATTCCCCCTATAATGTAGCCTAATAAGAAAAGGTACGAGGAAGTGAAGGAGGGCAAGCGGACTGAGAGTGAGCTTGTGCATTTTGCTTCTGAAGACTGGGTATAAAGGTCTTCATAGGCCCTCCTAGACAGGAAGGGCCATCCACTCACCAGCCTGATGGAGAAGAGCAAGAAAACATCTACCCTGTCCGAGGAAACTATCCGAGACAAGTAACCCTGGCCCTACCTCAATATTTCCACACTTCACTACCTAGTAGCATCCTAGCCTTCCATTCTAATTTGAACCTGAGCCAGACTTTCTTTTTACCTTTTGACCCGTTTTCTCCCCCCTCATCACAAAGAAGACAGCGCCTCTCAGTGAGAGGTGAAAAGAGTATATCTGTGAAGGGAAAGGTAAATGACAAAGAGCTAAGAGCATGGAAGCTGAACCAGGTCACAGTTGTCAATCCCCCCAAGGCCGGAGGCTAAGCCCCTAGCTTGATCTCCCTGCAAAAGGTCAAAGCAAGAGCCTCTCACAGGCATAGAGACAAGCCATAGAAATAGCAGCTATTTGTCAAGATTCTGACACCCAGAGAGACCCCAAGGGCAGGGCCAGGCTCATAACCAGGATCAGTAGGAAGTTCTCCTAAGCCACTAAGCACACTTCTGACGAGCTGCAAAGCCGGCAGGAAGAAATGGGGAGCCGAAAGAAAGCCACAAAGAGAACCCCTCTCTGAGGGTAGTGAGAAAAAGAGAGGCAGACCATTTCCAGGGAAAACCAGGCCTAGAGACAAAGACGACACCAGGAAGAGGTCTGGTAGAAAAGACAGGTAAGGATTCTTAAACCCTTTGTTCACTACCTTATGATCTCCAGTTATGGGGTTTGAGGGTGAGGGGCTAGAGATAGAACGCTTACCCTAACCTCTCGACCCCAAACCCACGGTACTGCAAAGCTAGGTTGCAGGGTGACTTCATTGCAAAATCGAGGAAAGGTTTTGGAAGGGGTCGCTACCCAGGAACTCCTATACCCCAGCTCCCTGAGAGATTCTGTTGCCCCTTAGATGAAGGTGAGGGATGAGCGGCGGAGACAGGTGATCCCTGGGTGGGGACCTTTTTCAAGCTGATGAGCAGCCAACGGCTGGCTCTGTGACTGTTTACCCTCCTGCTTTCCATCCTGTCTCTGAACATACACAAAGCACCGGGGAGGCCTCAGCCCCGCCGGTACCCGGCTCCATGGGGAGCTCTGGCGGGCACGTTCCGGGTTGCGGGGGAACCCATTGGGCACCCGGTCCACACCCGGCCGGCCGCCTCTCCCAGAAGAGCCAGGAGGGCGATGGCTGAGGGGAAGGTGGGCTAATGGCACCGGGGCCTGCCGGGCAGTAGAGAAAAACAAGGGGCAGAGGGCGCAGCAGTGGGGGCGGGGGCTGGGCTCGGAGGCTGGGGGTGCGGGGAGAGGGAGGCTGGGGGAGGGGCGCGGGCGCGCGGGAGGGCGCGCGGGGGGCTGCTCCGGAGGCCGCGGGGGAGGGGCTGGGGCGCCTGGAGGGTGGGCAGGATCCCGGGGCTGCAGGGCCGCGGTCCCTTTGTCCCGCCCCCGGTCCCCGCGCGGCCCGGCCCGGCCCGCGTACCTTCTTGTAGTTCTTGCCGAGCCACAGCCGCACGTTGTCGAACTGGGTCACGGTGTCCGCGGCCTCGTAGTACTTCACGTTGGGGCCGCCGTCCTTCTTCCGCACCGCCATCTTCTCGGGCTCGGGCCCCGCCGCCGCCCGCCCCACTCAGCTCAGCTCCCGCCTCCTCCGCCTCCTCCTCCGCCCGCCTCCCGCCGCCTCCCGCCGCCGCGGCCGCCGCCTCCCGCCGCCTGGGCCGGCCCCGGTCCGCGCTGCGCCCCCTGCCGGCAGGCCGGGCGCGGCGGCGGAGTTCCAGGCGCGGGCCGACCCTGGCGGCCTACCCGGCAGCGGCGGCGGGAGCCTCCGGGGAGAAGGACTCTTCCTGGAGGGGGCGCCATTCTCCTGAGATCCCTCTTACCAGAGGCGAAGCCCTTCCCTCTTTTTGCCTCAGCCCGTTAGTGTCACCTCGCTATGCCACTCCAGGCGGCCGCCAGTCCCTGGAGCAGCCCCAACCCGTGCTCCGAGTGGCCCTCACCTTGCGCATTCCTAACCCGACGGAGCCCCTCGTCCCCCAAAACTCCAAAACCCTTTCCCCAAGAAGTTCCTTCCTTCCATCCATTCCCAGCATCTCCCCATTTAAACTTTTCTGAGTCTCCCTCATCCCTCGCGCTTGTCCACCCAGCACTCCCCTCACTTGTTAACCCAAAAGTCCCCTAGCCGCCACCCTGGGGGCCCAGTGCCTTCCTCAACTGCTTCCTCCGCTGGCCTCGCTGTTGCCTCCTAAGTAGGTGTGAGCTCCTTGAGACTCCGACTCTTCGCTAGGCAGGAGACCCTCCTTCCCTGGGTCACCCGGTCCATCCGACTCTTTTTCTTTGGGTGGCGTAGATAGAAGGTAAGGAACCAAGGGGTGGGGAGTCCTCAGGTGAGTGCGCATCGGGGCCGGTACCCTGCTTCCGGTTCCCGCATGTATTCCGCGATTGCAGTGCGGACCCCTTCTGTAAGCGCGCGGCAAAAAGCGGTTTTGGAAGTCACGGTGGCCGAGTGGTTAAGGCGTTGGACTCGAAATCCAATGGGGTTTCCCCGCACAGGTTCGAATCCTGTTCGTGACGGTTTTTCTTTTTCCTTTCTTTTTTTTTCTTTCTTCTTCTTAAGACGGAGTCTCACTCTGTTGCTCAGGCTGGAGTGCAGTGGCGCGATTTCGGCTCACCGCAACCTCCACTTCCCGGGTTCAAGCAATTCTCCTGCCTTAGCCTCCCGAGTAGCTGGGACCATAGGCATGCGCCACCACACCTGGCTAATTTTTGTGTTTTTAGTAGAGACGGGTTCACCATATTGGCGAGGCTGGTCTCAAACTCCCGACCTCAGGTTATCTGCCTGCCTCAGCCTCCCAAAGTGCTGGGATTACAGGCGTGAGCACCGCGCCCGGCCTGACGACGACTTTTTAAATCCCCCTTCACAACACGTAAAGGTAACCCCAGTTCTCACACGTGTCTTTCGTGCACTTTCTCTCTCCAAAAGGAAGCCGCCAAAAGGTCTTACCCCTGTATTGGGGAGGATGGGAGTGATCTTGGGAAGCTTAATTATGTACGACTGTGTTGGCTGCTAGACTGTGAGGCATTTTCAGAATTTTGTAACTTCAGGCTTGCTGGGAGAGCTTTGGCACATGTCTCATTCTTTTGAGGGCATAGGGAAGGATTTGGTTGAAGGGTGACATTTTGTCTGGGAATGTGAGTGGCTGTTTTGCAATATTAGTCAAACCTAGAGTTTCCTCTAAATTTCATGACCAGAAGTCACACCTTGTAGGTCTAATTACACGGAAGACCCAGGAAACAGGGGATTCTCTCATCTGGATTTCCTTGAGGTGTACAGGGCTATTGAAACATCATTGCAGATCCAACTAGAGCCAAGGTGTGGGAAGATAATTCTCACTTTTTATTGAGTGCTTATTATGTGCCAGGTGCTGTTTTAAATTATCTATGTGTATTAACCAAGCGAGGAAATTAATCTCATCTTTAACCTTTAACCCTCTTATACTCATCTCACCCCATTTTTCCTGTCCCCTAATTTCTGATTGTGGGAGGATCTAGGCTGCTTGTTGAAGATTTTGTTGTTTTGGTTTTTTTTTTTTTTTTTTTTTTTTGAGACAGAGTCTCACTCTGTCTCCCAGGCTGGAGTGCAGTGGCCGGATCTCAGCTCACTGCAAGCTCCGCCTCCCAGGCTTACGCCATTCTCCTGCCTCAGCCTCCCAAGTAGCTGGGACTGCAGGCGCCCGCCACCTCGCCCTGCTAGGTTTTTTTTTTGTATTTTTTAGTAGAGACGGGGTTTCACCGTGTTAGCCAGGATGGTCTCGAACTCCTGACCTCGTGATCCGCCCGTCTCGGCCTCCCAAAGTGCTGGGATTACAGGCTTGAGCCACCGCGCCCGGCCGGGGAGTTGTTTTTGAGACAGGGTCCTGCTCTGTCACCCAGGCTGCAGTGCAGTGGTGCAATCTCAGTTCACTGCAACCTCAAACTCCCAAGCCCAAGCGATCCTTCCTCCTCAGTAGCTGGGACTACAGGCATGCACCACCACGCCCAGCTAATTTTTTGTATTTTTAGTAGAGACAGGGTTCTGGGATTTTGCCATGTTGCCCAGACTGGTCTCAAACTCCTGGACTCAAGCAATCCACCTGCCTCAGTCTCCCAAAGTGGTGGGATGACAGGTGTGAGCCACCGTGCCTGGCCAAGGATGTTCTTTTTGTACTTCTCGCACAGCCTCTTGTCCAAAAAGAATCCCAAAGGGCAGGGGGCTCTAGGGTAATACATAGAGCTTTCTACACATTTATACCTTAGAGTTTCCCAGCTTCATACCACTGCTCAGGCTGTTCTTTCCAGCATGACCCTCACATTGCCTCCCTGCCCCTCACCATTAACACTTTCCAAAATACTTTAGGCTCCTCCTCTTTGATGCTCTTGATCACTCCAGCTACCTATCAGTCTACCACCACCACCATTCACTGAATTGCATGCAAGGACTTCTCGCTTGATATGCTAACATAAAAATAAAATAAAAACAGGGCTGGATGTGGTGGCTACCTCCAGCACTTTGGGAGGCCGAGGCAGGTGGATCACGAGGTCAGGAGATCAAGACCAGCCTGGCCAACGTAGTGAGACCCCCCCCATCTCTACTAAAAATACAAAAATTAGCCGGGTGTGGTGCCGGGCGCCTGTAATTCCAGCCACTTGGGAGGCTGAGGCAGGAGAATCGCTTGAATCCAGAAGGCAGAGGTTGCAGTGAGCCAAGATCGTGCCACTGCACTCCAGCCTGGGTGATGCAGAGAGACTCTGTCTCAAATAAAATAAAATAAAAGCACGTTCCATTTATTTTACCTTCTAAACATGTCTCAGATATGCTCACTTTTCTCGGGTGAGTGCAGGCTGAGCTAGAGCCTTCATTTGGAAAGTAGTGGTATTTGTGAGCACCATACAAGGTAATATATAGAAAGCTGCACTCAAGCATCCACACTGCAGTCTGGGACCTTAAACCCTTGCATGGCTGCTTTCTATGTTGCAGGATATGACCCCTTTTCTCTCACCACTCTTCCATATTCACTACATTCTGTCCACTGACATTTAGTTCCTGGTAGTTATTTAGCTTTGCTCATGGTGTTCTCTGTCTGGAATAATCTTTCTCTTCCACACTTTCTACTCATTCTCCACCTAAATGTTGGTTCTCCTGTGGAGTTTTCTCTGACCGCTTGTTGCCTAACACATCCTATGCCCTCATCTTATTATGTGAAATCTTTCTTCCCCTGTGGCATATAAACACATTAAACACAGATAAGCCAGTCAGTTTTAAAAATTTTTTTGCGGCCGTGTGCGGTGGCTCAAGCCTGTAATCCCAGCAGTTTGGGAGGCCGAGATGGGCGGATCAGGAGGTCAGCAGATCGAGACCATCCTGGCTAACACCGTGAAACCCCGTCTCTACTAAAACATACAAAAAAACTAGCAGGGCGAGGTGGCGGGCGCCTATAGTCCCAGCTACTCGGGAGGCTGAGGCAGGAGAATGGCGTGAACCCGGGAGGCGGAGGCTTGCAGTGAGCTGAGATCCGGCCACTGCACTCCAGCCTGGGCGACAGAGCGAGACTCCACCTAAAAAAAAAAAAAAAAAAAGTTTTTTGCATAAATGGGTGTTTTTTACAGTAGTTATGTGTACATGTTTTAATCTTCAGACTGGTATATAAGCTTCTTGAGAGTTAGGACTGTGTATTTTATTTATTTGCATCTTCTCTACAAGGCCTTATAGATGTGATCAACTATGTATTAAATTAATTTATAAAATCTCATATGTTCACGATTCTCCTTCCTACCAAATCCCGGTTTGCAGAGGCTCTCATATTTAAATATCTGGAGAGCCAAGACCAGAATTGACCAGCAGAGGGCAACCAACAACTATGTTGTGAAGGGAAGAAGGCTCCATGGTTTACAAAATGGAGGATCTGGACCAAGAAGGGAAATATGGCAGAGGTAATTTGCTACTTGAAGATCATCCCTTTTATTGTCAAATTCTTCTCTTGTAACTTTTGTGGGTGAGAGGCCAAGGAAGGATTCAAACCTTCAGTATACAATAGACCGTTTTAAATTTCTACCATCCCCATGTACCCACCCCATCTCCCCAATTCCTTCACCCTTCCTCTTCCACTCCAACAAATCCTATCTATTCTTTTACCTTTCTTTACCTTGCATGATCTGGTCCCGTCTCTCTCACCATCTCAAAATTCTTACGTATTTACATATTTACATATCACCCACTGGCATTCTTTAATTCCTGCTACAGTATGTGGCCTTGCATATTTTCCCTGAAGTAACCTTCTCCACTTAGGCCTGTAGTCCCACTCATTGAAACCTTGTAAGGAACCTTCCATAACTATCCTTCCATAACTATCCTTCCATAACACCTTCAAATTCCTCTCCTCTGGATCAATACTTCATGAATTCAGAACAAACAAAACCCTACTTGCATTTGACACTTTCAAATTTCCACATTGTTTTCTACTTCCTTTTATTTTTCGAATAAAATGTATACCTTTCTGTTTCCAGTTCCATACTATCAGATACCCTGTCATCTGGTTTCTGCCTCCTGAAGTGTTTTGGTTTTTTGTTTGTTTTGTTTGTTTGTTTGATTTGAGACAGAGTCTTGCTCTCTCGCCCAGGCTAGAGTACAGTGGCACAAGCTTGGCTCACTGCAACCACCACCTCCCAGGTTCAAGCAATTCTCGTGCCTCAGCCTCCTGAGTAGCTGGTATTACAGGTCCCTGTCACCATGCGCCTGGCTAATTTTTTTTTTTTTTTTTTTAGTAGGGACGGGGTTTCATCATGTTGACCAGGCTGGTTTTGAACTCCTGACCTCAAGTGATCCACCTGCCTCAGCCTCCCAAAGTGCTGGGATTACAGGCATGAGCCACCACGCCCGGCCTCCTGAAATTTTTTAGACATTAGTAGAAACCACTGGACAAATTTAATAATCTCTTCTCAATCTCCATCCTTTCTGTGTTTGAAACATTGATTTCTTACTGGCCTTCAGAAACACTTATTTTCTCCTCAGTATACTGCTTCTCCACCTCATTTGCTTTCTTCTTCCTCCTGTGGAATTCCACCAAAGCTTCATTTTTCTCCCAAGACAAAATCTCAGAGCCACCTTTCCAGGTATGTCCTCAGCTAAGCCATGGTCCTTTATCTCCAGCTATCTACATCTCTACACAGCTGACCTAGTGTCACCTAATATGCAAACAAATCTTCTCTTCCTTTCCCATAATCATCGTTCTGAACTTTTCCCATTTTTGTTGATACCGCTATTCACTCAATTCTTTCATTTCCAGCTCTAAGAATTAATTATCTGAAATTTTGTTTTCTCCCAAACCCATCATTGATTCATCAGTTGCTTCCCCTAGCACATCTTTTTTTCTTTTTGAGATGGAGTTTCGCTCTGTCGCCCAGGCTGGAGTGCAGTGGCCGGATCTCAGCTCACTGCAAGCTCCGCCTCCCGAGTTTACGCCATTCTCCTGCCTCAGCCTCCCGAGTAGCCGGGACTACAGGCGCCCGCCACCTCGCCAGGCTAGTTTTTTTTTGTATTTTTTAGTAGAGACGGGGTTTCACCGTGTTAGCCAGGATGGTCTTGATCTCCTGACTTCATGATCCGCCCGTCTCGGCCTCCCAAAGTGCTGGGATTACAGGCTTGAGCCACCGCGCCCGGCCAATTGCCCGTTTTTCTTACCCTTACGTCTTTCCACTAAGATACCTTCCATCTAATCTGGCTGGTCACCTCCATGTGACAGCCCAATGCCTGCCATCCCTCAGGAAGTTTCGTCTCTTTACTAATTAGGTAATCTCACCCTATAATGATCTTTTCAGCAATAAATTATTAGATCTTAAAAGTATTATTATTTTGCCTGGACGCGGTGGCTCACGCCTGTAATCCCAGCACTTTGGGAGGCCGAGGCAGGTGGATCACCTGAGGTCAGGAGTTTGAGACCAGCTTGGCCAACATGGTGAAACCCTATCTCTACTAAAAATAAAAAAAAAAATTATGCAGGCGTAGTGACTCATGCCTGTAATCCTAGCTACTTGGGAGGCTGAGGCATGAGAATCACTTGAACCCCAGAGGCAGAGGTTGCAGTGAGCCATGATTGCACAACTGCACTCCAGCCTGGGTGACACAGTGAGACTTTGTCTCAAAAAAAAAAGTGAGTCTTGGCGGGGCGCAGTGGCTCACGCCTGTAATCCCAGCACTTTGGGAGGCTGAGGCAGATGGATCACGAGGTCAGGAGATCGAGACCACGGTGAAACCCCGTCTCTACTAAAAATACAAAAAACTTAGCCAGGCGTGGTGGCAGGCGCCTGTAGTCCCAGCTACTCAGGAGGCTGAGGCAGGAGAATTGCGTGAACCCAGGAGGCGGACCTTGCAGTGAGCCGAGATCGCGCCACTGAACTCCAGCCTGGGTGACAGAGCAAGACTCCATCTCAAAAAAAAAAAAAAAAAAAAAAGTGAGTCTCACTGTGTCGCCCAGGCTGGAGTGCAGTGGTGTGATCACAGCTCACTGTAACCTCTGTCTCCAAGGGTCAAGGGATTCTCCTGCCTCAGCCTCCAAGTAGCTAGGATTATAGGTGCGGCCACCACACCAGCTTATTTTTGCATAGTAGAGACAGGGTTTTACCATATTGCCAGGCTGGTCATGAACTCCTGACCTCAGGTGATCTGCTCGCCTTGGCTTCCCAAAGTGCCGGGATTACAGGCATGAGCCACCGGGCCTGGCCTTAAAATTACTTTTATGTAACTAACGTTTTTTGTTTTTTTTTTTTTGAGACGGAGTCTCGCTCCGTCGCCCAGGCTGGAGTGCAGTGGCCTGATCTCAGCTCACTGCAAGCTCCGCCTCCCGGGTTCCCGCCATTCTCCTGCCTCAGCCTCCCGAGTAGCTGGGACTACAGGCACCCGCCACCTCGCCCGGCTAGTTTTTGTATTTTTAGTAGAGACGGGGTTTCACCGTGTTAGCCAGGATGGTCTCGATCTCCTGACCTCGTGATCCGCCCGCCTCGGCCTCCCAAAGTGCTGGGATTACAGGCTTGAGCCACCACGCCCGGCCTACCTTTTTTTTTTTTTTTTTTTTTTAGACAGTCTCACTTTGTCACCAGGCTGGAGTGCCATGGTGTGATCTCGGCTCACTGCAACCTCTGCCTCCTGGGTTCAAGCGATTCTCCTGTCTCAGCCTCCCAAGTAGCTGGGATTACAGGCGTGCACAAGCACGCCCAGCTAATTTTTGTATTTTTAGTAGAGACGGGGTTTCACCATATTGGCCAGGCTGGTCTCAAACTCCTGACCTCAGGTGATCCACCCACCTCAGACTCCCAAAGTGCTGGGATTACAGGCATGACCCACCGCGCCTGGCCTTTTTTTTTTTTTTTTTTTTTTTTTTTGAGACGGAGTCTCGCTCTGTCGCCCAGGCTGGAGTGAAGTGGCGTGATCTCGGCTCACTGCAAGCTCCGCCTCCCGGGTTTTACGGCATTCTCCTGCCTCAGCCTCCCGAGTAGCTGGGACTACAGGCGCCCACCACCTCGCCAGGCTAGTTTTTTTTTGTATTTTTTTTTAGTAGAGACGGGGTTTCACTGTGTTAGCCAGGATGGTCCCGATGTCCTGACCTCGTGATCCGCCCATCTCGGCCTCCCAAAGTGCTGGGATTACAGGCTTGAGCCACTGCGCCCAGCCCTGTTGTTGTTTTTTAAGAGATGGGTCTTACTCTGTTGGCCCAGGCTGGAGTGCAGTGGCACAGTCATAGCTCACCACAGCCTCTGGGCTCAAGCAATCCTCCTGCCTCAGCCTTCCAAGTAGCTAGGACTACAGGCATGCACTGCAATGCCCAGCAATGGTATCTATTAAAACTTGTTGGGATGACTCAATTAATGTCTAATGTTTAAAATAGTGCCTCACAGTAAATAATCTCGCCATTACATTTCTTTATTGCCAGTGTCTAATCCTGTTCAGAAGTTAGCCCTGATGATTCCTTTACAAAGCCTTCCTTCCCACATTTCACCAGATATGTAGTTGGCCCCTTTCCTCCCCATTGTTCCATTGTACTTAGTCCCTATCTATTAGCAACATACTATTCTGTATTTCCCATTATTTGTTATTCTAGTGTGTGTCACCTACAATGCTGCAAGTTCCTTTAAAGTCTGTTCTTGCCTTTTTTTTTTTTTTTTTTTTTTTGAGACAGTGTCTCACTCTTGACATCCAGGCTAGAGTGCAGCGGCGCAAACACAGCTCACCGCAGCCTCATCTCCCACGCTCAAGAAATCCTCCCACCTTAGCCTCCCAAGTAGCTGGGACCACAGGCATGCGCCACCATGCCCTTTGTTTTTTTTTTTTTTAAATAGAGACAGGGTCTTGCCATGTTGCCCAGGCTGTTCTCAAACTCCTGTGCTCAAGGAATCCTCCCACCTTGGGCCCCAAAGTGCTGAGATTACAGTTGTGAGGCACTGGCCCCTTTTAAGTCTTATTTCTCAATTATTTATATATCTCATATATCTTGGTACTATGTCTAACACATGACAGGTGCACCATAAATGTTGGCTGAATCTAATCAGTTACTAAAACCTGTCAATTTTTCTTCCCAAATGTCATTCTCTTTCCTGCAATAGTTCAAGCCTGTATCCTCTGCTTCATTGAATTACTACAAAGCTTACTAACACTGCTGACACCAGTTTCTTACATTCTTCCCATTCTTGCATTCTTTCAGTTTCTTGTATTCTTTCCAGAGTAATGGGTTGGAAGTCATTCCTCTTCTCAAAAACTTACCAGTAAAGTCCAAATTCCCTAGCATGCATTCAAGGCCTTCCAATAATTGGCCCCAAATTACTTCTAGTCTTATCTTCCATTATTTCCCTTCATTATTCATCTTCCAATAAACTCTGTGCTCCAGATTACTTTGGTCTCTGCCTTCTTCAACATTTTCTTCACCCTTTTTTTTTTTTTTTTTGAGACAGTTTCACTCGTGTTGCCCAGGCTGGAGTGCAATGGTGTGATCTCGGCTCACCGCAACCTCCGCCTCCCAGGTTCAAGCGATTCTCCTGCCTTAGCCTCTGAGTAGCTGGGATTACAGGCATGCACCACCACACCCAGCTAATTTTTTTGTATTTTTAGTAGAGACGGGGTTTATCCATGTTGGTCAGGCTGGTCTCGAACTTCTGACCTCAGATGATCTGCCCGCCTCAGCCTCCGGAAGTGCTGGGATTACAGGTGTGAGCCACCATGCCCGACCCTCTTACTTGTTTTTTTTTTTTTTTTTTTTTTTTTTTTGAGACAGAGTCTCGCTCTGTCGCCCAGGCCGGAGTGCAGTGGCCAGATCTCAGCTCACTGCAAGCTCCGCCTCCCGGGTTTACGCCATTCTCCTGCCTCAGCCTCCCGAGTAGCTGAGACTACAGGCGCCGGCCACCTCGCCCGGCTAGTTTTTTGTATTTTTTTTTTTAGTAGAGACGGGGTTTCACCGTGTTAGCAAGGATGGTCTCGATCTCCTGACCTCGTGATCCACTCGTCTCGGCCTCCCAAAATGCTGGGATTACAGGCTTGAGCCACCGTGCCCGGCCCCCTCTTACTTGTTTTTATTCATGCTGGGATCTCAATTTAAAAGAAAGTGCAAATTGGTGGACCTTACTTTTTGATTTTTGCGTACAAGCATTTTGACATCTCAGGACAGGAAAGCAGCAGTGAGCCAACATCACGCCACTGCACTCCAGCCTGGGTAACAGAGCGGGACTCTGCCTCAGAAAAAAGGAGATGGGATCTCACTGTCTGGCCCAGACTGGAGTGCAGTGGTGCAGTCTTAGCTCCTTGTATTCTTCAACTCCTGGGCTCAAGGGATCCTCCTGCCTCAGCCTCTCAAGCAGCTGGGACTACAGGCACATGCCACCACACTTGGCTAATTTAAAACAAATTCTAGGCCGGGAGTGGTGGCTCACGCCTGTAATCCCAACACTTTGGGAGGCTAAGGTGGGCAGGTCACGAGGTCAGGAGATCGAGACCATCCTGGCTAACACCGTGAAACCTTGTCTCTACTAAAAATACAAAAATTAGCCAGGCGTGGTGGTGGGCGCCTGTAGTCCCAGCTACTTGGGAGGCTGAGGCAGGAGAATGGCATGAACCCAGAAGGCGGAGCTTGCAGTCAGCCGAGATGTGCCACTGCACTCCAGCCTGGGGGACAGAGCGAGATTACGTTTTTTTTTTAAAAAAAAAAAAAAGAAAAATTCTTTTTGTAGGATGAAGTCTCACTGTATTTTGTAGGCTGGTCTTGAACTCAAATGGTCCTCCCACCTCAGCCTCCCAAAGTGCTAGGATTACAGGCATGAGTCACTGTGCCTGGTCCACAAGTTTTTCTTTTCTTTTTTTAATTTAAGCCATCATTTAAAAGTTGTGAAATTTAGCATAGCCAGGCACGGTGGCTCACACCTGTAATCCCAGCACTTTGGGAGGCCGAGGCAGGTGGACCACCTGAGGTCAGGAGTTTGAGACCAGCCTGGCCAATGTGCTGAAACCCCGTCTCTACTAAAAATACAAAAACTAGCCGGGCATGGTGGCGTGTGCCTGTAATCCCAGCTACTCAGGAGGCTGAGGCAGGAGAATCGCTTGAACCGGGGAGGCGGAGGTTGCAGTGAGCTGAGATGGCACCATTGCACTCCAGCCTGCACTACAAGAGCGAAACTCGGTCTCAAAAAAAAAAAAAAAAAAAAAAGGCTAATGGTGGGGCATATCTCCTAATGTTACAAAATGAAGAACATCTCTCTCCTGTGATGTCTTCTGTCCCCAGAACTGTTTAACTTGAATCTCTCAAGACCCTATCTAATTTTATTTAGTAAAACAGGAGCTAGGCCAGGTGCGGTGGCTCACACCTGTAATCCAAACACTTTGGGAGGCCAAGGCGGGTGGATCAGTTGAGGTCAGGAGTTCAAGACCAGCCTGCCCAACATAGTAAAACCCCATCTCTACTAAAACTACAAAAATTAGCCGGGGATGGTGGCACATGCCTGTAGTCCTAGCTACTTGGGAGGCTGATGAGGCAAGAGAATCACTTGAACCCAGGAGGCGGAGGTTGCAGTGAGCTGAGATCGTGCCACTGCACTCCTGCCTGGGGAACAAAGCGAGACCCCATCTGAAAAGAAAAAAAAGCAATCAAGTTCAAACCACCATTCTCCAGAAAACTGGCTCAATCTTATCTTTTCAAGACAGTCTCACTTTGTCGCCCAGGCTGGAGTGCAGTGGCACGATCTTGGCTCACTGCAAGCTCCGCCTCCCGGGTTCATGCCATTCTCCTACCTCAGCCTCCCGAGTAGCTAGGACTACGTAGGCGCCTGCCACCACGCTGGGCTAATTTTTTTTTTTTTTTGAGACGGAGTCTCGCTCTATCGCCCAGGCTGGAGTGCAGTGGCCGGATCTCAGCTCACTGCAAGCTCCGCCTCCCGGGTTTACGCCATTCTCCTGCCTCAGCCTCCCGAGTAGCTGGGACTACAGGCGCCCGCCACCTCGCCCGGCTAGTTTTTTGTATTTTTTAGTAGAGACGGGGTTTCACCGTGTTAGCCAGGATGGTCTCGATCTCCTGACCTCGTGATCCACCCGTCTCGGCCTCCCAAAGTGCTGGGATTACAGGCTTGAGCCACCGCGCCCGGCGTAATTTTTTAAATATATTTTTAGTTGAGACGGGGTTTCACCGTGTTAGCCAGGATGGTCTTGATCTCCTGATCTCGTGATCCGCCCCGCCTCGGCCTCCCAAAGTGCTGGGATTACAGGCGTGAGCCACTGCACCCAGCCAATCTTTTCAACAAATTAGGGTTACACACAAAAAAGGTTGTTTCAGGAACCCAGATAAAGAGGGTAAAAGAGAAATAACCTGACGTAATTTGTGGTCCTGGATTGGACCCAGATTTAGACAAAAATTAGCTACAAAAGGACTTTTCAGTAATGGCTCACACTTGTAATCCCAACACTTTGGGAGGCTGAGGTGGGCAGATCACTTGAGCTCAGGAGTTTGAGACCAACCTGGGTAACATGGTGAAACCCTGTCTCTACAAACTATACAAGAAACAAATCAGCTGGGCATGGTGGTGCACATCTGTGGTCCCAGCTGCTTAGGAGGCTGAGATGGGAGGAGTGCTTGAGCCCAGCAGGAGGTCGAGGCTGTAGTGAGCTGTGTTGAGTCATGATTGTGCCACTGCACTCTAGCCTAGGTGACAGAGTGAGATCCTGTGTCAAAAAAAAAAACTTTTCTTGGGACAATTAGGGTAATGTAAATATGGGTTTGTATTAGATTATTCATTATACATTGTTAATTGTAAGCACTTGTTATTTAGGCAATATCAAAAAATATTTTTTCCAATGCATATACTGAAGTAAAAAATTAAGACAATGAGGCCAGGTGTAGTGGCTCACACTTGTAATCCCAGCACTTTGGGAGGTCAAGGCAGGTTGATTGCTTGAGCTCAGGAGTTTCAGACCAGCCTGGGCAACACGGTGAAACCCCATCTCTACAAAAAATACAAAAAATTAGCCCGGTGTGGTGGCACGTGCCTGTGGTGGTGGAGGTTGCAGTGAGCCAAAATTGCATCATTGCACTCCAGCCTCGGCTACAGAACCAGACCCTATCTCAAAAAAAAAAAAAAAAAGAAAAGAAAAGAAAAGAAAAAAACAATATATCAAAGTCACTGAAAGAGATGAAACAAAAAAAATTTTTTAATAGTATTAAAACAAATTAAGACAATGCTAGGTGCAGTAGCCCCAGCTACTCCAGAAGCTGAAGTGGGAAGACCACTAGAGCCCAGGAGTTTGAGGCTACAATGAGCTATATGATGTTGCCACTGCACTCCAGTCTGGGTGACAGTGTTCTTTCTACTCCCTCCTTCCCCCAGTTCTCCTGACCTTAAAAGTTTAGAACAGGTTGGCAATTTTTTTCTGTAAAAGACCAACTATTTTAGGCTTTGTTCCAGCTACTTAACCCTGCTGTTGTAATGTGAAAGCAGCCACAGACAATATATAAACAAATGGGCATAACTGTATTCCAATAAAGTTTTTTACAAAAGCAGGCAGTGGGGTTGTAACCTGTAGTTTGCTGACCTCTGACCTAGAACAAATAACACTTCCTGAAAAGCCTTTCCTGATACCCATCAGAATCAGGAGCTTTATCGTCCTTGGCTCACATATTACTAGTAAATCCACTTAGCACATTTATGATCCCTTGTTATATATATATCTCCATTAGGGACTAAGTTATTTGCAGGTAGGTGCCATTTTGCTACATAAGCCTCCTCATGTTCACTCTAGTGAGTATCTCATAGGGCAGACATTCAATGAATATTTGTTTCTAAAAATCGAATCTACCCTAAAAAGACAATATGACACCATTCATAACATTCACAAGCATGAGCAGCAAGTTCTAAAAGTAATTTTAAAGGAGTTTAAGGGGAGAAAAGCACTGCTAATGTCACTAGGATACATACATCGCCTCTTATGCTCTATACTGTGACATGCTTATCAGTATTTTTTGTTTGTTTGTTTTTGTTTTTTGTTTTACTGAGACGGAGTCTTGCTCTGTCGCCCAGGCTGGAGTGCAGTGGCGTGATCTCGGCTCACTGCAAGCTCTGCCTGCCGGGTTTACGCCATTCTCCTGCCTCAGCCTCCCGAGTAGCTGGGACTACAGACGCCCGCCACATCGCCTGGCTAATTTTTTGTATATTTAGTAGAGATGGGGTTTCACCGTGTTGGCCAGGATGGTCTCAATCTCCTGACCTCGTGATCCGCCCGTCTCAGCCTCCCAAAGTGCTGGGATTACAGTCTTGAGCCACCGCACCCGGCCTATCAGTATTTTATAATCATACCTTGTGTGCATAGAATGCAGACTCAGTGAGCACAGAAATGCTTTTTTTTTTTTTTTTCAAGCCGCTACAGTATCTAGAGTGCTATTAGGTTTACATTAGGTGCATGATAAATGCTCAACAAATTTAAAACATATTTCTGGGAGGGTGAAAAGATATTCTTTTTCTTTTTTTTTCTGAGACAGGCTCTTGCTCTGTCACCCAGGCTGGAGTGCAGTGGCGCAATCTTGGCTCAATGCAACCTCCACCTTCCAGGTTCAAGCTATTCTTGTGCCTCAGCCTTCCAAGGAGCTGGGATCACAGGGGCGTCCACCATGCCTGGCTATCCTTTTTCTTATGACGGGAAAAGGTAGCGGCAAATACTTATGAAGACTGTTTTTTGTTTTTTTTTTGAGACGAAGTCTTGCTCTATCACCCAGGCTGGAGTGCAGTGGCGCAATCTTGGCTCACTGCAAGCTCCACCTCCCAGGTTCACACCATTCTGCTTCAGCCTCCTGAGTAGCTGGGACTACAGGTGCCTGCCACCATGCCCGGCTTTTTAATATTTTTAGTAGAGACGAGGTTTCACCTTGTTAGCCAGGATGGTCTCAATCTCCTGACCTCATGATCCACCTGCCTCGGCCTCCCAAAGTGTTGGGATTACAGGTGTGAGCCACCATGCCCGGTCTATGAAGACTATCTTTGTAAGTAAATAATTATGAAGCCTCTGCAAGTACATTTCCCTCCTTACATTTACGTTCTTAGTTAGGAAACACTGGAGGGTGGAGGCTTCTCTGCCTGCAAAGGAATTCTAGATTCTAAAGCAAAGTTGCTTGTGGGACAAAGGAAAACAATATATACATATTTTCTGTAGAAATTATCCCAAAAACTCAGGACCACTCAGGGAAGACATGGAATTTAGGATCAAGGCAGACCCTGGGAAGCACACAGTTCAGATCACTAGAGAGAGAGCTTTGGCTGCTACAGAACAGGACATAGGAGGGAAGAATGCAGGAGGGTACACGGGAAAGGAGCTGCAAAGTGCACACTTCTCTCAGACATCCTCCTGAAAGAGAAGTTAGTGCTAAGATAAGGGTAGGTAACAAAGGAAGGAAGAAGGGGAATTAAGGTGAGAGAAAGGCAAAAGCAGAGGGGAAACCTTCCCAGGAAAGGGAGTAATGTTGAAGAATTTAGAGAGTTGAGTAAAAGGTTTATTATTAGTGCAGTCAACACCATGGAACAGCACATACAACACAACCAGCAACCTGCAGAGACACTAGTGCAAAGGGTAGGGAAGCCTTTCACTGAGCTTCCTGGCTCCATCTGAGGGTAAGGACAGGACAGTATGAGCCTTGGTAAGTCAGGAAGGGGAAAGGGGAGTGGAAGAAATGTAGTAACCAGAATAAGTATAGCAGCGTTTTCAAATTCCTGAGCACAATGTCCCGGAGCTGGAACCCTACTCCCCTCAAGCTGTATTCCTCCACCCCAATCCCAGTGGAGCCATGATCCAACTACCCAGACCTGCAGTAAGCTAGCCTGGAATAAAACTCTGAGAGGAAGCTATCACATGGTGGGGAGGAGACTTTCTATCTCCAACCACACTCCCACCTCCATATGAAAATTATCACACCTACTATCCCTCCCCTTCTCTTACTTACTCTGCCAGTCACTCTAGGGATCAAGGTATGCCCCAGGTAACCTGAAATGGAACTGAAGTCCCCGGGGGGGTGTGGGTGAGACACAGCACAGCCTGTACTTAGAGACAGAGATAAAATTTCTGAGTTGCATGGTGAAGCTTAGAACCCAGCTATATAGCTCCAAGAAAACTTGGGGAAGCGGGGGGTTGCCTTCAAAATGAATACTCTAAATCTAGAGTTTTATGATGAGGCCCTGGAAGGGCTAGGAGGAAATTTTTCCAGAGGGCACAGGCATCGATGCTGGACTGTCATATCCTTCACAGGAATAGAGGAAGCTCCTCATTTCAGTTGGGGTTACAGAGGTTTGGGGCTACAGAGGTTTGGGGCAGATATTGTAAGTTCAGCCGAGGACTCCCTTGGCTCTTCCTATATTAAAGCCAAAGGTTGTGCTGAAAAGGAAAAAATATAAAACACACCCCCATCCCTGTCCCACCCCATCCAGAATCCCCACAATAGGAACATCAAAAGTTTCAAGTTTGATTTTTTTTCTTTTTTCCTTTCTTAAAAAAAAAAAAAAAAAAAAAAAAAAAAAAAAAAGTAAATAAATTAAATTGCCAACAATGTGGCTGAGATAGCCATGATCAGGCCATTCTTAAAAAAAAAGGGGGGAAGGGGAGGGGAAGTAGGTGGAGTTTGTGAAATATAAACAATGGCCAAAGAAAATTATCAAAGTAACTAACTACAGTCACAGGGCTAGAGAGGGCTCTATGGAACAATTATGGCCTGTGCCACAAGAGGCAGTGCTGACCATATTTTAGCAAAAGCTAGGAGTAGCTTCTTGCTGAACACATCAACCCCAACAGACTAACCCCTACCCTAAACCCTGGCATTTCCTAATTATGAAAACTTGTAGGAAAGAAGAGCTCATCTGGAAATTTTCAGTATCCCAACCTGCATACTGGTAGACCCAGTGGGTGCCTGCACCGTTAAGGTGGACTGAACAGGGATACTGCTTGGCACAGAGGTCCAATCTTTCCCTAAGGGCCATCAGTGATGGCCAATTACTGGCCTCACTACTTATTTCTAGAGATTTGGCGCCACCCTTACCATTTCTTCAGGATGTCTGCTGCTTAGAGTCAACAGGCCTGCCTGCTCTGATTCCCTGGTTTTGGAGGAGAGGAACGACTAGAGATTCCTTACTCTGTCCTGACACTCCAGGGAAATTGAATCCTTTTGTGCTTTCTGAAAATAACTGGAACCAGGAACCCTAAGCAGGAAAATGGATGGAGGTGGGGGCTTTCCCACCCAGACTGATAATTTATAGACATTTTAGGGGAATATGGCAAAGGGAGGAAATCTGGGTTTCCCACCTGAAAGGCTGAGCAAACTACCCCAGGGCCCTTCAGTGCCAGAAGGGCAGTGAGATGTGTGGCTCAGGTATAAGCCACAGTATTAAGGATGGTGGAGAGGACTCAGGTCCCAGCTGCTGGAGTGATGGGATTTTCTGATTTCCATCTCTTCCTGATAGCCAGTCGAGTTCTCCTATATCTCTTCCACGCCATGAGCAAATATCATGACAAGGCCTGGCTCCTGCACCATGTCATCACCCATATGCTGGTTCTCACAGGCCATCACGACAACAGCCTGCTTGCCAGGGATGCGCTTGGCCACGTAGTTCTCATAGTAGCGTCGGTTCATCTGTCTAGTCTCTAGTGTGGCCAGACCCTGGGGCCAGCTACGCTCGTGGGCATTTTCAATCAGCTCGTTGACAATAGAAGCAGGACAGCCACTCTCCACCAGGGAGCGCTTGATTACAGCCTGGAGCACGGCATCAGGAGTCGAGATCATCCCTCCCCAGCGGGTCACTCTTGCTGGCTGAAGGGAGTTCACCCACCTGTGTGGAGGTGGTTAAAGATGGTCATTCCACCTCATCTCCTTTCTCTGTATTGGCTTTTTCTGCTAATAGAAATAACCACCCACTCTGCACTCAGCTCACCTATTCTTCCTTCTTTCCTTCTATGATTGGCTCAGAAACCCCGAATCTTTCCCCAGTTGGTCCCAACTGAGTCACCAAACGTTACCAGATTAAATTCCACGAGTCTGCACTCTGTCCCTGTTACTTTTCTTTGAAATTCCAATACTTAGCACATACAGCACCTAACAGTTAGTGCTCTATGTTTAGTGAATAAAACAATTATTCCTCTATACTATGTCCCACTCAGCACTATTTGCCCTATATATATTGATTCACACTTACAGTTTAGTCTATGAACTGTATAGGACTCCAGAACTGAAAAATATCTTAGACTTCGCTTGTATACTTCACTTGTTTTTGCTGCATTTTAGAGATCACTTTCCTGGACTTGCACTCTGCCTCCTCTTCTCTGGGTTGTAAGCTACCTGAAGACAGGGATAATATCTTCTATTTCTTTTTTTTTTTTTTTTTTGAGATGGAGTCTCACTGTGTTGCCCAGGCTGGAGTGCAGTAGCGCGATCTCAGCTCACTGCAAGCTCCGCCTCCCGAGTTCACGCCATTCTCCTGCCTCAGCCTCCCGAGTAGCTGGGACTGCAGGCGCCCATCACCATGCCCGGCTAATTTTTTTGTTTTTTTTTTTTTCAGTAGAGACAGGGTTTCACTGTGTTAGCCAGGATGGTCTCGATCTCCTGACCTCGTGATCTGCTCGCCTCGGCCTCCCAAAGTGCTGGGATTACAGGCGTGAGTCACCACGCCCGGCCTATCTTCTATTTCTTTTTGGCCCTCCTAGCACTCCACAGCCTTTAATACAGAGCTTTGTACATGGGTACTCACCTAATTCTGGATAAAGTGCATCCTTGGGTAGGCTTTCCCTTCCATCCACCCAAACGCATAAGACATCCTGTAGTGGAGCTAAGGGTTATCCTCTTCTCCTCTGCCCCTGTCCTTAATGCCAATATCTGAGAAGCAGTGACCCCCCCAGCCCAGCTCTCCAATGCCCTCCTTCTGCTACTCTCCTGCTCTTAGCTCCTTTCAGGCCTTATTGTCAGGACGTGGAATCACTCCATGTCCTGAGTGACACTCACTCTAGGATCTCGTTGTATTCAATTGTCTCCTCCAGGTTCTGAAGGTTGGGGTTGACACTGCGGATTGCACGCATGTATGCCTTTAGCAGCTGGATGTCTCGCTTCTGTTGTGGAGAAGAAGAACAGGAATAATGGTTAAGGCAAACAGCAGAAAAAAGACAAAAGTTTATCCGAGAATGAGGACAACTGAGAGATCTGAAGAACAACCAGTTTGTAAGCTTCAGGAAGACAGGGATAGGACTGTCTCACTCACAGCTGTCTCCTTAGTACTTACAAAATGTACCTTCACAGAGGAGGCATCTGATAACTGTTAGGTGAATGAATGCTATGAATGGGATGAAGGAAAGTCAAGGAGAGTTCCAATCTGATTCCCTGCTAAGCCACAGGCAGAATAGCCACTCATCCAAGCTCACAAGTGTAAGCACAGGTCTGTGTGTTCACAACTGGTTTTATTACCCACAGACAGGCAGTTATCTGCATATGAGGGATATGTTCTCCCCCGTGTCTTGGGGCCTACCTGCTCCGCCAGCTGGTGTTTGTGTTCAGCTGACGTCTTCTCCAGCTCTGCGATGCGTGTCTGCTGCTGCTGTACCACTGAGCGCAGGTGCTTAATGCAGTTATGGTTGGGCAGCTCATCTTTGGGCATCTCCAGGCTGCAGACCAGGGTGGGGAAAGAGCAGAACAGGGGTGATCACCAGGACATGTACGAAAATGGCCTATTCTGTGGCAGATAACTGCTGAGTAGATTTTGTCCTACCCAAAATTTCTAACATTCATTTCAGGCCTCCCTCGTTCATTCCCTTCACTTTCTTCTTCCAAGCTTCCTACTTGCCCCTTTGCTGTCTATTTTCCTTAAATTTCTTTCCCCAATCAAGACACAGTGTTTTATCTACTTTTTATATTTATTTTATTTTATTTTTTATCTTTTTTTTTTTTTTTTTGACATGGAGTTTCACTCTTGTTGCCCAAACTGGAGTGCAATGGCAGGATCTCAGCTCAGCGCAACCTCTGCCTCCCAGGTTCAAGCGATTTCTCCTGCCTTAGCCTCCCGGGTAGCTGGGATTACAGGCGTGCGCCACCATGCCCAGCTAACTTTTTGTATTTTTAGTAGAAACGGGTTTCCCCATGTTAGCCAGGCTGGTCTCAAACTCTTGGCCTCATGTGATCCGCCCCGCCTTGGCCTCCCAAAGTGCTGGGATTACAGACGTGAGCCACCGTGCCTGGCCTCTTATTTTACTTTTTATTTTTGAGACCGGGTTTCACTCTTGTTGCCCAGGTTAGAGTGTAATAGCACGGTCTCAGCTCACTGCAACCTCTGCCTCATGGGGTTCAAGCAATTCTTGTGCCTCAGCCTCCCGAGCAGCTGGGATTACAGGTGCCTGCCACCACGCCTGGCTAATTTTTGTATTTTTAGTAGAGACTGGGTTTCACCATGTTGGCTACACTGGTCTTGAACTCCTGACCTCATGTGGTCCATCCGCCTCAGCCTCCCAAGTGCTGGGATTACAGGCGTGAGTCACCGCACTGGGACTATTTATTTTGACACACTGTTTTTATCTACTGCACAGCTCTCCTTTTCCTCCTACAGATTCTGCCTGTGCACTTTTTCCTTCAGAGAAGCCCTATATTCACAGCCCCAGCTATCAACATTCTTTTTATTTCTTAAGTTACTTAGTTAGGGGGAACAGAGTCCAGCCCAGGCTGGAGTGCAATGGTGTGATCTCAGCTCACTGCAACCTCTACCTCCTGGTTTTAAGCGATTCTCATGCCTCAGCCTCCCGAGTAGCTGGGATTACAGGCGTGCACCACCATACCTGGCTAATTTTTTTTTTTTTTTGAGACAGAGTTTTGCTCTGTTGCTCAGGCTACAGTGCAGTGGCGTGATCTCGGCTCACTGCAAGCTCCTCCTCCCTGGTTCATGCCATTCTCCTGCCTCAGTCTCCCAAGTAGCTTTCCCCTACAGGCGCCTGCCACCATGCCCGGCTAATTTTTTGTATTTTTGCAGAGATGGTGTTTCACTGTGTTAGCCAGGATGGTCTCAATCTCCTGACCTCGTGATCTGCCCACCTTGGCCTCCCAAAGTGCTGGGATTACAGGTGTGAGCCACCACACCCGGCCCCACACCTGGCTAATTTTTGTATTTTTAATAGAGACAAGGTTTTGCCATGTTGGCCAGGTTAGTCTTGAACTCCTGGCCTGAAGTGACCTGCCCACTTTGGCCTCCCAAAGTGCTAGGATTACAGGTGTGAGCTAACACACCCCTCAGCTATCAACATTTAGTCAAATATTTCATAACCCACAGAAAGAAAAAATAGGGTAAGAGGAAATATGAGAAGGCTGGCAATTACAGAAGTCAAAATGACAAACAGAAAGTAGTATTGGACTGAAAGGGAAGAATAGAGTCAATCAACCTTTAGTGTTATTATACAAATTTATGAATTGCTGTGCCCCTTCTTTTGTTAAAGCAAGAGCAAAATGATTATAGTTGGAAAAGCAGCAAGAAATTAAGATCTTAGAGCAGGGAGCCAAGGAGGCTAAGAATACTCCTTGCCAACATGCCTAAGAGACCTCCTCAGCTAGTGAGGAGGGCATCCAGTGATAGGGGCATAAATGAGATGGCCCTTATCCATGTGGGGCAGAAGAAAGGAACAGATCTCACCCACAGCCCTGTTCACAGGTCACAGGCCGTTTCGGGTTGTGCTCACAGTCGCTGAGGTGAGACATGAGGTTGTCAAGCCGGACAACGGCACTACAGCCAAACACAGCGTTGTCACAGGCAATCTGCAGCTTTGACAACATGTTCCGCATGATCCGAGGTACTGGGCGCAGATGGGCGACCGTCACAACACTACGGTCCACTGGACATGTCTGTTGCTGAGAGAACCACTGGGTGATACAGGCGTTGCAGAAAGCATGTTCACAATGAGGTGCCTAGAAGACAGAACAAGGCAAAAGGGGAATAAGGGAATTAGCAGGACCTAAGAGCCTGGATATGATAACTCTACAAAGCCAATCGTGCCTTTGAGCAGCTTCTACCGCAAGAGGTCCGTTGGGTCAAGCAAAGTATAGATCTACTATGGGCAAGGCATTGTAGGGGACAGGCTCAAGATATGTTTCCTGCTGGGCGTGGTGGCTCATGCCTGTAATCCCAGCACTTTGGGAGGCTAAGGTAGGCACACTGTTTGACCTCAGGAGTTTGAGACCATCCCAGACAACATGACAAAACCCCATCTCTACAAAAGTTACAAAAATTAGCCAGGCGTAGGCCAGGCGCAGTGGCTCATGCCTGTAATCCCAGCACTTTGGGAGGCTGAGGCAGGCGGACCACGAGGTCAGGAGTTCAAGACCAGCCTGACCAACATGGTGAAACCCTGTCTCTACTAAAAATACAAAAAAATCAGCCAGGGGTGGTGGCACACACCTATAATCACAGATACTCAGGAGGCTAAGGCAGAAGAATTGCTTGAACCCAGGAGGTAGAGGTTGCAGTGAGCCAAGATTGCACCACTGCACTCCAGCCTGGGCAACAGAACAGCCTGGGCAACAGAAAAAGACTCCATTTCAAAAAAAAAAAAAATTAGCCGGGCATGGTAGCACATGCCTATAGTCCCAGCTAGCCAGAAGGCTGAGGTGGGAGGACGGACGGTGGCTTGAGCCCAGGAGGCAGAGGTTGCAGTGAACCAAGACTGCACCACTGCACTCCAGCCTGGGTGACAAAGACAGGACCTGTTTCAAAAAATATATATCTATGTTCCCTGTGCTCAAGATTAAAAATGAGTTGTGAAACAAGACAAACAAAAAGTTATATAACAATAAGAGATATAGGCCGGGCGCGGTGGCTCAAGCCTGTAATCCCAGCACTTTGGGAGGCCGAGGCGGGCGGATCACAAGGTCAGGAAATTGAGACCATCCTGGCTAACACGGTGAAACCCCGTCTCTACTAAAAAAATACAAAAAAAAAAAAAAAAAAAAACTAGCCGGGCGAGGTAGTGGGCGTCTGTAGTCCCAGCTACTCGGGAGGCTGAGGCAGGAGAATGGTGTGAACCCGGGAGGCGGAGCTTGCAGTGAGCTGAGATCTGGCCAGTGCACTCCAGCTTGGGTGACAGAGCGAGACTCCGTCTCAAAAAAAAAAAAAAAAAAAAAAAAAAAAAGAGATATAAATGATATTCCAGGACAATAGGACAGATGACACAAGGCAGCCAATTATTAATTGCCATCTGGATTGCATACATAATAATTGCCAAACATGTCCAGAGGAGGGTGAAGTCTTTTCAGGCTAGCTCAATCACGGCAGGTATTTATGAAGAGGACCAAACTTAATATGGTCTTGAAGGATAATTCAGATGATAGATTTAGAGAGCAGGAGGACATATTTACTGGCAAAAATTCAATGTAAGAAAGCTAGGCCAGGCCGGGCGCGGTGGCTCAAGCCTGTAATCCCAGCACTTTGGGAGGCCGAGGCGGGCGGATCACAAGGTCAGGAGATCGAGACCATCCTGGCTAACACGGTGAAACCCCGTCTCTACTAAAAAATACAAAAAACTAGCCGGGCGTGGTGGCGGGCGCCTGTAGTCCCAGCTACTCGGGAGGCTGAGGCAGGAGAATGGCGTGAACCCAGGAGGCGGAGCTTGCAGTGAGCTGAGATCTGGCCACTGCACTCCAGCCTGGGAGACAGGGCGAGACTCCGTCTCAAAAAAAAAAAAAAAAAAGAAAGAAAGAAAGCTAGGTCAGGCGTGGCGGCTCACGCCTGTAATCCCAGCACTTTGGAAGGCCGAGGCGGGCGGATCACGAGGTCAGGAAATTGAGACCATCCTGGCTAACACAGTGAAACCCCGTCTCTACTAAAAATACAAAAAAGTAGCCGGGCGTGGTGGAAGGCGCCTGTAGTCCCAGCTACTTGGGAGGCTGAGGCAGGAGAATGGCATGAACCTGGGAGGTGGAGCTTGCAGTGAGCCAAGATCATGCCACTGCACTCCAGCCTGGGCTAAAGTGCGAGACTCCGTCTCAAAAAACCAAAACAAAACAAAAAGAAAGCTAAATAAGGCCGGGCACAGTGGCTCATGCCTGTGATCCCAGCACTTTGGGAAGCTGAGGCAGGCAGTTCACTTGAGGTCAGGAGTTTGAGACCAGACTGGCCAACATGGTGAAACCCCATCTCTACTAAAATTACAAAAATTAGCCACATATGGTGGTGCGCCCCTGTAATCCCAGTTACTCAGGAAGCTGAGGCACGAGAATTGCTTGAACCCGGGAGGCGGAAGTTGCAGTGAGCCAAGATTGCGCCATTGCACTCCAGCTTGGGTGACAGAGCGAGATTCTGTCTCAAAACAAAACAAAATACTTTAGTTTCCTATTACATTTTTTTTTTTTTTTTTTTGACAGTCTCGCTCCTGTTGCCCAGGCTGGAGTGCAGTGGAGTGATCTTGGGTCACTGCAACCTCTGCCTTTTGGGTTCAAGCGATTCTCCTGCCTCAGCCTTCCGAGTAGCCGGGATTATAGGCTACTCCTACCCCACCCAGCTAATTTTTTTTTGTATTTTTAGTAAAGACAGGATTTCACCATGTTGGCCAGCTTGTCTCGAACTTCTGACCTCAAGTGACCCACTTGCCTCAGCCTCCCAAAGTGCTAGGATTACAAGCGTAAGCCACCATGCCCGGCCTGTCAACTTCTTTATAACCATTCTAGCTAAACCTGCCACCCCTGCATAAGCATACAGAATGTGCTACCTTTTGTGTAACAAAGAAAAGGAGGTGTGAAAAAACACAGATATATTCATATATACATATGCATATACAAATACATATATATGCAGACATCTATTCATATTTGCTTGTATCTGCCTTAATACTCACTGGAAGGATACCAAAAAAACTAATAAAAATAGTTATCTGTGGGGGAATTAGGTAGACACTAATAAGGACAGAAGTGAGAATTCTCACTGTATACCTTTTTATACTATTTTGATTTCTGAATTATGTTCATTTTTCACCTATTCAAAGAACAAATAATTATGATGTGGGGAAATCAGCATCCCTAGCAGGAGCCTTCTAACCTTAGAAATGTGTCCGGGAACCTGGCATCATGAGGGTTGCCTGCTCTGCTCCTCAGAAGGTAAAGCCTGGAGGTAGATGGGTGGCTTCTGACTAGACTGTCACCAACTACGACTCACCTTTCCATAAATGACTTGCCTAAAATGATAGTGCCAGAAAACAGACAAGGCCCTGCTAGGGTGAGGAGGGAACCTGACACACCCTGTGACCTCCTGACACTACTACTTGATGACTTGCTCCACACCCATCTAATATGCCTCTAATGGCAGCAGATTGCAAAGGCCTAGAAAGAAGACAGGTCCAGAGCTGGTTGCCATTGGAATGCAGTCTGAATTTTATTCAGTTCAAGGCATCAGTACTCCTTTTAGAGTACTGGGAGAAAAAATAAACTCAAAGGCTCAAGGGGAGCCCCTAGGAGTTAGGTAAGCAGTGAATGGGGGAAGGGCCATGAAACCTCATTGCCTAGTTTCCTGGTTTGGAAAATGTGATAATCTCTAGATAGCCAGGAGTGAGAAAGGATTAATTGGTATTTACAGAATGAGGGCAATAAGGATCCTCGAGGATGCTGTCCCGAGAATACAACTCTTAAGGATTCACCTCACTCATTGTACTTGCCTGGTAATCGTGAGCTTCTCCTCATACTTGCCCCAGGATGATGCAACTGACTCTGGTCTGGCAAGGCTGGCAGAGAAATGACCTATTGAAGGTGACAGCTTTCACATCAAAATGCAGAGTGCATGGCTGCATCAAAAGCTGGTCTTTTCAGTAGATCCCAGGAAAAAAATAGGTCAGTACATACAGTTCCCCACTTTCTATTTGCTGTTTTGTTTTTTTGTTTTTTTGGTTTTTTTTTTGAGATGGAGTCTCACTCACTCTGTCACCCAGGCTGGAGTGCAGTGGCGCAATCTAGGCTCACTGCAACCTCCTACTCCTGGGTTCAAGTGATTCTCCTGGCTCAGCCTCCTGAGTAGCTGGGACTACAGGCATGTACCACCACGCCCGGCTAATTTTTGTATTTTTAGTAGAGACGGGGTTTCACCATGTTGGCCAGGCTGGCTCTTGACCTCGTGATCCACCGACCTTGGCCCAAAGTGCTGGGATTACAAGCATGAGCCACTGCGGCCGGCCTTCCTATTTGTTAGATAGTAGGCAGGTAGAAAAGGCCTGCAGGGAGACTGGCTGATTACCTGAAGCACGACATCATAAAAATGCAGAGAGAACTTATTAGGAGTCCAGAAGTTCAATCATGGACAGGAAGATGGAACCTAGTAAGAGTTCCTGTAGAGGAAAGGAAGCTACCCAGCTACTATCACAAGACAGAAACAAGCAGCTGACCATTTTACAGGAGAAATCTTTCAGAGTGACCTCAGAAAAAAATCTGAACCACTGGATATCTGTGGCATCCACCTCTAGATTGATTCTGGAAAGCCTTATTCTTGTAGTCACCATTACTCCTTTGACCTAAACCTCCATTGGGTGGGGGTGGAGAGAAAAACACAGTGACTTCCCCATGGGTCCCCCTGCCCATGAATATTTTCTACTATTTCCACTGCTACCTGTTGCTCTACCAAACCTGCCATCAGAGCAACTCACCTGTACTGGCTCCTCCAAGACTCCACTGCAAATAGGGCAGATAAGATCTTCGTCAACATCCCCCTGGAAACGGGTTACATCATACCCCATGTCTCATCACTGAAACCCAGGTCCTGAAAGGACAACAGCAAACAGAGGCCAGTTCAGAAGAAGCCTACAAATATGTGACAAACATAAACTCATTGTCAAGATCCCTTCATTTATCCGACAAATAGTGATTGGGAGTCTACTATGCAGCAGTCATTTGGCTTGGTGGAAGCTGACTCAAGAAATTTAAATCTTTTTTTTTTTTTTGAGACGGAGTCTCACTCTGTCTCCCAGGCTGGAGTGCAGTGGCGCGATCTCGGCTCACCGCAAGCTCCACCTCCTGGGTTCACGCCATTTTCCTGCCTCAGCCTCCCGAGTAGCTGGGACTGCAGGCGCCCGCCACCACGCCTGGCTAATTTTTTGTATTTTTAGTAGAGACGGGGTTTCACCGTGTTAGCCAGGATGGTCTCGATCTCCTGACCTCGTGACCCGCCTGCCTCGGCCTCCCAAAGTGCTGGGATTACAGGCGTGAGCCACCACGCCCAGCCTTCAAGAAATTTAATTCTGAGGCACAGTGGCTCACACCTGTAATCCCAGCACTTTGGGAGGCCAGGGCAGGCAGATAACCTGAGGTCAGGAGTTCAAGACCAGCCTGGCCAACATGATGAAAACCCATCTCTACTAAAAATACAAAAATTAGCTGGGCGTGGTGATGCACATCTGTAATCCCAGCTACTTGGAAGGTTGAGGCACAAGAGTCACTTGAAACCGGGAGGCGGAGGTTGCAGTGAGCCGAGATTATGCTATAGCTCTCTAGCCTAGATGACAGAGTGAGACTCTGTCTTTAAAAAAAAAAGAAAAGACATGTAATTCTAATGGGGAAGACATTATGTAAGCACACATTTAAAATATAAAGTGATAAATACTCAGAGGAGACACAGGACCTTATGAGGACAAGAGACATGAATACCTAACCCAGGCTGAAAGCAGAGGGTAGTTTTTATAAGTTTTCCAGGACTGGGTGTCACCAGAAATGTGTCCTGTAGGGCAAGAGTTAGCTCAATGTTGGGGGAGCAGGGCATTAGTGTAATCCCAGCACTTTGGGAGGCCGAGGTAGGCGGATTACCTGAGGTTGGGAGTTCGACCTCACATATAAAAGGGCACATAAAATAGCACATCCAAATGCCCAGAAGAGGGCATACGATAGGTTCAGAGAATTTCAAGTGATTCAAGAAAAAGCTGACAGAGGTGGGAGGGAGGGCCTGTTAAGAGACAAGGCTGGAGAGGTAAGCAAGGGCCATGCTGTGAAAAGTCTCTGAGGAGTTTGGACTTTATTCTGAAGGGTATGAGAGAGCCACTGAAGGACTTAAAAAAGAATGTGATAATAGTTCCATTTTAGAATCAGTATGTTAACAGGGGAGAAATGGAAGAACATCTAAGTCAGAGAGTGACAGTGAGTCTGAACTCAGGTGGTGGTGGTAATGGGGATAAAGAAGAAGAGAGGGGGCCGGGCGCGGTGGCTCAAGCCTGTAATCCCAGCACTTTGGGAGGCCGAGACGGGCGGATCACGAGGTCAGGAGATCGAGACCATCCTGGTTAAGACGGAGAAACCACGTCTCTACTAAAAAATACAAAAAAACTAGCCGGGCGAGGTGGCGCGAGGTGGCGGGCGCCTGTAGTCCCAGCTACTCGGGAGGCTGAGGCAGGAGAATGGCGTAAACCAGGGAGGCGGAGCTTGCAGTGAGCTGAGATCCGGCCACTGTGCTCCAGCCTGGGACGCGACAAAGTGAGATTCCATCTCAAAAAAAAAAAAAAAAAAAAAAAGAAGAAGAAGAAAAGAGGCCGGGCATGGTGGCTCATGCCTTTAATCCCAGCACTTTGGGAGGCCGAGGCAGATGGATCACGATGTCAAGAGATCAAGACCATCCTGGCCAACATGGTGAAACCCCATCTCTACTAAAAACATAAAAATTAGCTGGGTGTGGTGGTGCACACCTGTAGTCCCAGCTACTCAGGAGGCTGAGGCAGGAGAATCACTTGAACCCAGGAGGTGGAGGTTGCAATGAGCTGAGATTACGCCACTGCATTCTAGCCCAGTGACAGAGCAAGACTCCGTCTCAAAAGAAAAAAAGAAAAAAAAAAAAAAAAGAAGAGTGAGGTCCAAAAGAGCAAGGACTCAAACAGCAGCGATGGTGCCATGCTCCTTCTTTGGGTTCCCAAAGGTCAAACCCAAAGAAGAGGTCACTAAACAACTGGCCGGGCGCAGTGGCTCACGCCTGTAATCCCAGCACTTTGGGAGGCGGAGGCGGGTAGAGCACGAGGTCAGGAGATAGAGACCATCCTGGCTAACATGGTGAAACCGGTCTCTACTAAAAATACAAAAAATTAGCCGGGCGTGGTGGCAGGTGCCTATAGTCCCAGCTACTTGGGAGGCTGAGGCAGGAGAATGGCGTGAACTCAGGAGGCGGAGCTTGCAGTGAGTAGAGATAGTGCCACTGCACTCCAGCCTGGGCAACAGAGTAAGACTCTGTCTCAAAAAAAAAAAAAGTTGTCAAGGGGTTGGAGAACTTACAGAAGGGAAGACAACTGTCGAAAGCTACAAACAGACAAATCAGATAAAGAAAACAAAGAATTGCTGGGATGTGGGACGGTGGATACCACAGTAAAGCAGTTCCATGGAGCTGGGAGTTGTGGAGGGTAGTTTTAGTGTAGCACTGAAAGTGAAGCCAGACTTCAGTGGCACAAAGTGAACAAGAGGTGAGTTGGAGAGACAGGGACCAAAGACACAACTCTGTCAAAAGCTTGATTTTTTGGTGGGTGAGCATTCTCAACGAGTTTATTTGGGCAGACTCAGGGTAAGGGTCCTGCACCTAGAAGAAGCTGCTGGCCCTCGTGGTGGTAAAGTGTTGGCTTGTGCTAAGACCTTGTGTGGCCACAGGAAAAATACGGAACACTTCACAAATTTTCATGTCATCCTTGCACAGGGGCCCTACTAATCTCTTTATCATTCCAATTTTAGTATATGTGATGCTGAAGCCAGCACTCAAAAGCCTAATTTCAAAGGAAGAGAAATTGAACTAGCTAGAGGGGGAAAGGAAACTGAGAAAGTGGGTTGGGTGGGGGTGTTTTTCCTTATGGTGAGAAAGGCTTAAGTGTCTTTATGTACCAAGAGGAAAGTACAGGGGAAGAGGGAAAGATAAAGACAGGAGAGAATCTGGTCACTGAGGTAGCAGTAGGGAGATAAGGAATTACCTTAAACAAAAATGAGATAATTCTAAAGCAGGAAGGAAGGGAAAATGGTAAACAGAGGTCAGAGGTCCAGAGACAGGTTTTCAAAAAATCATACTGATAAACTTGTAAAAATCAGGCCGGGAGCAGTGGCTCATGCCTCTAATCCCAGCACTTTGAGAGGCTGAGGCGGGCGGATCACCTGAGGTCAGGAGTTCAAGACCAGCCTGGCAAACATTGTGAAACCCTGTCTCTATTAAAAATACAAAAATTAGCCAAGAGTGGTGTCACGTGCCTGAAATCCCAGCTACTTGGGAGGCTGAGACAGGAGAATCACTTGAACTCAGGAGGCGGAAGTTGCAGTGAGCCAAGATTGCACCACTGCACTCCAGCCTGGGGGACAAAGTGAGACTCTGACTCAAAAAACAACAACAGCTGGGTGCAGTGCTGAGGTAGGCAGATTACCTGAGGTCAAGAGTTCGAAACCAGCCTGGCCAACATGGAGAAACCCTGTCTCTACTAAAATTACAAAATTAGCCGGGTGTGGTGGCACATGCCTACAATCCCAGCTATTCAGGAGGCTGAGACAGGAGAATTGATTGAACCTGGGAGGCGGAGGTTTCAGTGAGCTGAGATCATGCCATTGCACTCCAGCCTGGGCAACAAGAGTGAAATTCTATCTAAAAAAAAAAAAAAGGCCAGGCACAGTGGCTCATGCCTGTACTCCCAGCACTTCGGGAGGCCAAGGCAGGTGGATTACCTGAGGTCAGGAGTTTGAGACCAGCCTGGCCAACATGATGAAATCCCATCTCTACTAAAAATACAAAAATTAGCCGGGCATGGTGGCACATGCCTGTAATCCCAGCTACTCAGGAGATTGAGGCAGGAGAATTGCTTGAGCCTGGGAGGCAGAAGTTGCAGTGAGCCAAGATCATGCCACTGCACTCCAGCCTGGCCGACAGAGCGAGACTCTGTTTCAAAAAAAAAAAAGATAAAACAGGGTGCCTACAGTTCTACATGTGGACTGATCAATATGGACACAACTTTTCTTCGCTACTTAAATTAATGCAACCTCAGACTGCTTAGCGCTATTGTAGGTGACAGCTACTGCTACTTTCATAGTCCAGACAAATACAAAGGGCTGGGAAGAAGGGAAAGGGGCAAGATAAAAGGTCAAGAGGAGGAGTTGGCTGAGATAGCTATTACCTGAGAGCAAAAATATCCCCAAATATCCACAATTCATCCATTAAACTGCTGACTTTATAATATTTACCTCAATTATATAAATTGTAATTTGTTTTTATCTATAATAGCTATAAAATTAATCAGAGAAAAAAAATCCTTGCTGCCCTTAAAATGCACCAGGTATGGAAAAATTCCAAGATATACTATTAAGGGAAAAAAGCTAAGATACAGAATAGTATATGTAAAGTACACTACCACAAATACGAAAAACAACATGTAGGTGTGTATGCTTACATGTGCATGGAACTCTCCAGAAGGATAAACAGAAAACTGCCAACAGTGTTTGCTGCTAAAGAGGAGGTGCAGGGCTGGGCACGGTGGCTCAAGCCTGTAATCCCAGCACTTTGGGAGGCCGAGACGGGCGGATCACGAGGTCAGGAGATCGAGACCATCCTGGCGAACACGGTGAAACCCCGTCTCTACTAAAAAATACAAAAAACTAGCCGGGCGACGTGGCGGGCGCCTGTAGTCCCAGCTACTCGGGAGGCTGAGGCAGGAGAATGGCGTAAACCCAGGAGGCGGAGCTTGCAGTGAGCTGAGATCCGGCCACTGAACTCCAGTCTGGGTGACAGAGCGAGACTCCATCTCAAAAAAAAAAAAAAAAAAAAAAAAAAAAAAAAAAAAAAAAAGAGGAGGTGCAAAGAAACAAGGATGGGAGGTACAAAGAAACAAGGATAGGAGGGAATTTTTAATTTCTCTAATTATCCCTTTGCACCTTTGAAAAAGGTTTTCTGTGTGTGTGTGTGTGTATTCACTATTCAAATTAGTAAACAAATCTATAATTAAACTGTGAAAGACAGATTTAAGGTTAAAACAAAAAATAATATCCACTCAGGCCAGGTGTGGTAGCTCATGCCTGTAATCCCAGCACTTTGGGAGGCCAAGGCGGGTGGATCACCTGAGGTCAGGAGTTCAAGACCAGTTTGACCAAGATGGTGAAACCCCATCTGTACTAAAAATACAAAAATTAGCTGGGCATGGTGGTGGGCACCTGTAATCCCAGCTACTCAAGAGGCTGAGGCAGGAGAATTGCTTGAACCCAAAAGGCAGAGGTTGCAGTGAGCCAAGATCTTGTCATTGCACTCCAGCCTGGGTGACAGAGCGAGACTTTGTCTCCAAAAAAAAAAAAAAAGAATATCTACTTTATGTTTTATACACTATACATGTCATATGTCATATAACATATACAAATATAACATGTCATGTACTGACACACATATAACATGTCTGGGGAAAAAATGTACTCTTGCCAGAAAATGTTGATCAAATTAACTCATAATAAAAACCACAAACTGTCCTAAAAAAGCATATACTTTTCTACCTAGCAATCTTACTTCCAGTAACTTATCCTAAGGAAATAAACAAGGATGCGGGCCGGGCGCGGTGGCTCAAGCCTGTAATCCCAGCACTTTGGGAGGCCGAGATGGGCGGATCACAAGGTCAGGAGTTCGAGACCATCCTGGCTAACACGGTGAAACCCCGTCTCTACTAAAAATACAAAAACTAGCCGGGTGAGGTGGCGGGCGCCTGTAGTCCCAGCTACTCGGGAGGCTGAGGCAGGAGAATGGCGTAAACCTGGGAGGTGGAGCTTGCAGTGAGCTGAGATCCGGCCACTGTACTCTAGTCCGGGCGACAGAGCGAGACTCCGCCTCAAAAAAAAAAAAAAAAAAATTAGCTGGGCATAGTGGCGGGCGCCTATAGTCCCAGCTACTCGGGAGGCTGAGGCAGGAGAATGGCATGAACGCGGGAGGCAGAGCTTGTAGTGAGCAGAGATCACGCCACTACACTCTAGCCTGGGCGACAGAGTGAGACTCCGTCTCAATAAATAAATAAATAAATAAATAAAATAAACAAGGGTGCAAAAAGAATTGTAATAAACTGCTTAACCATTGTCATAGCAAAAACTCTATCCAGTAGAATTCCTTACATCCATAAAATGCAACATCATGTCAAATTAACATGACCTAGATATATTTATTTCATATTATTTATTTAAATTATTTGTGCTGGGTACAGTGGCTCACACCTATAATCCCAGCACTTTGGGTGGCCAAGGCAGGAAGATCACTTGAGAACAGAAGCTTGAGGCTACAGTAAGCCGATTGCACCACTCTACTCCAGCCTGGGTGACAAAGTGAGATCCTGTCTCTAAATAAATTGTTTTAAAAATATTTATTATATAGAAATAAAAATAATTTATTTATATTTATAGATATCATCTATGCTATCATGCTGTTTTTTTTAAGAGACAGGGTCTTATTCTGTTGCCCAGGCTGGAGTAAAGTGATACAATCACAGCTCACTGCAGCCTTGATTCTACATATATGATTAAATAATAATGAAGCCAGCATTTATTGAGCATTACTATATGGCAGACAGTATTTTAAACATTTTTTGCCAATTAACTCATCTAATCCTTACAACAGCTCTAGAAGGTTGGGACTATAATTATTCACATTTTACAGATGAGTAACAGAGGTGCAAAGGTTAAAAAGCTTTTCCAGAATCATACAGCTAATAAGTGGTAGAGCCAGATTCAAACCCAGACAGACTGGCTGCAAAGCCCAAGCTTTTAACCACTTGGCTAAATTGCCTCTCAAACTGAAATACACAAGTGGCAAAAAGAGTATGTATAGTATAGACCCATTTTAATAAAAATAACTTGGCCGGGCACAGGGACTCAAGCTTGTAATCCCAGCATTTTGGGAGGCTACGGCAGGTGGATCACCTGAGGTCAGGAGTTCGAGATCAGCCTGGCCAACATGGTGAAACACCATCTGTACTAAAAATACAAAAAATTAGCTGGGTGTGGTAGTATGCACCTGCAATCCCAGCTACTTGGGAGGCTGAGGCAGGAGAATCGCTTGCACCTGGGAGGCAGAGGTTGCAGTGAGCCACGATCATGCCACTGCACTCTAGCCTGGGTAACAGAGGAAGACTCCGTCTCAAAAATAAACAAAACAGGCCGGGCGCAGTGGCTCAAGCCTGTAATCCCAGCACTTTGGGAGGCCGAGACGGGCGGATCACGAGGTCAGGAGATCGAGACCATCCTGGCTAACACGGTGAAACCCTGTCTCTACTAAAAAAATACATAAAACTAGCCGGGTGAGGTGGCAGGCGCCTGTAGTCCCAGCTACTCCGGAGGCTGAGGCAGGAGAATGGCGTAAACCCGGGAGGCGGAGCTTGCAGTGAGCTGAGATCCAGCCACTGCACTCCAGCCTGGGCGACAGAGCGAGACTCCGTCTCAAAAAAAAAAAAAATAAATAAATAAATAAATAAATAAATAAATAAACAAAACAGGCCAGGCGCGGTGGCTCAAGCCTGTAGTCCCAGCACTTTGGGAGGACGAGACGGGCGGTTCATGAGGTCAGGAGATCGAGACCATTCTGACTAACATGGTGAAACCCCGTCTCCTAAAAAATACAAAAAACTAGCCGGGCGAGGTGGCGGGCGCCTGTAGTCCCAGCTACTCTGGAGGCTGAGGCAGGAGAATGGCATAAACCCAGGAGGTGGAGCTTGCAGTGAGCTGAGATCCGGCCACTGCACTCCAGCCTCAGCGACAGAGCCAGACTCCGTCTCAAAAAAATAAATAAATAAATAAAAATAAAAAATAAAATAAAATAAACAAAACAAAAACAAAACAAACAAAAAAACTTAACAAAAGAAAATAAATGTAGCGTACACATTTTAAAAATCTAGGGCCGGGGCTGGGTGTGGTGGCTTACACCTGTAATCCCAGCACATTGGGAGGCCAAGGCGGGCAGATCACCTGAAGTCAGAAGTCCAAGACCAGCCTGGCCAACACAGTGAAACCCCATCTCTACTAAAATACAAAAATTACCCGGGCGTGGTGGCAGGCACCTGTAATCCCAGCTACTCGGGAGGCTGAGGCAGGAGAATTGCTTGAACCAGGAAGGCAGGGGTTGCAGTGAGCTGAGATCCTGCAATTGTATTCCAACCTATGGGGGACAAGACTGAGACTTCGTCTCCAAAAAAAAAAAAAAAAAAAGACTTAGGGCCTGCTGTGGTGGCTCACACCTGTAATACCAGCACTTTGAGAGGCTGAGGCAGGCGGATCACAAAGTCAAGAGTTCGAGACCAGCCTGGCCAACATCGTGAAACCCCCATCTCTACTAAAAAAAAAAAAAAAATTAGCTGGGCACAGTGGCACGCACCTGTAGTCCCAGCTACTTAAGAGGCTGAGGCAGAACTGCTTGAACTTGGGAGGTTGCGGTTGCGGTGAGCTGAGATTGCACCACTGCACTCCAGCCTGGGCAACACAGTGAGACTCCATCTCAAAAAAGAAAAAAAAGAGAAAAAAACATAGGACCAGACGTGGTGGCTCATGCCTGTAATCCCAGCACTTTGGGAGGCCAAAGGGGGCAGATCACCTGAGGTTGGGAGTTCAAGACCAGCCTGACCAACATGATGAAATCCCATCTCTACTAAAAATACTAAAATTAGCCTGGCGTGGTGGCACATGCCTGTAATCTCAGCTACTCGGGAGGCTGAGGCAGGAGAATTGCTTGAATCCGGGAGGCAGAGGTTGTGGTAAGCCGAGATCGTGCCACTGCACTCCAGCCTGGGCCACAAGAATGAAATTCCGTCTCAAAAAAAAAAAAAAAAAAAAAAAAAGGCCAGGCACGGTGTCTCACGTCTGTAATCCCAGAACTCTGGGAGGCCGAGGTGAGCAGATCATGAGGTCAGGAAATCAAGACCACACTGGCTAACATAGTGAAACCCCGTCTCTACTAAAAAAATACAAAAAAATTAGCCAGGCGGCCGGGCGCGGTGGCTCAAGCCTGTAATCCCAGCACTTTGGGAGGCCGAGACGGGCAGATCACGAGGTCAGGAGATCGAGACCATCCTGGCTAACACGGTGAAACCCCGTCTCTACTAAAAAATACAAAAAACTAGCCGGGCGAGGTGGCGGGCGCCTGTAGTCCCAACTACTCGGGAGGCTGAGGCAGGAGAATGGCGTAAACCCGGGAGGCGGAGCTTGCAGTGAGCTGAGATCTGGCCACTGCACTCCAGCCTGGGCGACAGAGCGAGACTCCGTCTCAAAAAAAAAAAAAAAAAAAAAAAAAAAAAAAAATTAGCCAGGCATAGTGGCGGGTGCCTGTAGTCCCAGCTACTCAGGAGGCTGAGGTAGAAGAATGGTGTGAACCCGGGAGGTGGAGTTTGCAGTGAGCCGAGATTGTGCCACTGCACTCCAGCCTGGGCAACAGAGCAAGACTCCATCTTAAAAAAAAAAAAAGTCTAGATGTAGGCTGGATGAGGTGGTGCATGCCTGTAATCCCAGCACTTTGGGAGGCCAAGTGGGGGTGGATCACCTGAGGTCAGGAGTTCGAGACTGGTCTGACCAACATGGTGAAACCCCGTCTCTACTAAATATAAAAAGTTAGCTGGGCATGGTGGCGCATGTCTGTAATCTCAACTACTTGGGAGGCTAAGGCAGGAGAATCGCTTGAACCGGGGAGGTGGAGGTTGCAGTGAGCCGAGATAGCGCCTCTGCACTCTAGTCTGGGCAACAAGAGCAAAACTCCATCTCAAAAAAAAAAAAAAAAAAAAAAAAATCTAGATGCGGAGATTACACTTTCTTTTTTTTTTTTTTTTTTTTTTTTTTTTTTTGAGACAGAGTCTCACTCTGTGGCCCAGGCTGGAGTGCAGTGGCCAGATCTCAGCTCACTGCAAGCTCTGCCTCCCGGGTTTACACCATTCTCCTGCCTCAGCCTCCTGAGTAGCTGGGACTACAGGCGCCCGCCACCTCGCCCGGCTAGTTTTTTGTATTTTTTTAGTAGAGACGGGGTTTCACCGTGTTAGCCAGGATGGTCTCGATCTCCTGACCTCGTGATCTGCCCGTCTCGGCCTCCCAAAGTGCTGGGATTACAGGCTTGAGCCACCGCGCCCGGCTACACTTTCAATCTAGGTCATATATTTCCACAAGGTTTAATTTTTTTTTTTTTTTTTTTGAGACAGGATCTCGCTCTATCACCCAGGCTGGAATGCAGTGGTACCATCACAGCTCACTATAGTCTTGACCTTGGAGGCTCAAGCAATTCTCCTGACTCAGTCTCCTGAGTCGCTAGGACCACAGGTGCTGCCAACCACACTCAGCTAATTTATTATATTTAGTAGAGACAAGGTTTCACTATGTTGCACAGGATAGTCTGGAACTCCTGGGTGGGAGGATTGCTTGAACGCAGGAGGTTGAGGCATCAGTGAGCCATGCTGGTGCTGGCTGGGTGACAGAGTGAGACCCTGTCTCTGGAAATAAAACAGTTATCCTTGGCGTAAGGAGCAACAATTAAAATAACATTAATCTAGGCCAGGCCCAGTGGCTCATGCCTGTAATCCTAGCACTTTGGGAGGCCGAGGCGGGCAGATCATTTGAGGTCAGGCGTTCAAGACCAGCCTGGCCAACATGGTGAAACCCCATCTCTACTAAAAATACAAAAATTAGCCAGGCATAGTGGCAGGCACCTGTAATCCCCGCTAGTCAGGAGGCTAAGGCAGGAGAACTGCTTGAACCCAAGAGGCAGAGGATGCAGTGAGTTGAGATCGGGCCATTACACTCCAGCCTGGGTGACAGAGTAAGACTCTGTCTCAAAAAAGAAACAAAAAAATTAAACTCTTCTCCTTGTTGCTATGAGGTAATGTAGAAAATAGGCCTAGAAGCCGGGCACGGTGGCTCATACCTGTAATCCCAGCACTTTGGGAGGCCGAGGCGGGTGGATCATGAGGTCAGGAGATCAAGACCATCCTGGTTAATACGGTGAAACCCCGTCTCTACTAAAAATACAAAAAATTAGCCGGGCGTGGTGGCGGGCACCTGTAGTCCCAGCTACTTGGGAGGCTGACGCAGGAGAATGGTGGGAACCTGGGAGGTGGAGGCTGCAGTGAGCCAAGATCAAGCCACTGTACTCCAGCCTGGATAACAGAGAGAGACTCTGTCTCCAGAAAAAAAAAAGAAAGAAAGAAAGAAAATAGGCCTAGAGCTTGTACTACGTTTCATTGTATATTTTTTCTTTTCTTTTCTTTTTTTTAAAAGACAGGATTTCATTCTGTTATCCAGGCTGGAGCGCAGTGGCACAATCATGGCTCACTGCCGCCTCAATCTCCCAGGCTCAAACAACCCTCCCAACTCAGCCTCTTGAGTAGCAGGGACTACAGGTGTGCGCCACCATACCAGCTGGTGTATTTTTTTTTTTTAATAGCGATGGGGTCTCACCATGTTGCCCAAGCTGGTCTTGAATTACTGGGCTCAAGTGATCCTCCCACCTCAGCCTCCCAAAAGTACTGGGATTATAGACGTGAGCTACTGTGTCCAGCCGTCTTTTCATTTTAAAGCAATGCTAATAATATTGTCTTGAGGAGGAACACAAATTCTGAAAATTTTTCTTAATGGGATTTCAGGAGATCCCATGTCCCCCAAAATAAACAGAAAAGAACTTGCCTGAGTTGGTGCAGAGATGGCCACAGGGTATGGGAACCCACCAGCCAAATTAGGAGCTGTAAGGTTGCCATCATAAAGTCAGTATTTTCAAAACTGCAGAGATGATAAACAATGTTATTCCTAAAACTAAACCCCTCTTTATCTTTCTGGAGGTTCTGCTTTATTCACCTTTTTATAACTGTACCCTTTCAGGGATGTGGCCTTAAGAATTAAGGGGAAATTGGCCGGGCGCGGTGGCTCAAGCCTGTAATCCCAGCACTTTGGGAGGCCGAGACGGGCGGATCACGAGGTCAGGAGATCGAGACCATCCTGGCTAACACGGTGAAACCCCGTCTCTACTAAAAATACAAAAAACTAGCCGGGCGAGGTGGCGGGCGCCTGTAGTCCCAGCTACTCGGGAGGCTGAGGCAGGAGAATGGCATGAACCCGGGAGGCGGAGCTTGCAGTGAGCTGAGGTCTGGCCACTGCACTCCAGCCTGGGTGACAGAGCGAGACTCCGTCTCAAAAAAAAAAAAAAAAAAAAAAAAGAATTAAGGGGAAATTTAGATTTCTAATCTGATTAGGGTATCTCCTATTTGTCATCTATGGGAAACCAATGTTGACATGGTTATATGCAACCTTGGAAGTCAGCTCTAGACTAGGCTGCCTTGCACTGCCCCCAGGCAGACAATCTCAATCTGTCAGGTTAGGTTTACTTGACTATTCCTTCTAATCTCTGGGATTCTTAACACTGCAGTGGGTTGTCATAGGGAAAGGTTATCATTCCAGAGGGGATGCCTCAAAATAATTCAGCTGCTCACTGCCCTGGGGCAGAAGCCCTTAGTAAACCTGAAATCACAGGGACCTCAAGAGTCATAGCCAGTGACCACAGCCACTGGAAGCAGTTTCCTGGATATTGTCCTTGGGTGTAGGATAGGAAAAGGCCTTAGGAGGTTTTACTCAAACTTGGGGAGCTGAATTGAAGTGGCACTGAAGTGTCCCTTGAGGCCTTACAAGAGTTCTGCCAACCTCCCTTATCTGACCATACTAAACCCAAAATGAAAACTGCACTTCCAGTCTCCTATTCCATAGGCCAAATCCAAAACAGATAACTATGCTACTTTACCTCCTCAGTGTTATACTGGGATATCTCTTTATTCCCGGTCAGCATTATAGTAGAATAATTTTTATGAAGGAAAAAAGAGCCTTATCAGACCCCTTTCTATGCTCTTTTAACTTACTGTTGTGGTTGTTTTCTCTGGTCTCCCACTAGAGAAAGCTAGGAACTCACATTTTTCCTAAAGGACATTTATCCTCACTTATTCAGGATTTCTTGAACCCATAAGCGTAGATGAAACCATGCACATTCATTCATGCACACATGCTTAGAGAACCATTAGAGAAGTCACTCTAACCCATGATTTACATTTTGGGTAGCTGGGCATGCTGCCATCAATTTTGTGGCAAAAACATAAGGGCAAAAGTCAGGTATAAGTATGCAGTCTCCCATCTACCATTCTCTCTCCTCTATGCCCTGCATACAACAAAGGTGCAGAGGTCTGAGGATTCTCCAGCTCTGATCACTACAATTAAACACATAGGGAAAGGGCCCCATAACCTGCCCTGATCTAAGGAAACAGATGACTCCCAGAAACTTCAATGTGGTCAAAAAATTAGCTGACAAAGGATCTCACAGGTGTCTCTAAAACATTTCATCATATCTCCCTGTCTCCCAGTGAATAGTTCTGGAAAAACAAAAAACAAAAAACTGTGTTAGGAATCCAGAAACCCGAGTCCTAGTTCTAGCTTTATCACTAACCAAATGTACGACCTTGGACAACTTATTTGGCCTCTCTGGGCCTCAGTTCCCTACATGAAATGAAGCATCCTGGGCTACATAAGTTCTAAGGTGCTCTATAAATTCTATGATTCTAAGATTCTAAGATTGAGCATATAAAACAAAAATAGGCCGGACTGGTGGCTCACGCATGTAATCCCAGCACTTTGGGAGGCTGAGGCAGGTGGATCACGAGATCAAGAGATCGAGACCATCCTGGCCAACATGGTGAAACCCTGTCTCTAATAAAAATACAAGAAATTAGCTGGGTGTGATGGCACATGCCTGTAGTCCCAGCTACTCGGGAGGCTGAGGCAGGAGAATCGCTTGAACCCAGGAGGTAGAAACTGCAGTGAGCCGAGATTGCACCACTGCACTCCAGCCTGGCGACAGAGCAAGACTCCATCTCAAAAAAAAAAGAGATAAAAAAGATAAATTAATGGGGCCAGGCGCGGTGGCTCACACCTGTAATCCCAGTACTTTGGGAGGCCGAGGCGGGCAGATCATGAGGTCAGGAGATCAAGACCATCCTGGCTAACATGGTGAAACCCCGTCTCTACTAAAAAAAAATACAAAAAATTAGCTGGCGTGGTGGCAGGCACCTGTAGTCCCAGCTACTTGGGAGGCTGAGGCAGGAGAATGACGTGAACCCGGGAGGCGGAGCTTGCAGTGAGCAGAGACCATGAGCCACTGCACTCCAGCCTGGGTGGCAGAGCGAGACTCTGTCTCAAAAAAAAAAAAGATAAATTAATGGGTAATTATGTTAAAAAAAGTATCCTGGCTCTAACACTAACTGACCTTGCTCTCTCCAAGCAGCTCTTGACTTTTTACGTGAACGGAAGAGATATTTTTTACTTAAGCAAAAGAACCCTTAGACTGAAATCACTTCCCCTCTTCGGAACTCAGTTTCCTCACTTGTGAGATGAGTGGTTCTAAGGTTCTGTCTAATTCCAGAATGCTGTGGATCATACTGAATTAACCACATGGGGATTTTAAAGTTAGGTCTCTTTAGTTTTAATTTATTCAATTTACAAAAGAATCCAGAAGGCATATAATTCTTCAAGAACTCATCTAATGTCTAAAAAGACGCCTGCCAGGCATTAAAGGCCAGAAATGACCTCCCAGTTGGTCAGCAGCTCCAAGCACTATTTGTGTGGTTACCCCAAACTTCATCATCCTAAATATGTAATCTCCTTATCAATAGAGACATAAAGAAGAAATACATGGCTGGGCACAGTGGCTTATACCTATAATCCCAGCACTTTGGGAGGCCAAGGCAGTCGGATCACCTGAAGTCAGGAGTTCGAGACCAGCCTGACCAACCTGGTGAAACCCCATCTCTACTAAAAACATAAAAATTAACCATAATCCCAGCTATTTGGGAGGGTGAGGCAGGAGAATTGCTTGAATCCAGGAGGTGAAGGTTGCAGTGAGCTGAGATTGTGCCACTGCACTCCAGCCAAGGCGACAGAGCAAGACTCTGTCTCAAAAAAAAAAAAAAAAAAGAAGAAGAAGAAACACATAATTCTTGTCCTCAAACTAAGGTATAGGCTTGAGCTCAATGAGTACATAGGAAAAAAACACATAAACGTATTAAGCAAATACTTAACAAGTAAAAGTTAATAATTAATGTAAGTTGTAAAATATACAGAAAAGAACAAATGGTACAGATTAATCATAGAAAGTTTCTGCAGAAAGAAGTTTTAAGAACTGGGCTTTCAAGGGCAGAAGGAATCCCAAGTGACAGAGAAGAGGGTTGAGGCCTGGAATGGGATTCTGAATCAAAGCACTTTACCTTTCAACTGTTGGGGGGCAGGTTCCCTGTTCACAAGGCTCCAACCCCCTGATGCCTCCACTCAGTGCCACTGAAGAGATTCTCCCAGTAACCCATCTTGTTGGCTATTCTCCGACTGAGTCTTCCTTCCCAGTGACAAGCTCCATCACCCAGGGGATGAATGTGATGTCACAATCAGGAGTACTCTAGTAATAGAAATAAGGAAGAGAAAGGAGAGTCAGGAGAACTACCTCCACTTGGCAAGGAGATCTGGCAGTTGGTTGGAGAGTATGAGACAACTCCATTAAACACTAAGTTTTCGGCCGGGCGTGGTGGCTCAAGCCTGTAATCCCAGCACTTTGGGAGGCCGAGGCGGGCGGATCATGAGGTCAGGAGATCGAGACCATCCTGGCTAATATGGTGAAACCCCGTCTCTACTAAAAAATACAAAAAACTAGCCGGGCGACGAGGCGGGTGCCTGTAGTCCCAGCTACTGGGGAGGCTGAGACAGGAGAATGGCGTGAACCCGGGAGGCGGAGCTTGCAGTGAGCTGAGAGCTGGCCACTGCACTCCAGCCTGGGCGGCAGAGCAAGACTCCGTCTCAAAAAAAAAAAAAAAAAAAAAAAAAAAAAAAAAAAAAAATACAAAAAACTAGCCGGGCGAGGTGGCGGGCGCCTGTAGTCCCAGCTACTCCGGAGGCTGAGGCAGGAGACTGGCATAAACCCGGGAGGCGGAGCTTGCAGTGAGCTGAGATCTGGCCACTGCATTCCAGCCTGGGTGGCAGAGCAAGACTCCGTCTCAAAAAACAAACAAACAAACAAAAAAAACCACTAAGTTTTCAGTGCTAGGCAAGTAAGACTACCTTCTAAGGAGGGAGCTCACAAGCTAAGGAAGCACACATACAGGGTCCAGTAGATCTGAACATAGTTGGGAGGGGGAAAGAAAAGGACAAGAGGAAAAGCAGAGAAGAGGAGTTGTTGGAAATTTACAATTCTTTTATTCAGTGCACATAACTACCAGTAATAATGATTCCAAATCTGTGAGTACAAAATGCACAGGTCCGGCCGGGTGCGATGGCTCACGCCTGGAATCCCAGCATTTTGGGAGGCCGAGGAGGGTAGATCACCTGAGGTCAGGAGTTCGAGATGAGCCTGGCCAACACGGCGAAACCCCATCTCTACTAAAAATATAAAAATTAGCCAGGCGTGGTAGCGGGTGCCTGTAATCCCAGCTACTCAGAAAGCTGAGGCAGGGAGAACCGCTTGAACTCGGGAGGCGGAGGTTGCAGTGAGCTGAGATCGTGCCATCGCACTCCAGCCTGGGCGACACAGCAAGACTCCAACTGAAAACACACACACACACACACACACACACAAATGCATAGATCCATAATACATTATGTGTACAGGATGATGCTTTAATGCAGAGGTCCCCAAATCCCCAGATGGACCAGTACCAGACTGTGGCCTATTAGGAACTGGGTCGTACAAAAGGAGGTGAGCAGGAAACAAGCAAGCACTGAGGCCTGAGCTCCATCTCCTGTCAGATCATCAGCAGCATTTGATTCTCACAGAAGCATGAACCCTATTGTGAACCGCACATGCGAAGGATCTAGGTTGCCCACTCCCTATGAGAATCTAATGCCTGATGATCTGAGGTGGAAGAGTTTCATCCCAAAACCATCCCCTCACCCACCATCTGTAGAAAAACTATCTTTCACAAAAAGGCTGGGGACTGCTGCTTTTATGTTTCCAAAGTGCTTTCACATAAATTATTATTATTATTTTGAGACAGAGTCTCACTCTGTCACCTAGGCTGGAGTGCAATGGTGCGATCTTGGCTCACTGCAGCCTCCGCTTCCCAAGTCCAAGTGATTCTCCTACCTCAGCCTCCAGAGTAGCTGGGATTACAGGCGCCTATCACCATGGCCGGCTAATTTTTGTATTTTTAGTAGAGACGGGGTTTCACTGTGTTGGCCAGGCTGGTCTCAAACTCCTGACCTCAGGTGATACACCTGCCTCAGCCTCCCAAAATGCTGGGATTACAGGTGTGAGCCACTGCACCCGGCCCACATAAATTATTATTTTTATTATTATTTTTTGAGACAGGGTCTTGTTCTATTGCCCAGGCTGGAGTACAGTGGCATGATCATAGCTCACTACAGCCTTGCCTTCCCAGGCTCCAGCAATCCTCCCACCTTAGTCTCCCAAATAGCTGGGACCACAGGCACACACCAGCACACCTGGCTAATTTTTGTATCTTTGGTAGAGACGGGGTTTGGACACGTTGCCCAGGCTGGTCTTTAACTCCTGGACAGGCTCCAGCAATCCTCCAACCTCAACCTCCCAAAGTGCTGGGATTACAGACACCAGCCACTGCGCCCATCCATAAATGTACACATTTAAACAAGTCAAGTAACCCTGCTGTAGTTTTTCTGTTTCTTCAACTGTCAAGTAGAGAAAAATGAGACCTGCCTCATATATTAATATAATGTATATATAATATATAGAAGTATTATATATATTTTATATAGATATATATATATATTTTTTTTGAGACAGAGTGTTGCTCTGTCGCTAGGCTGGAGTACAGTGGCAGGAACTCAGCTTACTGCAACCTCTGCCTCCAGGGTTTAAGCGATTCTCCTGCCTCAGCCTCCCAAGTAGCTGGGACTACAGGTGTGCGTCATCATGCCGAGCTAGTTTTTGTATTTTTAGTAGAGATGGGGTTACACCATGTTGGCCAGGATGGTCTTGATCTCCTGACCTTGTGATCTGCCCGCCTGGGCCTCCCAAAGTGCTGGGATTACAGGTGTGAGCCACCATGCCTGGCTTATTTTTTTTTTTTTTTGAGATGGAGTCTTGCTCTGTCGCCCAGGATAGAGTGCAGTGATGCGATCTCCTCAGCTCATGCCAACCTCCACCTCCCAGGTTCAAACAATTCTCCTGCCTCAGCCTCCTGAGTAGCCAGGATCACAGACACGTGTCACCATGCCAAGCTAAGTTTTATACTTTAGTAGAGATGGGGTTTCAACATGTTGGCTGGGCTGGTCTCAGACTGGCCTCATGTAATCCGCCACCTTTGGCCTCCCAAAGTGCTGGGGTTGCAGGCGTAAGCCACTGTGCCCGGCCTAATATAAGGTGTCTATATGTGTGTATGTGTATACACGTATTCACACACGCACACCCCTTATACATACTGTCCTGCAAATCAAATGAAATAAATATGAAAGGAGGCTGGACGCAGTGGCTCACACCCGTAATCCCAGCACTTTGGGAGGCCGAGGTGGGTGGATCACTTGAGTCCAAGAGTTTGAGACCAGCCTGGGCAACATAGTGAAACCTTGTCTCTACAAAAAAAACAAAAATTAGCCGGGCATGGTGGCATGAGTGCCTGTAGTCCTGGCTTGTGAGGAGGCTGAAGCAGGAAGATCAACTGAGCCCAGGAGGCAGAGATTGCAGTGAGCAGAGATCGCAGCACTGCACATCGGCCTGGGTGACAGAGTGAGACCCTGTCTCAAAAATAAATAAATAAATAAATAAATATGAAAGGATACTGAATACTGTTATCCTAAAGTAAGATTATTTGTAGCAACAGAATACAAAATAAGTCCAGGTGCAGTGGCTCATGCCTGTAATCCTAGCACTTTGGGAGGCCGAGGTGGACCGATCACCTGAGGTCAGGGTTGTTTTTTTTTGGGGGGGGGAACTGTGGGGAGACAGAGTCTCACTCTGTTGCCCAGGCTGGAGTGCAACGGCGCAATCTCAGCTCACTGCAACCTCCGCCTCCCGGGTTCAAGCAATTCTCCTGCCTCAGCTTCCCAAGTAGCTGGGACTACAGGCGCACACAGCCATGCCCAGCTAATTTTTTATATTTTTAGTAGAGACGGGGTTTCACCGTGTTGCCCAGGCTGGTCTCGAACTCTTGAGCTCAGGCAATCTGCCGGCCTCGGCCTCCCAAAGTACTAGGATTACAGGCGTGTGCCACCGTGCCAGGCTGAGGTCAGGGGTTTGAGACCAGCCTGGCAACATGGTGAAACCCCATTTCTACTAAAAATACAAAAAATTAGCCAGGCATGGTGGCAGGTGTCTGTAATCCCAGCTATTCAGGAGGCTGAGGCAGGAGAATTGCTTGAATCCGGGAAAAGGAGGTTGCAGTGAGCTGAGATTGTGCCACTGCACTCCAGCCTGGGTGATAAGAGTGAGACTCCGTCTCAAAAAAATATACATAACGCAAAATAAATTTAGAATACTGAGAGTCGGAGAGGAAATGCTTGAAAGAAGCTTGTTCCTTCTTTTTACTAGAAGGTAGGCCTAGCCACAGGTCGATCAGCTGGACGTGCAAGGTAGTAACACTGCATCACTCACATTCTCTACCACTAGTCCACTCCATTCTTATTTGCGGCAAAACTATCAGCCAACGACACTATCAGCCTCTTGCCCTATTGTGAGACTCTAAAACCCCTCTATAGAAAAGGATAACACTATCACGGGCCAGTCACTAAGAACAGTGGCCTCATTAACAGCCCCACTTGCTATTAGGTGAAATGAAGTTTCTGAATAGAGAAGCAGTCTGTCAATCCCTCAAGCAAAACGCCCTCACCCCTCCTGGCTTTCTGCTCTGCCTCTGGCCCCCTCCTCCCCACCCCCCAATTTCCCAAAGTCCTGAGTTAGGGAAGGCCTTCCAGTGTGTGGTGTGTGAAACCTGTCAGAGAGCCAGGCTGCAAACCAAGCGCACGGATGTGAAGAATGTGAGATTCCTTCATGGAAGGCTGGGAGGGGGTGAGGAGCAGGGAAGGAATGAGACGACAAGGCTGCCAAAGACAAGGCATGGGAGAGGAGCCAGCTATGGCGCTTGGAGGGCGGGGGTTTAGGTTCCACCGCCCCTGCCCAGGCTGGCCCCCGGAATGCTCCCTTCCTCCCCTTCTGGCCCGTCAATCATTGCCCATTTAAACATCACGCTGTTCCCCCAGGTCCGCGGCTGCCGGTCCTCCAGCTAGCTCCGGCCGCCTCCCGCACTTCTCAAAGCTCCCCTATTCCAACGGACCTTCCCCAACAGCCCAATCTCCAGGGCCCCCGTCTCACCTCCCGACTCCTCGCCAGTGCTGCTTCCCTGCCCACATTTTTATCTCTACCACCATCCCTCCTTCTGAACCCCAGTATTTCAGCCCCCCGCCCCAATACCCCTGGGACATCACCTCCTCCCCTCCCACACCCTCTTTTAGGTGGAAGATCGCGCAGGCGCAGTACGCACCGCCCTGGAAGCGGCCTGGAGTCTCCGCAACCTGACCCAGTCGGAGCTGAGGCAGCAGCGGCCACAGCAGTGCCCTGGTGCCGGGTCCTAGCCTCTCCCGGGTAGGGAAGGGAAAGGGGAAGGAGGGGAAAGAAGACTCCGACCACTCGTCGCCTTCTCAGACGGATCCTTTGCCCCGCCCACCGCTGCTACGCAACCCGGCGGAAGCTCGTCACCAAACCCCGCCTCTTTGTTTAACTCAGCCCCTACACTACCAGCCACGAGCGGCCTACCAGGAGGGACGAAGGCTGGCCAGGCCTCCGCTCTAGACCGGAAGTCTAGTCTAGAGTCTCTATAGGCCCAGCCAGGACTGTACAGTCATTTGGGAGGGCGAACTCTGTGTTCTTCCCGGCAAGAACGTGTGGGCCTGGCCGGCCACGCTTCGCTTTGGAGGGGTGCAGGTGACTTGTGTCTTAGAGCTGACGCAGATTGGTGCGAGATCATTGCGGAGAGGCAGACCTGCAGCGTGACCTGCTGCGGGTCCGGCCCCTCTCCCTTTTCCAGAGACCTCGTCAGCATCCTATAGAGCTTCGTAACAAGGCGGCCGCGGGGTGGGGAGTGAGGGAGTCTGACCACAAAGCTTAGATCTGGGGTGCTCAATGGGTTGTCTGCCTCTCTCCCAGGCGCTCTCCTGCTGTATCCACAATGGCTCCTCCAACACTTGTGGAGTTCCCTGAAACACCTAAGAGGAAGGAAGGAAGGGAGAAAAAATTTCCGTCTTCCTGAGTTGGGGTTTGATTTCCTTAGCTTACAACACCGTGGTGTTGGGGATGTGGGCAGTAGAGAATCTGGGATCCAAGGGAAGTCAATGTGGAGCCTAAAGAGCTCCATGAGAAGATAGGGGATTAATTAAGCAAACCAAGGCATTACAATTACATGACTTCCTAGGCTAATCTGGTATTAAATAGTATGGTATTTATTGTGGACATTGGCTAAGTAAATGCTAATGCACATTAATACACGCATATACACACACATATCTTTATGTAATTTGTTTATACACAACAATACAGAGCTAGCTACCTTTTGTGGACAATTTAACAGGTCCCGAAAGGAACTAAAGTTTCAGGCCTCCTTTCTGCCGTCCTCTAGAGGGACTCTGCGATCAAGTAAGATACGAGTAGTATGAGCCGGGCGCGGTGGCTCAAGCCTGTAATCCCAGCACTTTGGGAGGCCGAGACGGGTGGATCACGAGGTCAGGAAATCGAGACCATCCTGGCTAACACGGTGAAACCCCGTCTCTACTAAAAAAAATACAAAAAACTAGCCAGGCGATGTGGCGGGCGCCTGTAGTCCCAGTTACTCGGGAGGCTGAGGCAGGAGAATGGCGTGAACCCGGGAGGCGGAGCTTGCAGTGAGCTGGGATCCGACCACTGCACTCCAGCCTGGGCGACAGAGCGAGACTTCGTCTCAAAAAAAAAAAAAAAAAAAAAAAATAGTAGTATGGCCGGGCGCGGTGGTTCACGCCTTTAATCCCAACACTTTGGGAGGCCGAGGCGGGTGGATCACGAGGTCAGGAGTTTGAGACCAGGCTGGCCAACATGGTGAAACCCCGTCTCTACTAAAAATACAAAAAAAGTAGCCGGGCGTAGTGGCGGGCGCCTGTAATCCCAGCTACTAGGGAGACTAACACAGGAGAATCGCTTGAACCCGGGAGGCAGAGGTTGCAGTGAGCCAAGATCGCACCACTGCACTCCAGCCTGGGAGACAGAGCAAGACTCCTTTGCGGGCAGGTGCAAGGGCTCACGCCTGTAATCCTAGCACTTTGGCAGGACGAGGTGGGCGGATCGCTTGAGGAGCCTGAGACCAGCCTGGGAAACATGACGAAACTCTGTCTCTACAAAAAAAAAAAAAAAAAAAAAAATACAAAAATACAAAAATTAGCCGAGGATAGTAGTGTGAACCTGTAGTACCAGCTACTACGGAGGCTGTGGTGGGAGGATCGCTTGAGCCAGGGAGGCAAAGGTTGCAGTGAGCCAAGATTGCACCACTACACTCCAACCTGGGTTACACAGCGAGACCCTGTTTCAAAAAAAAAAAAAAAAGAGGGACTAACAAATGTTTCTCTCTATGCCTCAGGTTCCATCTCTTCCAAGAAGGGTGAGCCTGCCTTTTGTCTCTGGTATAAATGCCACTTTTCCCAGAGACCTTGACCAAGCTGGATAGTGCCTTAAAGATGAGAACCCCAAATCAGGAACAAAGATAAGGGTTAGAGCAATAAAAAGGGAGGAAACCGTGTGTGCCTACTGTGTGCAAGGCACTTTTTAAAATATAACTTCCGTTTTTTCGTAAGATGGAATTACATATTTTTTGTCTTTGTTTTCCCTTTTTGTGGAGAATGGGGTCTCGCTATATTTCCTAGGCAGGTCTGGAACTCCTGGACTCATGCTATCCTCCAGCCTATGCCTCCCTACCTGCTGGGATTACAGGCGTGAACCACCGCGCCTAGCGGAATTGGAATTACATATGTTTAAATAGTCGAGAAAGGAAGTGAAGCATTGAGCCAGGATTCAAACTTTTGTCCGCCAGATTCCGAAACCCTTGCTCCTTTTCCCATTGTGTCACTCTTAGAGCCTAAGAAACGTCTTAGAGCCTAAGTGCATTCTCCTCAGCCAAGTTAAGAAAAATTAGGGCCCTGTGCGCCCTCTAGTGGTGGATCTTTCCCCCTGCAGAGCCAACTATCTCCAAGGTTCCTTTAATACCTGAAATTCACCCCCTTCGCGGCGCACGAGTCTCTGATCCCGATTGGCTGGGCAGGGCAGGCGGCGGGACGCAGGGCGCGCCCGGGCGGTGCTGATTGGCCGGAGGAAGCCAGCCGGGGGAAACTTCCGGGAATGGCCGCACTCCCGCGTTCCACCAGGCAGCATCCGGCGGCCGCGCAGCCTGCGGCTCCCCCTGCGGGCTGCTCAGCGGCGTGCACAGTCCTGCCGGCTGGCTGGGTGGGTGGTGGGCGGCGGGCAGGGGAGGGCATGGAGCGAGTCCCGGGTTGTCGAGATGAGGGTTCGGGAAGGTCTGGCCAGTAGGATTCTTCTACTCCCTGGCTCTGCACCGGGTTCCCTACTCCTGTCTCCGTCGGCTCCGCCACTTCAGGGCTTGAGACTAAAAGAGCATCCCGGCAGGGGGCCTTCCAGCCCCAAAGCAGCCTGTCCAGAGACCCCCAAATTCTGATCTTGAAGTTGGAGGCCTCCAGGGATGTTCTTTTTAAATCTTTTAGAAGCGTTAGAGGGGTTGAGGCTGCCTGACCCTGGCCTAATGGGGTAGGTAGGCCTTGGGAAGTGGAGCATGGGGGCAAATGATTCAAGCATTAAGCCTTCATCTTTTATTCCCCATCCAGTGGGGTGACGAGGCTCGGGCAGCATGACGACGGAGACCTTTGTGAAGGATATCAAACCTGGGCTCAAGAATCTGAACCTCATCTTCATTGTGCTGGAGACAGGTGTCTATACTGGGGTGGCGGGTTGGCGGGATTGGGGTGGGGGGCAGGAGGGGAAGAACGCTGTCTGCTTTATTAACTTGCTATGGGGATGGCAAGGCAAGCTGCAAGACACTCCTCACTCCCAATCTCTCTCTTCGACCCTGGGACAGAAAGTTGCAGTCAGTTATAGGGTAGCTAGAACTCTTGCCAGATCTAGACCTCCTGTGCCACAGGCCTCTTTCCACTCAGGGCCCTCTCCATGGTGCTGGCCCCTGAACTCCCACCTCCACCCCCACCACCACCCCTTCCACAATCCCAACCCCTTATGCCCCAGGGATTTGGCCTTTCCCCTGCTTGTACACCTTTTCCCTCATTCCACCAATATCTCATCCTTCTGACAGCTACCACCCCATTTATTTGACCATCCTCCCACCTCGATTTATCTGTTCTGTTCAGGCCGAGTGACCAAGACAAAGGACGGGCATGAGGTTCGGACCTGCAAAGTGGCGGACAAAACAGGCAGCATCAATATCTCTGTCTGGGATGATGTCGGCAATCTGATCCAGCCTGGGGACATTATCCGGCTCACCAAAGGGTAAGCCAGCTGGTGACTTCTGGCCTTCCAAAGGCAACAACAATCAAGATGGGGTTAACAGTCCCTATAACACTTCTGAGTACTCTGAATTTTGCTTTTTTTGGTCCCGTAGGTACGCTTCAGTTTTCAAAGGTTGTCTGACACTATATACTGGCCGTGGGGGTGATCTGCAGAAGATTGGAGAGTAAGTGCTGTCTTGGGGATTGGGACCAAGAAGCACCAGGGCAAAGGGGTTTGCAAGGAGGCAGCATAGGGTGTGTACTCCAAACCTTATTTCTGGACTTTCTCTGTTGTTGTTGTTTTTCTTGAGAAACAGTCTCTGTCGCCCAGGCTGGAGTGCAGTGGCATGATCCCGGCTCACGGTAGCCTTGACCTCCCAGGGTCAGGTGATCCTCCCACATCAGCCTCCCAAGTAGCTGAGACTACAGGCGTGCTTCACCACACCCAGCTAATTTTTTTGTATTTTTTATAGAGACGGGGTTTCGCCATGTTGCCCAGGCTGGTCCCAAACTCATGGGCTAAAGCGATCCTCCCGCTTCAGCCTCCCAAAGTGCTATGATTACAGATGTGAGTGATCACGTCCAACCTATCGGCACTTTTCTGAGGCCTCCAGCAGTGGCTCAGAGGATGAATCCAAGGCTTTAGCTACTTTCTCCCCTTGCAGATTCTGTATGGTTTATTCTGAGGTTCCTAACTTCAGTGAGCCAAATCCAGAGTACAGCACCCAGCAGGCACCCAACAAGGCGGTGAGTCCTGTGGCACAATGGTGGGAAAGGAGGGCAGATCAAGACAAGAAGCATGGGAGGGAGCAGGATCTGAATACGTAATCTGTGCCTTCAGGTGCAGAATGACAGCAACTCTTCAGCTTCCCAGCCTACCACTGGACCCTCTGCTGCTTCTCCAGGTAAATCTGTTCCCTTCCATCCACTGGTCCTCCTAACTCTCCCACTCTGCTCAGCCTAGAAAGATGCATTTCCCTCATTCCTTTTCCAAAGCTCTCTTTTCTCAGTATATCCTCCTTCACCCAATTCTCCCAGACCCCTCTTTTTTTTTTTTTTTTTTTTTTTGAGACTGTCTCGCTCTTGTCAACCAGGCTGGAGTGCAATGGCGCAATCTCAGCTTACTGCAACCTCCGCCTCAAGTGATTCTCCTGCCTCAGCCTCCCAAGTAGCTGTGATTACAGGCACCTGCCACCATGCGCGGCTAATTTTTTTTTTTAAGACAGAGTCTATGTCACCCAGGCTGGAGTGCAATTACGTGACCTTGGCTCACTGCAACCTCCGCCTCCCGGGTTCAAGCAATTCTCCTGCCTCAGCCTCCTGAGTAGCTGGGATTACAGGCACCTGCCATCATGCCTGGCTAATTTTTGTAGAGACAGGGTTTCACCATGATGGCCAGGCTGGTTTTGAACTCCTGACCTCAGGTGACCTGCCCGCCTCGGCCTCCCAAAGTGCTGGGATTACATGTGTGAGCACCACACCCAGCCATGGGCTGCAGATATCTTAGTCCAGTGAAGCAGCAGGGTTCAGCAGAGATATGGTTTAAGAACCACTGGGTTGGCCAGGCGCAGTGGCTCACGCCTGTAATCCCAGCACTTTGGGAGGCCAAGGCAGGCAGATCACCTGAGGTCAGGAGTTCAAGACCAGCCATGGCCAACGTGGCGAAACCCCATCTCTATTAAAAATACAAAAATTAGCCAGATGTTGTGGCAGGAGCCTGTAATCCCAGCTACTTGGGAGGCTGAGGCAGGAGAATGGCTTGAACCTGGGAAGCGGAGGTTGCAGTGAGCTGAGATCATGCCACTGCACTCCAGCCTGGGCAACAGTGAGACTGTTTCTCAAAAAAAAAAAAAAAAAAAAGAACCACTAGGCTATAACTTCCATGCTATTTAGGGTTCATAGTGCCCTACTGCATGCAAGAAGCAAGCCTATGCCTTCATGTAACAGATGTTTCTAGAGCACCTTCTATTTGCCACAGAATAAAACACTACCTTTAGGGGCTTGTGGTTTATACAGGAGAGAGATAATGATTATAATATGCCATGGTTAAGTTCAATGATAGTGGTATGTCCAGAATTATGAGAGCTCAAAGAAATCATCCCACACACCTGGCTTCAGTCAAACATTGAAAATTTAAGCCAGATGCAGTGGTACACACCCATCGTCCTAGCTACTTGGGAGGCTGAGGCAGGAGCATTGCTTGAGCAAGGAGTTTGAGGCTGCAGTGAGCTATGATCACACCACTGCACTCCAGCCTGGGTGACAAACTGAGACCTCATCTCTAAAACAGTAAAAATTTAAAAATAAAAATTTATATACACAAAAATGTGACTTGTTATTATCTTTGGTGGGTAAGATTATGTGTAATAATGTTTTCACTTATGCTTATCTGTATTTTCCAAAATGAACATTATCATTATGGTACACACATACACACCTTTTTTTTTTAAGTGCCTCATATTTTAACGCAGAGATTTCAGGCCCTTCCCCTTGCCATGCTTCTTCAGTTTTATAATCACTTTTGGTAAAAGGGCTTTTGTTGTTGTTGTTGTTTAATTCAGATGGAGTCTCGCACTGTCGCCAGGGCTGGAGTGCAATGGTGCAATCTTGGCTCACTGCAACCTCGCCTCCCAGGTTTAGGTGACTCTCCTGCCTCAGCCTCCTGAGTAGCTGGGATTACAGGCGCCCGCCACCACACCCAGCTAATTTTTTGTATTTTCAGTAGAGACGGGGTTTCACTATGTTGGCCAGGCTGGCCTCGAATGCCTGACCGTGTGATCCACCCACCTCGGCCTCTCAAAGTACTGAGATTACAGGCGTGAGCCACTGCGCCTGGCCCAGTAAAGGGGCATTTTTGTCAGAGATCCTTGAGCCTAGAACTAAACAGCTAATTCTAGGTCTGATTCCCAATAATAGTGAGATAAATACAAGAGAAAAATATCATACCGAGGTTCATGTAGCAACTTCCCAAATGATCATGTGAGTCTTCTCTGGAGCTTCGTTCATATTTACAGCCCACAGTCTTTTGCATTTGGTCCAATTGGCATTAAGACCGCAGTTGTGCATGGTGAAGACTGTGCCACTCTTTGGGGGATGCAGGCAGGCCTTGAGATGGACCCCTCTCCTATGTTAACTAATTCCTTTGTTTCTTCTCCTCCCACAACTAGCCTCTGAGAGCCAGAATGGGAATGGACTGAGTGCCCCAACAGGTCCTGGTGGTGGCCCACATCCCCCTCATACTCCCTCCCACCCGCCCAGCACCCGAATCACTCGAAGCCAGCCCAACCACACACCTGCAGGCCCACCTGGCCCTTCCAGCAACCCTGTTAGTAACGGCAAAGAAACCCGGAGGAGCAGCAAAAGATAGCATGACATTCTTTCTTCCTGCCACCACCACATCCCAAGTGTCTCCTGGAGAGCAAGATAGCCTTCCACTGGCTGGCTGGTGTAGCAGTATTTTAGCCACTGAACTTCAGTGGAGGGGTGGTGAGCAGTGTTCTTATCCACCCTAATCTCATACTCCCTCATTGTCCAGCTGAACTAGCTGTCCCCTGGGAGTCAGGACCCTCTGCCTGCTCTCTTTCCTCTTTAGAAATGGCAGTTACTGGCTGGGCGCGGTGGCTCACGCCTGTAATCCCAGCACTTTGGGAGGCCGAGGTGGGTGGATCACCTGAGGTCGGGAGTTCGAGACCAGCCTGACCAACATGGAGAAACCCCATCTCTACTAAAGGTACAAAATTAGCCAGGCGTGGTGGTGCATGCCTGTAATCCCAGCTACTCGGGAGGCTGAGGCAGGAGACTTGCTTGAACCCAGGAGGCGGAGGTTATGGTGAGCCGAAATTGCACCATTGCACTCCAGCCTGGGCGACAAGAGAGAAATTCCCATCTCAAAAAAAAAAGAAAAAAAGAATCCAGGCTTAGCCTCCAGGTGTCCAGAAAGAAAGAAATGGCAGTTACCATCTGTTTCTTCTGTATGAGACATGGGAGTCTAACTGAAATCTCTCCTTCCTAATAAATGTTAACCATTCTACTCTGTGTTGGACTCCTTTGCTTTTTGTGGGAAAAGGAAGAGGTTAGCAACTAGGCATTTGGGAAGGTGGGGTGTCTCTAGAAGGTGGAAGGAAGATAGGTTACAGGTAAGGAGGCCCAGGCAAAGCAGACCTGCCCCTTTAAGGTAGTGTCCCTCCCCTACCCCCTCCCTGCAGGTGACCCTTGCCCGCCTGCCTGCCTACCCCCCCAGCTGGAACCAAGAAGGCTGTGTCCCCCTTCCTCTGGGTGTCCTTGTCTCCTGCGATCAGGTAATGCCAACCTCAACCCCCTGGACCAGTCACCCCTATCAGACTTTGCTTGCCTGATTTTAGGCCAGGTCAGACATCAGAGGGGAGCCCAGATCCTTGTTTCCTCTCCCCCACAGGGCTTCCCCTTTCTTGGTCATTGATCCCTAGAGCTCTGGCTCTTTCTCTTCTTGGGGTGAGAAATTGCTAAAAACAGTTTATTTCCCATGCATGCATCTGGGCTTGCCACTGATCTGCCTTTTCCCCCTCCTCCCCAGGTTAGGGACACCTGGGTCCAACCTTCCCAAGGAATATGGGGATGGGGGTTGGAGATGAAGTTTAGTGCCAGATGTAAGGTAGGTGGGGTGGAAGTACATGCGGGAAAGGGCTAAAATGGTACTAACTGTGTTAAGGATGGGGTGAATTATTTAAGACGAAAAAGACTAGGCCCAGGTTCTCCTTAGCCATGTGGCTTTCCCAGGGCAGAGGGTGGCCCCTCCCTACTCAGGGGCCCAGCAGAGACTGACCTTTGACCCCCACCCCAGAGACCAGTGAACCATTAACTCCTCTCTTATGTGAGCCTTCACACACTGGCCCCACCCCTGACCCCGCCCCAAGGCAGGTGGGCTAGGAGGGGGTGCGTGTCCATCTCAGCCTTCTATGTGACGTGGCCTCCGATCCACCTGGACACCTGGAGGCTAAGCCTGGATTCCCCCCTCCCTGACTCAGGAACTGCTTAACATCAACGGCAAGATCTAACAAGGGACCTGAGGTGACAGCTCTTGCATTGCCAGTAGGGGTGAGGCCCTGGGGATTAAGGGGGGATAAAGAGGTGGTGCAAAGTTGAGGGGTGGGGTTTAGGGGACAAGGAATGGACAGTCAGCTCTGGATGAAGTATGGGGAGAGCTCCGAGTCAGGGAAGTGCTCTAGGAACCGGCAAACAAGAGGCTGCTCCCAAAGAAGGCAGTGTGAAGGGAGAAAGAAGGCTGCAGTAGGGGCTACTGCTGGACTCAGTGGGGAACAGGTGTAAGGAGCTCTGGCTCCCCCATGGACCCGAGCTGGAGAGCAGAGCAGCAACTCCAGGCCATTTGTTCTTCTTCCAGGGCACAGTCCTCAGGATGTTTCAGGGAGAATAGGAGCCAGAACCTGAGACCCTAAGCCATTCCCCTCACCAATGATGGGGTCCCCAGTGAGTCATCTGCTGGCTGGCTTCTGTGTGTGGGTCGTCTTGGGCTGGGTAGGGGGCTCAGTCCCCAACCTGGGCCCTGCTGAGCAGGAGCAGAACCATTACCTGGCCCAGCTGTTTGGCCTGTATGGAGAGAATGGGACGCTGACTGCAGGGGGCTTGGCGCGGCTTCTCCACAGCCTGGGGCTAGGCCGAGTTCAGGGGCTTCGCCTGGGACAGCATGGACCTCTGACTGGACGGGCTGCACCCCCAGCTGCAGACAATTCCACGCACAGGTACTGACCCCTTCCTCCACTCCACAGGGCCACATCCCCCAGGTTCTCTCAGTGCTTGCTCCCAGTTGCCTCGTTCTGGCTTCCTCACGAGATGCCTGGAGTTACAAATTCTTCAGAATTGTAATTCTTCAGCTCCTTGGTATCTCTTCGATACCTCTCATGCCTCCATTGCCTTCTTTCTCTTTTTGAGACGGGGGGTTGCATTTTGTCACCCAGGCTGAAGTGCAGTGACATATTCACGGCTCACTGCAACCTCCGCCTCCCAGGCTGAAGCCATCCTCCCACCTCAGCCTCCTGAGCAGCTGGAACCACAGGCACACACCACCACTCTCGGCTAATTTTTAAAATTTTTTGTAGAGACAGGGTTTCGCCATGTTGCCCAGGCTGTTCTCAAACTCCTGGGCTCAGCTCAGCGATCTGCCTGCCTCAGCTTCCCAAAGTGCTGGGACTACAGATGGGAGCCACCACCCTAGACCTCCATTGCCTTCTAATTCTTTCCTCCTCCAAATCTCTAAGCCCTTAAATTTCTTGCTCTTAGTATCACTGTTCAGTGTCTCTGGGCTAATTTGGCTCCAAATTCGTAGCCCTTTCTTTTTCTTTTTTTTCTTTTTTTTTTTGAGACGGAGTTTTGCTCTTGTTGCCCAGGCTGGAGTGCAGTGGCGCTATCTCGGCTCACCGCAACCTCTGCCTCCCAGGTTTAAGCAATTCTCCTGCCTCAGCCTCCCTGGTAGCTGGGATTACAGGCATGTGCACCACACCCAGCTAATTTTGTATTTTTAGTAGAGACGGGGTTTCTCCATATTGGTCAGGCTGGTCTCGAAGTCCCGACCTCAGGTGATCTGCCCGCCTTGGCCTCCCAAAGTGCTGGGATTACAGGCATGAGCCACCGCACCTGGCAGCCCTTTCTTTTTTCTTTTCTTTTTTTTTTTTTTGAGACAGAGTCTCGCTCTGTCGCCCAGGCTGGAGTGCAGTGGTGTGATCTTGGCTCACTGTAACCTCCGCCTCCCGGGTTCAAGCAGTTCTCCTGCCTCAGCCTCCTGAGTAGCTGGGATTACAGGCACATGCCACCATGCCTGGCTAATTTTTGTAATTTTAGTAGAGATGGGGTTTCACCATATTGGTCAGGCTGGTCTCAAACTCCCGACCTCAGGTGATCCACCCACCTCAGCCTCCCAGAATGCTGGGATTACAGGTGGGAGCCACCGTGCCTGGCCATTCGTAGCCCTTTTGGTTGTTCTCCGTTTTTTTTTTTTTTTTTTTTTTTTTTTTTTTTGAGACGGAGTTTCGCTCTTTTTGCCCAGGCTGGAGTGCAATGGCGCAATCTCAGCTCACCACAACCTCCGCCTCCCGGGTTCAAGCGATTCTCCTGCCTCAGCCTCCCGAGTAGCTGGAATTACAGGCATGCACCACCACCCCAGCTAATTTTGTATTTTTAGTAGAGATGGGGTTTCTCCATGTTGGTCAGGCTGGTCTCGAACTCCCGACCTCATGTGATCCGCCCACCTTGGCCTTCCAAAGTGCTGGGATTACAGGTGTGAGCCACTGCGCCCGGCTCGTTGTCCTTCTTTTTTCTGTCCCCCCAGTGGCAGAAAATGGACAACTCTCAGATCTTCCTAAGAATGACATTCCATGGTTTCTGGGTCCCAGGATCTCCCATCAGTGGCTAGTTCCCTCTTTCCCCCTAAACTCCCTGGGAGCCTCTCAAAGCGGGTTGATAGAGAACACAAGGGAGGCTGACTTGCTGTCTCATCCATTCCAGGCCGCAGAACCCTGAGCTGAGTGTGGATGTCTGGGCAGGGATGCCTCTGGGTCCCTCAGGGTGGGGTGACCTGGAAGAGTCAAAGGCCCCTCACCTACCCCGTGGGCCAGCCCCCTCGGGCCTGGACCTCTTTCACAGGCTTCTGCTGCTGGACCACTCATTGGCTGACCACCTGAATGAGGATGTGAGTCTGATGGTCTCTAAAGGGTTAGGAGCCACGGGATTAGATGGCCTGAAATGTTTAAATAATCAGTTTTTTTGTTTTATTTTTAAATCCCAACATGGGCCAGGTGTGGTGGTTCATGCCTGTAATCCCAACACTTTGGGAGGCCGAGGTGAGTGGATCACCTGAGGTCAGGAGTTTGAGACCAGCCTGGCCAACATGGTGAAACCCCATCTCTACTAAAAAATACAAAAATTAGCCAGGCGTGGTAACGGGTGCCTGTGATCCTAGCTAGTTGGGAGGCTGAGGTGAGAAAATCGCTTGAACCTGGGAGGCGGAGGTTGCAGTGAGCCGAGATGGTGCCATTTGCACTCCAGCCTGGGCAACAAGAGGGAAACTCCGTCTAAAAAAAAAAAATAGCTGGGCACGGTGGCACATGCCTGTAATCCCAGCTACTCAGGAGGCTGAGGCAGGAGAATTGCTTGAACCCCGGAGGCAGAGATTGCAGTAAGCCGAGATCACACTACTGCACTCCAGCCTGGGTGACAGAGTAAGACTGTCTCAAAAAAAAAAAAAAAAAAAAAAAAAAAAAATTCCATTGTGGTCTTAGGGGATGCTATTTCAACAGTGAACTATGTTCCCTCTAGGATCAGAGCAGGTGAGCCCATATCCAGAGCTCCAAGACTCAGTTTAGGGGAATAGATGGCAAAGCAGAGAATCTAGAGAAGCAGCCCAGGGTAGGATCTGGATGGTCACCTGGAGAGGAGAACTGCAGGGAATGGATAGCTGTCTTCATCCAGAAAGACAGATAATATGTTCTACTTACACCAGAGGGCAGACAAAGCTGCCTGACCCTGATGGAGGTCCAGTGAGTGCCCTATCGCAGGAAGCATTCAAGCTGAGGCCGGATGAACATCGGACAGGGCTGTTGAGAGGGAGGTTAGATGGCATTTTAGGGTCTTTTCCCTTTTAAGATTCTGGCATGGAGAGCTCTAGTTTTCCAACCAGCTTCATTTATCAAATCAATGAAATGAATGAAATGATCAGGGTTTCGGGGGGGAAATGATGACAATGCTCACTAGCACCCAGTTTGCATCGAATTGAATACCTGCATTTGACTGAATATTTACTAATAATTAATACACGTTGATTATAAGTACCCTTGGCCCCAGTCCCCAAGACACCTGCCGGTAGGAGCAAAGGGGACCCTGGGAGAGACCCAGGAGTCTATGCAATGGAAGGACAGCTGTTAAATATCTTTTTTTTTTTTTTTTTTTTTGAGGCAGGGTGTGACTCTGTCACCCAGGCTGGAGTGCAATGGTGCGATCTCGGCTCACTGCAACCTCCACCTCCTGGGTTAAAGCAATTCTCCTGCCTCAGCCTCCCAAGTAGCTGGGATTGTAAGTGTTCACTACCATCCCCAGCTAATTTTTTTTTTTTTTTTTGAGATGGAGTCTCACTCTGTCGCCCAGGCCGGAGTGCACTGGCGTGATCTCAGCTCACTGCAACCTCTGCCTCCTGGGTTCAAGCAATTCTCCTGTCTCAGCCTCCTGAGTAGCTGGGATCACAGGCGCACGCCACCATGCCCAGCTAATTTTTTGTACTTTAGTAGAGATGGGGTTTCACCATGTTGCCCAGGCTGGTCTCGAACTCCTGAGCTCAGGCAATCCACCTGCCTCAGGCTCCCACAGTGCTGGGATTACAGGCCTGAGCCACCGCACCCGGCTCATCCCCAGATAATTTTTGTATTTTTAGTAGAGACAGGGTTTCACCATGTTGGCCAGGTTGGTCTAGAACTGCTGACCTCAGGTGACCCACCCGCCTGGGCCTCTCAAGTGCTGGGATTACAGGTGTGAGCCACCGCACCTGGCCAAGTGTTAAAGATCTGAGTCATAGTTCCTGGTGATTCTCCAACGTATGAACCTCAACTCCCCTAGTGTCTGAACGGCTCCCAGCTGCTGGTCAATTTTGGCCTGAGTCCCGCTGCTCCTCTGACCCCTCGTCAGTTTGCTCTGCTGTGCCCAGCCCTGCTTTATCAGATCGACAGCCGCGTCTGCATCGGAGCTCCGGCCCCTGCACCCCCAGGGGATCTACTATCTGGTCAGCAAGTAGGAGTGGGTGGGGGGCTCCCTGAATCCTGGAAGTGGGGCCCATGCCAAGAAAGGAGGCTCACTGGGGTCCTGTCTCTCCTTGTAGTGTTCTCTCTGCCCCACCTTACATGTGGGACTCTCCTCCTGCCCTGGCCTAACTTCAGCCCCTGATTCTCCCCAGCCCTGCTTCAGAGTGCCCTGGCAGTCCTGTTGCTCAGCCTCCCTTCTCCCCTATCCCTGCTGCTGCTGCGGCTCCTGGAACCTCGTCTACTGCGGCCCTTGCTGGGCTTCCTGGGGGCCCTGGCCGTGGGCACTCTTTGTGGGGATGCACTGCTACACCTGCTACCGCATGTATGTGAAGCCCCTTCTTTGAACCTCTGGCCTCCATGGATCTAAGGTGTCCCCAGCCATAGGACATCCCCTCCCCCTTTCCATCAGCTCCCACATCCTACTCCTGGATCCTGGCTTCAGCTCACGGCTGCCTTCAAGTAGAGCATTCTGCAAAGGCTTGCCACCCCCCACACAAGGGGATGTTGTTGGGTATAGGGGCTTCCAGGGTCTGCCCTGACCTTCTCTCTGTCAGGCACAAGGAGAGCGGCACGCAGGACCTGGTGGACTACCAGAGGAGGACCTGGGCCCGGGGCTGTCAGTGCTCGGAGGCCTCTTCCTGCTCTTTGTGCTGGAGAACATACTGGGGCTTTTGCAGCACCGAGGGCTCAGGCCAGTGAGTGATACCCTTTTCTCCTCCTTCTGCTGAAACCAGAGTCCCAGTCAAGAACTGGGCCTGGCTGGGCGTGGTGGCTCACGCCTGTAATCCCAGCACTTTGGGAGGCCGAGGCGGGCAGATCACAAGGTTAGGAGTTCGAGACCAGCCTGACCAACACGGTGAAACCCCGTCTCTACTAAAAATATAAAATTAGCTGGGCGTGGTGGCGCATGCCTGTAATCCCAGCTACTCAGGAGGCTGAGGCAGGAGAATCGCTTGAACTCGGGAGGTGGAGGTTGCAGTGAGCCGAGATCGCACCACTGCACTTCAGCCCAGGTGACAGAGTGAGACTCTGTCTCAAAAAAAAAAAAAAAAAAAAAAAAAGAACTGGGTCAAAAAGCCAAGAGAGGAGCAGTGTGTGCTCCTGGATCTCCGATATTTGCCTGGTGTGCAGGACCTATCGGCTAACAGGGAGTGGGCAGGGGCTCCTTAAGCACAGACCCAGGACTTCTGGCCAAATGGCATCCTCTTCTGAGCTCAAGTCAACAAGAAACAGAGGGGAGGTGCCAACCTGGGAAGAAGGTAGAGGCCAAAGAACATCCCAGGTGCCAGAGGTGGAACCAGGTGTTCATTTTCCCAGCTTGTGGCCTGGCTTTCCCTTAGTCCCTGGCTCTGCTGCCTCCTCCACTAGGAGGGATACCCTCCTATTTCAGAGATGCTGCAGGCGAAAACGAAGGGATCTCGAAACACGAAACCTGGACCCGGAGAATGGCAGTGGGATGGCCCTTCAGCCCCTACAGGCAGCTCCAGGTGACTAGAGGTGAAAATTTGAAGAGTAGGTTCCAAGCTCACAGTCCTTACTTGCAGCCACCAACACTGTCCTGTGGTTCTTCCCGCAGAGCTAGGGGCTCAAGGCCAGAGGGAGCAGAACAGCCAGCACCCACCAGCCCCAGCCCCTCCTGGGCACCAAGGCCACAGTCATGGGCACCAGGGTGGCGCTGATATCACGTGGATGGTCCTCCTGGGAGATGGTCTACACAACCTCACTGATGGGCTGGCCATAGGTGTGAGGGGTGGGAATGGAGGGAAGCAGGTCCAAGGGGAGGCCAGGGTTCCTAGTTATCAGCTGGGGCTAGGAGAGGGCCCTGAAGAAAATGGGGAGAGGACGGGAGGACCACAGAACACAGGAGCCTGCTTCTGAGGAGACATTTCTTCTGGACTGACAACTTCCAACCCTGTTGGCCCCAGGTGCTGCCTTCTCTGATGGCTTCTCCAGTGGCCTCAGTACCACCTTAGCGGTCTTCTGCCACGAGCTGCCCCATGAACTGGGTAGGAATGGCAGGAACAGGGCGGGGTGGACTCCAGAAAGGAGACAGCTCCAAGGGGTAGAGCTTGGAGGCTGGCGGGTGGCATGGATGAGGGGCACCCCAGCTTACTCCCTCCCATCTTGTCCTCTGTCTCCAACAGGTGACTTTGCCATGCTGCTCCGGTCAGGGCTGTCCTTTCGGCGGCTGCTGCTGCTGAGCCTTGTGTCTGGAGCCCTGGGACTGGGGGGTGCAGTCCTGGGGGTGGGGCTCAGCCTGGGCCCTGTCCCCCTCACTCCCTGGGTGTTTGGGGTCACTGCTGGGGTCTTCCTCTATGTGGCCCTTGTGGACATGGTGAGAGATGTCGGGTAGAGCAGAGAAAACAAGGGCAGTGGGGAGGTGGGAGGGGAGGAGAAGGAGGTAGCAGTCCCTCCGCCTCTACCATTAGCTCCTGGAAGGGCGTCAGACCACAGGCCCGCAAAAGTCTGAGAAACAAGAGACTGAGGTGTTTGGGTGGGGGCTGCTGATGCTTTTTGACACCCTTCCTCTGTTGTTGAGAGGTCAGGGGCAAGGCCAGAATCCTGACATCCTCTTTTTCTTTCAGCTACCAGCCCTGCTTCGTCCTCCGGAGCCCATGCCTACGCCCCATGTGCTCCTGCAGGGGCTGGGGCTGCTGCTGGGGGGCGGCCTCATGCTTGCCATAGCCCTGCTGGAGGAGCGGCTACTGCCCGTGACCACTGAGGGCTGACGGGGCCAGTGGAAAGGGGTCAGGTTGCCCTTCCTTCCCCCCAACCACAGGAATGGAGGCGGGACACAGGGCCAGTAGGAGCAACAGGATTTTAATAAACAGAACCCATCCCAAAGCCATGACTACGACAGTTGTACTTGCACCAAAACAGCATAGAAAACCAGAGTGTGGTGGGAGGACCCGAAGCCGGTTGGGGGAGGATGTGAGTAGGGGCCTGGAGGGCGCAGGGTCATTAATCTGCGGGGAGAGCATTGTGCTTTAGCCCAGGTAGGGGAGGGGTGGGGCAAATGCACCGAGGTCCCCACTTTTTCCTGCTGCCCTCGGCACCCTGGGGATGCAGGCATCTGGGCACATCTGCCCCTTATTGCTGCCCACCAGCGTTAAACGCCCCTGATCCCAACACTAGCACCACAGGTGGTTCCGGGGCAGGGAGAGGCAGGAATGGGAAAATTGCTTAGAGAAAGATTCCACTAGAATCCAGTGAATTGTGCTCAGTTCTCTTTACTTCCTACAACCGAGTACATGGGTCACAGGGTAGAGGGTGCAACAGGACATGGAACATGCCCCTCCGTGCCCCCCAACACACACCTGCACACAGGATGGTGGTGTCTGCAGCATCACAGGTCATGCAGGGCTTGGGGAAGGGGAGGTTCACACACACATAGATGCCCACAGTGGGTACCAGACAGAGAACACCCCTGAATATACACAGCTGTACATGGGGAACCCCCAGGTCCCCACCCCAACCCTCTCCCCTGTCTTGCTGTCCCCCTCAGGGGAACTATATTGCTTTGAGAGAGCCACCCCAGGGGCTGCTCTGCCAGGCACCCTCCCATCCCACCCACACCCATTTTGGCACATCTGCAAGACACAGCAGCGAGAGTAGGCACCCTCCCTTCCCAGGCTTCTGTGGCCTGGAGCTGGGGAAGGGGGTAGGAGACTTCATCCTCCATCCTCCCCTAACCCTTCCCAAACCCCTGCCAAACCCACTCCAGTCAGAACCCACCCCCACCCCCCAAACACACATACAAAGCTGAGCTATCCAGGAACACAAGGGAAACAAGGAGATTGTCCAGGGTGGGAGCGGAGGCAGCGGGGGAAGAAGACTGGAAGCAGAGACCTCCCCCACTGTGGGGGGGCAGACTGGCACAACAGCTACTTTAGTGCAATTGGAGAGGGTGCCCAGAGTGAGGGGTGGAGAAGGGAGGGAAGGCGCTCCCCAGCTTCCCTGGGGGCAAAGTCAGGCTTCCAGATTCCCCAGGGAAAGGGCCTACCAGGAGTGGGTGAGGGCCAAGGTGGATCCTCTGGTCACCCACCACCCTCTGCCCTCCCAAATGCAGTGACAGTGTCCCCCTCACACCTAAGTGGGCAACAGCAGCCTTGGAGTCAGTACCTTCAAGTAATTCAAAGAGCAGACCCTCCCCACCCCAGCTTCACCCCATCTCTGGGATTTGGTCGCTTCTCTAGGGGTTGGGTTGGGAGGAGGGAGCCCCCAAGGCAGACCCTTCCCTCTCTACCTCCCACTTCCCAGACCACTGGGCTTGGTCCTCAAAGATTCCTCACCTCCGCCCTTGCCCCAACTGGGTCAAGGCTGCAGAAGGCTGGAGCCACCACAATTAGAGGGGAAGGGGCTGCTTTGTTCCTTATCCCTCCTTCTTAAAAGGTAGGGTTCAAACTAGGCGGGATGGGGGCCCATACTGGTTTGCCCCAGGAGTAGGGTTTCTGGGCTAGGGTCTGTAAGGCTATTTTCCTTTGCGGTGGGAAGGGGAGGTAGGGGATGAACACTGGGTATGGGAAGTGGGTGAGAAATGGCTGAGAGGGAAGGAGGAAGGGGCCTCCCCGCTGGAGCAGTCACTGGAGTCATTCAGACAAAAACACTCACGTGCATAAGATACACAGCGTGCAAACTCAGCCCTGCCAGCCTGGCCCCAATCCCACCTCTCAGGACCCCTTCCAAGACCCTGGAGGAGGTTTTGGGGGTATAGCTGTAGAACCGTTCACTCTGGCCCCATCCACCCCACCCCCAGCCTCTTCTCCCCTTCTAGGTCCAGGGAGTAAGAAGGTGCTCGGGTGGGCAGACAGTGGTGGAAACAGTATTGAGTTTTCCTTTGGTTACATATTGAAGGCAAAGGTGAGCTGGACTTACAGTCAAAACGGATAGGGGTGAGGAAGGAAGAGGGGCCATGGCTGGGGTTGGAGAGGGAGGTAGGCCCTCCTCAGCCCCTCCACCCCAAGAAACACGTCTACATGGGGTGGCAGTCCCTCAGTCTCATCTCTCCCACCCCCCACAGCACCAAACAAAAGGAGAAGCCCCCTCCCCCAGGGGCTGCTCCCCACCCCAACCTGGGCTGTACATTCAGTGGTTTTCAGCAGTCCTATGGCTCAGGGGGCCACGGGGCGGGGGAGGTGGCCCGTCAGTCTCAGTGGACAGTGGCAGTGACCCGGGTCTGCTGGTCCTTCCTGGGACCCACAGTTTGTGCCATTCGTTTTTCTGAAGGATATAGTACATGACCCTACTAGAGCCACCGCCCAATCAGAAATAGCTCCCCCAAAATCAGAAACTAAAAACTGGCTCTTTCCATCTCACCCTCTGATTCACACGTCTGTTTCCCTGTCTCCTATGTCATCCTCGCTCTGTTTCCTTTGCTGGGACCTGGGGCTGCTCCCAGGGTCCTCGCTTAAAATAGGCCTTTTCACAAAAGTGCTTATTACTTGAAGCAAGTGCTTTAGAGCTGCGGTGGGGAGAGGGGGAAGGGGGAGGGCAAAGGGAAGGCGCTGTTCCCTCCCCACCCTCTCCCATGAAGATTGGGGGGCATTCTGCCTGTTTTACTTCTCCACACCCGTTTAAGTCAAAGAGGTTAAAAAAAAACTTAACATTAAAATAAATATGCAGTGGCCATGAGAATGGTCAAAATGCTTCAAAAAACACTAGGGCTGGGGAGCCCAGGGTGGGGCGTGGGGTTTCCTTTGGCATAAGGAGAGGAGGCTGTTTGTCCCCCAGGCTTCCTCACAGCCACGTACGGAGGGATAGAGGACTCCCCACCACCTCCCAGCACTGCTGACAGTGTGCTGAGGGCAGCAGGGAGCAGACAGCCCCCAGAAATCTCATCTAGCAAGACAACGGGGCTCCTGACAGACACTCAGATGCTTCCCGCCATCGCCAAACGTCGCAAAAGGAGAACACGACTCACACTCCGCAAGTTCTCTCTGGAGGACCCATCTCCTCACTTCCCTTGCCCCCCACCACCTAATTCCCAGCACCAAGATGAGAAGGAGGGGGTGGAATGGGAAGATTTCAGGAGAGAGAATTGAAGGGAAGGCAAGCTTTGCAGAGCCAGCAGGGTTGGGGATGGGGGCTGCAGCCCTTAAGAGAGGTCACATTGATTGTCATATAGGGGAGGACACGGTGTGGAGGGAGGTGGGCAAGAGGGGCGTCACAAGGCCCTTTGGCTTTGAAAATAAAAATAAAAACTAAAAGCTGTACAATCCTTCTCATCAATAATGGTCATTTGGAAGCCTTGAAATGATTTAGGAACTGAGGGTTGGGAGAAGCAAGACACAGAGACAGGGGATCCAAAGGGACCATGGAAAGATAAGGACTTGGACACACCCCAGGCTTCTGGAAACCAGCATGAGGTATGGTTAAGGGTATCCACTGGGGAGGGAGGGGGTCCCTGGGACGCACCCCTCCCCTCAGCCCACCCTTGACAAGGATGGCAAGACATTCAGGGTATACAACTAAAAGATGGGTAAGACTGTGAATAAAGCAAACTTGGGTAGGGGAGGGAGGCTGAAGGATCCCCTCAGGGGGAGACCCTGTACTGTGTAAACGAAGCCTGTCCAGTTCTCAGGGGGCAATACTGATGGCAGCCAAACTGGGCGAGGATGCACTGTGGGGGTGGAGGGGGCATGACCTCTATTCAAGTTCTGTGTCTTGGCCCCTGGCTGAGGTATTGAGTGTGAGGAAGGGAACACTGGGCTGCAGGAGTGGGTCCAACTGTCCAGGAGGCTGCACTAGGAGATGGGTGGACAGAGCACTTAAAGGGACCAGGGCCAAATTCAATGCTACATTTAGAGAGAAAACTGCCCCCTCTTCACTCCAGCCCAGTTTGGCTTTTGGGGTGCGACTTTTAGAAATCTTACCAATGCAGCCCCTAGCTCAATCCCATCTTTCCTCCCTGCTGGGAAGGCAGGGTCCAAGCCCCAGTACCTATTCATCTCTCTCTAGGTCAGAGCTTCTTCCTCACACTGGAGGGGAAGCCTGGGTCCCGAGTAGCCACGGTCCCTTGTCGGCCCTGCCCCTCCTACCATCTTTGGCTTCAGATCAGGAGTGACTGGGGCAGTGGATACTCTTGGACATAACGGAAGGTGGAGGCAGATCGGGAGCACAGATAAACTATGGGCTTGGGAGCACAGGAGGAAGAACATGGTCCCTCCCTCCATATACATGCAAACACATGCCTGAAACACAGTGGACATACTAGGGCTGTGGTTTTGAAATGGGCAGGAAATTAATTTGTTTCTTCCCCTAAAGGATAAAACGTTTACTTAAAAATTCATGACAAGCCTCAAAGTTCAAGGAAAGGAGAGCCAGGGCAGGAATGGCCACAGGCTCTGCCCTCCCAAAAGAAGATAAAAGAAAGAAGCAAGGTTAAAGTGCGTGGTTAGGGGCCAGGCTAGGACTGGGAGGGAAGGGGAGGGGGCAGGCTGTGGGGGCAGAACCAGCCCTTGATTTGCATATGAGGAGCCAGGGGAGAGTGCAGGATTGGGGCCCAGGTACAGTAGTTGCTGCTTCAAGTGTTTTGCATTTGAACTTTAGGGGTGATAGGGTACAGAAGTGGGGAAAAAGCTCCAGGCCCCAGTGCTAAATATCCTCCCCCCTCATCCTCTAGCTGCCCCTGAAGGGGGAGGGGGACACCCCCAGAGTGCTCACACAGTACCAGAAATTAAGGCTTCTCACTGCTGCGGGGATGGAGGGACCGGCCGAGCAGGGAGGCAGTGATGGGTATGGAAGAAGAGGGGATCTGCCTGGCAGCAGGGGCAGGGGAGAAGAGGGACACAGAGAGGAGTCCCCAGGGAAGAGTCAGGGGAGCTGGCAGCAGAAAGAGGGAACCAAGAGATGGAGTCAAAGAATGGGGGAGCCAGGCATTTAGCAATTATTTTGGGACACTTGGCAGAAGGGGTCGCCCTGGGGGTACCAAGGGCCTGGGGTGCTCCCTGTCAGTCCCAGACCCCTGCCAGGCCAAGATGGTGTGGCAAAGGGGTGAGCAGCTGCTCCCCAGGGCTTCCTTCCCCTCCGCCCCCTCCACCCAGTCGTGTTCTCCTTTAAAGTGCCCTAAATGTTTAGACTTTTTCTAAATAAATAGAATTAGATATCAAGCCACCGGCGGGGGAGGGACACTGGAGGGGGCTACTCGGAGTAGCAGCCGTCTAACCCAATGGCGCCAGGCCGCTCCTGGCTATAGGGGCAGGAGGCCCCATGGGGCAGGGCGCCACAGCCACCCACCGTCTTGGCGGCTGCAATGCTGCAGTTCTTGAGCAGGCTGAAGCTGAAAGGACTGACGGCATCCTTAGGTGGGAAAGGCTTCATGGTGGAAAGGATCAAGGCCAGGCAGTCTGCCACATCTTTGTTGGGGGCACAGGCCAGTGCTGGGGTGTGACCTGCAGGGCCAAGGGGGAGAATAGAAGCACAGAGTCCTGTATCCCAGCCAGCCTCCCCCAAGCCCTGAAGTCTGTTCTCTGTGGAGGGAGCCAAGGCAGGCAGGTACCCAGCAGGGGCAGAATCCAAGGGTGATAAGGGCCCAGGAAGGCTGACAGGCAGATTCTCTGAGTGCGGGCTAAAGGGTGGGCATGGGAATCAAAGCCCGGGGTGTGGAGTCCTCCTGACCCTGCAGGCTCCCCTCTGAAACTCCAGAGTACTGGTGTGGGCTCCCTACTCTGAAGAGTTCCCTTGGGAAGAAAATCCCATGTAAAACAAGATTAAGAAGTCACCTCCTAAAGAATGTCCCTGACCCCAAACCCAAGAGAGGCAGGGGGCTCCAGACCCCACCCACCTTCTTCATCCACAGCCAGCACTGTGGCTCCACGACTCAGCAGGGCCTGTACCACAGAAGCTAGACCATTCCGGGCAGCAATGTGGAGTGGCCTTGGAAAAAAGGAAAAAGAAGGAGCTTGATGCTAAGCTGCCCTTCCACCTCCAGACAGGGTGGCAAGGGTGCTGAACAAACACTATGGGCTCCAGAGAGCCTCTGAACAGCAGCCACTCTTTCGTCACCCACCGGCCTCCCCCAGCTAGAAGCCCCCTTCCCCAGGCACTCACATCTGCAGCGCACTGTTGGTAGCATTGATAAGGCCAAGGTCTTGGGTTTCTGCCAGGATCATGAGGGCACATTTCTCATGGCCCTGAGGGAGGGGAACAGAGTGGAGACTTGTGAAGTAGAAGTGTGGCAGGGTGTAAGGCAGGAGTTGGGAGAGTAACAGGAGGACAAACAGCTGCCCCACCAGTGGGATGCGCTGGACAATGCTCACTTCTGCTCTAGTCCCCTCTACAACCGAGACCTACCTCTCTTCATCAAGCTCTGCCCCTTATGCAGTCCCCCAATCACTTCAGGTAAGTACCTTGCTACAAGCCAAGTGGAGGGCTGTGTTCTTGTTCTCATCCAACACAGTAAGGTCTGCCTTCCCTCGATACAGCAGAAATTCTACGAGAGAAATGTGATAGAGGGACTGAACCCTCCCTCCAGAGCAGCAGCCATCCCGGCTCTCCACTTTGCATCCCGTCTGCAGATGGGGAGACATCCAAAGACAACCCTCCTGATTTCTGAACCCCAGCCCCAGCCAGCCTCCACAAGCAGGGCTGACCCATCCTGCAAATGCCCCAGGGGAGCTCCTCCCTTCCACAAGTGGCCCCTACACACCCACAGCAGCGGTCTGCCCGTTCTCAGCCGCCGTCATGAGCGCAGTGCGGCCGGTATGGTCAGTGGCGTTCACCTCGGCTTGGTGCTGCAGCAGCATCCGGAGCCCAGAGACATTGTCCGCGAAGGCAGCGGCGTGAAGGGGGGTCCTGTAAGGGGGGGATCAGGGTAGATTAAAACAGGGAAGAGTATACTGCTCAAGCAGAAAGAGGAAGCCAGAGGCAACTAGACTTCTCCCCAAGTATTCCATCACTCACCGTCCTTTGGCATCTCGGCTGTTCACAATCTTGGCACCCAGAGCTCCCAGCAGCATCTCTGTGGTGCTGTCCTGGTTATTAATCCTAGAGGAAGAGGGAGGAGGGGTCATCAGGAAGGACAAGGGAAGTAGGCTACCTGTCCTAAGCTCAGGTCATGGGCCCTCGCAAGAAGGGTTGACGCAGCAGAAGGGACTTACACTGCACAGTGCAAAGGAGTGAAGGGGTTTCCTTCCAGGTATGAAAACGGGCTGTGTTCAAGTAACAACTCCAGACAATCTTCATGTCCTGGGCATGAGTAAGGAAGAGTTGTGATGGAGAAAAACAACTAGGTTCCCTGTCTGTCCTGTGTCTGGACACTCCAGTCCACTTCCAGATTCAGATCAACCCAGGTCCCTCCCACAACCCACCCGTCCTCCTCTACACACACTCCAACACATACTCCTGTGCCTGTGGAGGGCCCAGTCTAGTACCAGTGTAGGAGGCCCAGTGCATGGGCGAGTATCCGCTGTAATCCACCCCAGCATCCAGGGGGTCTGTGGAAAGGGCAGCCTGCAGCAGGGTCCGCAGTACTGCAGTGTGGCCACAGGCTGAGGCCAGGTGAATGGGTGTGCGGCCCTTAAAGTCTCGGCACAGCACAAATGCGTCGTGGTCCAGCAGGGCAGCCAGGCAGTCCTCACAGCCAGTCACTGCCTGTGAGTAACATGGGGGTGTGAAGGGGATGAAAAGCTCCTTCTTTTCTGCTGGCCTATTGCTTGAGTCTGGCTCAGAAGTAAGAACCACTTCCAGGGCTCCAATCCTTGTCTTTTTTTTTTTTTTTTTTTTTTTTGGAGACAGAGTCTTGCTCTGTCACCCAGGCTGGAGTGCAGTGGCACAATCTCGGCTGACTGCAACCTCTGCCTCTCAGGTTCAAGCGATTCTCCTGCCTCAGCCTCCCGAGTAGCTGGGATTACAGGCAGATGCCACCATGCCCGGCTAATTTTTTGTATTTTTACTAGAGATGAGGTTTCACCATGTTAGCCAGGATGGTCTTGATCTCCTGACCTTGTGATCCGCCTGCCTCGGCCTCCCAAAGTGCTGGGATTACAGGCATGAGCCACTGCGTCTGGCCTCAGTCCTTGTCTTTACAACAATGATTCTTTTTTTGAGACAGAGTCGGCTGGGCGCGGTGGCTCAAGCCTGTAATCCCAGCACTTTGGGAGGCCGAGACGGGCAGATCACGAGGTCAGGAGATCGAGACCATCCTGGCTAACACGGTGAAACCCCGTCTCTACTAAAAATACAAAAACTAGCCAGGCGAGGTGGCGGGCGCCTGTAGTCCCAGCTACTCGGGAGGCTGAGGCAGGAGAATGGCGTAAACCCGGGAGGCAGAGCTTGCAGTGAGCTGAGATCTGGCCACTGCACTCCAGTCCGGGCGACAGAGCGAGACTCCGCCTCAAAAAAAAAAAAAAAAAAAAAGAGACAGAGTCTCACTCTGTCACCCAGGCTGGAGTGCAATGGTGTGATCTTGGCTCACTGCAACCTCTGCCTCCCAGGTTCCAGCAATTCTGTCTCAGCTTCCTGAGTAGCTGGGATTATAGGCATGCACCACCACGCCCAATTAATTGTTGTATTTTTAGTAGAGACAAAGTTTCACCATGTTGGCCAGGCTGGTCTCGAACTCCTGACCTCAGCTGATCCACCCGCCTTGGCTTTCCAAAGTGCTGGGACTACAGACGTGAGTCACCACGCCCAGCCCTTTACAACAATGATTCTAAGTGTTAAGGACCCACATCTCCCTCCTTGACTCTCTCTATGCCAATAGACAATCAGGATACTAAGAGTTAATACTGGAGCTCTGGAGTGAAAGACTAAACGGAGAGAAGAAGGAGACTAAGGGATCAAAAAATCTTGTGGGAGGAGGAGGCAGCTGAGGACAGGTGGTCGCGGAAGAGGATCTAGGTGGTGGTGACATTATGCGATGGGATGGGGCCAGCAGGGTATCCCAAGTAGAGTGGGTGGTGAGCACTCAGTTGTACGTGATTACAAAGCACAGATATCGGCCAGGCACAATGGCTCACGCCTGTAATCCCAACCCTTTGGGAGGCCAAGGCTGGTGGATCTCATCATCAGGAGATTGAGACCATCCTGGCTAACACAGTGAAACTCGGGCTCTACTAAAAATAAAAAAATTAGCCGGGCGTGTAATCCCAGCTACTCGGGAGGTTGAGGCAGGAGAATCGCTTGAACCCTGGAGACAGAGGTTGCAGTGTGCCGAGATCACGCCACTGAACTCTAGCCTGGGCAACAAAGCGAGACTCCGTCTCAAAAATAATAATAATAATAACAATAATAATAATAATAATAAAACAAAGCAGAGATACCAGGGAAATCAGCTGGGGATGTCAGGGACTCATCCTGGAGCAAGCACAAGGCTCAATAAGATCCTGGCCACAGCATGGGCCTGGTGGCTCGCGCCTGTAATCCCAGCACTTTGGGAGGCCAAGGTTGGGGGATCACTTGAGCCCAGGAGTTCAAGACCAGTTTGGGCAAGATGGTAAGATCCCCATCTCTACAAAAACTACAAAAATTAGCTGGGCATGGTGGCATGTGCCTATAGTTTCAGCTACTCAGGAGGCTGAGGTGGGAGGATCACCTGAACCCAGGAAGTCAAGGCTGCAGTGAGCCGTGATAGTGTCACTGCACTCCAACCTGGGCAATGGGAGTGAGACCCTGTCTTCAAAAAAAAAGAGATTGGGCACAAAATCCTGGCTCGCCTCCTAGACAATTGGATTCCCTACTGCTGGTGAGTCCCATGCTCCCACACTGAGGCCCACATGCAAACAATCCCCCCCAGAAGCTCACTCACCCCGCGGTGGAGGGCGGTGCGGCCCCGGAGGTCAGCAGCATCAGCTGTGGATCCTTTCTCTAGCAGCAGATGTACACAGTCCACATGGCCATTCATGATGGCCAGCATCAGTGGGGTCCTACAGAGGGGCAGGAAGAGGAGTGAGGATCCCACAAGGACTGGAAAACCTGCACCCCACCCTGGCCCACACTCACTGTCCATAGGCATCCATGACATCTGTGATGTCAGCTCGTTCCCCACTGTCGATCAGCAAGTGCAGGGAGTCAGTGTGGCCAGAGGCAGCTAGGGGAAAGGGACCCCGCGTCAGGGCAGGGCCAAGAGGAAGAAGGGAGGCGAGGTCAAGCCTAAAGGACTTGGGGTCAATGTTACAGGAAGACCTGGGCCAGAGAGAAATCTCTGAGGATAGGAAGCTATGAATCAGGGCTTGAAGTCTCCATTCTCCTCACCCTACTCCACTTTCCAGCCCCATTCCCATCCAGGAGGGATCTGGCATGGCAAGGGTAGGGCAGCAGCCTAAAGTGGGCACTAACCAGCAGCGTGCAGGGGCGTCCACTTGCGCTTGCGCTCCTTGATGAGGGCAGAGGCGCCGTGGGCTGTAAGCACCTCCACACACTCAGTAGAGCCGCGCTCCGTGGCCAGGAAGAGTGCAGTCCGGCCCTTGTGGTCCCTTACGTCCAGATTCACCAGCGTCTCCGCCAGTGTCTTCAAGGCTTCACAGTGACCGTTGTAGGCCTGGAGGGGTGCAGGCAACCAGTGCACACAGCTTGGGACCTTCCCTGCTCCTCCCTTTCCCTTCTCTGCTCTTGGGGTCCATGGGAAGCTCAAGGTCTTAGTCCTCGACAAGCTCCTTGGGCCCCTCAAGGCTTCCCACCCTGCATTGTGTTTATCCCCTCTCCCACAAAAAGGCAGAAGGAAGGATAACTTCACAAGTGCTGGCATCTTTGTTAGGGCCTGGGAACAGGTAGGACAAGGAAAGCAGAAGAAAAAGATGTGGGACTCACAGCTAAGTGCAAAGGGCTGACTGGAATGGTGCTCTCCACATCCTCCAGGCAGTTAAAGGACATTTCTAAGAGCTGCAATGGACAGGAAAGTAGGTGCTGAGACTCTGGAACTCCTAAGATAGTACCCCAGTCCCTGACTCGCAGTAATCCCCACTAAGCCTCTGGATCTAAAGACCACATTTGGGCCGGGCGCGGTGGCTCAAGCCTGTAATCCCAGCACTTTGGGAGGCCGAGACGGGCGGATCACGAGGTCAGGAGATCGAGACCATCCTGGCTAACACGGTGAAACCCCGTCTCTACTAAAAAAAAATACAAAAATCTAGCCGGGTGAGGTGGCGGGCGCCTGTAGTCCCAGCTACTGCGGAGGCTGAGGCAGGAGAATGGCGTAAACCTGGGAGGCAGAGCTTGCAGTGAGCTGAGATCCGGCCACTGCACTCCAGCCCGGGCGACACAGCGAGACTCCGTCTCAAAAAAAAAAAAAAAAGACATTTGATTGAACCACCCTTAGTTTCGGGATCCACAAACCCTGTGCCCCTGCCCCCGCCTCCCCTCCTGCAGGCCAGGCCCCAACACATACCAGTTCGAGGTTCTGTCTGTTGCCATAAGCGGCTGCATAGTGCACAGCTGTGTAGCCCTGCCTGTCCCGCAGGGAGGGGTCTGCACCGTTATCCAGTAAGAACTCCAGACAGCTGGGGAGCCAAGGGTAGACTATGAGGCAGGGACAGGCCCAGCCCAGGAGGGCACAGACCTGGGAGGGCCAGAGGAGAGGACCAAGGGAACCCCTTCAGGCCTACCTGACCGCCACCTGTCCTTAGCTCTAGGTAGGTTCTCTAAATCCTATCCATTCTTCAATCCTAGCTCCAGACCTACTTTACCTTCTCAAGGTCTGCCCTGAACCCCTCTGGCTTCAATGCCCTCCTTTATCCTCTGAACGTTCTCCTAGAGAACCTAGAACATGATGTTCAGTTATCAACCTTCTGCTGACTGACATGCTTTCCCCACCTCCAGGCACACCGACCCCTGCCCTAGGATGCTTTCTCCTCCCAGCCCAGCCGAATAAGTCCTGTTCATCTCAAACTCAGTCCCAGCTTCTCTCCTCTGTGAGGCCTTTCCTAACTTTCCCTGGGAAAGGTACCTCTTCCTCTGTGCTCCCTTGGCAGCCTTCTCATACCTTAGTAGTAGTTATAGTAGTAGTAATAATAATAAAGTATTTAGCACTTACTGTCAAGCACAGTTCTAAGTACTTCATGTATGTTAAATAATTTAATCCTCATAAAGATCCTATGAAGTAGATACTATTTTTATCCCTACTGTGGGTGATGAAATTGAGGCATAGAGAAGTAACTTGCTGCAGGTAACAGCTGAGCCTCTTGGATCTTAGTGTCCTTTTTAAAAAAAAATGAATCCTAGGCCAGGCAGGGTGGCTTACGCCTGTAATCCCAGCACTTTGGGAGGCCAAGATGGGTGGATCACGAGGTCAGGAGATTGAGACCATCCTAGCTAACACGGTGAAATCTCGTCTCTACTAAAAATACAAAAAATTAGCCTGGTGTGGTGGTGTGCGTCTGTCGTCCCAGCTACTTGGGAGGCTGAGGCAGGAGAGTGGCGTGAACCCAGGAGGTAGAGCTTACGGTGAGCCAAGATCGTGCCACTGTACTCCAGCCTGAGCGACAGAACGAGACTCCGTCTCAAACAAAACAAAACAAAACAAAACAAAATATAAATAAATCTTTTAAAAAATTATTTAATTTATTTATTTTATTTGTGTGTGTTTTTTTTTTTGTTTTTTTTTTTTGAGACGGAGTCTCGCTCTGTCACCCAGGCTGGAGTGCAGTGGCCGGATCTCAGCTCACTGCAAGCTCCGCCTCCCAGGTTCACGCCATTCTCCTGCCTCAGCCTCCCAAGTAGCTGGGACTACAGGCGCCCGCCAACTCGCCCGGCTAGTTTTTTTTTGTATTTTTTAGTAGAGACGGGGTTTCGCCGTGTTAGCCAGGATGGTCTCGATCTCCTGACCTCGCGATCCACCCGTCTCGGCCTTCCAAAGTGCTGGGATTACAGGCTTGAGCCACCGCGCCCGGCCTAATTTATTTATTTTAAATAGAGACAGGGGCCTGGCTCAGTGGCTCACGCCTGTAGTCCCATCACTTTGGGAGGCTGAGGTGGGCAGATCACCTGCGGTCAGGAGTTTATGGCCAACCTGGCCAACATGGTGAAACCCTCTCTACTAAAAATACAAAAATTAGGCTGGGTGTGGTGGCTCACGCCTGCAATCCTAGCACTTTGGGAGGCCAAGGCAGGTGGATCGCCTGAGCTCAGGAGTTCGAGACCAGCCTGGGCAACACGGTGAAAACCCCATCTGTACTAAAATACAAAAAATCAGCCAGGCGTGGCAGCGTGCACCTGTAGTCCCAGCTACTCAGGAGGCTAAGGCAGAATTGCTTGAACCCAGGAGGTGGAGGCTGCAGTGAGCCGAGATCATGCCACTGCACTCCAGCCTGGGCAACAGAGTGAGACTTGGTCTTCAAAAAAAAAAAATTAGCTGGGCATGGTGGTAGGCACCTGTAATCTCAGCTACTCGGGAAGCAGAGGCAGGAGAATCACTTGAACCCGGAATGCAGAGGTTGCAGTGAGCCGAGATTGCGCAACTGCACTCCAGCCTGAGTGACAGAGCAAGACTCCATCTCAAATAAATAAATAAATTAATTAATTAATTAATTAAATTTAATAAAATAGAGATGGGTTCTCATTATGTGTTAGCCAGGCTGGTCTCATACTCCTGGGCTCAAGCAATCCTCCCACCTCAGTGCTGGGATTACAGGCATGAGTCACTGTGCCTAGCTGATTTTTGTGGGGTTTTTTTTTTTTTTTTTTTTTGAGACGGAGTCTCACTCTGTCGCCCGGGCTGGAGTGCAGTGGCCGGATCTCAGCTCACTGCAAGCTCCGCCTCCCGGGTTCACGCCATTCTCCTGCCTCAGCCTCCCGAGTAGCTGGGACTACAGGCGCCCGCCACCTCGCCCGGCTAGTTTTTTGTATTTTTTAGTAGAGACGGGGTTTCACAGTGTTAGCCAGGATGGTCTCGATCTCCTGACCTCATGATCCGCCCGTCTCGGCCTCCCAAAGTGCTGGGATTACAGGCTTGAGCCACCGTGCCCAGCCGGTTTTTTTTTTTTTTTAGAGATGGGGTCTCACTATGCTGCCCAGGCTGGGGTGCAGTGGCTATTCATAGGCATGATCATACTGCACTATAGCCTCAAACTCCTGGGTTTGCACGATCCTCTTGCCTTACCTGCACCTGCCTCCTGCGTAGCTGGGAATACATGCATGTGCCACTGTGCCCAGCAAAAAATAAACTTTTTGTTTTAGAATATTATCAGATTTATAGAAAAATTGTGGGCTGGGTGTGGTGGCTCACATCTGTAATCCCAGCACTTCGGGAGTCTGAGGCAGGAGGATTGCTTGAGCCCAGGAGTTCGAGACCAGTGTGGGCAACATAGTGAGATTCCTGTCCTACAAAATAAATTAATTTAAAAAAAAGAAAGAAAAAGAAAAATTGTGAAGATAGTACAGGGAGTTCTCACATACCCCTAAACCTAGTTTCTCCTGTCATTAAATCATCTTACATTAGTATGCACAAGTGTCCTTTTGTTTATCTTTCCCAACAGATTACTAGCTTTCAAAAGACAGAAATTTGGGACAATTCTTCCTTTTAAAATTTTTATTTATTTATTTATTTTTTCGGAGACAGAGTCTCACTCTGTCGCCCAGGTTGAGTGGACTGGCGTGATCTTGACTCACTGCAACCTCCACCTCCCTGGTTCAAGTGATTCTCCTGCCTCAGCCACCTGAGTAGCTGGGATTACAGGTGCCTGCCACCATGACCGGCTAATTTTTGTATTTTTAGTAGAGATGGGGGTTTCACCACATTGGCCAGGCTGGTCTCGAACTCCTGACCTCAGATGATCTGCCTGGGGTTGCCCTGAGGCAAAGTGCTGCGAATGGCCTCCCAAAGTGCTGGGATTACAGGTGTGAGCCATCGCATCTGGCCTATTTTTAATTTTAATTTTTTTGAGACAGAGTCTTCTTCGGTTGCCCAGGCTGGAATGCAGTGGCGTGATCTCGGCTCACAACCTCCACCTCCCTGGTTCAAGCAACTCTCCTGCCTCAGCCTCCTGAGTAGCTGGGATTATAGGCGTGCGCCACCATACCTGGTTAATTTTTGTATTTTTAGTAGAGACGGGATTTTGCCATGTTGGTCAGGCTGGTCTTGAACTCCTAACTTCAGGCTATCGGCCTACCTCAGCTTCCCAAAGTGCTAGGATTACAGGCTTGAGCCGCCACACTCAGCCTCATCTTTTATCCTTAGTATCTAGCATAGTACTTGGAAACTAGTAACTATATATTCAGTTAATGCTTGTGGAATAAACAAATTATTTTGTACATTTAGCTTTTCTAATCCTCTCAAGAAGACTGGCTGGGCACGGTGAGCCAAGATCGTGCCACTGCATTCCAGCATGGGCAACAGAATGAGACTCTGTCTCCAAAAAAAAAAAAAAAAAAAATCCATTTCATTCCTTTAGGAAAGGAACTGTTTCTCATACTTCCGGGTTTTTTTTCCCTGAAGCTCCTGAGCTTCAATCTCATACTTTTTGTCTTTGCCCACTGTGGACTAAACCCAGAGAGCTCAAGACACACTGCTGGCTGACCAGCAGTACAGCAGCAGTGTAGGGTGGAGGTTCAGAGTAGGTAGGAGGACAGCAGGGCCAGAGCTTGCATGGGTGGGAAAGCACATCCCAGGGGCCCTCTCTGCTACTCACAAGAAGGCTTCCTTCCTGCGGGACTCCTTCAGTGGCTCGTCCTCTTCGGCATCATGGCTGGAAGGTGTGTGGGGTTCCGCTCTGGGGAGGAGCGAGAGAGAGAGAGAAAGTTAGGGCCAGGCTTAGGGAGGTGAATGGGACTGAGAAGGACCAGACTGGCAGCCTCACCTCCTGTAAGTGTCAGAAGCGGCAGCATAGTGGAGGGGAGAGCAGCCTTTACAGTCAGCCTCGTTGACACCGGCCCCAGCAGTTACCAATGTTACTGCACACTGGTAGCTACCGTTAGCAGCTGCATAGTGCAGTGGTGTCCTGAGGAAGAAGTGAAGGAGGGTGGGGAAGAGAATCAGAGACAGATCCAAATGCAATCAGATGTGCAGCCAAATGCTGCTTCATAACATTCTCCTTATTTAACTCTCCAATCTCAACCCTTCCTCCCTCTACCATGTTTCTCTAATCAGACATTCCCTATGTTTACCCCTGCATATCAGCATACCTGCCAAATTTGTCCCTCCTCCTTAAGTCAGCTCCACTGCTCAACAGCAAATTAAGACATTCAACATTCCTAAAAGAAAGATGTGTTAAGAGAGTTATAGCCTCAAAGGGAAGCCACAGGCCCAGGGTGGGGCTAAGGAGGGATAGAACTAGCAAGCCCTTTCTGCTGTGACTGCTCTCATTGTGAGAGGGGGAATAGATCTGGGCAGGCAAGAATGACAGGCCCAGACCTTTGCCCAGCTCCCTGCTCAAAGGATGGGAGAAAGAAAGAGAACTCACCCTCCGGAAGCAGCAGCATGAAGACAGGTACGGCCAAGGTTGTCAGGTGTATTGATGTCAAACCCAGCTGAAAGCACATGCTCATTGCTGAGTGAAGACACAATGCTGTACAACTGACCTGGAGGCACAGAACAGCCACAGGTCACATCTGAGAGTGTTCAGCAGAGAGGGAAAGGTCTTTGCTCCCCTCTACACCTGCCAATTCCCAGCCCATCAGCACGTACCTGAGGAAAGAAGCTTACGACAACAGTCAGAGAATCCAAAGAGAACAGCTAAGTGCAGGGGGAACATGTCATGGATGCCACGCCTAGAGACAAGTTGAGGAACTCAGTCCTTGGGTCAAGGAGGGACCAAGTTAAGACCTCTTCTTTGACCCACCACCACCCTAGAGTCAGGGAAGGAGGTTCTCCAAGGTGCCCTTTGGCAAGCTTCTCTGTGACTCCATGGTTGATGTGAGCAGTCTGTGCAGAACTGGGCAGCCCAGAAGTGGAGTCAGGGCCCTGACTCACCGGGCGGTATCTGCGCCATTGGTCATGAGGGTGCTGATGAGCAGCTCGTGTCCGTAGCGAGCAGCCACATGCAGTGGCGTGTTCCCAAATTTGTCGGCACAATCAATCTCACTGCCTGTGAGGGGATACACACACACAAGCTCAGGCGGACCTCAGGCTTAAGACCACTCTCGCGAGCTAGCCACGATTTGAGTGCCTACTATGCATCAGGTGTGAGGCCCAGGATTCTACATGTTTTATCCTGTTTCTAGGCCTTAGGAGACTGGGCAGGGCAGAGCAGGGCCATTTCCACAGGTCCCTTGGTCAGAGTTCCAAGGGCCTATCCTACTGGAAGAGGGTAGGAGAAGGAAGTTGGGGAGATTCTAGAAATGAGTTCCTTTGGGGAGGAAGGGATGAGAGCACAAAGTCTCCCAGGTCCATACCATTCTGGATGAGGATCTGGGAGCGTGTGAAACGGCCATGGATTGCAGCCATGTGCAGAGGACTTTTCCCTTCTTTGCTCTGTGGAAACATGGTGGGTTTTTGTTTTTGTTTTTTTTCCAGTGCAAAGCACAGAGAATGCCCTATCTACCTTCCAAGGACATATCTCTAAGGACAAAAGGGTCATATGGCACCTTCTTAGCCCACTCTCTCCTGAGTCCCTGGCAAGGTCTGATTATCCCAGGAAGCAAGTAGATAATTCCACGAGAGTTATCCAGATGCAGTCAGGACCCCTAGAGCCAGGTTTCGCTCCCCACTAGTCTAAGCCTTATCCCTTCAGGCACCTGGTAGTTGACGTCAGCCCCATTATTAACCAATAGCTCCAAGCAGAGAGCGCCATTGGTGGAGACTGCAGCCACATGCAGTGGCGTGAAGCCCTTGTCATTCGGCTGGTTGACATTGGCTCCGGCATTCACCAGCTCAATAGCCACAGCATCCTGGCCCAGGTAGCAGGCGATGTGCAAAGCTGTGTTTCCAAAAGCGTTGGGCTCATCGATCTGGATATTCAGCAGTGAGAGTAAGGTGGTATCAGTTTAAACAAAGTAGAAGCCAGCACATGTAGCCTACAGATCCCAGAAATCCAATGACTGCCTCAGTTCCTCTGGGGTTTCTGACCCAAGGTACTAAGGTACTCAGGGTACTATGGCTAAGGTAAGCATTATTCAGACCCTCTCTACCATGCCCTTCCAACCTCCCAAAACTACATCAACAACCCAATACCTCATATCTCCATAACAGACTCTATCATCTCCTACTCACTGCTCATAGTCCCCAACCCCAGAGCTCAAAGCCCTGACCTCCGCTCCCATCCGAAGCAGGTACTTCACCACTTCAATCTGGCCACTGGCAGCAGCTGTATGGAGCAGCCCATAGCCCTTGCGGTCCTTGCAGCCGAGGTCTGCTCCCCGTGCCACCAGCAGTTTCAGGACCTCCAAGTGCCCTGTGAAAAGAGAAGACACTCTAAAGGAAGTAGAAGGTAAACTCTAAGGCCCGGCACTCCTCTCTTCAACGGCTGCAACCCCATATCCCTGCCCTAGGAATCCTAAATGTCAAATTTCTGATTTTCCCATGTATTCTCTCTCACCTAGAAAAGCTGCCCAGTGTAGAGGCTGCCGCTCCTTTTTGTCACAGACATTCAGGCTGGCTCCCTTGTTGAGGAGCAGGTTCACCGTCTGTATCAGGATATGAAAGACACCTGTTTAGAGCCAGATTCGTGCCCTCAACCTACCTAAGAGCAGAGGCCTCATCTCCTGAAAAGGCTGAGGCAGCCTAATGCCTTTTTCCATGAGCAAAACAACCTGGAGGACTTGAGGGAACAGCAGAAGCAGGCACTAAGGAGGAGATACTGGAGAGATTTGGAACTTTGAGGGAAACAAGGGAGTCTCTTCAGGTGATTTGGTGGTTCTTAAACTCTTGTCTTTGCAAATGTGCTGAAAGACACGGACTCTCTTCAGAAAGGCGTGTATGCAAATATTTTCTACGCAAAATCCAAGGTTTTATCAACCTCCTGAAGTCCAAGTTAAGAATTTTAATCTAGTCTGACCATTCATTTAGCGCTTGAGTTTTAGTGTTTATATAACCATCTGGGCTGCTTCTCCTTCAGGCTTGAAGGCCTAGAAGCAGGGAAAGGTGAGTAGGAAAGTAAGAAAAGGGAAAGCCCCAGCTGGGCCTGGATGGGAACAGTCCTCACCTCAAGATGCCCACTATGCACTGCATGGTGCAGAGCACTGCGCCCGCTCCTGTCAGCCACGTTGAGGCTGCTCAACAGGGGTGCCAGAGCCTCAGCACACTTGGTGGCCCGGTTGGCAGCAGCCACATGCAGTGGTGTCTGCCACAGCTTGTCCCGGGCATTCACATCTGCTGAATGTGCCAGCAGCAGCCCCAGCACCTTCTGTTGAGGGGCAGGGGACAAAAGAGAGAGTGGGAGCGGGAGGTAAAACAACAGGAAATGGAAGGAATAGGTCAGCATAGCATCTATAGCCCCGTTTTCCCCAGCACAGAGTCTCTTCTCATTCTTCCAACATACCTAGCCTCTCAATACCTACTTCCCATCTTCTGGATTTTCTTAGAACTTGAGCTCTTCCTTACCTTGCTGAGTAAAACAAGGACCCTTTGCTCTTCTTCAAGCCACCTGACTCGCCAACTTAGACCATGAAAATCTTCACTCACACATACATCCTTTCCCAAACAAATCTACACATGGAGATCCACACATCCCAACCCCCCACCACTTCTAGGAAAACTAAATGCTCTTGCTACACCTTGCCCTGAACACCCTCTTTAGCTTTCTCATAGGCACCAAAATTATTTTCAGTATCTCAGTAAGCAAACAGATACCGGTTCCTTTGCAAAACCCGAGCTAACATGCCCCTCCTAACCACCACCTACCTCATTCCCACTGGCCTCGGCCCCTCCCCCTGGTAGCTGGAGCCAGGGAAGTGATGAACTGAGAAAGAGGTCCCCCTTTCCCTGTCTGCAGGGCTGATGGGAATACGGCAAAGGACCCAACTGATGAAATATGTTTGGCCCCTGTGCTGTCAACTTTCAAGCTGCTTGAGGGCCAAGGATGGAGCAGATTACTATACCCATCCCCCATCACAAGGAAAGAAATCTCAGTGCCCAGAGGGGGATCAGACTTAAGGTGGCCCCCCAGGGAGGGATGAGTCACTCAGGCCTGGCAGCAGGGCCCCCGCAGTCTGCCAGCCCAGTGTTAAGCTCTCCCTGAGTCACATCATCTGGCAGCACTCAGCCCCCTTACCAGCCAGTTCTAGGGGTAGGAGGGAGGGGCCAAGATTTGATCTCCTCACTACCTGGGGTAGAACAGCTTGTAGGGCTGAGGACTGAGGCTCCTTGACCCTTAACTTCCACCTTTAAGCAACTCATCCTTTTTGAAAGGGTAAAAGAAGGTGGGGGCGCATACCTCGTTTCGGGAGGCAGCAGCACGATGAAGAGGGGTCAGCCACAGTGTGTCCTTAGCATTGACATTAGCACCTGTGGGGATATAATTTCCTATTTTGATGGAAGGTGGGGAGGGGGTATGAAGGAAGCCAGTAATCAGGCCAGGAAATCTGAATGGAGCTGGAGCCTTGCCTGGACCAAGCCGGGGAGAGCAATCCTTGAATATCAAAAAAGACTCCTCCCCTCCCTTCCCTCCCTATGTGCCACACCTTCCAGCTCCCCACTTTCACCTGACATCAGTAGCAACTGGAGGATGGGGACATCGCCTACGTAGGCAGCAGCATGCAATGGAGTTCGCCTCTCTTGGTCCTGGGAAGGCAAAAAAGAGGAGGGACTGTGGGCGCGGGGTGAGGGGTCTATCACGGACCCCAGCCCAAGCCTCAGAGCTCCAGGCCCTTCCCCACAACCTCTTCCCATAGTTTCTGCAGGGTCCTAAGTCCCAGTACTGGGTGTCAAAGGCAAGCACCTAGGGAGGGTGGAGTCAGGGCCAATGGGCTGAGAAGCCGGCTCCTTTTTCCAGGAGGGGTGGGGGCGCTGCAGACTCCGGAGGTTCAGAAGAGAACAACGTTCCTGGGCATCCCCAGCCCAAGTGATCTGGGCTGCAAGCCTGACCTGCTCTCCATCCCCAAATGCAGAGTAGGCTTTCACTCCAGGATGGAAAGAACTGCGGCCTCATCTGAGCAGAGGAGACACGGAGCCGCCCCACCGGTGGGGAGGGGTCCAGAACACGGGAGCCAGGATTCCGGTCTCGCCATCCTCCCTGCTCCCAACTCACCAGCACATTGATGTTCTCCTTCTGCGAGAGTAGGGAACGCACTTCCTCCACATCTCGGCTAAAGATGGCCTGGACCAGGGGCGGCTGCAGGGAGAACCGGCAATCTGAGAGCGGGCTGGAGCCGGAGCGGAACCGGTGTGGGGGTGGGGGTGGGGGAGCACCCAGGTTTGAGGGGGGGGCGTCCGTGGAGGGGGTCCACTCTGGGTATTCTGGCTGGAGCGGGCTCCCGCGGTGCCTCCTCCGGTTGCCAGGTCCCCAAGGACACCGGCTCGGTTGAGGGGAGCGCGGCATGGGGCGGGGCGGGAGCTGCGGGAGCCCCGGGCTCGGGCCCAGCCTAGGCCGCACATCCCCGGGCTCGCGTGGCGGTAGCGCGGAGCCCTGGAAGGAGGAGGCGGGGAAGGGGAGGAGGGCTGACCTGGTCCGTGATGCTGAGGATCCCCATGGCCCGGCCCGGGCTCCGTCCGCATCGAGCTCCCGGCGGCGGCGGCGGTGGCTCCACCGGGGACACGGAGCGGCCCAGGCGGCGGCTGCGGCGGCGGCTGCAGGGAGAGCGCGGCCCCGCCTACCGGGGGGCGGGCGAGCGGGAGGCCGCAGCGCTCCCTGGCGGCCGTCCGGGTCCCAGCGCTCCCGGAGCAAACGGACCCCGGCCGCAGCGCCCTCCGCCCCACCCTGGCGGCCCCAGCAGCCCCTGCACCCCCGAACTCACGCGCCGGCTCCCCGGCTCCCGCAGCTGGCCGCGCCAGTCTGGCGGCCCAAGGGGTTCCTCACAAGACCTTAGCGGAAACCTGGGCCTTGGTCCCGCGGTGCTTCCCAAACTGAGGACCGAACGGCGGGCTAGATCTCACCCAGCCCACAATGCTCCCGCCGGAGCTAACTCCTCCAGTCAGCGATTGCACACCCCGAAATCCCCCACAGACTAGGGGGAACTGGCGGGTGGAGAACTGGGAATTATGTATGGCAATATCCCCAGAGGGAGGGAAAGCGTGTATCTCCACTGGCGGATGCGTGAGTTCGGTAGAGAAGAAATAGCAAAAGTGCTCAAAATGCGGAGAAACCCCAAGGAGGATTCTACTGCAGAAAACACCCACAAAGAGGCCATGACAACTGGCAACTGGAAAAGGCCGCCAAGACCAACAGAAGGGACATTTTCCAGCTCCTTACTGACTCCATTGCAAGGTTAAAGTGGAAAACACTCAACAATTTCTTCCCAGAACAGCATGTGGTGCTTCCCCTCCTCCAATGGATAGGCCAGAAAGCCATCAATTAGAGAAGAAATGAATGGAAGTCATCTCAAACCAGAATCGGAAAAACGAGGAAGACGAAAAGTGAGATTTAAAAATTGATACAATTTCTGAAAGGTGATCCAGGGTCCTGTTCAGAGTCTCACAACTCAATACACATTGAAGAAAACACGTAATGGACGAAGTGCAGCATGCTGGCGTCTTGTCAAGGCTTTATATATAAAGGTCCTCCCTTGCGGGGAGAGGAAAAAAGTTTAAAAATAAAAATACATTTTATTTTATTTTGTTTTTTGAGACGGAGTTTCACTCTTGTCGCCCGGGCTGTAGTGCAGTGGCATGATCTCGGCTCACTGCAACATCTGCCTCCCGGGTTCAAGTGATTATCCTGTCTCAGCCTCCCCAGTAGCTGAGACTACAGGCGCCCATCACCCTGCCCGGCTAATTTTTGTATTTTAGTAGAGACGGGGTTTCACCATGTTGGTCAGACTGGTCTCGAACTCCTGACCTCACGTGATCCACCTGCCTTGGCCTCCCAAAGAGCTGGGATTACGGGCGTGAGCCACCTCACCCTGCGAAAATACATTTTTAAAAAGCCTTCCTGGCCAGGCGCGGTGGCTCACGCCTGTAATTCCAGCACTTTGGGAGGCCGAGGCGGGCGAATCACGAGGTCAAGAGATCGAAATCATCCTGGCCAACATGGTGAAACCCTGTCTCTACTAAAAATACGTAAAATTAGCCGGGCATGGTGGCGGGCGCCTGTAATCCCAGCTACTTGGGAGGCTGAGGCAGGAGAATTGCTTGAACCCGGGAGGCGGAGGTTGCGGTGAGCGGAGATGTGCCATTGCACTCCAGCCTGGGCAGAAATAGTGAAACTCTGTCAAAAAAACAAAACAAAACAAAAAAAAAAACAAAACAAAAACTTTCCCAGCCAACATGGTGAAACCCCATCTCTACCAAAAATACAAAAAATTAGCCTGGTGTGGTGGTGCACGCCTGTAATCCCAGCTACTGGAGAGGTTGAGGCAGGAGAACCCACTGCTCTCCAGCCTGGGTGACAGAGCCAGACTCCGTCTCAACAACAACAACAAAAAAGCCTTCCCTTTGCCTTCCTACTAGATACTTAAGACACTAGTAACAGTCCTTTTTTCCTTGAAAGAAAAACTGGGGTACAGGAAATAAGGAATGAGAGGGAAATTTACCTATCACTATATACCTTTTAGAATTTTTAAATTTTTTACCATATTGAAAATAAAAATTAAAATATTGCTTAGGAGCAATCACTCCGTGATTCCATGCACACAAAAATTACAAAGAAATAAAATATTGCTTTAAACTTACCTCTGCCAGGAAGTCGCCCCTGGTTAATAGGCTCGTTTCCTTTTGTTCTCCTTAACACTTACATACTTAGTTTATACTGCCACAATCTGGTTAAATTGTACACCTTTGTTTCTCATTTTACCTTTTTTTTTTTTTTTTTGAGACGGAGTCTTGCTCTGTCACCCAGGCGGGAGTGCAGTGGCACCATCTCAGCTCACTGCATGCTCTGCCTCCCGGGTTCACGCCATTCTCCTGCCTCAGCCTCCCAAGTAGCTGGGACTACAGGTGCCCGCCACCACCCCGGGCTAATTTTTTGTATTTTTAGTAGAGACGGGGTTTCCCCATGTTAGCCAGGATGGTCTCGATCTCCTAACCTCGTGATCCGCTCACCTCAGCCTCCCAAAGTGCTGGGATTACAGGTGTGAGCCACCGCACCCGGTCTCATTTTCACCTTTTTTTTTTTGAAACAGGGTCTCACTCTGTCACCTAGGCTGGAGTCTGTCGCCAAGGCTGGAGTGCAGTGGCTTGATCTCAGCTCACTGCAACCTCAGCCTCCTGAATAGCTGGGACCACAGGCACACACCACCACACCTGGCTATTGTTTTTTGTTTTTGTTTTTGTTTTGTTTTGTTCTTTTGAGATGGAGTCTCGCTCTATCGCCCAGGCTGGAGTGCAGTGGTGTGATCTCAGCTCACTGCAGCCTCAACCTCCTGGGCTCAGGTGATCCTGCCTCAGCTGCAGGAGTAACTGGGATTACAGGTGGGCACCATCATGCCCCGCTAATTTTTGTAGAGACAGGGTTTCACCATGTTGTCCAGGCTAGTCTCAAACTTCTGAGCTCAGGTGATCTGCCCACCTTGGCCTTCCAAAATGCTGGTATTGTAGGTGTGAGCCACCACACCTGGCCATAAAGTGAATTTTAAACTCCTTGTTAGCCAGAGTCAGAGTCTTCTCTAACATGGACTTTATTTTATTTTATTTTATTTTTGAGACAAGAGTCTCGCTCTGTCGCCCAGGCTGGAGTGCAGTGGCCGGATCTCAGCTCACTGCAAGCTCCGCCTCCCGGGTTTAAGCCATTCTCCTGCCTCAGCCTCCCAAGTAGCTGGGGCTACAGGCGCCCGCCACCTCACCCGGCTAGTTTTTTGTATTTTTTAGTAGAGACGAGGTTTCACCGTGTTAGCCAGGAGGGTCTCAATCTCCTGACCTCGTGATCCGCCCGTTTCGGCCTCCCAAAGTGCTGGGATTACAGGCTTGAGCCACCGCGCCCGGCCGAAATGTTTTTCTTTTTAATGAAAAAAATTATTTTGAGCTTTCCGAAGGAAAAGGTATTGGTTTTTTTAAGCTCCAGAATATCAGTATAGAGAAACAGGCATTTAATATTTGATGATTGATGATGATGATGAAGAAGCAGCAGAAACCAAAGGTAGCAAAGGATCAAATGGGTATGGGTGTTGGGACTTGGCTATTGGGTATTATGGGCCTTCCAGGAAGGGCTAAACTAGGATATGCCCCAGAGGAGGAGAAGGAGGGGCATACATGGTATCTATTGCCCAAAATAACTCTTGGTAACCTGAGGAATTGGAGTCAGGGATTGAGCTGGGGTCACGTGCCTGGGTCTGGCTAGGGGATGAAGGTGAACAAGAGATGTTGCCAGCCTGGTTCTCTGGGCAACTGGAGGGAGGAGGAAGGGCTAGAAGAGTTATTTTTAATATTATTTAGAGCACTGAAAGAGGATTTCCCAGTAGGGAAAAAAAGGATTTGATGTAGGGAACACTGATACTATCGGGGCTCAGGGAGATACACAGGGTATGGGAGGAGGAGACCAGAAGTGGTGTTAAAACCCTCTTATATGGACAGTCCTTCAGGATTGAACTACTGCATTCATATTTGGGTAACTCTAGACAGATGGCTACCTATTTTTAAGCCTCAGTTTTCATTCTTCTGACAAATGTGAGGACTAAATGTGAGGACTCATCCGATGTACAGCCCTGTACTAACTGGTTGGGAGGTCAAAAATTAGAAATAATGGTGTCTCTTTATGAGGAGCTTATAACTTAGTAGATGAACATACATATACATGTGAAACAACTACAGAATATACGATACATACTAGATTACATGGCAGTATGTGTTCAGAGTAATGTTGAAGGAAGGGTTCAGTCAACGGGGTCTTCCTGGAGGAGGTGTGTCTTGAGTCAGTACTTGAAGGAAGTTATTGATGTAGAATGGTGGAGACATGGGAAGAAATTGGTTGTTTCAAGTATAGGGACTAAACTAGGAAAGTTTAAATGGCAGTGATTAGTTAAACTAATTAATAGGGGATAGCAAGCAAATTGGCTTGGCAGGCCTGTTGGACCTTGGGGATTCTGTACCAGTCAACTTGGTTAAAGCAGAGTGATAAAGAGGTCACAGTTCAGTTATGTATCCCAGTTAATTTCTGCCTTTTAACCAACCAGATCCTTACTCCTCATTCAAAGCAGCTGTCTCATATGTATAAGCCCTTAGTCAGAGAGGGGTGGGGCTGGACACAAGAGTGGGATTATAAAGAGTAAATCTGTCCTTTAAGGTCATGTGCCCATCAGTCCAGGCATGGTGGCTCACGCCTGTAATCCCAGCACTTTGGAAGGCCAACATGGACATATTGCTTGAGTTCAGGAGTTCGAGACCAACCTGGGCAAGATGATGAAACTCTGTCTCTACCAAAAATGTGGTAGTGTGCTCCT